>NC_132991.1:77085000-77710000 GCF_048564905.1 Vicugna pacos | reverse complement strand
CTTTAACTCTAGCAAATAAGATTTCAACAGAGCAGCTGCTCTGGTTATGGGTGGTTTGTGGGCTTCTTTCTCTCTCTGCCAGGGCAGCCCTGCCCACCTCCTGCCCCACTCCTCCCCCACAGTGGCCCCCAAGCCCCCTGACCCTAGGACCTCACAGAACATGGCGTGAAAACCACACCTACCGTCTTGTGACAGTTGATTGTGACAGCCTCCTGAGCCATCTCTCTGTTCCTTCTTCATCCACAAATGTTTCTGTAAAACCCAGACTGACCAGGCTCAAAATCCCCTTGATAACTTGTCTCCGTTCCCAGAACAGAGCCTGAACTGCAGCGTGATCTTCAGTCTCTCCCCAAATCACCTTTCCTTCACCTTCCTCGGGGCGGGTGTGATTAGCCCGCAAGAGCACTTGGAATTCCCCAACCCTCAGGCACCCTCCGCTGCTGGCGCTGTTCCCTCTGCCAGGAACACCTTTCCCCTTGCCTGTCTTCCTGGAGAAAGGCTGCCTGCTCCTCAGGTCGTGCTAGGTGTTGTTGCCTCCATGAAACCTTTCTTGAACGTCCTTCTCATCTCCCACAATGTGTCACTCCTTCTCTGTTCCTACAATTGTTTACACTTTAAAAAAAAAAAGGTTCACTTATCTCCTTGCATTATAGTCACACTAAGGGCAAGGACAGTGTCCTATTTACTTTCGGGTCCCCAAAGCATCTAGCCCAGCACCCAGTATACAGTTGTTCAATAAACAAACAACTTAATGAATGAGTGAATGAATGAATGCATGAATGAGTTTGACATGCTCGTTAAAGCCTGTATGGGCACCAAGACATCATTTGCCCTCTCCTTTCTTTGGCTTATCATTCTTAAGAGGAGCCAGCGGTTGGTCTCTCTGTGCTTCGGCTTCTGCAGGGAAAACGAGGCGGTTCTGAAAACAGTGTGGCTGAGCTGTGTGTCTGCTTCCCTGTAAGTTGCTCCTTTGCCATAATTCTAATCACTCTGTCTGGTCCCAGACCCCACACTTCTGAACTGCAACTAATGGGATTTAAGGAGCATTCTTCAGCATCCGTTCAGGTAGCTGGCCTCCTGCTAGCTGGGGTTCCAAGATCTCACCGCCTCTTTGCCCCAGTTCTCGCAAGTGGGCCCTGGCTGGCTCTCCCAAGTCTGACCGGCACCCCATCTCCATGTGCTGGAGCCGCTCCCTTGCTAGGAGGGCTCCTGCTGCTGAACCCCAGTTTGGTGACCAACACTTTGCTTCTTGTTGCAAGATCTCCTTAGTGTCAACTTCTGAGTATTTCATGTTTGTTTAAATCTTAACATTTACCTGCAGCCCCACTGTCAGTTACTCTCATTCCTCCTTCCCAGGTGCTGTCTGCTTGTCTGGTGTCCACTGTCTGTCCTCATTCGCCAGTCCCTCATGTCACCCCTGCAGGTGTGTTTGCCACCCCATGGCCATGGGGCATCCTCGCTCTGCCTCAGACAAGGGCCTGACTCACCATCCGGGAGGAAAGCCAGAGAGCATCTCCCCTCTACCAGCTCCCAGACGGTGCACTTGTCTTCAGCTGCACACCGTCATTCTAATCCTGATACCCATCCTGCTTCACCTGAGTTACCTCCATTGCATCTTTTTAAAAAATTTATTTAAACAATTTTTTATTGAAATATAAATTTCAATTTCAATTATTCAATTATTACAATTCATTGTAATTTCAATTTACAATGCTGTGTTAGTTTCTGATGTAGCATAGTGATCCAGTTATACATACATATATATCTGTGTGTGTGCATGTGTGTGTGTGTATATATATAGACACACATTTTTTTTTCATTATAGGTTACTACAAGCCATTGAGTATAGTTCCTTGTGTTATACAGTAGGTCTTTGTTTATCTGTTCTGTACATAGTAGTTTGTATCTGCCAATCCCAAATTCCCAATTTATCCCTCCCCTCCTGCTTTCCCCCTTGGTAACCATAAGTTTATTTTCTATGTCTGTGAGTCTGTTCTTGTTTTGTAAATAAGTTCATTTGTGTCTTTTTTTTTTTAGTTTCCACATATTATTCCAAATTTTCTTTCTCTTTCTGGCTTACTTCACTTAATATGACAATCTCCAGATCTATCCATGTTGCTGCAAATGGCATTATTTTATTCTTTTTTATGGCTGAGTAGTATTCCGTGTGTGTGTGTGTGTGTGTGTGTGTGTGTGTGTACACACCACATCTTCTTTATCCAGTCATACCTCAGTTGCATCTTAATGGATCTTCCAGGTCCACTCTTCACTCCCTGTAGCATCTCCACACTTGCCAGAAAGACCTTTAAAGATGTAATACTATTCATGTCACATCACAGTCCTGATGAAAACCCTTCTACATCTTACCTTAGGAATAAAGACCACATTTCTAAAGAATGTTAGAAAACATGGTCTACAGAGCTGTTATCTGGCCCTAGCTGCCCCTTTAGCTTCTCCTTTACTATCTAGCCAGCATCCCCCTTCTCATGTATACATCCTGCCTCCTCCCACCTCAGGGCCTTTGAACGTGCTGTTTCTGTTGTGTGGAACTCTGTTCTTGTCTTTCAGCTTAAAGCTCATGAACTCCTTTTTCACAATGCCTGCCATATACCTACCCCCACTACTCTCCCTGAACTTCCCCTTTATAACACTTATTATAGTTTGAATTACATAGTCATGTGATCATTCATTAATGTGTTTCCCTCCCTAGACTGTAGTGAGGTCCAAGGACAGGGGCCATGTCTGTGTTGCTCACAATTTTATTGAGCCCTGTGGTTACCATGGTGTCAGTGCTTCATACACATTATTGGATGAGGGGGACGGCCCCAGCAGGACCTGACCTGTGGGACCCTGGCCAGTCCCACAGATGTTAACTGGCTTGTGTACAGGCGTGTCCTCGGTACAGTGCTCTGCCACTTAGTTCCATAAGCCCAGGCACCAGATACCGCCTCATAAAGGGTAAATCATGAGACAGATGTACAGCGTGGGGCTCCTGAAATCCCTGCTCAACGTCCCACATTGTTTATTGAAAATATTTGAATATGCATGTTTGTTACTTAATTTTCTTGTTGTAAGGAGTTCATAGGTATTACATACCATCACACTTTAAATTTACTGTATTTCTTTGAATTAAGCACCAGTGAAAAAGTTCATCTCTTCATGTTAATTGTTTTCTTCTTTTAAACGCATGAGCGTTCTATTTGCCATTAGATTTCCTTTTTCCTTTTTTTCTTCTTGTCTTAGCTGCAGGGTTACTCAGTGCTAAATTTCATGTTTAACATAATAAAATTACCTCTGCCCAGGCGTCTGGTTGTATCTGTGTTTTTAAAGTGATTTTTAAAAATTATTCTGTTGTGTTATGCTTAATTATTAAAGACAATTTAAATTGTATGGTTAGGAAGATATTTAAATACTACATCATATGATATACAATACATTATTCATTTGATGTTACATAGATGTGTTGTATATATTCTATGTAGTTTACATGACAGAACCCTTATACCTCCTCTTTTTATACCGTAGTGACAACAACCCATATTCTTCGTTTGGAGCAACTCTGGCCAGGGATGACGAGAAGAACCTGTGGAGTATGCCTCACGATGTGTCTCACACAGAGGCCGATGACGACAGGATCCTGTACAATTTGATAGTCGTTCGGAATCAGCAGGCCAAAGATTCAGAGGTAAGCCCCCTTTGAGATCTTGCTATGTACAGGTGAGCAGGTCCAGTGAAAAACAGCCATGACTGAGAAGCCAGCTTGGAGTAGAGGAAAGAATGAAGGATGAGATGTTTGAGATGAAGGACAGGTATTGCAACCGGCAGCATCTAGCGGCTGATTGTAGCTGGTCTTGCTGCACCTGCTTAAGAAGCAGATAAGACTGATTTCTGATTATTACCTTAATGACACAAATTACAGCAGGACGGAAACAGCAAGATCGTGAAGATACCTCGGCATCTCTAATCTTCCAGTTGTTTAGCAAGCCACCGTTAAAGATCCAGGTTGGGGGGGGCTACTTTGCGTTACCACTAATTCTGAATTAGAGGACTCTGAATTAGGTTTTTTTCTGTTTATATCTTCTTAATGCTTATTGATCAAACAGCCTATCTGCTATATTTGAGGTGATTTTTGTGATAAGGCTTGAAATCACTCTTAATGGACTCTTTTTTTGTTTTAAATAGACTTTATTTTTTTAGAGCAGTTTCAGGCTCACAACAGAATTGAGCAGAAAATACGGAGAGTTTGCACATAGCCCTCCCCACCCACACATACACACTCCCCTACCCTCAACATCCCTCATCAGTGTGGCATGTTTGGTACAATCAATGAACCAACATGGACATATTATTATCAACCAAAGTACGTAGTTTACGTTAATGGACTCTTAATCAAAGTTACTGATATGAAAACACTAGAATATTGAAAAGGAGACAACATCATAAGTTAAGGGAAAACAGCAAAAGGGATCATGTTTTATTTTTTCCTTTATTTCAAAGGCAGTGTCAGGGCACCATATAGAACACAACATAGTGTAACACTGGGGGTATCATTTTCCGAATAATACAGCATAGGTTTTCTGACGTCTATGTTCATCCATTAGTTCTGAATAGATACCTATAGACTTCATGTTTTACCTTGTATCTTATAGTAATTGAGAAGAATAGAGACATTTTAAAACCCTAAGTAAAAGAAAAACATCAGTGTGTGTGTGTTTGTGTGTGTGTGTGGAGGGAGTGTTTATGGGGGGGTCATCTGTTTCTTACCTAGTTTTCTTTATTTTTTCCTAATTAATTGCTAAGTATTTTTTTCCCAGAAAAACATGCTTTAGCAGGTGATAACTTTTAGAAGTACCATGTGTATTGATCTTTTTATTCTGGTGTGACTTGGATGCCTTTAGAGGGTAACGGGTGGGCACAGAGGCAGGGGTCACAGTTGCCTCTGGTTCTTGAGGCCTGGGGGCAGGATGGGCTGGAGAGGCCTGCAGCGGCTCTGGTGAGGTTCCTTTCTTGGGTGTGGAGGGCTGATGAGGACGGCTTCTGCTAGATATCCATCATGGGGCTTAACTCAGAGGCATAGCATCCTGCTAGTGGCCATGCACTGCACTGCCCTGGGCTTCCCCTGTCCCCAGAGCCATCCCCTCCTCCACTGCTAACATGTGGAGGACATTATAATGGCTGCCTGTGCCAGGAACAGCCGTCCTGAGCGTGTGGACAGGAATGCGTGCACAGACTTGCTTTCCCTTTCCTGGGAAGAGCTAATCCTTACCCTGCTCTATTGGGCTGACTGGTTAGGGTTTCTGCTGGTGAGAATGGAACTAATCCTTCTCGTTTCTTCCTTTGCTTTCCCCACTCTGCCCAGAGCTGTAGCAGCAGTAGGGAGATGATGTATATAGTACACTTTTCTCTCTCCCCAGGGCCTCACGCAAAACGTGAAAGGGGCTCGAAGGGTGTTTGGACTGAGCCTGGCAGCTCTCCCCGGGGGAGCTCCTGCCTCTCTGCCCTGTTCGTATTTACTGTTGAAAAGTCAGTAGAGGCGGCAACAGGAGCTGCAAAAGTACTGTGAATAAGCACAGCTTCCCAGGCGGCCCGTTGTCTTGCTTCTGTGCTGCTCTTGGACAGAAGGGCCTTCCAGAAGGCTTCATCTTCCCCTTGCCCGAGAAATGAAGTCAGGCTCAATCAACTCTAGGGGAAGTCGGCAACCAAAACAGGCCATCAAGTCAGTAATATGAGGGTGCAGTGATGATGGTCATATGTGAAGTGATTTGAAACATCTCTGTTCATGGTGCTTCCTTTTTTTTTAGGTGAAAAAAAATATATATATACACACATACACAAGGTATATATAAAATATGCAATATATTTTAAGGTATGTATATAGATATAGATATAGATAGATAGATAGATGGATGGATACATACATGTGGTTTGAAAAAGCTTCTTGTATTTTCTTCCAAACATTTGAAATGCATATAAAAACATTTATGTCTATATGAATATATCTATTCATTTCCCCTACAGATTGGATCATACATTACATACTATTCTGCACTTTGCTTTTTTTTCACCTAATACTGTATTTTGGACCTATTTCCATTTCTGCTTGCCTAGATTTACCTTTCTGTTTCCGGGGTCTCTCTGGTACTCTCTTGCATGAATTTACCATCATTTATTCAGCCAGTCCCTATTGATGCTTGAATCGATTCAGGTTTTTTGCTCTTTGGCACAAGCAAGGCTGCAGTGGATATCCATTTATACTTGTATGACCCTCCATTATTTTTCCAGAGTTGCTGGATCGAAGAGAATGCGTGTATCTAAAATGCTGGAATTGTCACAGTGCTTCCTTCTTGGAGGAACCTGAGGAAAACACTTCAGGGTGCAAAACAGATGAGCCTTGGAAGTTCAGACTGAGTTTAAGGGGAGCAGCTGCTAAGCTCCAGTTTACCATGCTGACAGTGTGGATCTGGGAGTGCAGAGTGTTTGATTTTTCAGAGAAGCTAAAAATCCAACTTTACATATAAAATGTCCAGAGTTTTAAATGATAGCCCATGTTAGAAAAAATGTGTCAGCTAAACAAAATGTGTTTGTGGGCTCCTGATATATAAGGAACATTTACAATAAGGACTAATACTACTTAATATTACTGTCATTTTGTTTAACATAATTGAAAGATGAACTCACCATTGATTTAGAAGGTAGAAGTGGGAAGCTGGTGGGAGGTGTTTTAAGTTTGAACAAGTTCCCTATTTATTCATATTGCTTGTTTTCTTTTTCATGTAGGATAAAAATGGCACAAATTTTAATCAAATGGAGGACTTTAGTTTTGAAAGAAAAACAAATTTCACCTACCAAGGAACAAGGCACCCCAGATATTTGTGCATGATACAATTTAGAAGTTCAAGCAAAGCATCAAGGAAAACTGAACGTTATGTTTTTCCTTGAGTAGCAACAGCATGAAAGGCCTAGAAACGTCCATACTTGAAATTCTCTGAAAAATGAAAAATAATTTCAGAATGGTGTGCACACTGCCTCCATCCCTTGCTGAATCTGGAGCTGGTGGAGGAAGGGCTGCAAATATAGTTAAGGCTAAATTTGCCGTTGTTGCCACAGATTGGGAAAAAATCAGAAAAGAAAATACATAGGAGAGCAAATAATGAGGCAAGCCATGAACTTAAATTTACTTGCAGTGTCAGAAAATAAAAAAGTAACATTTAATTCTGATACAGCCTACTTTCCTTTACACAAGCTTTTAAAAGCTTGAAGACTGTCAGAAGAGCTGATGCATTCAGACCTCCAAGTAGTGGAAAAAATGTTCTTGTCTCTGATTTTGTAAAATCCATTAAGTTTAGCTCAGAAATAGTGAACAACCTCAAAACCATGTCACTAAATCATTATCCTTGTGTTCATTCTCATTAACCTAGTTGTATTTCGTATGTCCTCTGTGTTCTAAAGAGCTTAATAATGGTTAATGCAATATCATTGCACCTTACTTACTTACTTTGTGTAAATAATTCTAATCATATAATATCCAAGACGTTAATAATAATGAAAGCAGTGGCAGGCGTTGTTCAGCCACTTGACATATATTAAGTCCTTTACACAACAGCTATGAGGTGGGGGCCATTATTACCTCTGCTTAAAGCAACTTGTCCAAGGCTACACAGTTGAAAGTATGGAGCCAGGATTTGAATCTGGGCTTTGTGATTCCAGAGACATAATATGTAATGAGCGCCGTGATTGAAATTGTGAGAGAGGAATAGGTATTGTCTGTGATTCCATGTAGATTTCAAAACAAACAGAATCTATCGAAAGCCTATTTCTGTGACTTTTTGAAACCAATGATGTGAAAGACATTGATGTGAGATGAGAACTATGTTTGATTTGGGGGTCATGACCGCAGTTCAGGAAGTGGTCCAGGTCATAATACACCTTTCCCAGTTTATGCATTTCCACGGTGAGTACAGCTGGTTAAGACTCCTCTCCAGGGCTTCGGTTTTATTAGCTCCAGGATGTTTCATCTTGTTTCTCTCCACCCTTTGTCTCTTTGTTTAGTGTTCTCTGACTTACGTTTTTAGGTGCCTCTTCTGATGGCTCAGTAATAGTTCTTTTCGAAGTTTGTGCCTGGCTTCAACATTTTCACTCTGCTAAAAAAGGCTTTTACATTTTTGATTAAGAAAGTAAGTGCTGGGAGGAGGGTATAGGTTAGTGGTAGAGCACATGCTTAGCATGCACGAGGTCCTGGGTTCAATCCCCAGCACCTCCACTTAAAAATAAATGAATAAATAAAAATAAACCTAATTACCTCCCCCCCCAAAATAAAAACTAAAATAAAAAATAAAAAATAAATAAAATAAATAAAAATAAAAATACTTAAAAAAAGAAAAGAAAGTAGATGCTAAAAATCAAATCATCCTCATAAACACTTTTAAGTACTGTTTTGGTTCAGAATAGGTGATGTTTATTTGGCATAATTGGTGATAGAAATTCTAGGCTTACTTTTAAAACTATTAAGAAATTGCATGCTCAGAAACATCTGTCGTTCTGATGACGAGCACCTGCCTCCCTGTCACTGAGCAGGGCAGCGTTTATGCACCGCAGTGTCCATGTGAACGCCAGATGCTCGTGAAGCTCAGCAATCCCTAGAAAACTGCCCTCTGCTGAACCTCGGGGAACGGCTAAATGTTACTATTTTTTGAAACTATAGAGGCAAAAACCTAAAATCTTCCTTGTTTACAATTTGTTTGCCCTTCCTGCATGTCAGGACTCCCTGCCAATGGTGTGTGGCCAAGCATTGTAAACAGTCCTATAACATGTTTGAAATAGCAACAGGTGTTCCCAGGGGTTTGTTAGCAGTGCCTGAATTATACACTTAGTCTGTCATATCCCTGGTGCTAAAAGAAAGGACAAAACCAAGTTGACTGAAATGTTGGGTCAGAGGATGTGAGGAAGTGGGAGAGAGGGTTGAACTGATCATGTACCAGACACATCACACTGAAGCACTTGGAGACAGGATTTTCTGTTTCTGCTCAGCGCTGCTCCATCTCTGCAGGCGCTGGACAAGCCCCGCTCTGGTCTGGCCCTCTGACACCTCTACGAGTGGGTGCACACTGGCTGCTGTTGGAGATAGGGCTGCAAGTTTTACGCCAAGCACCAAGGAGCAGAATAACAGTGGAAAATGGAAGCAATTCTCTAGATAATTCTGGGCTTCTCAAAAGCCTTTTTGTTTGGGCTCCAGATGATCCGGATTGTTGAATGCAACCATTCTTTATTTTACTTTGCTAGTGACTGTTTGGGTTAGAGAGGGAGAGAATAAAAACGCTTCTTCGGACCTAAAAATCAAGTCTTCTCATCCTCTGGGTTCTTGGTAATAATATTTGGACTGAGGATTTTACTGGGTGCTGAGCAGTAGCATATTGCTGAATGTGTCTGCTCCAGGCAAAAGCTGAAGCCCCGCAGTAACCCTGTGAAGGAGGCATTTTGACACGTAAGATCAGAGACTTTCGGTCATCTGTCCAAGGTGTTGAAGGAAAGGAGTGGGAGAATTGAAATCGCAGTTCAGTCTGTATGACCTGGAAACCTGTGTGACCAGAAACCCTGCCCCCATCTCTCTACTGAGCTTACAAAGAGCCTTATGGAATCTTTTTGGTCAAAGTTACCAAATGGATGTGGACTTCCTGTTGAGTAGACTCTCTGGTCTGTGATTTGTCAACCATTCCTCACCCCACACCAACTGAATCCCAGAGCGAACCACTTTGGTTGTTTAGTATCAACCTGTGTTGGGCACTGCATCGTAGTGTCGCTGCTTTGGGCATTTTTAACACCTCGGGCACCATTTTGGATACAAAAATCTATCGGATTTACACCAGAAGACATTGTCTGTCTGTGATGTTCTTTTCTATTCCTTGTCCACCCCAGAGTTTTTAAAAAATATCTAAGCATGTTGGATATTAGCATTAAGGTAATCAGTGTTTCTAAGTAGGTAGCATGTCAGAGCTCTGTGTAAGCCAACAGAGTCGAGACAGGAAATACCAGAAAACCAATAATTACTGGAAAATCATTAGATATTCAGGAGGATGTGAGGTAGTGAAAAGCATGCGTTTGGAATTAGATAGCTGGGGATGAGAGTCATACCTCTGCTATGTCCTAAGATGACACTGAATAGTTATTTAACCCTGGGGTGATGACACCGTTTATTGTCCAGTTTGGGACACAAGTCACAAGGTCTTAACTAAGAGGAAAGGGGTGGCGTTAATAAAAAGTATGCCAGGACAAAGATATAAATGGGGGTTTCCCCAGACAAGCTGGGGTATATGAACTCCTGTTTTAAAAATCGTGGTAAAATATATTTGCCTTTTTAACTGTATTTGAGTGTTAGTTCAGTGGCATTAACTACGTTCACGTTGTTGGGCAGCCTTCACCACCATCCATCTTCAGGACTTCTCATCTCCCCGGACTAAACTCCATCTCCATTAAACAATAACTCCCTACTACCCCTTCCCCGCCAGCCGCTGGAAACCACCTTCCTACTTTCCATCTCTATGAATTAGAGTCCTTTATGTACTTCATGTTAATGGAATCATACAATATTTGTCTTTTTGTGACTGGCTCACTGAACTTAGCCTAATGTCCTTAAGGTTCATCCATGTTGTAGCTTGTGTTAGAATTTCCTTCCTTTTTAAAGCTGAAGAGTATTCTATTATATGTATAAACTACATTTTGTTTATTCATTCATCTGTCAACAGGTACTTGGATTGCTTCCAACCTTTGGCTAATGTGAGTTATGCTGCTGTGAACATGGATGTACAAATAAATATTTGTTTGGGTCCCTGATTTAAATTCTTTAGGGTATATGCCCAAAAGTGGAATTACTGGATTGTAGGGTAATTCTCTGTTTAAGTTTTTGAGGAACCACCATACTGTCTCCCACAGTGGCTGTACGATTTTACTTTCCCAACAGCAAAGTGCAAGAGTTCTAATTTATCCACATCCTCACCAACACTTGTTATTAAGATCACCTTTCTTAACCTCCATGCTGATCAGGAAAAGAGCTGATGACTTCAAGTTGATCAGTTTTCACATCCACGCAGAGTAGATAAGTGTTGAAACTAAGCCAGTCCCTCCCACTGCGTGTCAGCAGCAGGGACATCAGCCCGGAAGAGGCTGATGTCTGGTAGAATCTCCCTTTGAGCTGCTTGTCCCTGGAAGGGAAATGGAGAGGACAGAAAACTGGGGGGAGCCTTTTGTACCTGAACTCCATTCTGTTTTCCAAATACTAAAATGCAATGGCCAGGCCCTGTTTCTTTGACCGTTCTTTAGATTCTGTCCTCATTGGCCACCTTCCCCTGAAGCCCCAGAAAGGTAGGAGATAATTCACCCGGGGAGCACGTAGGGGTCAGTGACTTAGAGAAGATGGACAATGCGTTGGGGACCTCCAGGAAGATGCAGCGCCTGTGGGAGAAGGGTGGGGAGCTGGCCACCTCTCCCCACGTCCAGAACTTCACTGTTGCTGTAATAGATCGCTTCAGCTCTGGGCTTCCTGAGTTACTGTGCTGGTGATGGGGCACATTTCCGGAAAGTAGACCACGCACATGTTTATCGGCAAGCAGGTGTGGGATAATTCACTGATAGGACTTGTATCTCTCCATTCTTTTTTTTTACAACTTGCATATACCAGTTGAGCCTGAGAAGAAATGGAAACCATGAAGTTGCCTGGAGAGTTGTATTTTTTTTAAACTTATAGTTGACTGCTTATAAATTCGAAACACCAGGGATTAATACCAAGTGAAGCCTCCAGTAACCTACGTCAGAGCTGGCTTTGGTTTTTCGTAGAGCAAATGAGATCGTCAGAGATGCCTGCCTGTCGTGGAGTCAGGGTGCCTCCTGCATGCATTACCTGGGCTTTCACGGCAGCCTTTGGATGCAGATGAGCTATTTATTAAAAAGAGAGTGAGAGAGAGACCCAAAGAGGTTTTCTCTTCTTGATCGTGTCCAGAAGTGGGCTTTGGACTCGGGGTTTGATGCCTTCACTCTGGGGTGGAGGAGGAAAGCTACAAAGTTCTGAGCATTTAGGGCAGAATGATTTTCTTTGTTCTTTATTTTAAATGTGAGCAGGAATGATCATGTGGTAACATCAGCTTATAGGCCTAGAACTTTATAGAAGAAAAAGCAAGACACTTTCCAACCTATTTCCCTCTTCAGGAAACACTAATGTGCAATTGATTTTTCAAAGGTGACCTGTGCGATTTCATGTACAGGATTTGTTTCAGTGAAAGTTCAGATTCTGCCTGATGTGTCTATTTATTGGTTAATTTTATTTAAAATGATGTGTCACATTAAATTAAGCAAGCTGGATTGGAAATGAGTGTTGTCGGTTCTTTGTACCCACCAAAGTCTAATACTTCTTAGTCTTGATGTTAATTTTGTGTCAATAATAGAGAAAATTCTTTTCTGTTCTTCCCAGAGTCCTGCCTGTCAACTCAATATGAGGGCTAACTGGTTGATCTTGGCATTAAGTTAGAATGTCTGGTTTCATCAAACTGAGGACTCACTTCCAGTTTCACAGCTATTCTTAGGTCTAACGTGACGGGCGTGTACATGAGGGAGGCTGGTGGGTTGTTCACGCAAAGCTCACAGGCTTGTGATACCGTGGGTGTGTCACTTCCGCTGCAGATTTGGAAATCAGCTTTCAGGTCTCTGAACCTGATTTTCTCAGGGCACAGAGAGCTATTTGAATTTTGGGAGCATATTAGTCAGAGAAACAGAACCAGCAGGGTGAGTGTGTATCTGTATCTCTGCATCTCTCCATCTCTGTACCTATGCCTGTACCTATTTCTCTAACTATCTTATCTCATCCTATCTCTAGCCTGTCTGTTTATCTATCAGTCTGTCTGTCTGTCTTTTTTTTTTAAGGAATTGGCTCACAACATTGTGGAAGTTTGGTGAATCCAGAATCTGATGGGTGAGGCCAGCAGGTTGGAGACTTAGGGAATAGCTGCAGTTCAAGTTCAAAGGCAGACTTCCTTCTTGTAGAGGAGAGGCCCATCTTTGCTTTATTAAAGCCTTCAGGTGATTAGGTAGGCTCGCCCATATTGTGGAGAGGAATGGGCATTACTTGGAGCGTAGGCATTTAAATACTAATCTCATCCACCATACAAACTTCCTAGAAACATCCAGAATAATGTTTGACCAAGTATCTGGGCTCTGCGGTCCAGCCAAGTTGACACATAAAATTAACCATCATAGGGGATTTTACTAAGACTACCAAATTCACAAGAGACTTCCATATAAACCCAAATGCATGTACCATTTGGGACATAAACTTGACTGGTTTGTCCAGCCTCTCCCCTATAACATGAAATATGTAAGGGAAACTAGCGACCAGACTGGACGGTGACTGGGTGACAGGGGAAAAGGAATCAGATACCAGCGGCAGTGACATCTACGGAGCACTTACTGTGTGCCCGGTACCACGCCGAGTGCTTTCCATGCGCAGCGTTCGTTGTGTTGTCCTCCAGATGTGACAGCTGGTGCTTTCATCTCCCGTATAAAGTTATTCCTGTTATTTGGTTAGGACACTCTGCCCCTGATAGTGGTAGATAGAGGTTCCCGAACATCACCCCCAGGTGAACTGTAGCCTCAGGAACTGGACACAGGCAGGGATTTGGGAGGGCACACAGTAGAATAATGGAATCAAGGGGAAGGCACGATAATGTAATACTAGATGAATCTGTGACTGAGAACAAGGCTCAACTTGAAGAGGCCAGGCAGATACCCACGCAGAGCCGGCAGATTTGTGATGGAAGGGCAGGTCTGTAGACAGTGCAGTCCACGTGAAACACACAGATTATTGCAAATAGAATGTAGAGCATGGCCAAGGCTCAGCCAGTCCTACCATCCTGTTTTCTCCCATGGAACCTCTTGACTCTTTTCCCAGTCAAATAATGACGTCATCTCTGTTGCTACACTTCTCCAATTGAAGGCACATTCATTTTCTTGATATATTATTTAATGTATAAAGCTGGACTAAGGGCATAGAAACCATTGAACTTTGAGGACTCTTTGCCCAGACACGCTGTGGCAGCATTCAGTCAAGTTCTACATTTTCCTCTTGACTGAGACACAAGAGAGCCCGCGGGCAGTGGTTGTCCTGGAATGGTGTCCCTTGTGATCAAAATAGCTCCTTTGCTTCCTCATCAGTCATTTTTGGCCTCATTCACCGTTTTGAGATTATTTTTAAGGTGGAGTAGCCTAAATACTGAATCTAAATTCCATCAGCTCAGCCTCACCCAGCAGTTCTGCGGGTGACTGTCCATCCTGCGGCTCTTCTCACAGCATTAAACAAAGATATGTGTTCTTGTTTTAGGAAGTAAAACTCTGGAAATAAAAACATTTGCAGAAAAGAACTGGTTGAAAAAATAATGAGGTAGGATTTATAGGTACAGACTTGGAAAGATAGTTAGAGGCATTGGGTGTCGGGGTATGTATGATGTTTTATTGTCCCGTTGGTGTAAAAAGATACCCCATTTGTACAAAAGCATATGTATGCTAATATCTAGCGATAACATGCCTGGAAGGTTACCCATGAACTTTTTATAGCCTTTGTGACCTCTGGGGAATAGAGATGGGGGGAAGGAAGGAGAGTTTTACTTTCTTATTTCTTTCCTATTTTTTTATTTTTTAATGGAGGTACTAGGGATTGAACCCAGGACTTCTTGCGCGGTGCATACTAAGCATGCTCTCTACCCCCCAACCCCCGCCCCACTTTCTTTTAATTTTACGGCCTTCTGTACTGTTGAAAAGTATTTTAGACCATATGCGTGTATTGCTTCATATACATATACTTTGTATAAAATAATTATTTCACAGCATGCTTTGTGGTGGCTGTTTCCCTGCGTCTTTCTAAACTGCCTTGTTTTACTGTGGGTGTGTCGGAGAAAGAGGAAGGGGTGGGAGGAGAAAGGGAGGGGAGAGAGAGGAAGAGAGAAGGAGAGAGGTGGGGTGCAGGGGAGGGAGAGAGTGAGAGTCTGTAAGGAGCTGGTGGAGGGGAGCTGGGGCCAGCTTTGATTCTGCCAAAATGGACTGAGGTAGAATGTGCCTGAAGCAGTCAGTTGGTATTTATCTTTTCAACATTCTAAGATTCATCTGATAAATCAGGCTCTGTCTCTGGAGCTCGCCTCCCCTCCAACTGCCAGTGAATTCACATGGTAATTAGCAGAGCTGTGTTGGCCGGCTTCTCGCCCGCCCCCCACCCTCTCCACCACCCCTGCCCCCGCCCCTTCCTTTTATTTCTCTTGCTCATCTTAAAATAACTGAAAATGGCTCTTAATTGCACAGAGCCCTGAGAGCCCTGGATCCTGGTACACTGGGACTTCAGGATGTGAATGTGCTCAGCTGGGAGATCTCGGAAGGCTTCCAGGAGTACCCCAGAAGAACAGCTTTCTGCTTTAGGTTGGATGCACGGGGGAAATGACTACACTTGCCGGGTTCTGAGGAGGGCCCAGATCAGTGGCTTCACAGACTTAAAAATCCCCAAAGTGTTCTGGAAGGAGACTGTATTTTTCTTGACATGAAACCACTTTTCCATTTGGGTGCCCAGTCCCTGGGTACCTGTTGTCACATAATCATTGCACGTGACCATGCTGTTTACCACGCTGGAGGGAGCCATGCCCTTTGGTGGTTTTGCAAGAGAAGTGGCAGGTCAGGTGGCTTATTAATACAAACTGGGTCCGCCCTCTTAAAAGAAGTGTGCTGTTTAATTACAAATTAGGTGAGATACAGTCACACCCAGGCTGGTTTACCACGTCCATTATTGTTATTAAATAACTTGGAGCCCTTTTAAGTGGACCTGAGTCAAAATTCACCTCGTTCCTCTTTCCATCAGTGAAGCTTGCAGTAGGAGGCCACACGCAGGTGGGAACCTAGAACCAGAAGACCCACATGCTTCTGCTGCTTAATCAGGCCCAGATGTGGGGCAGGTCATCAGGGAGGAGCAGGGCAGGAGGAAGAGCTTTGCAGAACCACCAGGATACTTTTTGTTTCATTGTGCAGCCAAGTGCACTTCAGTCTGCTGACGCTGACTTTTCAGTCTTACTTTTTTGCCAGCCTTGGTGAGTTAACCAGAAAGTTTTGAAACCAGGTACAAAGACAGAGATAAACACCGTGTGCCATTGAGTTTGTTGTTAAACACAGGACATGCTTTAGGGACGGGAGCTTTTATCCATTGGTCCCTGTCTCTTTGCCAACAGTCACTTCTTAAAGCGTGGGGAGCTCTGAGGACATACTCTTAAGCAATTATCCATCTGCCTCTCCAGGCAGAAGTCTGCAGGGCAGAGATGATGTGTCAGGATGCAGTGGACTGTTCGGAGTAGGACTGAGCTACCTAGGGATGTATCTGTGACCAGCACGGTGGGCAGCCTACACGTGCAGAACCCTTCTCCCTGCCTTTCTGGGGCCCCTGTTGACTTCTGGAGGGCCCTTCCAGGATTCTTCTCATGGTACCTTCTGGCTGTGCCCCCTTTGTTGGCCCCTCACTAAGCTCCCCCCTCCACCTCCCAAGTATCCCATCACTAACATTTTTTCTCCCATCTTTCCACCCAATTAAATGTCCATCTACTCTGTGTAGGCTCAGCTCAACTGGAAGTTGAAAAGAAGCAGGTGTTAGGTCAGAACCAGAGGAATTCAGTGAAGAGTGTGAATGATTCGAAGGAGGAGCTTGTGAACCCAAAACTCATCAGGATTGGTGACCTGTGAGGAAGAGAAGGGATTTTCTGAGCAGAGGCAGCTCAGCTCAGTGCCTTCCTGCTGAGCTTCCAGGTACATCCATGCATATTGTCAGTGCGGATTTTGGTCTTTCCTGAATTGGGGTTGGAGCAGCCTCATCACCTTGGAAACACTGCCAGAAACTTGTTATCTAAGCCCAGATTCCTAGGATAGGGATGAGCCAGACTGCTTCGTGTCCCGAAGGATTTTGTGGGACCCAAGGGCTGAACTGTTTTGAGGGATGAACTTTGACATGAGCTGGCAGTCACGTCCAGCACATCCTTGGGTTGCACAAGAGTGTGGACAACGAACCAGGGGTGCCTTGACGTCTTCCTGGTCTGACTGAGATTAGGTAAGGCAGGGGCATTTGAGAAATGATCTCCCTTTGAGCTGACACATCCTCTGCTGATGCTGAAACACTGACTGCCGTTCATACTACTCACTCGGCCTGTTCCTCTGCCCTAGTTTGGAAAGGTCTTCTCTTCCTCTCTTGTTTCTCCTGCTCCTGACGCTTCTTCCAGCCACAGAAAGCTGAGGGCAGGGCTTTGTGAAACAGCCAGGTAGGGAAACGGGCAGAACCTCTGCTTGTCTCATCCACCCCGTCCCCCATTTGCTTGCCCGCAGTATTTTCACCTCTGTCTGCTTGTCTTCACAGGAGCATCTCAGCTGACACTGGGTGGGAGTTAGTCATTGAGAGGAACTGGTCCAGGCCCAGATGTATGCAGGCTTTGGATTGCTGGGTGTTCAAAAGCAGCGTTTCAGTGACACCTCAGTCCTCACCTTCGTATTTTAATCCATGAAATGGTATTTCTCTTTTAACTGCTCTAAAGTGATGGTTGGGGATTAGAAAGCACCTTTGAACATTTGGCGACTGGATAGGCACATGCTGAAATGTTTCAAAATGACGATTTTCTGTTGTGTGGATAGCAGGTGGCACTAATGCTTTTTAACCGATCGTGGCAACTAACACTACTTATGGCAAACACCCCCGTGTTATAAGGACACCTGTCATACCAGATTAGGGCTCACCCTAATGACCTCATTTTAACTTGATGACCTCTATAAAGACACTATCTCCTAATAAGATCACGCTCTGAGGCACTGGAAGTTAGGACTTCAGCATGTGAATTTGGGGGGGGGCACAATTCAGCCTATAATGATAGGCATGCCAGTGATGGGGTTAATAACAGTCCTTTTGTTTGGTGGTCAGCTGTAGACCCTGTGGGTATTGCTGTGTTTAAAGGGTCTGCCCTCAGGGGGCTTACATTCTACTGAGAGGAGACTGACAACAAATTAATACAATGTAGGTTGTGTAGGGGTAGAAAAATTTTCCCTTCCTCCCTTCTAGGTTCTTTGGCTGGTCTAGTAATTAAGTTGATATAAGACAGAGTAACAGGAGGAAAACAAATTTAATTCTGTATACACGGGATTCCCATAAAGATACGAAGACTCAGAAGGCAGCCACATAATGGAGACTCATCAACCATCCTGAGCGAAGAAAGCGGGTAGGGGTCTGGGGTTGCAAAGGGGAGGAAAGCCATTCACAGGAAGGCAGCGGAGATGTTTGAAAAATAAAGGCTGTCCTGTGCTGCGGATACGTTTCTTAAGTAAGAAATGATTACAGGTACAGGCCTCCTTTCCAGTATAAATTTACGCAGTTGAGGGAGACATCAAGAGCTTTTCTTGAATCTGCTGAGTTTTGATTGCCTTTAGCTCAAAATAATCCTTAGGCCAAAGAGGCATGTTTCGGGGTGACAAAACCTGCTCCCTTTCCACTGTGATAAGCACTCTGAAGAAAAATAAGACAATATGAGGGTCTTCTGCCCATTTTGGGATTGGGTCATTTTTTGTTATTAAGTTGTATGAGCTGTTTACTGGATAAAGGAGTTGTGGTATATTTATACAATGGAATACTACTCAGCCATAAAAAAGAATAAAATAATGCCATTTGCAGCAATATGGTTGGACCTGGAGATTGTCATTCTAAGTGAAATAAGCCAGGAAGAGAAAGAAAAATACCATATGGTATCACTTGTATATGGAGTCTTAAAAAAAAAAAGACACAAATGCACATATTTACAAAACAGAAATAAACTCACAGACATAGAAAACAAACTTACAGTTACCAGGGAGGAGAGAGGATAGGAAAGGTCAAATTGGGAGTTGGAGATTTGCAGGTATTAACTACTACATATAAAATAGATAAACAACAAGTTTATACAGTATAGCACAGGGAACTAAATTCAATATCTTATAGTAACATTAATGAAAAAGAATATGAAAAGGAATATATGTATGTGTATATGACTGAAACATTATGCTGTATACCAGAAATTGACACAACATTGTAAACAGACTATACTTCAATTTAAAAAATGGGGGAAAAAGAAAAAAAAAAAAGACAATATGAGGGGGCAGAAAGTGACTCTGGGCTGGGGAGCAGAGACCTGAATGAAGTGGGGAATGAGCTGCATGAAGGGTGTTCAGGCAGAGGGAACAGCACATGCAGAGGCTCCAAGGCAGGAATGACCATGCTATATGCTGGGATATAGCAAGGAGGCCAGTGTGGCTGCAGCAAAGGGAGCAAGGGAAAGAGATGCTCTCATGCTCTGATGACAAGGTTGAGTATTTCTGTCTTGTAACCCCTAAAATATGTACTATCTGGCTTGAGGCCATCTAAGCTTTGCCTTTGGTTTAGTGCTCAACAGACTTGGCTCAAATGCTTGTGTGGATTTAATTTATCATACAACGAGGGTGCATAACCCACCTTTTTGAGGAGGGCTTCCCATGTCCACTGCTTCATGATACTTTGGAAGAAGACATCCTCTTTGGAAACCGAGAGACTCTTCTAGCCTTTTCGTTTACGGGTGCAAAACGTTTTTCATTTACTGGTGAATTTTTTCTTTTGAAAAATGCCTATACAATTATCCGTCATGTGAGATTAGTCAGAATTTTTAAAAAATACACTGTCATTTCCAAACATGTTAACTGTACCACAGATGAGTGCCGCACCACTCTTTCCCCTTTATATTCTGGGATTTTAAATGCAGAGGAATTGTTTCAGGGGCTTTGTTTGAATTAATTAAAGCCTGCCATGTTGATAAGGAAACAGCCCAGATGACTGACAAGGCAAAGGTCTTGAAAACTGGACATGGCTGCCGAGTTTGGGATTCACCAGGCTGCTCCCTAACTGGTTTGTCAAAGGGTCACCCATGGGTCTATAATAGCCAGTAAAGACCAGGATAGTTAGGGGGCGGGAAGATAGCTCAAGTGGAAGAGTGCATGCTTAGCACGCACCGGGTCCTGGGTTCAATCCCCAGTACCTTCATTTAAAAAAACAAAACAAAACTGGGGTAATTATAAGCCATGTGTTAACCAGCGAGTTTCTAGGCAATCACAAGACTGCTTCCCCCTAAGCAATTATCTCGCCTGAGGCTGTGGCATTACGTAATGCCTGAGGCTTTGTTAGAGTAACCTCCAAACACTTGAGCGGGGGAGGCAGCATCTGGGGGCTCGGCTGAAGATTGTAGAGGAGTAAAAAGTGGATAGCAACTGAGGTACTGGAATGGTAAGGAAAAATGTTTACAAGGCTTGAATTTAAATGATAACTCCCGACTGTTACAGGTGACATAGAGAGTAAGCATTTTGTGAAAGGGTCAGTGTCATGCTGGGTTGTGTTTGTGAGGGTATAACTTGCTGGAAATGTGCTTGGAGTGATTGCAGAAGTTGTTTAGTTTACAGCTCATGTCTTTAAAAGGGTAGAGATAATTTAGAGAAGGCATTAGAGTAGACAATGAAAATACAGACAAACTAGACGGTAGAAATCAAGCTATGGTGGAGAGAGGGGTTGAGCAAAACACAGATTGTCAAATCAGATTGACATGGAGCACAGGTTTTACCTAGTATCAAGCTTCACTGGTACTTTCAAAGACAGAGAATCGAGAGACTTAGGAGAAGCAGAGAGAGGCTGGGACATTGAGACTGCCTCCCTAGGACTCCGTCCCTCCACAGGACGCACATCTCCGACTCAGAATCCTGGTGGGTCTCAGTGGAGTTGTCTGTACTAAACCCTTGCTGTATTTGTGTCAAACACTTTTCCAGTATGTTGCTTGCCTTTGTATTGTTTTTTTTCTTCAGGTATGAAAGTTTCAGGTTTTTACACAGTTAGATGACATACTTCTCTGTTGTCTTTTAAAAGTACTAAGTACAAGACATTTGTCTAGGTGTAGCGATCAGTTAAATGGGATCATGGGTATGAAAGCATTTGTATAAAGTGAAAGACACACTATCGACACTAGGAGCAGTGACTCCTCACCTCCACTGTCGCCTGGAAAGAAGTTGCTGCCCTTAAGGACACCCCCAAGAATGTTTCTGGTGGGGTTTGCATAAAGAGGCGTCCCTTGGCAAACTTTGCCACATTTCATTGTATTTACATTTACCACACTTTCCGATTCGGAGGAGCCACACTCCAGGTGCTCACTGGGCATGTGTGACCAGTGGCTGCCATGTCACACAGCACAGGGCTAGCCGCACAGGGGCAGCCAGCCCTCTGAGACATCCTCTAGACTCTGGGTTCAGACAGTCCGCTGTTACATCCAAGCCTGCCCCAGTGCTTTAATGTAGCAGCCTTCCTCGACGGTATACACTTAAAGAAATTGGCTGTTTCTATCTTGACAGAAATTCAAGTCCCCCTTTCCTCTCCATGAACAGGAATTTAGTCTTATTATCCTTTGCCTTGAGTGACAGCAACTAATTTTCTCTTTTCCCTGTGGTGGCCTGAGCAGCAGAGCTGTGAACTGGTTCCAGCAAGTTGATTGGGAGTAACAGTGTCACAGGGAAACACCAGGCCCCAGTTCTTCCCGCTGGCGGCTTTAGCCAAGTCACACCCTGCATTTGGTCTTCCCCCCACCTCTAAAGCTGTCTGACTTGAACCCCCCAAATCAGACAAAACTGACTTGAAATCTCTTTGCTTAACAATGGCACACTTTTGCAGCCAGAGCTGCAAACTATCCCTTGGCTTAATCTGGTTAAAACCAGATAAAGAATTAGGTCAAAGGCCTCTAGCTGCAAAGCAGTCTGTTTCCAGAACTCCAGCGGAGCTGTGGAATAAAAATAAGCAGGGAGAGTTGGAAAAGCATTATTGGTGTTTGCATTTGACTTGTTCTAGGTCAAAATTCTAGCTCTGGTTCTAAGTCGTAACGTAGGAGCTTGCAGAGGGCAACAGGACTGCATGAGCAACCAGGGAAGGATGTGCCTTTCAGAGGTGCCCCTGGGAGTCATTGCAGGATGATACTTGGGGTCTGAGGCTCTGCATGGTCTGTTGAGTCGAAACACCCAAACCGCCAGACCTTAGGAAAATTTCACTTTATTTTCTTCTAAGTGTTAGAGCATCCGGCATCAGTGCAGCAGGTCACCCAGCTGAGGCCCCGCTTTCCCTGGGATTCGGAGAAGAAACTAGAAGAGAGCTCCAGGAGGTCAGAGGGGAGGAGACCCAGATGCAGATCTGCAACCCAGAGGCTTGTTCTTATCTCTCTGGATTGGTGGGTCTGAGGAGGCTGAGAGAGAGAGAACCGCATCAGAGTTTGACCTCCCCAACTCAAAAGGCTCATTTCCATAGGCCCTAGTTACCAACAGATAGACAGCAAGTGTCCCGGAGAGGTGAGCTGTCTGGCCTACAAGGCCAAGCCTTGTTGGGAGCTGTTGGAGGGCCCTCCAGATTCTGGAGCCCCCAGGGACTAAGTGCCAGGCGCCTGGGCACTGGGTTCTTCTTGGCCTCCACTCCCTACCCGCCCCCTCCGAGGCTCATCTAGTCTGTGGTCTGTCCTCTAATCCACTGAGTTTCTCTGCTCTGTCATTTGATCTGCGCCGTTTGGGCTGCGGTGGAAATAGAGGGCTAAGGAGTGGAGCGCCGTCTAGGAACAGTGACATGCAGTCCTGTCCCTCCTGCTCACACGCCGTGTGGGATCAGAGAGAATGGGCTTCTGTAGTCCCGACAGAGGATGCCTGTCCTGGGTGTGTGGCCTTGACATTGTCCAGACCAGCTCTGAGCTTCCTCTGCATAATCACCTCTCTCCCCTCGCCCCTACCGCCCCAGCCCCTCGCACTGGGATCTGGTTGCTGGGCAGTGAGGGGTGTGTGGCTGGCGGGGGGCAGCTGGAGAGCAAGGCGGGGGCCTGTCTGTCTTCTGGACCCGAGCGGCCAGGCCAGAGCTGCTTTTGGAATGGAAGTCCCTGTACGTTATGTTCCATTTCTCTCATTGTGTCCCAGTTTCCACGTTGGTGGAGGGAAGGACAATGTAATGAGCTGAATTTGTGCTTAATTGGTGCAGCGTAAGAGTACTGAGAGGAACATGGGTTATGGAGTCGGACAGACTTTAAAAAGAAAATTTACTGAAGTAGAGTTGATTTATAATGTTATGTTAGTTTCAGGTGTACAGCAAGTGATTCAGCTGTACATATATGTACATATTTATTCTTTTTCAGATTCTTTTCCATTATAGGCTGTTACAAGCTACTGAATACAGTTCCCTGTGCTCTACAGCAGGACCTTGTTGTGTATCTATTTTATATATAGCAGTGTGTATCTGTTAATCCCAGACTCCTAATTTGTACCCCACCACCACCCTTTTCCCCTTTGGTTACCACAGTTTGTCTTCTATGTCTGTGACCGACAGACTTGAGTTTGAATTTTAGGTTCCCCACTGAATAGCTGGGGGGTCTCAGCCGAGTTGTTTAACCTCCTAGGGCCTCACTTGGCGCATCTCTAGAAAGACCCATCTCGTCGGATTTTCTGATGGATGGAAAGATACGTGTAGAGTGCCTGCCAGACAGAGCAGCCTCGATACCTACGATTCCTTAAAGAGCAAAGTACTTCTCAAATGTCAAATGCTTGGTCAGGCATTCAGGTAGAAGAGATGAGTGAATGACTTTGTTTTACTTCTTCTTTCTTGAATTTATTCTGTCTCCCAAAGATAGGAGAATCAAAATATCTGGATTATATAAACCTGCCTTGTTCAGAATACATGTAGAGTGGATGCCAAGTGGCTTTTTCTGATAAATTTAATGCTGCTTTCTAGATTCAAAGCAGAATCTGTCACCAGCAGAAGGTGGCCCTTTTGTGATTTGTCATATTCATTTGAATGCAGCCAGCCCATTGGAACACCTGCTGTGTACAGAGGACTGTGTGGGACAAGGGTGAATCCAGGTGTATCTGCGGAACCCACTATTTGTAGTGAGAGAGACATGCAAATTCCTATGTAACAATATCGCGATAGTAACTACAACAGTTCCCGTAAAGAGGCTGAGGAAGTTTAGAAGAAGAAGCAGTTACTTTAACTGGTAAGACGACTTCTTGAAGTGGTGGCGTTTGAGCTAAGCCTTGAGGAGTGACTAGGATTTAGGTGGCGGTGGAATGAGGGCATGTATGAACGTGGTCAACGGCACCCAGGGTCCAGGTGCCCTCCAGACTGGACTGGTGGGGCCCTGTGGCCCGGGCACGCTCTTTGGGACAAAGCTGGAGCGTCAGATCATGGAGAGCCTGTTTGGACTGGAACTTTATTCCATGAGTAGCGGGGAACGGCTGGAGTTCTCTGGGAGGGAAATGGCCCAGTTTGGCCTTAGGAAGATGGCTGATTGGGAGGCGACTGGAGGAGTTAGCTTCTGGAAGCAGGGGGACCATTACTGTGACTGCTCAGGCCAATTAAGGCGAGGCGGTCGGAAGAGAAAAGAAGGGAATCTTGTGACAGAAGGAGAAGCAACGGGACTGGGTGATTGACTGAGGTTGGGAAGGTGGGAATGAAGGGGAGTGAGCAGCCGGCGACCGCGTGTCAGAGGAGTGTCAGAGGGCAGGTGCTGGCTTGGTGGGGGGTCAGGGGGTCAGACTGGACTCTATCGGGTGGCTCAGTCAACAGCCCATCCACATGGAGGCATCTGGCAGAAAGGGGCAATTGGAGACCTGGAGCTGAGGCAACAGAAGGAGACTGGGGAGTCACTGGCAGGGAAGCAGCGGCTGCAGAAGCTGGGGCATCAGGGGAAATTATCCAGGGAGGTGGCGAGGACAAGACCCAAGACAGAGGCTGGGGAAAGGACTGCACAAGAAAAGGAGGAAGAAGAGGATCCTGCAAAGAGCGAGGGGAGGGGGAGAGGGAGAGGGAGGGGCTCAGCTGAAGGAGATGCTTTAAAGGCAGCAGATCCTGAATCTCAGCCGTCCTGCTGGCTGACTCCAGGCAGGCTACTGGGCACACCTGTCCCCTGCGGTGTGGGGGGCTGGTGTCCACGACAGGCGCTGTCCTGAGGGGACACTTAGTAGACGCTCATTCCTTTCCCCTTCCCTGCAGAAACCTGGGGAGGCATGCTCAGAAGGGGTGGCTGCCAGGGTTCAAGGCTTTGGGAAAGGACTGTGAGACACCCCTGTTCAGTCACTAGTGAGACGAGGAGGTGGGAAGATAACTCCGGCACTTTGGGTGGGTAACAGATCTGAGGAAGGCCGACTGCCAGGGGCTGGTGAGTAAGGGGATGAGGAGGAAGTGAGAACAGCTTAGAGGGACCTGAAGCCAGTTGGCAGCAGGGTGGAGGAGGGAGCCCAGCCTCAGGAAGGAGCAGGGTTAGTGGGAAGGGCGTTGTGGCTGCTGCATCAGGGAAGCCAGCTGTCCCCTTGAGAAGAGCAAGCTAGTTCCTTGCAGAATCCTTTTCCTCTTGGATTCGGCCTCCGAGGGTCAAGCTTTTGGGTGTTTGTTCAGAGGTGCCAGCTCTGGAAGGAGGAAGCCCATCACACAAGGCAGGGAAACTGCGGTCTGTCACGTGAGCCTGGAGAGGCCTCGGCTGGCTTTCTGAACGAGGCTTCCCTGTGACCCTGTCACTCACAAGCCTGGGAGATGGGGGCCGCAAGCTCTCCGGGGACTTTTCCCGGGGAAGGACAACACTGTGGCCGGCTGCCTTTTGAAATGAGAGATGGGGCATCAAGAGGAAGTGCCGTGGGTAAGTCTAAGAAATCTGGGGCTTTTCTCAGTCCTGAAGCCTGGAGCCTAGTTTCAGAAAAGTTGGGGCAATTTCAGGCTCTCTCTGTTGCAGGCAAGCACCTCCCGGTCCAGAACATTGGCCTTTTCTCCTCCATCCTCAGAATATCAGAGCTTACTTGGCGGCTTCTGCCACCTCCCCACCGCCCACCCCGCCTTCCTCTTTAAGGGAGTGGTTTTGCCTTTGTCTCACTCCTCCAAGACGAAGATGAGATGGACAGGAGGGCGTGTAGGGGAGGGGTGGGGAAGGTGGGAGGGGGTGAGATCCTTCCACCTGCTC
Organism: Vicugna pacos; assembly: GCF_048564905.1. NCBI lineage: Eukaryota > Metazoa > Chordata > Mammalia > Artiodactyla > Camelidae > Vicugna > Vicugna pacos. The sequence goes on along the minus strand of NC_132991.1, from coordinate 77,683,952 downwards.
TGAGATGGGGGAGACAGAGCCGAAGTCCCCAAAGGAAGGACTGGAGTAACGTCCCAGGGAGTCAGCCCTTGAGAAAGGCATTCTTGGATTTGGTAGCATTCTTGGCCAAAGCCTGGGAATAGTCTGCTTCTAGAAAAGTTTTTCCCAGGATTTCAATTGTGTTTTCTTAGTTCCTCCTTCAGGCTGGTCTCTGTTCTAATCATCTGCTCTTTCATCCTCTTCCTACCTTGCTCATGCGTGTCCCCCCACCTTCCTGTTTGAAGAATCAGTGTGGACAGTGGCGAAGTGTGTTGCCCCTACAACCGGGCTGCCTGGGTCTGAAACCGCAGCTCCTCACTCACTGGTGTGCACGCTTGGGCAGGTGCTTCGCCTCCCTGAACCTCATTTTCCTCATCCTTAAGATGGTATAATAATATCCATCTCATAGAGTGACACATCGTATTATGAGAATTAACTGAGTAAATACATATGAAGAGCTTAGAGTAGCACCTGGGAAGTAGTAAGTGCTCTGTAAACACTATCCGTCTGTCTGTCTGTCTCTATCTCCTTTTTCATAAATGCCTTCAAATTCTTTTTGGATTTTGCCAGGTGGCACAGAAAAAATATATTATGTTGAAAGAGCCTATAGAAATTGTATTTCTAGAAATCATAAATTATATAGTATATTTCTACTAAAGTACCGAAATTCTAACTTAGAGTTCCCTTACCGGATCTCTCAGAATTAGAGAGCCTTCATGCTGGATGGAAAGTTCCTTCTAACGTTGATTTTCTTTCTTGTGGCTTCCATCAAGACTAACCGGTCTTAGTGGAACAAGGAGTAAATAAAGTTATTAGTTATTGGTTCCTGTCATTAGGAGTAAATGAAAACACATCTGACTCTTAGGTTGAAAAAAGTCAGCACCGCCAGAGGACCAGGTGCAGGGACGTGTCTTCCGCATGAACTGCTGCTACTACATTTCGACCTATAGATTTTACTTCCTAGGCCTTGTTTGTTATATGTTTCAAACCATGATGATCACATTCCGCGTATTAGCTATCTCGGCTACATTTGTGACCTTTGGCCTCACGAAACCGAGCCCTATTCTGCATTACTGAAAACCTCCCTCCAGGCTGACATCAGCTGTTTTGAGTCCTCTTCAGCAGCTGCACAACTACCCTGGTCTGCCTTATCTGTTACATGTTTCTCTCTGAAAAGCAAACATGAGAGATTCTGTTAGAGGCTCATTAAAATCCAGATACCCCCCCACCCCTGGTATTGTATGTCTTCCTCTTTCTTACCTGGTATTTCCCACTACCTACAAAATGAAAGAAAACTAAACTGGAGAAGCAGTCATGATGATTTTTCTATCTTTTAGAGAATCTCTCTTCATTTTAAATTGAAAGTAGCATAAGATGATGTGAATTAGTGAAAGTTGAAAGCAAAGGGGTAACTATTACATACAATGTCCAGAGAATTCGTTTTACCAAAAGGCTATCTCTCTCTAGTAAAAGCATTTGGCTGCTGTTCATTTTGTAATGCCCTAATTTAGATGTTTAATTTTTGTAATGCAGTATTATAGCCACAATTGTCTGATACCTTTTTTTAACTTCAGTGTTGAGTTGAAGTGGAAATTCCCAAAGGGGTGTAGATACTGCAGGGTATATGTAGGTACTTAGTACTTTTTGATGGTGATGTTAGAAAGATACAACTAAGAAGCCAAAACATTTTAAGGCATTTTCTAGCTTTAAGGCACATTTAGGAAAGAAAATACTGTAATTTTTTAGGGGACTATTTTCTATAAAACAAATATATATGTTTATTATAATTTTATTTGTCTGTACCAGATGGTCAAAAAGTCAAGTTAAAGAAGGATTTGGAACCGTATATTCTGGTACAGAATGATGGCTAAAATATATTATCAAGTGAAAAGTACAAGGTATAGTATGCTACTATTTATGGGAAAAAAATAGAAGGCTCTAGGAGAAATTGGGAACATTTATTACTTGTAGAGAGGACACTGGTGGCTGGGTAAAGGAGCTTTCAGTGCTTTTTGAATTCTGAATCATGTGAATGTATTACCTAACTTAAATTAACAAATAATAAATGTATAAGAAAAAAGCTGGATTGGGGAAGCAACAATAAGTAGTTTATAAATTTCCTTTTTTTAAGGGTAAACAGGCTTTGGAGTTAGATGCACTTAAGCGTTGAATTCTGGCTTGACTGCTGCTGGCAAATGAGTGTGGGGAAAGTTCTATCACTTTATTATAAAATTTGGGAAAGATCTTCTTGGCGTTACCGAAAAATTGGCCCCTGAACCCTGAAAGGCAAATTCAAACTCGGAGACAGAGTTTGGGAGCAAATTAAAAAGCAGCTTTATTGCTTTGCCGGGCAGAGGGGAGTCACAGCAGGCTAGTGCCTTAGTAACTGTGAATCCATCATGGAGTTGGGGCTTGGTGATTATACAGGCGAACGGGACGGAGTGTATCAGTGATAATGAACAATAGAGTCTTTTACAAAAGTTTGTCTTGTGTCACGGGAACTTCTGGTGGTCTGTTAAGTAGTTCATTGCCTGCAGCCTTCGCGTTATCTGGTCTGATCCCTCTGGTGTCATAGGGGCTTTTGGAGGGTCTGGCCGTTCCTTCAGGGTTATCGTTCCGTGACCTTCTTTTTGGAAAACAGCTCCTAGGTTTAGGTACAATTATTTAGGGTAGGGCATAACTCAAAGAAAGCAAATTAATTAATCACAATAAATTCTTAAAGCTGCCTTAGCATCAGGGAAGCCATTTTGTGACTCCTTCATTGGCTGGGTTTTTATACAGATCAAATATAGTAAGAACCATTTCGTTTTTTTTTTTTTTTTTTTGGATTGACAGATCCTGCCTCAGGTTTATTTGTACAAACAGCACAGGTAGACGCGAGCCCCATGCAGACAGCAGCCCAGGGGTCACACTAGTCCTTATATCCTCACATCAACAGATGAAAGCCTCTACTGTGGAGCCTTTGTGGGAGCCTGGGCACCTTTGGGAGCCTGAGCTGCAGCTGCGGCCTTGGTCTGAGCCGTGTCCTTGGCCTCTGGCCGGCAGAGCCTGAGACCCTTGGCGATGCGGGCACGAGCACGTTTCCCGAGCTTGGGGTGAGCAGTGCAGGCAGGTCGACTGAGCTTGCGGCTGTTGCCCTTTGGGATCTTGGGCTTGACCTCCTTGGGCTTTGCCAGAGCCTTGACAGCCTCAGCACGTGCGCTCGTGGCCTTGGCGTTGTTGGCCTGCATCCTCTTCAGGCCCTTCTTGTTGTGCTTCTTGGCAAAGCGCATGTTCCTCAGGAACTTGGGGTCCACCCCCTTAAGAGATTCGTATCTTTGTGATCAGGGTTTTTTGATGCCGTTTCTGTGTCATTTTCAGGACTGGGTGTGTGTGGTGTGGTTCTTTGACTTGGCCATGTCTGCACCGGAGTTCCTGAATTGCCTGGGACCAGAAGAGAAAGAAAAGAACTATTTCTTAAAGTGTAGTTTGTGATTATCTGATCTTAGGGTATGGAATGAAGAAGATAAAGAAGATTTAAGACTGGGTGTGAGCATCTTCCTCTGAAGATTTTTTTTTTTAACCATCCCAGAAAGATAAAAGACAAGATCATCTCAATGCTAGGTTCTAGATGGTAAATAGATTTTAACTGAAAGTTATTATGAATCAAACGTTAACTTTGAATCATTAGATCCAGTCAAGAGGGTTCAACATGTCTTTGTAATTAAGAGAATTGAGTATTAAACCAATAATGGTTAGACCCCTCTTCTCTGGATTTTTGGAGGAAATTCGCCATGAAATATAAGCCATTTCCTCTCCCCTGTTAGAACAACAGTCTTGTGAGAGTTGAGAAGCTCTGCTCTGATGGGGAGAGTTCAGGGGAGGCACCATAAAGCAATCCCCGGATGCAGAGAAAGACTGCTGTTGTATCTGTGTCGTTGTCTAAGTCGCCCCTGGGACAGAAGGATTGAGCCGTCAACACTGCATTCTTTGTAAGCCATATCCATTCCTACCTAAGTAGGCCTATATGCTGAACATTTTCCCCCAGGGTCTAGAGGTGGGAAAATATGAGACTCACATTTTGTGGAGTATTTATAGTTACCTTTTTGTTTATGTACTCATTGAGTGGGCTCTGTAACATGAATCTCTCAGATGCAAGGGCCAGAAAGAGGACTCCAGTTGTCTAAACCAGAATGGAATTAGCTTAGATAACAGAATTCCAGAAATAGGACTGACTTCAAATGAGATTTAATTATGAAGCCCAGGATGGCCTCAGGCTCTACCTCTCTGTGATTCTTTCGTCTTGGTCCTCTTCTGAGTATTGGCCTTCTTAAGCTGGCTCGTCTCACTGTAGTAAAAGCTATGGGAGCATTTCTGGATTTGGTACCCTCACACCCTGTCCTGTGGGGGAAGAGAGAACACCCCTCCTGATAGTGTCCAGAAGTCTGTGGATTTTGTTGCATCTCCTTGGCTTGAGTTGGGTTACGTGCCCATCTCTGAGCCAACAGGATATACTGGTTGGCTTAAGTTATTGAATTTCAAACCTTGCACCCACCTCAAAGGATTCCTATTTCATTGCTCTGGGAGGAGGATCCCCTGCATTGGTATTTTATTTTATTTTATTTTATTTTTTAATTTTTTTTGTCATTGTTATTTTTTTTTTACTTTTTTAAAGTTGAGTTACAGTCAGTTTACAATGTTGTGTCAATTTCCAGTGTAGAGAACAATTTTTCAGTTATACCTGAACATACATATATTCATTGTCTCATTCTTTTTCGCTGTGAGCTACCACAAGATCTTGTATATATTTCCCTGTGCTATACAGCATAATCTTGTTTATCTATTCTACATATGCCTGTGTTTTGTTTTTTGATAGCAGCCTTCCTAGTGAGTGAAAGTGATGTCACACGCTTTTGGGGGTTGGGGGAATAATTAGGCTTATTCATTTATTTTTGGAGGCAGTACTGGGGACCTCGTGCATGCTAAGCACGTACTCTACCACTTGAGCTATACCCTCCTGCTCATGCATTGGTATTTTAAAATATTCCCTATTAGTTCTAATGTACAACCAAAGTTGAGTTTATTGGCCTAAGCCAATCAGTGCTCACTCTTAGAGCTGAGAATGTAACTGTTCTCCAAAGCAAAATCGAGTTAAACTGACAGATTGTTGAGAGAAGGGGAAAATAGATCTAGGGGAACAAACATCAAATATCTGCTTGTGGCAAACGTATCCGTGGCCCCAGTGTTCATATCACATCTTTCTTTTTTGCCATCAGAACCCACATTTTGTTTGGGACCACAGTGTGCCAGCCCCAGGGGATATAGGTTGTGATTGGCGCAAATACTGGTGATAATCTGTGTCCCCACTTGTCCTGCCTCCCTTACAATGAGAGAGAAACATGAAAGAGCTAAATCGCTCTCTTTGTTCATAGCAGAGGATGCAAAGCTAGTTTAAAGTTAATACATAAGACATGAGAAGTGTAAGCCTAATATTTGGAGTTACAGAAGTAACCACCAGAGAAGAAGAAAGGGGCCGAGCTGGGGGAGAAAAAAGGGAGGGAGAGGAGAAGAAAGAAATGTTCACAGGTAGCCACTTCTAAGGAATAAGACAAGAAAAAAGAGGATGAGAGAGCAAACACTTAGTTGTCATTTTATACCCCTCTGTTCTCTTTGTTTATTTCTATGTGATTATATTCTTTTTATAATTAATTATATACATTAATTGCTTCTGAAGTTGCTCCTAAGAGTGGAAGATGATTTTAAAAACCATGTAACCTACTGTTCAACAACATTTCTTTAAATGTATAAATCACCTTTTTGACATGAAATAAGGAGGACTTTTTAACTGTGCCATTTGTCCACAACCTCACAGTGCAGAGAGGAATCAGACGTTTTAATTTTGTGCATGAGAAAATCATCCCAGGAGCTTAAATCAGAACTCAAAGTCAAGGCCAGCTCATGGACGGAAAGCTGCAGGAGCTCCTGATGGCGGCAGGAGATTGAGCTGTGTTCTGCGTTTCATGTTTGGCCGCAGCCTTCTTATCTAGCAGCCCTAAGCTGATTTGGCCAACAACTAGTCAGAAGAAAAACCTCAAGAATTCAGCTATAAGCATCTTCAGTTTTTTGTTCTTTAGTCACATCATTTTCAGTTTGACTTGATTCCCAGGTCGTCTGTGAAATTAAATCTGCTTGATTTCTTTTATTATGCTTTTGCTCATGATTAAAGTTTCGGGTCACAGCGTCACAATAACCACAACGTATTATTTCAGAAATTATGAGAAAACAAAGACTACTCTGGAAAATAAGACTTTAAATTTTGATGTCGAGTAGGTTTGGGTGTCAAGTCACTTGTGAATAATATTTAACTGATCTTTAATTGTGATTTTCAGATTGTTTGTCTAAAGAAATTGGTACAATTTAAAAAATGTAGAAGGACATCGTGAGACTTATTTTTTTTCTGATTCCAGGAAATAGGTGAGTTAGCTTCTTTAGTGTGTGTAAGATTTTGTTTCCCCGTTTCTCATTTGCCACATTTAGATTCTATTCTTTAGGGTCGTATGTTAAAGAGGAATTCAGATTCCCCTCTTACCGTTTATTTTTTCAAAAGCCAATTTTTAGTTAAAACTCTACCTAAGATTCCACTGGTTTTAGAGCTTTCAATTTTGCACAGAACTCTCAGACCTTTTCATATATGATTATCCATGACTACTGTGTCAAAAGAAGGCAATAATAATGTGGATTTATGAAATGCAGTTTCATCCTGTTCATCTTAACAGGCACCTATCACGTGCAGGTCAGCCAGTGGCATCATTGTTTGGGGCCATCCTTAGCAGATTTTAAAATGTCACATTGTTGCTTCTCCATCGAACTGTTTATTAGGGGAATAGACACTGAAATGGCATGAATTTGTGTAACATTTGATGTTGGTATTTAGGAATAGCAAATAAATGATAGATGGACAGCAAGAAGAGAAAGGTTAAAAAAAAAAACTGGAAGCCTAGATGACCCAATAATAAATGGGTCTCTGAAAAATAGAAACTTGGCTACACCTAGTGCAGGACACAAGCTTGGAGGCGTTAGCCTAAGGAGCTGAAAGTTAGCAGAGACCTCTAATTGCAAGTTAATGAAGCCACCTAGTGGTTTGGTACATAATCTAAGGTTGTGGGAATTTGTAAAGTGTGGATTGATTGTGTGGGTCTGGAACCAGGCATGGCAAGGAGTCTGGCTACTTTTCATTCAGTCCAGCAAGGAGGGTCAGTTACACTGAGAATAAGCACAGCCCTGCTCTGTGTCATCTTTTATTTATGTATAGTCTTTTTGTCAGAAAGGACTCAAGATAACTTTCGTGAAAATACAATGAGAGAGCACAAACTAGAAGACGAGACAGAGAAAAAACATGAATAAAGACACAGAGTAGTAAAAACTTCTGATAATTCAAAAATGCTTCCAAAATCCTATCAGTTTTCCATTGAACGGACTCTACGTTTTCAGGTAAGTGTGGAAATTGATTGGTTTTGAAATTCACAATGTCCAGAAGAGTGAAACAATTTCCAGGAAAAGTAAAATCACACCTGATGTCAAAGAGCAGAGAAATTTTCCTTCTGGAGGTCCTCACAGATCACGTAGCGCATAGCGTAATGTGTATTGTCCCTAGTCCTCATGATGGAAATCATTCTGAGTTGAGAGATTTTTTCCTAAAGGTGTCCACACTGCTTTGGAGGAGAATGTGCACCAAACTCCATTTTCAGGGCTTGCATTAAAGCATTTGATCCTCATAATAAGCCTGCGAGGTAGGTAGTGTTATGATCTCCGTATTATAGTTGAGCCCACTGAGACACAGGGAGGTTATCAACTTGCCCGAAGTCAGGCTGTTAAACAATGCAGGTAGGACTCAGACCTGGGAAGTCTGGCTCTAGCACCCACGCTCTTTTCCAAGATGCTGTGTATACGGAGTGGCCCAGCCAATGAAAATAGCAATACTGAATTCTTACATGGTCCGTGGGGGAGGAGGTAGGAGTGCTTTAACGTGACGCTGAAGATGAGGTCGGGACTGCACATGTCTGAGGTGACTCAGTTGACTTTGCCCTCCAGGGTTCCAGACTTTACCCCGACCCCCGTCACTACACACTCTTGTACACACATGGGCACACACGCCTTTGGTCAAAAACAGAGGACCAGGAAAGAGTAATCAGATTCACCAACTTCCTGACTTCTAGAAAACAGGTGAAATCCAGGACCTTTTTGATGCCTTTGTATCTTCAGATACAGGAGCTAAATGCAATCGTAACAAAACGCACTTTATTTTGCTAGTTGTTCTTTCTCGATGTGGTATCTATAAACGCTTGTGAATGGCAGCTAAATTGATTTCTCTTAACCAGTCATGAAAGTTGATTAGCAATGAGCAGATCAGCGATGAGCAAGGTAAGCCTGGAAAGGAACTTGGTAGGGAAATCAGGGCATCACTGAAACATTTCTAGTTAGAGGAGTCAGAATAGCCTGTAACTTGAGTCTTAAATCGAGCAGTTAGAATGATGTTCTTTTAAGCTGTGCATTAGGGTAGTTGTGTGGTTAATGTTATTGCTAACAGGAAAAAGTACACGCTATAAAATGACTCTTCTATATAGGTAAGACTCCTTGAAAACAAATTTCCATGGCATTTAAAAGAAATGCTTAGCACAATAAAGATTTTAATGCTCCTAAAAGATTCAAGTTCTGTTTGAGGACCAACATGATGGCCTACCACCCATAAGACTGAAGTTTCCAGAATGATAAGCTGTTAATAGTTCTGCCAAATGCTTGAAAGATTCATCTTATCATGGGAGTATAAAGGAAAGAGGGCGCTGCTGAGATATGAAGGAAACATTGACTGGAAATCAAGAAACTTGGGATTTACTTTATTCTGATGACAAAGGAAGACACAAATTCTTTGTGTGTTATTTTTCTCATGAACTTGGGAGTCAGACCTGGATTCAAATACCGGTTCTGATCCCTGTTAGGGCTGGATGATATTGGATTAACCAGTTAAGACTTTTTTGGCCTCAGTTTCTTCATCTATAAAATGGCTTCAGTAATTCGTAAATCTTGTCAGGTGCTCACTGTATGTATATTGTGTTTTTTTAATACCTTTGATCTTTGTAACAGTCTTAAATGGCATATTCACTATTGTTATCCCCACTTTACCGGTGCTATCACTGCAGTTGGGAGAATAGGTAATGTGAAGAGTTTAGGATAATTTTTGCAGTGTGTTATAGCGCCTGGTACATAGCAGATTCTCCAGACATGGGAGCTGAGGTCTACCTGTTGTCTCCATCTCTTTCTTCTCCTCTTCTTTTGGGATATGCTTTGAAGATTGGTGACGAGGAGAACTGCATGCTTAAACAGCTTAAGTTTGGGAATTAGACAGAGATTTAGGCCAACTGTTTAGAAATAAAACTGAATTTTAATTTTCCTGCAGGAGTGGCAAAAACTCAACTATGATATCTACACCCTGCGACAGATTCGAAGGGAAGTGAGAAGTAGATGGAAACGCATTTTAGAAGATTTAGGTGAGTCTGAAAGTGATTACGAAATGGTAAAAATAACCAGTTGTGATCATTCCTCTTCACTTTCTTCAGCCTAGTTTTTATGAAAAGGGTGTCAGTAATGACTAACTAAGGCTACTTACTGTGTACTAATTATTTTCCCAATCCTGTTCTCCCTGTATCCTCAAGCACAAACATCTGATGTTCCCGTTATCGGCAGCCCCTGTCTTGAGGATGTGTTTTGCCATGTGCTACTCCATCCGTCCTCAGTATCAAGTAGCACAGGCAGCAGAATCACATGGGCACTGCCATTGAATTTGGGGGCCTTTTGCATTGATTGAATTAGATGGGACTGATTGGCCAATCAGTAGCAGCTTTATAAGATAAGGCAGATTGGGAGAAATACTGTTTGTAAGAGAGACAGCAAAATACAGTGTAGACTTTCGTAAGGACTACAAGGTAGGGAAAATACCTGTGGTGTTAGAGTAGACATTGCGTATTGATTTTTCTTAATTCTGCCTGGGCTGTGATAGAATAAACATGGTCTTCACACTGTAAAATAAGCTGGCTTTAATGTTTAAAATAATGAACATATCAGCTTTGAAGACCTCAGTCCTTCTGCTTTGAAAGAGAACATGACACCTTGGCATCAGAACTTTTCAAAAGAAAGGTACCAAGTTGCTAGCCCCTGTTGCTTTAGTTGGGATGCAGTGGAATGGGGTGGACCTCTGCCCTCTTTACTTATTCAGTATTATTGTGACTTAATAGTCTCCTTTTTAACAATGTAAGTTGCTCCAGGCAGGTTAAATCTGTGAGTCTTCTATACCTTTGGGAAGTAACTTAACTCGCCAACTACATTGCCCCAGGAAGGGAATCTGGGCTTGGAGAAATAGGGGAGGAAAGTGACCACTTTGCAGATTGGGGTGGGGCAGGAAGGAATTCTGGGGACAGGGAAGGAGATGAAGGGTAGGGAGTGGAAGGAGGGTTTCCAAACCAAGAAAAGGGGCAGCAAGCAGTCAGTGGGTATCTAAGATTTAACTTGAAGGGAAAAGCTAATGAAGAAAATTTGGTAAGAGGAAACCTCAAAAGAATTTTAATTAAAGACTCCTGCCAACCACACTGAGCTGGGAAGCAGCATGTGAAGTGGAGGCTTGGGCTTCTGTTTTCTCGTGCTTGTTCAGAATTCACCCTTGGGTCCCTTAATCTCCTGCAGGGACCGCACTGCGGGGCTGTCATTTCTTTGTGACTACTTTACATGAAGGTTCAATTTCTTTACCTTAGGTTTTCAAAGGGAAGCAGATTCTTTGTTGTCGGTGACGAAACTCAGCACCATCAGTGATTCTAAAAACACAAGGAAGGCTCGGGAGATGTTGTTGAGACTGGCCGAAGAGACCAATATTTTCCCAACCAGCTGGGAGCTCTCAGAGAGATACCTCTTTGTTGTGGTAAGTGAATACCTTTGTCCGTCTGCCCTGATTTTGCCTTAAATTTTTGCTTTCCTGTTGGTCCATATACTCATCATTCTGACACCACTAGCTCTGCCACAGTGTGAGGTGTGGCAGGTGAGGCTGGCATCTTCTGCATTAGTTCCCAGTGGCCGGCACATCGTAATCCCTTGGAGGGCTTTAAAAATTCAGGTTTTTGTATTGCACTCAGACCAACTGAGACTTGGGTTGTGGCTCAAGAGTCTATCTGTATTTTTCAGCCAATTTTGCTGTGTAGCCAGCCTTCTGAACCATTTTTTTGTTCAAAGAGATGTAGGAAAGATTGTGTCTATAACCAAAGGTTGAAAAATGATTCGAAAAGCCTCTTAGACAGCATAAGTGAGGGATTAAGGAGTGTCTCTAAATTTGTTAAGAAAAATGTAATAAATGTTTTACTTACTCATCATTTCTAGGGTGGATACTGAGGTTTTAGATTGGTTTTCTCACTGACAGGGCTTGGTTTCTATCTTGAGAACATTTTTATCTTTAACTTTTTGGCAGGACCGTCTCATTGCACTCGATGCTGCGGAAGAGTTCTTTAAAATTGCCAGTCGAACTTACCCCAAGAAGCCTGGGGTCCCATGCCTGGCAGATGGCGAGAAAGAATTGCACTGCCTTCCGTTTCCAAGTCCCTAAAGGAGAGGCTGCGAGGCAACACTGGAATTCTTCCACTGGAATTCTTCCACTGGAACTCAACAGCCAACCAAAGTTGGACAAGTGCTAGAGGGCTAGCTAAGGGAAGAAGGATTCTGGCTCCTACAGAAATCTAAGGGTTTGAATGTCTGGTCATCATGAGGACGTGACTCTGTGAAATGTTCAGGTTACATTGAAACACCCTAGGGACCTTGCATCAGCAAGTTGGTCAGCGGGATATTTCATCATGGGTGATTAGCTTCCAAGAACTCGTTGCCCCTGTTTTGGTTTTGGTTGTACAATAAGCTCTAAACACTGGTCCTGCTGGGAGAATGGGAAATTCTAGTTAATAAAACAGTAAGATTAATAGAACTACCATTGAACCCATATATGGATTACCAATGTTTAAGTAATTGTTACACAATACAGGCTAACACCAAAATAATACCAGGCATCACATGACCTTTCCTTGACTTGGAAGCACCTACAGAGCCTTGGAGGTGTTTGAGGCCTCATTCTGAGTATCTGTTATGATGACTCAGAAGTTTAGATGTACCCAGTAATAGAAACACCTAGGAGTGCTGCTCAGAAGTGAGTCCCAAATAGAATGATCCCAAGGAGTACTTCTGCAGCTACATGTAAAAAGCTCTGTCTTCAGTTGTGGCACAAGCATCTTAATGTCCCAACATTATTGAGATCTGGTTACCTCATTTTTGCATATTGCCCAGCCCTGATCCACAAGCCCTTGATATTTTATCTGGGATGGCACCTGTTTGACCTCCACTTTCTTCTCTTCTGTTTAGTCTGTCCCCAACTTATCAGCCGAGAGTGGCACCTGTCCAGGGACCCCCAAGCAGACTTGCAGCTCTATAGGCAGTGTTGCATTGAAGGTCCTTGCTGGACTTTCTCCCTTTCTGAAGATGATTTTTCAAACTGGAGCAGTTCTGTCAACACAGCTTGTTACTATGCACAGATTGAGCCGTCCAGCTTCCAAAGTGACTTGCCACGTAGGCAAGGAGCTTGCCATGAAATCATGGTTCATTTTATTGAAAAGACTTTCAGAGCCTGTAGGATTTCTCCATAGATTGCTGAGAACAATGGCAATATTTTTACTTTTACAGATTTTGCTCTTCTGACTTCAAGTTAAAAAGTAACTTGTATTTAGTCTGCACAGGGGATTGTGACTTGAAAATTTTCCTATCCTGACTGGCCCTTTTGGCAGTGAAGACAATGTTTAAGATGTTTGTTAGAGGAGATGCGTGTTCTCCATTTACGAATGCATTGCAGACCAATTTAACTGACATGTTTCAGGTAAATTCTTCCTAGTTTAGTAAGTAAACTGAAAGTTTTATTTTTTAAAATAAAAAATATATTTTTATTTTGTTTTATGTAGTACTTAATCCCTCTCTCATGTTGTTGAAAATTAGCCTGAAGGTATTTTTCCTCACGTCTGTGGGCTCTTGCAAGATAAACATACAAACAGTGAAACAAACAATAAATTAAACCAAAAAAAAAAAACTTGGAAAATCATATTATTTTCATCTTTGTCCTTGGAATTTGTATTTTGTCTTTCTGCCTTCTTTTGATGTCAAAATAGATGGGATTGTTTGCATCTATGGAGAATAAATTGTAACCATAGTCTTTATTTTTGGTAATGAATAAGTAAGGATAAACTTGTCTCTCTGATTATAAAAACATGTGGAATTATCCAGGAAATCTTCCTTGCAAGGAATTAAAAGTTTTCTGTGTTTACTTTTCAGTTGAATGTGTGTTTTATTTCTGAGAATTAAGAAGGAACAGATATTCTTTCCATAATCCCTTTAAATTAAAGGGTTAAGAAGCTGAAAGACTGAAAGGGCTTAAGGCCCTCCCATCATTCTAAAGCCATTCGAGGGGCGGATCTGTGCCCAAGTCCATTGAGTGGTACGTGAGAGAGGCTTAAGGAAGCCTGAAGTGACCACTTCAGAAGTCACAAGTTACTCGGCAAGACCAGGATGCAAAGGTTCATGCATGTATGCGGGGCGATTTCAGGTGGTAGATGGAAATTTTTATGTTAATAAGTTACTCATTTTAATATGCAGCATGGGGAAAACCTGTAATTAGCAGATCAAACTCCTGATTTCCTATTCCACGGATATTATTGCAGTGAACAATAAAGTATAAATGTTTTCTTAAAGGGGGTTCCAGGAGACCCAGTGGACTCATGGACCAAAGTGATAAAGAATGCATTGGTGAGAGGTCCCCTGCATCACTGAAAGCTCGGTAGTATCCATGCAGGCCAGGGGCTATTCCAGAACTGGGCTCGTGGAAGCAATGGGGATGGAAGAATAGGGGCCCAGTGGCAGTGCTTCACTGCCAGAAGAAAAGTGGGCACAATTATAATGAGTGGCCAGGTCTGAGGGTTACCTGCAGAGAGATTTGGAGATGGTTGATGGAACCTGGCATCCCTAGGGGCAAACTAGATGGGTAGCCAATAAGAGTATTGTTCAAACTAGACCATGAAAAGATCTCAAGGATGGACGATCAGGAGATATACAGGGCATAGCCATAGCCATCTTAATAAAAAGCCATGATCTCCTGCCAAGTTTCCGGACCTTGGCTGTTTCCTAGACCCAGAAACTACTGACTGAAGGGAAGGCTGGATTCCCCAAGGAGGACTTTGAAACATCACTGCAAGTGTATATGGCAATGCTTCCCCTATTCCTTCTGCAAAAGGACCTATAGTTGTTTACCGGGAGACCATACACTGGGAAAAGGAGTGTACACAAACACCCTGAGGACATGGGACACAAGGTCCAAGTTGACATTGATACTCAGGGACAAGAATATCATTGGAGTGTGCCATTTAGAGTCAGGGCAAATGGAGTTCAGATCATAAATGGAGTCCTCCCCCAGGTCTAATTCACCGGAGGTCCACTGAGTCCATGGATCTACCCAGTGGTCATCTCTCCACTTCCAGAATAAATTATTGGACTCAATATACTTGGAACTTAGCAGAACCACCATTTGTTTTTTTGGCCTGTGGGTTAAAAAACATCTTAATGAGAAAGCTAAGTGGAAACCTCTCAAAATACTTTACTCCCCTGGCCAAGATAGTAGACCAAAGTCAATATTGTATTCCAGAAAAACAATAGTGATTAGTATCCTTAAAGACCCAAAGGATGCAGGAGGGTTGGTCTTGATTAAAATTCTATTTAATTCACTACTCTGGACCTGAAACTAGGTGGATCCTGGAGAACGAAAGTGAATTATTGAAAATTCAACTAAATAGTAGCCCTAATTGCAGCTACTGAGCTAGATGTGGGATCTTTGTGAGAATAAATTAACACAGTCTCAGCCGCATGGTATGTGGCAAATGATCTGGCAAATGTGTTCTCTCCATACCCATCAAAAAGGTAGGTCAGAAAGTGTTAGTATTCACCTGAGATGGACAGCAGTGCATATTTATGGTATTGCTCCAGAGCTATCTAAACTCTCCTCCCTCTGTTTTAATATAGCCCAAAATGATCTGGACCATCTAGACATTCTACAGAATATCACATTGGTTACTGTGTCAGTGACATTAGCGATGAGTATAAATTGGCAAACGCATTAGAGGCCCTGACTAATGACATGAGCTTCAGAGGTTGGGAGATAAATCCTACAGAGTCTCAGGGACCTGCCACTTCAGTGAGGTTTTCAGGGGTCTGGGTCTGGGGCACACTAAAACATCCCTTCCAAAGGAAAGGTCAAATTATTTCATCCTACATCTCCCACCTCTAAACGGGTGAGCCAGCAGAATGCTTGGTAGGCAGTCATCTTCATGCTGTCACCCGGAAATACTGCTCCATCCCATTTAACTGGGTGACATGAAAACCTGCCAGCCACGAGTGAGATCCAGGCAGGAAAGGGCTCCAAAGCAGGCCCAAGCTACGGCCAAGCAACTTGACACCTGTATCACAGGACCCTGCAGAATGTTTGGTATTAAAAGTCATGGTGATAAGAAGAAATGCCACGTGAAATGGGTGAAAAACTCAACAGGAGAATGACAACACAGACCCCAGGGTTCTGGAGCAAGGCCATGCCATTTGCAAGGGATAAATACACATTACTTGAAAAACTGTTCATCATGAGTTGGGTTTTTGTCAGATTCAGGAACGTGTAAGATCAAATTCTCGCATCAATATAATTTTTCCTGTTATTTTTCAATATAAACTATTAATTTTAGAACAGCTTTAGATTTGCAGAAAAGTTGCAGAGATAGTACAGAGTTACGGTTTCCCCCGTTATTAATATCTTACCTTATGGTACGTTTGTCACATCTAATGAACCAATATTGAGACCTTATTATTAACTAAAGTCCAGAGATTATTCAGATACCTTAGGTTGTAACCTAGGGTCTTTTTCTGTTGCAGGATCCCATGCAGGACATCTAGTCATCAAGTTCTCTTAGGTTCCTCTTGACTATGGTAACTTCTCAGACTTTCTTTGCTTTTGATGACCTTGACAGTTGTGAGGAGCACTGTTCGGGAATAGAGAAGAGAGAGAGGATAAGTACTAGTGTGGCCTTGAGGCCAGCTGCAGCAGTGGGGCTCTAAG
The DNA here is from genome assembly GCF_048564905.1 of Vicugna pacos. NCBI lineage: Eukaryota > Metazoa > Chordata > Mammalia > Artiodactyla > Camelidae > Vicugna > Vicugna pacos. The sequence continues at coordinate 77,667,739 of NC_132991.1, read as the reverse complement.
TTGTCCAGTTAGCCTTCTTCGTGTAGTTTTCCTCAAGGAAAGAAATGCACCAGGCTGCAGGAGGAGACTTTCCCGGGACTTGCCATAAAAAGCAAGTGGATTGGACCATCACATGGGTGGACTGTTGCTGATGATGTGGGCCACTGCTCCGGTCTGCCCCTTTTGGGTCTGAAATATACATTCCCTCCACTGTTGGCAGTATTGGTGTCTGAGATCTTAGTCAAGACTGTGTAGGAATTGCCATCAACAGATGAGAGTTGTCATGTCCACTGTCACCCCCCCCCCCGTTGGCATCCTGCATCTACTGACTAGTCAGTTGGTACAAGGGTAGGAGGTGCTATCCCAGCTCTAAAGCTCCCCACTAGATTGGCTGAGGCCTTTGTTATGACTACATCATAGAAAAAATATTCCCAATCCTGCCTTTCCTCTCTCCTCCGTAGGTATTTGCTAATGAACTTGTTGCTCGCCAATCTCCATTCCAGAATCTTTTCCCCCGGGGAACCCAATCGTGACAGTACCTGAGTCAACAATACAGTACCCCCAAGACTGCATTTGTAGCTGACACGTTCACAGTGCCCCTACACTAGTTTTAGTGTAACTAGGCCAGAGCATTTATCTATTGAAATACATATGATTTCATTATGAGCCATTAAGTAACAACTTTATCTTTGGTATTAGAGCATTATTTTTAAAATGTTATCTTAAGTAGGTGTTATTTGTAAATTCATTTAACATAAATGGTTAAATCATTTTAAAAGACCATCATACAAGTGACTTTTCTTTAGCTAAGACATTAGAGTCAGTAACTTTGGGAAGAGGACCTCACTGACAGCCGTAGAAACTAGTTTATGTGACTACTCTCCAATGATCAGAGACGGATCATGGCACGAAACTTGGATTCTTTCCCATTGGATTAATGAATTTATCCATTCCCTCAGATCATGTTCTAATACTAATATCAAAAGAAGTCTGTTTAAATTTGATTAAGTTGCATTGAAAGGAGTATACTCATAATTTCTAAATCACTACCACGTATAGAGTGAACACGGCCAGCTGCTTTGAATTTTCTTTTACAATAAGTGTTACTATTAGCTTCCAGAGTATTAGTCCACACTCTTGTTTTGACAAACTACAAATGGATATATGGCATTCTAAATTTTAACTCAACATATGGATTTAGAACACTGGGCTGCAGAGAACTGAGTTAGGGAACTAAGTCTTAACCTGATTCTCATCCTTTGATCATTTAGTAACTAAATGGGATTTACCTGATTTTGCTATTCATCCATATTCTAAGTATTTAGTGAGACTAAATTTAGAAAGAATAATTTTTTGCATATATGTGTATGTATGTGTATTTCTATATTACATATTATAAAGAACAAAAATAAAATCATGAGATTCATAATAGTTAAATAAAGCACCGGCCTATAGATCATTACTTTTTCAAAAGCCAACAGCTGTAGTTTTTAGGTAACAATTTACTTAAAAAATTCTTCAGCATTAGTAGCATGAAAGGTGTAAGCTAATTTTATCATATGTCCTAGAGAAGTGTAGTTAGCATTCGAAGTATCCTAATCAGGAATCCACTTTCCAAGATGATTAAACAACAATCTTTATCAAAATTTACACCGGTAAGTTCATTAAGTTGCATAAAGGGGGGTAGGAATGAGTTTCCATTAGTGAAATGAGTGGTAGTCAAGATAAATGCTTGGCTAGAACAACTGGCCGCCATCAACTTTGCAAGAAGGTGTTAAGAATCTCTTATACCCAGCAGTGTTGAAGGATTAGAGCATCCTTTGTCCTTTGTCTACCTTCTTCACAGACCTGAGGCCAAGTTGTCTGATTTGGTTATCAGAATATTGTTGTGTCTACATAAGAATAACACTTTCAATCAAGTTTCTTTCAAACTTTTATTTCAATAGTGGGTCCCGAGAAACGAAAGTGGAGGCTTCTCTGGGATTACAGGAAGCAAATGAGTAATTCCTGGTTAATAAGTGTTGTATGAAGAATTTGGGATAAGATTTGCTTCCATTGTAACATTAGGTTGCAAGAGGATGAGGGAGGCTATACATGGCTTTCCCTTTCCATTCTTGAGGCCAGCCTCAAGCAGTGGGATCTAATCGCTTGGAGAGGTATCCCATAGGCTGTTGGGTAGGACCCAGCCATTGGGTGAGGACCTCCAGGGCTATTCCTCCTCTCTCGTGAACATAGAACTGGAAGGGACTTGTGGGACCTGTAAGCCCGAAGGCCGGGGATCTTACTAGGAGATTTTCTCATTCTTCCATTGCTTCCTGTTGGGAAGGATCCCACTGGAGACGTCTTCCCAATCATCTACCCCTAAAGCCCCTTCTGGGAAGCTGGTCCCCATGGATCTGGCGTTTATAGTATTGAACAACAGAGACAGGGCTAAAGAGGCAAAAAGGATTCAGGGACAACAGCAAAAGGTGCAATCCTTAGCAGCAGCCTTTATCTCTGCACCACCTCAGAGTTACCCTCCACCAAGACCCATGGTGAGGACAGGATCCAGGATGCCTGCATCAGAGCCACTGTCTTGCCAAAAAGGGACCTGTTTTAAGTACAGCCAGGAGGGCCACTGGAAAAACAAATGCCCCAATTTTGGGAAAAGTCCACCAGGACCCTGCCCTATGTGCAAACAGAAAGGCCACTGGGAGCGGGACTGCCCCCAGTCCCGAAGTGGGCTTGGGGCTCCCAAACCAATGATGGCTGAGATGACTAAAGGCTGCTGGGGCCTGGGACCCTCCCTGGCTCCCACAGGACACCGGGTCATTTCTCCAGCAGAGCCTTGGCGACTCCTTGTGGCAGGTAGAAAAGTTGTCTTCTTATTAGACAAGGGAGCCACCTACGTGTGCTGACTGATTTCCTTGGACCCTTGTCCTCCCAATCCAGTGTACTAACGGGGGTCAACAGAAGGCCCCCAACAAGGTGCTTACTAAAAATTAACTTTTACACATGAGTTTTGGCTGGTGGCTGAGTGCCCCATCCCCTCACTGGGAAGGGACCTACTTGCTCAGTAAATCCCAATAATTAAAATAATCCAATTCAAAGACCCTTACGTGAAAGACATGCACCCCAAAAAATGTCTACTCTTGGCTTTGGGAGCCTGCCTCAATCCCAAGCCAGAAGAGGTCTCCCTTCCACTCCATATTGATTCTCAAGTCAACCCTGCTGTCTGGGAACCTGAGGTCCCTGGCAGAGCTACTATTGTCAGGTTATCATCAAAATGGGACCACGTGAGGCCACAGGCAGGCCTCTTCAGATCAGAGGCCAAACCAAGAGCTTTAATTAAAAAAAACTTCTCAAACCCAGGAAGGCTCCTCAAAAGTGTTCATAAATAGATGGCCAAACGGGAGGCCATTGGTTGGACTAAACTGACCATAGCTGATATTTGGAGCCTAATAAAATTTTTTTAGAAAAGTCTCCCCTAAGCTAAATGAGAAAAAACAAAACTGTCTTTGTTTTACAAATCTAGTCTTTACAGGACCAGAGGTGTGTCTCCAGAAAGGATACAAAGCCCACCAATCCTTTGACCACTCCCAAAACCTCCCCTACGTATTTATCTTAATAGACAAGTATTAAAAAAAGACACTTTTTTCTGGCCTTTGAAAAACAAAATCTCTCTATGAGACTCTAGGGCTTCCTATGCCTTTGAGATACAAATATTCTACCTTGTCTTCTCTGGGAATTCTGATCTCACCATCTTTTTAAAATGCAAATTTAAAAAAAAAAAGGTGGGGAAAGAAGTAATTTGGAACTTAATTTGCTAAGGAGAAGTAAAAATTTTATCTCTTTTTCATAAATATTAGCAAAAAGCCTTAGCCATGTAAGTGGGCAACTTTGATTTGTTCTATCTGCCAAAAACCCCAGTTTAAATCCAACTTCTTTGGTAGCCAATGGGCTTTACTTTGTTCTATCTGATTTATGACTAAAATTTTAAAATGAAAACTATAAGGTGTTGTATGCCACAGATGTATGGTATTGGCACAATTAAATGGTAAAAGAGCTCTTTAATTGGCTGAAAGGAAATTAAGTACTTCTATAAATACTCAAAACATAGAGAAAACTGGCCAAAATAAATTTCAGGTTCACGTTATCTAAAAAGGATTCAGTACTGGTACTGGTATTGAAGCTAGCTTAAGCTTGCTAGTTTAATTAATTCAAACATGTCTTTAGAGGCATAAGTGTTAAGTATAATAGTTCGGCTGTGCCCAGGCTTAGTAGAGGGCAAGCAAAACTTTATTATATCTGTTACAAAGCTGTCAACAAAAAAAGTAACTCAGTGTAAAAAAAACTTTCAAAAAGTAAACAAAACATGGGATTTGGGGTAAACTCTATAGGAGTTTTCTTTTGAAAGTATCCACCTAAAATTCTCTCTCCAAATTTTGGTACTTAAAAGTTAAAAAGTTCACTGACTATCTGTGTCATTTATAAAATATTAAAACATTAATTGCTGGGCAGGCAGATCTAAGTTTATCTACCTTTGCCTTAGAAAAAAAACAAAACAAAACATAAGTTTCTAGTCAGGAAACGGTGATATGACAACCAATTCACAGTTGCTTGCTTCTTGGTTTTTGCCAGAGATTTAAGGTTTTGGAGGGTTAAAATGATAATACATGTAATTACAGCTCCTAAAATAAGTATTTCAGTAAACAGTGGGAAAGTAAGATGTATGCTTTTAGTAAGTATTTGGTAAACAAACAAACAAACAAACAAAAGCTAAAAAAAAAAGGTTTCATACATAATCAGAATTTTAAATATCTAACAAATTCTGAAAGTTCTTTGTGGCCCCAGCTAACTTTAAGATGCTTTAAAAAAAAACCTGAGACATCTCACATATTAAATTAACTAGGATTATTTAATATGTAAAGTTAAATATAATCAGTCATAATTGTCATAATTACAAACAAATCTATCAGTTACAGATGTTTAGCCATGCCTTTTAAGTCTTTTTGTTGTTACAGACTGTCGAGTTGTTACAAAGGTGCTTCATCTTTAAAAACATTCATCAGAAGTCAATGGAAACAGTGGATTTCAACAGTCCCAGTCAAATGATGGCTATTGGAAGATTCCAGCTCATACCCTCAGCCCTCTGGACACAAAAACAAAAGGCTTCCCTGCTCTTGGGGCCCCTAGATTAGGCATTCAGAGATTTCTTACTCCCTGCTAGGGCCCTGCTCAAGCCTGGCCTGTTAGCAACTTCAGAAGAAGGACCATCGCCCCTCTACAATTCCATAAGATTATGGGAGTAAAATCTCTGAGGGGGCGATGAGACAGGAAGGGGGCAGGGCACAGCCATTCAGGGGATTACACGGCAATTAACGCTAGAATGGCTAAAAATTCAACCCCCAGGAGGACTTGAGGCTCAAAATGGTGGGAGATTTGACTTCTAGGAGACCGTGAGCTTCATTATACGCCCACTGTAACACATTAGCATGGTGAATAACATGCCCACAGGCACCCATGGCAGTCCCAAGGCTAGCCACAAAAGGTCAAAGAGCGGGAAAAGGCTAATTTCCTGGGAATCCCAGCCCCTTCTTCAGCCTAGACTGGTCCTTCGACTTATTAAGATATAAAGCTACCGAGCCCATAAAAATTGGCCTTTGGAGACGGCCTGCACTCTATTGGAATGTGTGCCCACTTTTATTCTAAACTGAGCTTCCAAACCCCACATCTTGTGGCCTTTCTCTTGCCTCCTGATGTATCTCTAAATAAATCTACCTTGACTCAAACAAAAAAACCCCCCAAAAACAAAAAGAAGATGATTTGTCCCTCATATGAGCAGAAGACTAAGTTAGACAAGCCTGGGGGTGGATATACACCTACATAATATACATATTTTATATGTATATATTTCATTTTATAGGTATATATATGTATATACTCATATATATAATACACATATATATACACACATCCATACAGATATGTGTATATATATGTAATATATACCCATAGACATATGTATTGATACACACATATATAATATACATGTTATATATGTACATATATTATATATGCATAAATATACAGATATATAATAAACATTACATATATACATATCCATACAGAGACTTGTGTATTTACATGCACCCATAAAATAGGCACATGATACGGCTGTACATCCCTAGCTAGACCTCTGTATGGATGAGCACCCCTTTAATAGCCACATGATATGGATGCACTTCACCTCCACCCACAGGCCTGTGTTTGGAGGGGTACCCGTTCTCACAGACACATGATAAGGGTGCACTTCATCTCCATCCCATCTTGTAAACACATGACATGGGGTGCGTCTCCACCCTCAGGCCTGGGGATGGAGGGGCACCTCGTCTTGGCATTATTAAAGGTTCTGAGAAGGCCTGCAGTACATTCATTTACTCTTGTATCAATCTTAGTTGACCTTAGTATCCCTTTATCCACTAACACTGATTAGCTTCCTGTGGACTATTTTGGGAAAGACTGGTCCAGCATATCTCAGGTCTCTCCCAGCACTTACGCTGATAACACGTAGGAAGAGCAACGTAGTCTTTTGACACGGCTCTGGAGATCAAGGGAGCAAATTTTAATGTCCCGGAGTTGACAAGGCACCTGTTTATATTAATTGGCCCCTTGAAGATCAATATGATTCCCTTGTTCCTATAAAAGCCTTCACTCAGGGAAAGTGGTAATGACCATCACAGAATCTTGGTGGCCACCTACAGTACAATTAGAACTGGTCAAGAAGGGCCAGCTACCCTCAACATAGTTTAGTTTTCCTTTCCAGTGTAACGTGCTTTTCTCCACAGCAAATGCTTTTGCCACTGTTCCCTAGAACAGTTCTGCTGCCTTTAACAGGGTCGCTTCCCCACTTCCTTGTCCAGAATGAAGTCAGTGTGCAGGCAGGCTGTCAGGAGTCCTCGGGTTAAAGAGCTGCTCTTCCAGGAAGGCACCTCCGAAGCCATACTGTTCTTCATGCAGACTGATTTCTTCCGGTGACAAGTGGCTTCCTCCAAGAACAAAGTCTGCAAACCTAGGTTTTTTTGTTTTAAATAGTTAACGTTATCACAGAAAGGTTTATTTTGAAGATAACATGTTCCCTTGATACTTATCCCCTTAAATTAAACGTGACTTTGCATCAGTGGAGGATGGCATTTACACAGCGGGCGTGAAAACAGGAATGGCTTATGTATCCTCCTCGAGATGCTCAGGGAAAGGCAGACTCAGAAGCATCGGTGCTGCCAAAAAGACCGCTCCTGTTTTCTAATCCCGTCTCTCTCCCTTTCTTAATAAACATATTATTTATTCATTATTTGGTGTCAACACTTCCCCTTCAGCCTCCAATCTGAGGGCACTGTCGTTGGGAGAAAGCTATGAAGAAGGGAAAGCGCTAAGGAAAAGATGTCGGGGCGGAGATGTCTTTCTTGGTCAACTTTACAAATGACTGTCCGCACCCTCAGAATGAGAAACAAGTGACACATCCCATTCCACCTCTTCCCTTCTCCTATGAGCTGTCTGGATGGCCTGCCCTATAAAACACATCGGGTCAACACCGATTCTGACACCGGTAGGTTGTACAGTGCAAGTCGGAGCACGGAGGGAAAAGAACATCCGACAGCTTCCACATCGTCTGTCATGCAGGGAAGTCGGCTGTTTCTAGCCTGAGGCATCTGAACCAAAGCGCTGCATTATTTTCACAATAAATCCAACCCAAGCTGTAGTCTGGGCAGCTGAGTGGGGCTTACTTTTTGGGCGCCTGGAGCCTGGAGACGGCCAGCCAGGACGGAAAGCCGGGGCTGCGGCAGGCCTGGCGCAGCTCCTCCAGGGCGCGGGTGGTCGCAGCATCCGCTTGTTCCCTGTATTCGTCTTCAGTGAGGTACTTAACCACCGGCTTTTTCGATGTAAACCATGTCTTCACTTTCCTAAAACACGCAGCATTTAATTGCTAGATTCCATATTTGGTTACTCAATTCAATCCTTAAGATTTATAAAAGTATATTTCTTAGTGACAGTAATAACTCTTAACTTCCTCTACATCATACTATGCTGCATTATTGCTATCATGACTGGGGTTTATAGAACTTGCTGTTTGGGCCTAATAATACCTTTCTCCTCCTCCTGGACCATCCTAAATAATGTTCTAAGGCATCTGAGGATCAATTTCTGATAAAGATATTAATTGTATTTTTCTTCCTCGGTGACTTCAAATCACACAAACAGACAATTAAAGGTCTGGCTTCTTTATGCTTGCCTGGATTTCCTTGGGCACTAATAGAAGCAAGCCTTTGAGATGTCCTTTTACGGAGACCCAGAAGCATCATTTGCCACTTAGTCTCAACACAGAAGACAGAAACATTTGTGGGACAGTGCCTCCACCTAGTGGTGGTGATTCTCACTAATCCTAGAGAGGGAGCCAACACTGGACAAAAAGTTGTGTATTAAAAACAATTCTCGTGGGGAGGGTACAGCTAAGTGGTAGAATGTCTGCTTAGCATGCACAAGGTCCTGGGTTCAATCCCCAGTACCTCCATCAGATAAATCAAACAAACTTAATTACCTCCCCCACCAAAAAATAAATAAATAAAATTTTAAAAAAGAAAAAAACCCCAACAATTCTTTGCTACATGGTGAGGGGCTCATGACTGGAATTTTTTTCCAACCAGGAAAGTCCTAAAGGAGAGAATCTCATAAAAATGGTAATGGTGATAAAATTTTTAACATATATGTTATATTTATCAATGAGCTTTTAAAAATGTTTTTGAGTGGCTTAAAATTTAATTTAACCAAAGATTCTCAAATATAAATAAATGAGCATCAGAATTACCAAAAGGTGTTTTAACATATTATTTCCTTGAGGTTTGGGACCTGAAAAATCTTTCAATTTTTAGTAACTCTGTGATGGTTGATGAGCTGGATTAGGGGCCCACTGACATTATTTCCTTCTCCTTTTCCGAAAACCTAGCCTGGGCCCCCCAGAGGAAAACCCCTGGGCTCTGAGCAGAAGACTGGGACACAGTCTGGCTCTGAGGTTTACCCACTGTGTGAACTGGGGCAATTCCTTCACAGTTCTGAGCCTCACTCTGCACACAGGGGAAAAAAAATGAAAGTAATAATATCCATCTCAGGAGGTCACTGTACAGATGAAACATCATGTTTTGTGTAAAGTGCTCAGCACAGTGAGTGGCCTATAGTAAGTACGCAGTAAAGCTAATCACAAGAGTAGCTACCAAATATTATTAAAATACATTGAAACAGCTCTTTGCAAACTAGAACGTACTATAGAAATCAAAGTATTATTTCTCTGGTTTATTATTTAACCTGTAAGTTCCTCTTTTATCCCTCAATTCTTCACATAATTATTCACTAGCAAAATGAAAAGTTGAAGTTACAATAATATTTTGATTATTCATGTTAACAATACATAGCAAGCGCATAAGGGGATCGTCATGCAGGTGACAGAACACACTCTGCTCCTGGCAGGGCAGTGATGTTTGAAGAGAAAGTGGAAGGCATTCTCTCTTGGGTTCCTTAGGGCACAAACCTGGCAAAGGACCAGAGGCCTGGAGGATGTGGAGTGGCCAGCCTCCTCCTGGCAGAGGGACCTCTTGACACAGGGCAGAGAGAAGCAGTCAGCATCAGTGCCTCTGACCCTGCTGCCTTTCAGCCTTGCCACCAGCCTCTGCGTAGGAGCCCTGGTCTCATGCTGGTGCATGTTTACCCCTGTGACATCACCACATATGCAGCCACCAATTACCAGTCACCGAAGTCTCCTTCTTCACAGCCAAGTCTACCACGTAAATACTTATTAACTCCTTCTTCTGGCCTTGAATCTCACTCCTCCAGGCCCCCATCACCTCCTGCCTGGACCACTGTGATGTCTGATGCCTGGCCTCCTGCCCCAGAACCTCCCCTTACATCTTCCCTCTGTGCCAGAAGACAGATAGGCCCCATCCCACTGCCCGAAGAGTGTTCATGGTCTCTGCTTTGATTTTTGCTTGTTGGATGTATTTTTATCTTCAGATTAGTTGCCAACATTAAAAAATCATAAAAATTTACATTCTAACCCATATTCTTAGCTTTTTTAGAAAACCAGAAGGTGTGCAAGGCTGGCCCATATTCCCACATGGCAACAATCGGCTCAAGTTGAACGGTAACTGACCCCCTTTCGACAGGGCTACATCGTACAACTTCCCACATCCTCACGCTCGCCCCACCACCTCACCTCTGCTCAGAATCACTCACTCAGTACATGTGAGGGCCCTGAGCATTTGAATTTGTAACCACTGTGCAGGCAGCAGTCAGAGAGCACTGACTAATGTGCATTAACTGTCAGCTGCCTCCACTGTGCCCAGGATCAGGTCAGATTCCTCAGCACAGCCTGCAATACCTCCACGACCTGGCCGACGCCCCCTTGCTCACCTGCCTCCTGATGGTACCAGGCTGGGCTCTCTCCCTGTCAGGAAAGCCCCTCCTATATTTATTCATCTGGCTGTTTTGATTCATTAAGATTTAGCCCAGTATTATCTCCTCCAGGAACTTTCCTGAACTTTTTCAATGTCACAGTTCCTGGGTGGGCCTACTGAACACTTCAAGGCTATAGAAGTGTACACCTACGTCCAAGGACCCCTCACAGGTGGGGACCACCTCTGTCATCTGCGCACCTGACACAAACGCAGGTGCTGAGACTCCGTGACTGAGGACGTGATGAAGCCGTGAGAAGAAAAGTTCCCTCATCTTTTTTTCTGTACTTTTAAAAGACTGAACCCTTTTCTTAAAACCTAAGAGAAAGAAAGTCCTCAACATAAATAATACCTTTTAACCATTTGTAATCGATTTCTGTTCCCTAACTCTTATCTCAGAAGCACAACAAATACCTCTAAAGCAGTTGTGGGCTCCAAAGAAAGAAAATGTAGAAAGAAAGCAGAAGTTTTAGGCAACCGAGAGCCCAAGTGATTTTGCCACTGATTTTTGTGAATTCTAGGTGAGCTGTAATTACCAAGCAATTGGTGGTGCACCTCTGGGAGATTAATGAAGACGAGCACTGGAGGTGGGGTCAGATGCTTAAATTCTCTACCCTCCTCCTCTCTGAGGGAGCATTCCAGATGAAATGGAGTCAACTCTGAGATTAAATGTGACATGTCCAAAAGATTCCCCCAAAGAATGAATAAAACCAGAGCCCAAAATGTCACATTTACGAGGGGTAAAAAAAGATATGCAGTACCTCATGTAGCCGAACGCTTTCAGTGGGTAGCGCAGGTTCCCGGACGACAGGAGAAGGACCATGACCGTACAGGCGAAGCGAGGTGCGGTGACACCAGCATAGACCAGGAGCAGGGCCAGGAGCCGCAGAGTCCACATCAGGAGATTTCTGCTCCTCTTCTCAACCAAGGGCCCGTGCTTGTAACAAACAGTAAAGCTGAGACACCCAACTATCAAGATATAGCCTGCAAGAGAAGAATGTAAAAGAATATAAATCTGAACTTGAGAAGTTATGTGAAAAACCTGGCAGAGCCTTGACTTAGAGCTAAGAACATATCAGAAAACCTTCCTTTTTGCTTTCTCTTTCCAATGAAGCAAAGTTGAAAAAATGCATTTAGGGCTAGTTATTCCTTCCATGTGAGATGCTAGGCTGACTTTTGTAATAATTAAGGATGTATAATAATAAATTAATATAATACATTATGTATAAATATACCTGTTTTCTAGCCCCGAGTCCTACAGGGCAAATATTATCACGGTAGCTCTGGTCAGGAAGAAGCCTCGGTGTATGTCACAGTCTGCTATAAAACCTATTTTTAATTTTTACTTTCTACTCACAAAAGGAAAATCTAATTTTACAATGAGGGATCAGGCTGTCACTCTTGTAATCCACTGCTCAGTCACAGCATTACTAACAGAGGGACAATGAGATATTCTGTGGCGCCTCATGTTGTGATCCAAGGTGAAGTGCAAATCGCCTCTTACACATTCCATCAAAAGTGTTTCATTTGTATCTAATGCTAGCCTCAAGATCTAATTTCCAGCTTATAGGAAATGGGGTGGGGGGGAGGGGAGGAAACAAGTTTCATCATATCACAAAGGTGTAATCAGAAAAATCCGGAAAGTAGAACATTGTATAGGACAACTACCTTGGTCTCTGTGATGGGGGAAAAAAAAAAAGAACTGTTACAGATTAAAAGATTTATAGGACACAACAGGCATAAAATGTGATTCTGGACTATATGCTACCTTGTACAAACCAACAATTAAGGATGTTTAGGAAATTTAATGGCCTGGATAAGACACGATTTTATGTAATTATTAATTTTTTAAGATTTAATAGTTATTTAACTATAGAGGAAATGCTTTTGCTTTTTAGAGATGCTTAGTGAAGTACTGAGGGAAACATACCATGAGATCAATAATTTACTTGGAAAATACCTTGGCATAAAAAGAATAATGAACTAAAAGCATAAAACCTTCAAGTGAAAAAAAAATCGATTGCTTTTGAGTGGGTGGATTTATGTGAAAGATTTGGCACTAAAAGGTTAGGAGAAAACTGATTCCCCCATTGTCCATTATTCCACAATTAAAACAAACACTTTCAAAAAGTTTTTTTTTAACAACATGAAACAAGAACAACAAGTGGTTTCTTAACAGCCTCTCTGTTTCTGAAAAGTCAAGTTTTCATTAGTCATTTATATTTAGGATTTCCACCTTTCATACTAAATACACTAAGAAAAAGAAGAGCCACATTTTAGAGAAATTTTTTCATTATAATTTAGGTGTGGTTAGAGCTTAACCACAATTTCAAAGCATATATAGTCAAAAGGGCAAATAGCAAATTTTTTTGCCCTTTTGATCATTAGTATAGAAAACTAAGAAGTATGTCATGGAGAAATAGTCTAACACGAGATGTAATGAACTGAAATCACCAACCACGGAAATAAGATAAAATACTATTTTTAGCACTTTTCTCCTTAGTTCAAAATGAAAATTTGGATGGAGAGAAACGTATGTCGAAAGAAGGCCTCTAGCTGTACTTTTCAGCTGTATTGACAGTAAACTGTATTTTTTTAAACTTTACCTACCTAATATATATATTCTGTTTTCATACCACAGCCACTTCAGATCTTCCATCAGTTGACACAAAACATAAACTGAAGCAAACCAACAACCAACCATTAGAGCCCAAAAGGTGCTATACTGTGTGTGGAAGAAAATAAATGACACAGTTTTTGGTTCATTCACTCTCATAAACATAGAAGTAAACAAATAAACCCTCTGAATCAGAAACTTCTGTATGAAACTGCACTGAAGTCAATTCAAGACACTCGTCTAGGTCTGATTAAAGGCGTGGTCCACACACCAGCAGCTTCGATGCCACCTGTGAGCTGGCTGGAATGCAGATTCTCAGGCCCACTGCAGACTCCTGACTCAGAACCTGCGTTTCAACAGGACCCCCAGGTGACTTGCATATACATTAGTTGGAGAAGCACTGATCTAAAGAACAAATTTATCTCAAAATAATGCTGGTGTTGCAAGCTTTCATCAGAGTAACTACAATGTTCATATCATGAATTAACATGTATTTATCTTTGACTACATGCAGGGCAGTCTTATATTGAAGGTGTTTTGGGGAACTGATGATAATGAAGAAATCCCCGGATGTAGCAACGCCATTATTCAAGGCCCCAGTGGTTCAGCAGCATGACATTCCTCAGCTAATGCCATGATGAGAGAATTGTTTACTCAGTATAGAATTAGCTGCCATTGCTCATAAGAAAAATGCATTACCTAGAAAATAAGAGGTTCTCAAAAAAAGTATCACCAAAACTTAATACTTAAGCCTACACATAGTAACAAATGAAAATTAAAATCTTTAGAAAAAGATACATTTTACAGCAAGTTTATAAAATGTAGAAACTGGAACTGTCATACATGAATTTAGTCTGATCAGTTTTTCATGGTTATGAGATCATGATTTCCATTTTTTATTCATTTGTACCTAGTATACCTACCTTAGGAATGAATCTTTTCACCAGTAGCAGGACAAAGACTAATGTCATTAGAATACCTAGCACAGTCCCCGAAGAGTAATAGAAAATAGGGCTTCTGTCAAGACAAGCAGATAAAAGAAATTTAAATGCCAAGTTGCACTCTCAGTATGAAAAACATGTTTAACGTGGTGACAGTAGCCATAAAGAATACTAAGAAGAAAAACTCAGATGGCAGCTTTAATTATATCCTATACTCTTAAAAAAAAAAAGAAATCTCTACTTTAAATTTATAGTAAATGGCTTGCCACTAATTCAAAACAGTGTCTGAGTTATCTTCTATGCTTAGAATCTGATCCAATAATACTTACTGGAGCACCTACCACTTGTCTGAGAGCTTTACATGCACTCAAACAGCCCTGTGAATCAGTTATCCACGTCTACATTTTACACGGGAGGAAACTAAGGCACCAAGAAGTTAAAGACCTTCTCCAAGTCAGTATCTGCTGCCTGGAGGATTCAGGCTTGCAGCCTAGCTCCTCTAAGTCCAAGCTTTACTCTTCACACTATGTAGACAACAACCAATTTATTAAGACCATGGAGGATATTCAACACCCTTGATTACACTACAAGAAAAAGCTCAAAAACGAACAATGTCCAGAATAGCAAGCTAAGATGTAAAATATTACTGGAAAGAAATTCCTTTTTCATGAGAGAAGCTGTAAGACACACAGTATCAGGATAACATGTGTATCCAGAGTCGGACAGTGGTTAAAGTCAACTTTCTGTATCAGAGCCACAAACCGAGGAGGCAGCTCAAATGTAAGAGAGGAAGGCATCTGGTATCAGAAAACCTGAGTATAAACTTCAGCCCTGGCCAGAACTAGTCATGTGATGACGGATGTTGGTTTTCTCACCTATGAAATGAGAACAGTCATACAGAGCTCACATAATCATTAAGAGAATCAATTCAAATAATATAACACATATTAATAAATAATACAAAATAATGCATGTGAAAGCACCCTGAACCATTACAGATTATACTATACAAACAACAGTTACTGGGTTTAAAACCTTTCAAACACTATCTTCAGACTTACTGTTTGGAAAACCTAAAGCAAGAACTACAAACTAATGTGGAAATATTGAGCAGAGGGTCAAAAATGTCCTACTGCTTTCGATTCACAAAAATAAGAAAGTAAAAATGAATACTTACTGACTCAAGGTCTTCGCATAAAAGAAGAGGAACATGCCTGCCACAAACACAAGGAAGAGTTTGAAATCCACAACTGGAGTGAAAAAGACACGGGCACATAAGAAAGATTTTGTGTCAATGTAGCATTAATGAAAGAAAAGTCGATTTACTGAAATGTCACTGCAGAAAAACTGAATCCAGAAAATCAATGGACTTACTGTTTCGAGTCACGCTCATTGTATAGGTAAATATCTTCCTGGCAGGAGTCACAGAGAAGCACACGGTCTCCCCATATGGATTGATGACTATGGTTATATCATTAGACTCTTTTGGTGTCCAAAACTTATGAATCATACATTTGATAATAGACAGAATGGTTTCTGGATACTGGCAATTATGTCTTTCTGTGATATAGACAATACTGAGCAGGCCTGAACTAGTAATTTTCACCTACAAAACAAGAACAAATTCACAAACACGCAACTCAAAACTTCTTACAAGCTTCTTAAAATCATGAGCAGAGGAGTAAAGAGAGCCTAAGGCTGGTGGAGTAAAGAACACGCAGATGTACATGGGAAAGTTCTGATCCCAGGGATGGACCTAGAGGTCTGTATTTAGTCAACACACACTAGAACATAGACCCTTTTGAAAGTGGGTATTTCTTCCCCTGAGTTGTGGCTGATTGAACTCCTTCTAGCAGGTTATTGTGGCCAAAGGACATGTAAAAAAGGATGGCACAGAAAATAACAGGTGGCAAACTATTTGGTTACAGACATAATGAGAATAGGGTTTACTACCTCTATCATTTCTACTGTGATTGAGAAAAAGCACTTCTATCCATCCTATGGATCAGCTGAGCATAAATGATTCAGGCTTCTTTCACCATGCCTCCTGAAGGACCGGAACCCAAGCTCAAGGTCCTACCCAAGCCTCACAGCAAAGGATCAGCCACAATGCCAAGCAGATGGCGACAGCCCAGAGATCATTAAAGGACAGCTCCGTGGCTGCTTTTGTCTCTATTTCTTTTCTTTGTCCAAGGTTAGGGCAAGCCTGAAAAGGGGAGTGAGAGCGCCAGCCCTGAGCCTCAGGCATCAGGCGACACCACTATCTGCCCACTGTGCCTCATTTCTCTTGGACATCAGCCCCTGGCTCAGTGTGGCTCTCTCTCCAATACTACTTCCTGCCCTACGTCTCTGGGACTAAATAGACACAATATACATACCAAACTCCTTCCAATACGCTGTCCTCTTGGTTCCTTGAACTCCCTTCTTATGCTCCTGTCCGCCACCCCATCTCAGCTAATCACTCTCACAGCCACACCCTGATTCTTGTTAGTCCCAAACTCCGGCCCCAGATACTAGCTGCATTTCATGAACCCCACTGATTGAGCACCACCTCTTATCAGTGTGCCCCCTCTTGGCACCCCAATCCCAGCAAGCATTGACCCTACCATGGATCAGGCATCTTGCCCCTGCTCCTTACCCTTGACGTCCTCAGCCACTTGTCTTCCAGCCAAGTGCCCTGATCAGCCATTGTAGCCATCCCCCTATATATACCCTTAACTGGTCTGTGCCCTTCTTGCTTTATCACATGTAGTTACAAGATCCAACCCTCCACCTATTCCACTTTTGCATCTGCACCACCAGCTGTGCTGGAGAAACTCACGGTGGTCTCACTTCAAACCCATGGCTGTGCACCTCAAGTGGGACCTGAGAGCTGCGGGCAATCACACCATCGCTCCCATCCAGTCACTCTCCCACTCCCTTCGACAATGACCTCACAGCTTCTTCTTCCCCGCAACCCCAACAGCTCCTGCCCTCCTCACGCCTGGTCGATGATCTCTCCTACTTCACTGAGAATGGAAGAATTAGAAGAGAAAGTTGACCAGCTCCTATGCCCCCCTCCACCCTCCTGTCAGGATCTGCGGGCACATGCTGTTCCAGCCTGCAGGGAAGAAATTCCTGCCACATGCTCCGTTCTGAAGGCAAGCCCCCAGCCTGTGCACTGGATCTGATCCACCTTCGCTACTCAAGGACATTAAACCGGTACTTCTTCCCGCTCTAGCAGACCAACCTACCAGCATACAGACATGCTGGGGTTTTCCCATTTAAAGCAAAAAGCAAAAAAAAAAAAAAAAAAAAAAAAAGAACTTCTATAGACCCCAATTTCCCCTCCAGCTACCAACCCGTTTCCTTGCTTCTCATTGCATTAAAATTATTTTTAGGATAGTCCTAGGAATGTATTGTTTGCCAGCAGGTAAAGAAGTGCTCCTACAATGACAGACACCCGTTAAAGGATACAGGAGCTAGTCTGAAGGGGCTCCGACTGGCCACATCTAGGACAATTTGAATAACAAAATAAGCAGTAATGAATTGTAGTCCAGTGAATGAACTGGCAATCCATGAGACCATGTGGCTATAAATAAACTGGGGAGGTAAAACTCTTCCTTACAGAAAATGCCAATGAATACAGAAGGAATAATGGAACTAGAAAATCAGCGCTTGATCAACATCGTGCTGTTAACCAATTCAGGCAAGCGTTATCAATGGATACAACTAGGGGGTAGAAGTTTGATGAGGAACAGAATATATATCACATTTTCCCCTCAAAATATTCATTCATTATAGAGGCTGGAACAGCCATTTTATAGTGGCAGAACTGTCAATTGACAGATACCACCTCAACCAGTGATCAAAATGGTGTGTATTATCCGTAACAGTACAAATCAACACCATGAGCCCTCTGATAACTATGCTGTCCCAGCTCTTCCCTCAGCCGAGAACACTCTCCCCAGACACCCTGCTGGGTAACTCACGTCACTGAAATCTTACTCAAATGGCACCTTTTCAATGAGAACTGCCCTGACCACTCTCTTTAACACCGCAGCTTGCCCTTACTCCCCTCATTCACCTGTCTTACTTCACATTCTCCTTTTTCATAGCACTCACTAGTTTTATAATTTCCTTCTCTTTTACATTTATGGCTTAACTCTAGCCCTCATTCCCAAGAGTACAAACATCACAGGAGCAGGGATTTGCTTTGTTCCCTGATGTATCCTAAGAGCCTAGAAGAGTTCCTGGCCCTTAGTAGGTGTTCAATAAATATTTGTTAAATGTTGAATGAAGGAAAGTGCTAGGCTATGGAGAATGACTACTATCTTGGCCATACCTGGGATCAGAAGTAACCAGAATTTCTATATGGAAGGGTTTGAGATAGCAATTATTTTGGAAAGCAGGCGAGAACATGTTGTCTTGAGCTGTGTCTAAACAGCAAGCATACTGCACTCAGTGCATTTATTTGGAAAGGTTGGAGAAGGGCTTATGAAGTGTGTGGAGAGTTAATGTCCCTCCCACCCAGCCCTCCCCCTGAACCGCTGTGTGTGATCGCCCGGTCAGCCTCCACACTGATGCATAGCTCTTATCAAACAAAAGCTGCTTTCTGCTCTTGAAATAGTACATCTTAACTCTCTGTTCTCAAGACATAATTTAAACATAGGCTCTTTCTTACCTGCACAGTTGACCATATATACTTCCATTTCATTTGGGAATTTTGATTGTAGCAGTAACAGTTTGACTCAAAAGTTTTAATTAAATCCATTTCCTTCAAAGCTTTACACCTTGGAACTGAAAAATGAAAAAGGGAATATATTTCCTAATATGTAATTGCTCAGAATCTTATCTTCTTTCTCCTTTGTTCACGGGGATAATGATAGCTGTTCTTACATTCTATGCCCAGTAAAATTCTTCTGCATGGTAATTATAGCTCTTCAGTCTTTCCAACCTAGCAGGAGACAAGACAAAAAAACTACAGCCCAGTATCAATACTCTTAGGATGTATGGAGGAGCTGTAGGAGCACAGAGCACAGGCACTTCAGTCCTGGAGCAGAGGCAAGAACTGAGGGCAGCTCCCAGGAAACAGGAAACACAAGTGATGCACTGAAGGACAGTCAGGGGCACTGAGACAGAGTCAGGGGGTAGGGGTGGCAAGTGCGTACAGAACTTGGGAGATGAGGGAACTCGTGGAAGTGGATCAGCCATTTATGAGGATGGAGTGTAGGGAATACACGAGGACACTGCAACACGTGCAGCTAGAGAGGTTACTACTACGCTAAGGAACGTGAAGAACTTCATGCTGAAAGCAGAGCGCTGAAGGATTACAGGTAAGTCTAAAGGCTCAGAAGGAAACTGCTGACACCCAAAGGGGTTTATTTTTCATTTTCATTTTTTTTAACTTTTTTTTAATTTAGTTATAGTCATTTTACAATGTTGTGTCAAATTCCAGTGTAGAGAACAATTTTTCAGTTATACATGAACATATATATATTTATTGTCATTTTTTTTCTCTGTGAGCTACCACAAGATCTTGTATATATTTCCCTGTGCTATACAGTATAATCTTGTTTTTGAAATCCCCGTCTGTCCTTCCCACCCCCCGCCCCCTTGGCAACCACAAGTTTGTACTCTATGTCTGTGAGTCTGTTTCTGTTTTGCATTTATGTTTTGTTTTTTTAGATTCCACATATGAGTGATCTCATATGGTATTTTTCTTTCTCTTTCTGGCTTACTTCACTTAGAATGACATTCTCCAGGAGCATCCATGTTGCTGCAAATGGCGTTATGTTGTCGGTTTTTATGGCTGAATAGTATTCCATTGTATAAATACACTACATCTTCTCAAAGGGATTTAACTGCAAAGAGTCCAGGGAAGATGTGGGCAGGGTTAAGGCATGAACGACAATGCAGCAGAAAGCCTTCCACACCCCTAGGCCTGAAATGGCAAGGGGAGGACCTCTTGTTAGTGGAGCTACTGGAGGTGGCAAGACAGGAGTCTAAGGGAATGCAATCCTGCCAGGCTCCAGCAGAAGCTCTCTCCTGCCCCGATCAGTGCCTCTCACGGCCAAACCCTAAGGGAAGCCAGAGGGCAAAAATGCCCACAGAGGTCAGCTTCCTGGAGCTGAGCAGGGGAGAGAAGGGCAGAGAATGGCTCATCAGGAACAAACAGAGAATAGCCAGCTCAATCAGGAAGCGACAGGAACACAGTCATGTCTCAGGAAGAGCATTCTATGAGCCACGTGAAATATTAGCAGGGAAGACTGAAAGCAGAAGAGCCGTGAAGAAGGCTCCCAAAGCAACCTAAGCAAGGAATGAACTAAGTAGGAGAGAGAACAGATTAAAGAGCACTTAGGAAGTGTAGCCGACACTCAAGACTGGATTCATGAGAGAGGAGAGCAAGAAGATGGTGTGAAGATTCTGGTGAGTGGGGAGATGGTGAGGCCCTTTTCCCAGATGAGCAATACTGGAGAAGCATGCATGTGCAGGGAAATGGGGGTGATTTTAATTCTGGACACACTGGGTTTTGGTTGGTGGGACCAGGGGAAGATGGCTAGGTCTGCAGCACAGGACAACTTCGGCTGGAAACAGATGTAGTACGTACATACATGTGTGTTCTATGTAATATATAAAAAATATATAATATGCATATTATGTAATACATAATACAACACAACACAATATAACAGAGAGAGAAAAAGAGAAGACAGGTGCTGCATTATAGATGGAAAATGTAGTAAGTGCCATGAGAACATTATGAAGTAATGGTTTATTTTATTCCACTTTATTTGAATTTAAAATAAAGTGAGATAAAAGTCATATATTCTTCTGGATCTAGGAGAGGGTGTCATCACTATGTCTGCCAAATATGAAACAGGAACAGGGAATGTTTATGGGCACACAGAGAAATGGGCCTTATGCTCAACCAGATTCCTCTAAGGAGAGTGTGGTCAGCTGTTTCTCCGGAAAAATCAGAAATGAAGTTGGAACAACCTGCTACACCAAAGTTGGGGAGGGACTGGGTAACCACTAATAACTAGTTAGTTAACAATTATATCCATTTAGGGAATAACATTGCATAAGCCCAGACAGGTCCTGGTCCTGGCTAACATCCCTAGCTGTTTCCATGCTTAAGCTAGAGAGAAGTGAAGACAGACACTGTAAATGCCCAAACCTCCTAAAATACAACTGCGTAAAAGTCAGGGTTCTTGGGCGGCTGCACAAAGCAGGGAAGTTACACGAGTATCCAGCGTCGCCCACTGTGACGCTATGAATCATTTAATCTTTACTCAATATTGTGAGGAAATGCATATGTTTTAAAATATACTAACAAATTTGCAGAGTTTGAGAGTCTGGGGTGCAGATACAAGAATTCATGTTAAGAGGCTGGTCTTAAAAAGGCATGAGACAGAAGCTCTAGAGGCTCTCTGTTGAACACAGGATACAAAAATCAAAAGTGCATTTCTGCATGGTCTGTCTACACACAAGAGCGAAAAGCAGAACAGTGTTACCAACACAGAAAGCAACGGATGCTGGGCTGCCTTCTTGGGTATATCTGAGATGCAAATGCCCCCGGCCATGGGCTGCCCGAGGGAGATGGCACTCCTGGGACATCAAGGGGCTGCATCTGGCCGTACAAAAGATGAGTGTCAAGGGAGGCAGTGTGGATCCTGGAAGAGCCTGAGCAACTGCGGTGAGAACACACTACACACATGAAGAGCCTCCAGATAGTGAGCAGCAGAGGTGGCATTAGGAGGGCTCCAGACTCACCTCCCGGTATCCCATGTTCTGCCTCCCATAGCCTCCCCAACGCTCTCTGCACAGCAGCAGGGTGAAACTGGGTGGCTAGAGTTGAGGACGTTGTGCTGGGGGTCCCCGCCTAATCCTGCGAAGGACGCACACTCCAACAGGACAAGTGAAGAGTGTGGGGTATAAGGTCTGCAGAACCCTGCAGCCCAGACCATTACCAGAACCTTAACTTCAGCCTGTTCTTTCTTTAGGGTTATTCCTAACACCATACGTGTGCTCGCTGCTAGGAGTCCCTTCCTGCGACCCCTCTCCTAGTGGGAGCCACTACTTCAAGGGCTGAATCAGTGCCCATAAGAACAGTTAGCTACCCTCATTAGTGGTCTGAAGGCCTCCCCGAGAAGGTGACATTTGAGCAAACACGTTATTAGAAGCAGCAAGCTCTGCCGAGATCTGGGGAAAGCGAGCTGCAGGTGGAGGAAAGCAGAAAAGCGTGAGGCAAGGATGGCTCTGCACCCTGAGGACAGGACGGTTGCTGTGGCCAGAGAAACACCTTCTCCGGGGCCTCAGCTTTGTAAACAAATGCTACCTTAAAATGGGTTTTTTCCCCATTCAGTCCTAAGACAGCCTCCTAAATCATCTGATACCTGTAACTCTTAAGATAAGAGCAAGATGATGCAATATAGGTAGAGTGCAAAAGTTTCAGTTTAGGAGGAAATGCTTCTCTGCTTTCCTGGCCACAGGCTTCCTTCCTGCACTTGGATTCCTGTAGCAGACTTCCAGCTGGTCTCCCTGCTTCCAGAATCGTCCCTGTGATTCTCCCCCACAACCTGTTCCCTAACCAGCACATGTAGATCTTTTAAAAACACCCAGGAGGGCACATCACTTGCCTGCTCAGAACCCTCCAATGACTTTTCATCAGACCCATCATAAAACCCAGCCTCCCTTCCCCGGACCTGGTTCCTCTGACCTGCCCTCCTCCACTTGCCCTCCCACCTGGCTTCTCCGGCCAAGGCAACGCTCCTGTCCTCAGGGTGCAGAGCCACCCCACCTCACACGTTCCTGCTTTCCTCCACCTGCAACTCGTTTTCCTCAGATCTTGCTGCTTCCAATATGTATGCACAAACGTCACTTTCTCGGGGAGGCCTTCCCTGACCCCACTGTCTAAAATGGCCCAGTCCAACCCCTTTCACTGGTGTCCTTCTGATTCTGCTTTGTTTTCTCTTCATATTACCTACCTGTGTTTTAGTTTATACTCTGTCTGTCCAAGAAGTTAGGGACACGGCATATCTATTACCATATCTCCAGCATTTAAATCTTTGCTTTTTGTGTGTGTGTGTGTGTGTGTGTGTGTGTGTGTGTGTGTGTTGTAATTTGAAAGCATGGGTGGGTTATTTGGGCATGCAGGGTTGAGCCAGTGAAAGCCTGGCCAGTCTCTGTAAGGGCCTGGCCAGTGCCAGACAACACCAGAAGAGGAGGTGCGCTCTGGCCCTCCCCTTGAAGCAGCCTGATGCGGGACCCCCGTCCAGCCTCTGCGATTGCCATCCCACTGACGGAACCTGCAGGCTGCACCTCCCCTTTACCCTCCTCCAGCGTTCTCAGTGTATCCTTAACTGGCGGGTCGAGAGCTGAAACCCTCAATATCCCCTGCACTAGAGGCCCACTGCTTCCTCCTCACCAGAGGAAGGCAGGGGGAAGCAAGAGGTGGCAGTCAGTTCGTTTTTATTTTGCTGGTACGCGGTACATCAGGGTATTGTGCGTAAGGGACCTCCCAGTTAGAAGAAAAGAACTTGCTCTGATTTCTCCTTGGTCTTCAGCCAGATTAAGGAAAGTAAAGACAGAGGAGGTAGGCTGCCTTGACTACTGACACCTACAGGAACACTACTGAAGAGCATGTTGCAAACAGGGTCCCCCTGGAATTCTGCGGGGTGGCCTCTGGCCCTTGAGGCGAAGTTGATGCAGAATTCACACAATACATGAGATACTGCAGACAGGAGTCAGCACTTCCTGGTGTCCCCTGGCTGCCCATAGTTATCATCTCGCTCCTGAAGTGAATGCATTTCAATCAACCCACACAAGAATCCCTAATTACCTTTGGAACCAGACACTCATGGCCACAAGAAACCACAACCCTAGCTCCAAGTGAGTTCATGTGAATCTTAAGCCATGGGCTCATTGGACTAGCATAAGACAGCAACTTGTGACAGTCAAGACTGCTACCGTGGGCCGCCTACTGCCTCCCCAGAGAGAACCAGAGCTCTTAATCTTAGATTGTTTATAAAGGTTATGTCCTTCCCAGACCTCTCCTCCCTTCAGCAGTCTTCGTCTAGAGACAGTTCATTGTTCAGTTTCCATTTCCTCTATCTTCTCCTGAGGGTGGGAAATAGAAAAGGTAGCCTGCTTAGCTGAACTTCTATCACCTGTTCAAGTCCTGACACTGAAGGCCGTGAAGCTGCCAGCACGTCTGCAGGTGTCATTTACTCACGTGACCTCAGTCTTTGCTTGTTCATTCAGTTAGGATGGAACTTCCTAGTGGCAAATGCAGGCAAATTCAAATATATCACAATATCAACAATAACCCTTTACAATGCCATCCAGAAAATGAAAGCAAATTTCTAGGGATTCATAAAAATGTCACAATAACCATTCATTTGGTCAGAAGAGAACACCACCTGCCAGGGAAAGCCACTGCTTCCCCCTGGAGCTGAAACACGCCTCCTACCCAGAGGGCACCCCCATACCCTAGGTATGCACTTCCTCAAACCGGATTCAGATCAGGAGCATGGGTGCAAGCGTGGGCTCTCTGCCTCATTTCCCAAGCACTTAGGAGTAAGTGCGGGACCAACCCTGAGCGCCCGCCTTACTGCGGCCACCCAGCAAGGCCAGGGACCGAGCAAGGCCCTTCTTCACTCTGCAGTCCTTGGCAGGCTCTCCTGAACCTTTCAATAAACCTGACTTCTGGAGAACAATATGCTTTTAAACAGTTGTGCCCAATTGCTAAGACAAAGCACAATTATTTCCATTACCAAAGAATTCGAATCAGGGCTCCCATAACCACTGAGATCCCTCAGTTCACTTTAAATACCAATTTGGAAATACTCAGTAATCGAATGTTAGGACTAGGTATCTTATATATAAAAAAGGGACAGCTGCGTATTACCTGATTTGACTAATAAATTAAATCCAAAGTTACTCCTTTGTATGACCTTTGTCATTTATTAGTTTTCCTAAATGTATAAGGATATATTTAAGTGAGAGTTTAGTCATACAGAAGGTAAAAATATTCAGTCAAAACTTCAGAAAAGGGCAGGTAGTACTTAAACCTACTTACAGAATATACTAAAAATAAAAAGCACAGACATTCTTCAAATCTTAGCAGATCTTAAACAATCTCCAACATAAAAATATTTCAGCAATGGTCCTTCTGAAAACTTAACCTTACATGGCCCTTATGGTGAAAAAAAATCTTCAGATGAAATTATAACAGAATAATAAACCACTTATTAAATTAGACTGCCATTTTTTCCATTTGGCCTATAAAACTGCTTTTGTTTTGAGACAAGTAAGGGGAGGGAGAGAATACAAAAAGCAACAAATCTTAACTCCTGAGAGTTCAAAGGGAGGAAGGATTTTTCTTGGTATTATTTCGTAAATTCATTTTCAAAGCAGTTAGCATGTTACAAAAGTAACTTCTCTACTAACCCCAGCTGTTTTTTTTTAACCTGGCTTGAATTTAAATCTTGGTTTTCATTTCTCCAAGAACGTGCATAGAGAATGAAACTGAAAATACCACCTGCTGACGCACATACGGGTCTGATTTTAACTTCAAGAATTGATTTGCTTCTCCACAGATGAATCAGAAAGCTGTGGTTTTGAATGGCTGATTGCTGTAGTTCAGTCCTGGGAATTCACTGCTATGACCTGAACTTCGTCTCAGGACAACACATGGTTTCTAGGGACCTCACTCACTGGTTGCAAACTATGGATGTCTCTTGGCTTGAAGTTTCTCTTCCTCTCAGCCAGACAACTACTCGCCACTCCTGTGTCAACTGCCTCTGACCTTCCTCCAGATACAGTGACAGAAAGCTGGCCTCAGTCTGGCTGTTCTCCAATCCATCCAAGGGTATGTGTGCTCAAGACAGAATTTTAGAACAGGAAGTATAATCTAATCCAAGTCTCTCACATTATAGTTGGGGCCCCTTTTTTAATAAAAGGAAGTACCAGCTGTTTGATCTCAGGGTTCCTCATAAAACTGCAGACTTTTAGGGCAGCAATGGCTCTCAGACTTAGTCTAATCCAGAGGTTCCAACACCAGAGGTGTCAGGGGCACACTCCAGGATCCTGGATTCTGGATGCTTGAGTTGTAAAGCCCATCTGGAACGGCAAGTGTTGCTATAAGGCTACAGAAGCTGCCATTTTTCTTGGCTCTGGGCTAGAATCTCATTAACTCAGCAGGTATCCTGCATCAGGCAGAACAGAAGCATTTATATATGATTTGATTAACAAAATATAGACATTGACAGCGTTAACACCAAATGCAGCAACATAAAACCCTGAAAAACATTGGGTTCACTAAGGTAAATAAAAGGTGAGGAAAATATTGGAGATCATTCAGCTATAGAACATCTTCATTTTACTGATGAGAAAACTATGGCCCATAAAGATTTATGTGCTGGACCAAGGTAATTCTACAAGTGGGTGGCTGAATGTAATGACTGATCTAGAAATCAAGGTGCTGGATGTTGGTCCAGGGCTACTTACAATTTTCTGGCTGTTGCCATGCTCAGAAACCCTCCTTCTTAGACATACCTGTGATTTATTTTTTCAACAGTGTATGCTGGTTACGTTTCTTACTACCAAGCCTTTGTTTCTGTATCTGTAGAATGGGTATATAAGTGGTACCTACCCCGAAGGGCTACTATAGGTATTAAAAATAAGGCAATGCAGATTAAAGCACTTTTAACACTGCCCAGCACATAGTAAACACAAGAAATGTCTGTTCAATGAAAACTGGTATTGAATAGTCTCCCAAAGTATACCTCATTGCAAGATTCCCATGAGTTGGCATCTCCAGCTGAATCTGATAATTGCCTTCATCCTTAGACAAAGAATCCTGATTCTATTGGAGGAGAGCAGCTGTGCCCAGCTAAAGACCACACTTGGTTGCCGCCCTTGCAACCAAAGGCGGGCAATGAGATGAAGAGGAGTTAGTGTACAGTGATTCCAGGAAATCATTTAAAGGATTTCACGGGAGGGAGAATGAAATAGAAATGTTAAACTCATAGCAAATTAGTAGCAGTTCTGGAGTCCTAACTCCTGACTTGCCCTGCTGTGTCAGGATCTTGAGAGCACTCCACAGACAGCCCCTAACAACACTATGAGCACCTGCCCTTTGATTCCTACTACCAGGCACTCTGCACACATTAAACATCACAATAATCCTGTGAAATAGTATCACCTGTGTTTTATGCGTGACCAGTAACACGACTCACTCAAGGTCACAGAGCTAGTCAGGGCAGGGGAATTTCAGTGGAATTCTAGAGCCAAAGCTCTTACCTTCTCTAGTCTTTAGTGCAAAGTTACAGCTAGATCGAGAGCTAATATGGTTTTCAGCCTAAGCTGATGTATACAAACGCCCTGTGTTGAAAGTCCGGAGACTAGGGTCATCAGTAGCAGTGACTATCTTCTGGTGCTTTTGTAAAACGAGGGCACTGGCCCAGAGAGAACTTTGCCATTGCTTCTAGTCCTGAAATCCTTGTGTCTAAGCGCCAGCACAGGGACCAGGAAAGCCCAAGCCGGCGGAAAGGGAAGTTGGGCCTGGCCCGCGCGCAGGCCGCGCCTGCGGGGGAGCCCTACGCTGGGCAGGGAAGCGCCGCCCGTGCCCGGGGCCCTGGCGCGCGGGCAGGGAGGGCGCGGTCCGCCGCCGGGAAGTCGGGAGAGCCGAGCGGGAAGGAGGGGGAAGGGGAGCGTGCGCGCGCCCGCCGCCCGTGCCCGCGGTTACCTGACAACGCGGCCGCCGCCGCCGCCTCCTCCTCCCAGCGCACGGCGCCCGCGGGCGGCGCGGCCAGGGGCGGCAGCCAGAGCAGCAGCCAGCACGGCCGCATCCCGCCAGGGGGTCAACTCCGGGCGGCCCCGCGGCGGCCCGAGCCCTAGGGGGTCGCGCTCAGCCAAGAGGAGCAGAAGCGGCGCGGGGCCCAGACGAGGCCGGGGGGCGGTGAGGCCTGCGCGCCGTCGAGGCGGACGTCCCGCCTCCCCCGAGGAGGAAGAGTCGGGCCGCAGCCGCCGCCTCCGCGCCGCCCCGCCCGGGCCCCTCCCCGCCTCCCGGCCCCCGCCCCGCCTTTCCCTGGAGGCCGGGGGCCCCTCCCACCAGTCTCCGCGGTCTGGGCCAGGGTCTGGGGAGGAGGCCCCCTCCCCGTGAGTTGTGCCTAAAACTTCCCCCGATTTTCGACTGGCGGGGTTTTAGGGCTCAGTCCTCAAGAGTTCCCGGGAGTGACACCCCAGGAAGGCGCAGGCTCTTCAGCAACCCCCCTTTTTATAAGAAGTCCGTGTTTAATTTTCCTTTTTATTTTTTCATTTTCCTTTTTGTCTGTAACAAGCAATCACAAATTGGCAGTTTCATTGCTTAAGTAACTTCTCACATTTCAGTATAAAGAGGATATAAAACATTTTCTCACAAATATAACATATCCCTTAAAATCAGCTTTTATTTTTTAGATACAGAGAACTAATTGGTGGTTGGTGTGGGAACCTGTGGGAAGTGAGTGAATTGGGTGAAGATCAGAAGATGCAAAAGACAAGTTCTTGGGATGTAATGATGACTAAAGTTAACAATACTGTAAGGTATATTTGAGAGCTGGTAACAGGTCTTAAAAGTTCTCATCATAAAAAAAAAAGCTGAGGAAATGGATGTTAAATAAACTTGTATTTGTAATTAATACGTTTTTCAAATCATTATACTACACCCTGACACAATGTTGTATGTCAATCATATCAATAGAACTGGAAAAATATCTTGAGTGGCTTTAATATTGATAATTGATATAGAACTTGTAGCCTTAAATACTATTATACTGTACTTTTTTTTTTTTTTAAGTGCAAACAAACCCTTCTCAAGCCCTGGAAACTCATTAATGTGATTTGGTATTTTATACTAAACATTCCCTGGAACAAAAGATCATTTCCTCTTTTCTAATTTTGGGCTTCTGCTAAGGTACTTCAGAGAACCGAATTGTGACAGAAATCATCCTCTAAAAATAGATTAGCCTCATTTTCCCCAAAGGTCTGAGTAGAACTCACCAGACTTGTCCTGGCTTCAAAGTAAAGTTTAACCAATTGCCTTCAAACCCCTGGTGCCATGTACACACCCATATACGGCTTTTAGAAAGTTCAGAAATCTCCTTGTAAAGGACTCGAGTTCAGAAATATCTCTGCAAGGGAATCTTGAAGGGGGTGAGTTTTGAGAAGAAACTGTTATTACTCGAACTCCCACCTCGTCTGACCCTGCAGACTATCTCCAGAGAAACAGCAGAGCCTCTGATCTCAGTGTGAGGTTTGCACTTGCCTCTTGCATAACGGTTTTTTCCTTAATCATACCCATTTTGATCTTGTTTAATTTTGAATGGCACTATGAAACGTGCCTAAAAGAAACAGGTATATTCTTGAATAACAAGTGTGTTTTCCTACAGCTGTATCGGGTAGAGAAACAAAAGAACAGGAAGCAGTGTATTAAATTAATATTTAAAGTGCTCTTCATGTAGCATATCCTTAATAAATATCTTTAGCTTCTTAGTACAGAACCTAAGTCAAAACACTACATTCCTCTCTACAGGATAGCAATAAATATTCTTCCAGAGATAACAGAATCGTAGAAAGTGACAGTTCTGTCATTAGGTGACAATCATAAAATCCCACCTAAACTCCCCAAACTTTCCTTTCATATGGAAACCTTAAGCCACAGGAAGGGGCAGAAAATACCACCCCCAACAGAGCCATGGAAAAGACCCCTGCTTCTAGTGGAGAGATAGAAGCACAAACTCTCACCCCCGGGGGAGCAGGAAACACTGGGGTTCAGTGTCTTGACATGACGCAAAGTAGAGGTTGGCAGCCGCTGGGAAACCCTCTCTCACTCAAGACACACCACAGATAAAGGCGGGATTTGCATGCCCATTTCTGGGTATAAATATTACTTTCCTTAGTCTTTATTGTTTTTTCATAATACCCATTCGATCAAAAATTATAAGACACCCAAACAAGCGGGGGGCGGGGGGAGAATCCATTATCAAAAAGCTAAAGAAATCAACAGAATCAGATTCAAAAATGACCCACATGTTGGACTACAATTAATAAAGGATCTAGTGGAAAGAGGGACATCTGAGAACATATAGGAAATTTCAGCAAAGAGATGAAAACAATTAAAAATGTCAAATGGAAGTGCTAAAAACTAAAAGCACATTATTAGAATTGAAGAATTTCTTCAGTGGGCTTATCAGAAACCTGGAAGTAGCTGAGGAAAGAAAGAATTACTAGTGAACTTGAATATGGGTAAATAGAAATTATCTACCCATATAGAAACACAAGGAAAGAACAAATAGATAGATAGATAGATAGATAGATAGATAGATAGATAGATAGATAGATAGATAGATAATAGATAGCAGGGCATCCAAGATCTGTGAGCCAATATCAAGTGGTTTAACTGACATAATTGGAGTCCCAGAAGGGAGAGGAAGGATGAAGCAGAGGAAATAGTTAAGACATAAATCTGAGAATGTTCCTAAATTAATGAAAACTGAAGAGAAACAGAAAATCTTGAAGACAGCCAGAGAAAAATGAAACACTGCAAACAGAGAGAGAAAATTTACATCACACTTCTTGTCAGAAATCATGTAAGCCAGAAGATAATGGAGTGACATCTTTGAAGTGGTGGAAGAAAAAAAAATATTAATCCAGAATTCAATACCCATTTATAATATCTTTCAAAAAAATGGAAGGCAAATGAAGCTTTTTTTTTTTTCATTTCCAACAGGCTTTCACTACAAGAAATATTAAGGAGTTCTTCAGCATTTGGATCTACACAAAGAAATAAATAGCTCTATAAATTATAAAAATGAAAGTAAATATAAAAGTTTTATTATTTTAATCACTCTAAAAGATAATTCATCTAAAGGAAAAATGTTGCAGTGCACTGTGGGGCTTATCTGTAGAATTAAAATGAAAGACAACAGTACCACAAATAATGAAAAGAAAGAAATGGAAGCATACTCTCAAAAAGTTCTTTCACTATACATAAAGTGATATAATGGTACTTGAAGTTAGACTGTTATAAATTACAGATGTATATGTAAACATTACAGCAATCACTAAAATCTTTTAATAAGAGGTATAACTAATAAGCCAATAGTGGAGATAGAAGGGAATAATAAAATAATCCAAAAGAAGTCAAGAATACAGGGGAAAAAAGGATGAAGAACAAATTGGCAAATAGAAAACAACTTAAAAAATGTCAAATCTAAATCCAACCACATGAACAATTATATTAAATACAAATGGTCTCAATGTCCAAATTAAAAGGCAGATATTGTCAGATTGAATAAATAAGCAAAAGTTTATTTACTAGGAATACACCTTAAGTATAAAGATAAATCAGTTCGAAAGAAAAGGATGGGAAAAGATAATGCCATACAAACACCAATCAGAAGGAAGTTGAATGGCTAAATTAATATCAGACAATTACCAGTAATTCAGTGGGTGTGGGGTCGGCCATGAGATTCTGCATTTCTAACAAACTCCCTGGTAGTGCGAGGACCACACCTTCAGCAGCAAGTCCTTAGAACAATAGGCCCAGAGAAAAATTGGCAGATGGAAGGATTTCAAGATCAAATAGTTTGGAAAATACAGCTTACTATATTATCTCCCTTAGATGTTCATTATTTATGAATAGCTCATTAAATATTTTAAAATTCCTGTAGTAAAGAAATTTGTGGTAGGCAGCCTTTGACATCATGGAATATTGCTTCCTTCTCATGAGAAGCAAACGGGAATACAATCTGTAATTAGTGCAGTCTTTTGTTCTTAAATTCACCAGCATTTGTGTGCCTCTTTCTAGGAGATGAACTATATTCATTAAACAAACCTAATGAAAATCAAATCCCATATAAACAGGACACCTGAGGAATTTTCTATTCAAAAACCTCCTGCAGTATTATGTAGACTAGTTTTCTATCTTTCTGTTAGAAAATAGAGAAAGCATTTGCCCATCAATGGATCAGTGAAGTGAGAAAGCTGTAGTTGGGGTCACCATTAAACTTGCCCAGGTGATGTAAGACAATTAATTGAAACTGGATTTTAACACCAGCCCATACATTTCTAGACCAAATGAGATGTTTGAAAAAGGACAAAGTTCATTGCCTCTTTAAGAAGTTGCCCAATTGTATTGCCTACAGATTTTTAGCTGTGGATTTCTGGTAAGCACCACATGTCTTTCTCTAAGACGGAATGAAGCACTGCTGACTGGGGGATCTGAGTCCCACAGATATGGAAGAAGCCGGCACTCCTGCCAGAATGGTAGCGATGTTGGTAATTTGGAAATGTTTAGCACTGTGAATGCAGATTCCCAGGACATTCCCTCCAGAGACTGATTCAGTCCATCTGGGGTAGAGCCCAAAATACGTCTTCTCAGTATGTACCTAAAGTGACTCAAAAGTATTAGGACTAATCTTTGAGTTTTACAAGTTTCATGCTTGACAGTAAGTAGCATTTCGGGCAAGTTTGTAATCACAGCTACAATATTGTGTGCATTACATGTAATTTCATACTGCTAGAATGTGATATATACTTATTTTAATAAACCAATGGTATAGTCAAGTGCTTCTTTAATATTATTTTAGTGACCCGAGTTCTTTAATTTCACTTGACTAGTTCTACATGGTGTGAAAAAAATTACAATTCAATTTTCAGCCTCTGCATTTTTATTTCTAGAGTTCTTGCTCTTCATAACTAATTAATTTTCTGTAACTGTCATAGGATTATAATCTGTCATTATGAATCAGAAGTAAAATTTAGCTCATGTCAGAAATTATTTAGGAGCTTACACTTGGCTTCTAGGTAGGTAGAACATTTAATTAAATGAATTAGAAGAAAATAGGCAAAGTTCTACTTTGGGTTCTTTTCTAAAGAAAGATTTAGAAAGGCTGCAATGATACCCACCAATGCCATAAAGATTACAGAGGCTAAATGTCATCATTTCTTCCTTTAAAAAATTCCCATTTTTAGAATGTTTCATATCAAGAGGGAAAAAAAAAAAAACCAGGCTGTTCAAGACTTCTCCATAAAGGCAAAGAATAAAAATAGACGTTGACTTGTTAGATCATGTTTTTCTTAACATATTTCATTCAGGAAATACTTCAAAATTGACTTGCCAAATACTGCTTCAGTAATTTTAATAATACCTGTCAAAACTAAAAGATAGCCTTTCAGTATGAATAAGTGAGATTGGGAGGGATTAGAATAAATACAATTTATTAAGAAATAAATCATATGTTCTCTAATCTAAATTGCTAAAGACCTTGATAAAAGATAATTGGTCAAATTCAATCCGTATCTTTCCATTCAAATTGAAAGATGTGGAATCCTTCAAAGCAGTGGTTCTCAAATTCTGCTGTGGATAGGCGTCCCATCTCCAAAGATTCTTATTCAGTAGGTCCACTGTATGACCTGGGAAACTACAGTTATGATTCTGAGGCAAATAGTCTTGTGACCATACTGCAAAAGTGGTGGGAAAAAATATTTAAAAATGACTGACAATTAGTTGATGATGGCTGGAAAATAGTATCCATGGGAAAAGATGGATGTTCTCGGCTAATCTGAGAAAAAGAAGGCTGAAATGTTGCAGCTTTCTAAGGGTTGATTTAAGGAACTAGGATACAGAAAACTAGTCACCAGTTATTTGTTATGTTTTCATAGAAAAAAACAAAAAGGAAATGGGTTTGAACTGCAGTAAGCTTAAGATTTTATATAAATGTATTTTCCCAGCATTGGGATCCTAGTTCATCTCTTCCCTGGACACCCTCCAATCCCGCCACTCCACTTGACTTGATTCCTAAAGAATCTTTGCCAAAGTTTTGTTTTCTGCCAACTCACCCTCAGGAAGCACCTTTCTTAACGGGCCATTCTCTACAATCTAGGTTCCCCCACCACCAGCACCCTGCCCTACTGGAGTAATTTCTATGAAAACAGTTTATAGTGAGGTAATTATATTTGAAAGCATTTTTTTCTTTCAGGGAAAGCTATAAACGGCAGGTATCCTTTCAGTTAAGTTCTTTAATTGCCTTGATTAGTCATTTATTGACAATGTGAAAGATTTGTGTGTAATTTGGGAGCCTTTCAATTCAGTTAAAACAGAGATTTTCTCCTCTTGCTTTCAGTTTCCAATCAGGTACTTCAAAATGTTCCCAAGATCATAGTCTACCCAGAAAAATTCTTCAGTCTATAGTCTTTCATGTGTTTTTGGAAAGAACTCAAAATTCTTTTAAAAAGGGGCACATAGGGGCTGGGAGATGGAGATAAATATAACACAGCGTGAGATTTTGTTGTTCTGCTCGTATGTTTTTCTCTTCCTCGCCGCGCTCTAAGTCAGGTCTCAACAGCCTCTGTTTCCAGTATAGCTGAATCACAAAATCTCTTTGTATCTGACACCTGGCTAGACCCAAGTGTATTATGGAATGGTTATACAGATTTTTTGACTCTCTTATTTTTCCAGGATGTTCTTGTAATCATGGGAGTGAAAAGAAAATTTGTAAGCAGCTAACTGTTGGGTAGAAATTTATAATGTTTTCTTTTTTAAAAATAATACCTTATTTTTTTTTAAGAAAATTGACACAAGAGAGTCTATCTGTTCTGAGCTGTTTCTAATAACAAAATCATAATTTCTAGATTAGTCATGTTTCAATAGAGGTTATGGAAAGTGGAAAATATAAATAATTCAATAATATCCTTCTAAGGTTTGCTAATGTTAACCATATCTTGCCTATAAAGTCTATCTGCTTGAAATTAGGTGTAATTTTTGCTTGCATTAAGCAAAGTCTGCAAAACTCAATGAAAAAGAATAATAATTATTTTGGACATTTCAGTAATTTCCCCCCAACTCAATTACATTTGTTTGCTTTGATTTATACCCTGTCCTTACTGACTGGATCCAGACATCTACCTATATTATCAGAGTATGCATTTGTTAGGATATTTCCAACTACAAGTAATAGAATTTCCAACTAACAATGTCTTAAACAATGAAGACACTTATTATGTCACATGGAAATAAGTCCCAGGGCAGGTTGCTTCAGGAGCTTCAGCGTGCTACCAAGGTCTCAGGCTGTTTTCAGCTTTCTATTCCACTGCTCTCAGCTTGGTGGACTTTGTCCTCAAGCTTTTCTCCTCATAATTGAAAAAGGCTGCCAGGGCTGCTGATACTGGTCCTCACACAACGGTAACCAAAGGCAGAATTACCTCGCCTTTCATCTCTTGAAGAAGGAAGTAAAGCCTTTCTTAGAAGCTCTCACCTTCACCCTTTGAGCTGGCTCCCTTGTCAGTCCCATCAGCAAGTGACTAGCCCATGCCCTTATTAAACCGGGTGGAGTGAATGTCTGGCATTTTCAGCCTCAATGGCGGGAGGTGGTTTCATAGAAGACAAAAACTGGAAGAGCAATAGACAGGGAAAAAAATCATTATGGTGATATTTTTGACAGTTTCCAAAAGCCCTCATGAGTGTCTAAAAATGGTAATCTGAAATTTTATGCTGACTTAATAAATGAGTTTTATTCATCATTCTCAACTTTGATAAAAATGTGTTTTCTTTTTGAAATTTACACATTGACTCAAAATGGGAGTATGCTTCTATACCAACTGTGACTGAAAAATATTGCCAGTCATATCAGTAAACAAAGGATGCTGTGGCCATCAAGTCATCAGCCACTACTGCCGCCCCAACAGTGAGCAGAGGAACTCAGGATGCAGACAGGCAGGCAGCTCAGCCTCTGTTGCCACCCGCAACAGGGCCACCTGAGGGAACTCAGGATGTCGAAGAACAGGATACTGGCCAAAGACAGCTAGGTGCGTCTCAAGGGAATGATTTCAATGAGCCCAGACTTTTGCACCTTTCCATACATAGAAAAGCATTAAATTCCTTAACTTGAAATATCTGGTTTTCTTTCATTAACAGTAATCTTTTGATGTTCCAACTACCTGGTCTTTGTGGCAAAACTCCTATATATCCTGGCTCCTCCCCTGCCTCTTGGAAGTAGTCCCTTAGGGCCATCTGAGAGGCTGCCTCCGGGTTCGAGTCCTCAGAAAGCCCACCGAATGAAACATAACTCTCAACTTTCAGGTTGTGCTTGTTTTTTCAGTGGACAGAGTCATATGTTTTTCCTTTTATTGATCTTGTTTAGTAGACTTACATAACATCCTTATTCTAAAGCATCCAATTTCCAAAATAGCAAATCTTTTCTATTAGGATAATGAAAGAGAATAAATTAAACAAAGGAGTATGAGTTATAATGGGGAAAATAAGAAGATAATAGGAATGGTAAATAATGAAGAAAGCAGGGGGAAAAAAAGGAGAGATGGGGTAGAATGAGCAATTACTAATCTGTATGGTCTAATGTGAGACAGTTCAGTTAACTGGGTCACTTGCCACTTGAAATGATGGGCGGGATAAGCCATTAAGACACTGGAGCAAATAGAAGGAAAGGGGGAGGAAGCACTCCTTTTTCAGGCATGCGTTCTGCAGGTTAGAATTTGTCGGTCCTCACTACCCTGCAGGTGTGTCCTGGGAAATGCGTGTTCATGTGTCTTGGCAGTAGTATTCTGATGGCACTCCTTTTTTGTTGTTGTTCATTTAAAGATAATTTGCCTAACAACCATGCTTAAAATAATCCATCTAAATATTTAAGGCTCTTACCTTCTCTCTGCAATAATTAAAACAAGGCTAAAACAGGCCAAGGAAATTTTTAGGCTCTAAGTTTCAAAGGGCCAGACCTTCCAAGTGATTGGGGCTTTATAAAGATTTATTCCTCTGTGTAAATTCTAAACCCACTTTAGAGAAATCAGCTCACCTAAACCCACTAGTATTGCTTGGATTTGTTTTAGGATTAAGAGGTTACTCTTCCTGCCTTTCATTTCACCATCATACCTGGTCCTTTATCGCCTTTTCCTCATTTTCTCTCTTTCTGTTCTTTGCCAGATGTAATAATCACTGGAAATGTTATACATTCTTTTTAATACTTTGTCAATCTTGAACAATAGACACATGAGAATCTTGAAATTCTTTCTTTGTTGTAAATAGGTATCCTTTATGTTAAATAGGTTTTTATTACTTTTCATCCTTACAGTTATCATAAAATAAAAGGTTTAGAAAGCAATACAAAATAAATCTATACCTTGCATCTCTTAAGTGTGTTATGCCATTTTCTTCTGGCATAAAGTATAGCTGTCAAAGAACCCCCAATGGTAATCTGATTTTTTTCCCCTGTAAGTCACTTGCTGGTGTTGACTGGGTTCTCAGTGGAATATTTTTTTTTCTCTCAAGTTCATTCATTTTACTATAAATATGTCTTGGTGTTGATTAATTCTGCGCCAACATTCTCAGCTACATAGCGTGCTTTTTCAATATGAAGTTTCATATTGTCTTTCATTTAAGAAAATTTCTCTTTAAGTATAATTTTTAGTTATTTGTTTTAGCCCCTTGTTTTGCACTTCTTCAGATTCCAATTATTTGAGGTTGAATCTTCTTTGTCCATCTTTAATATTTGTCACTTTCTGTCAAATATTTATCTCCTTTATTTTTTATTTAAAAAACTTTCTCCTTTTAAAATTTTATTTTTTCCTACAAGTTTAGTGTCATTTCTGAATTTTTTTTCTAACTGTCTCCTAGGTTTAGCCACCTCAGTGGTAGAGTTTTAATAATGTTTTATTTCATGTCTTGTATCACTTTCTTAATGTATTTTAGCTTCTTTTGAGATAGAAAGTTACAGTTTTGATTTGTTTTGTGAGCATATCTTTCTGGTTCAGGGAGATTATTTTGCTCATTGTTTTTCTTAGAAACAGCTTTGCAAGGCGTTTGACCTCAATACTCTTCTGCTTCTCACTTTATGTGAAAATGGCTTTCCAGGACGTTTAGTAGGAGACGTGGCTTTGAGTAGCTTTTCTAGCTTGACAAACTCCCTCTTCTGTTGTGTTTAAGTAGTGTCAAGAAGGGTCAGCTGGCTTTCTGAGATGTCCTGGTTCTGTTTGCTCCTCCCCATGTTTATCTGGGCCTCCCCTGTCTGCGGTTCTGCTGTCTCTGTCCCGCTCAGTTTTGATTCCGTTCTCAGCATCTCTCTTCAGTGTGATGCTCCATCCCAGAAGGAAGCTCTGGCAGGTCAGTCTCTAGAGAGAGTTCACAGGGCCTTCCGTCTCTGTGCAGAGCCCTTGCACTCACTGCCTCCTGGATTGGGCAAAACCTGCCCACATGCTTTCCAGTAAACAGTCCTTGCTCTTTGTGGCTTCTCCTTTTCCCAAGTCTGTCCAAGTCTGTCAGGCTTCACCCCTTCTCTCTGCTTTTCCTGCTCAGATGCTAATACAGTTCAGGCTGCTGGTGGGTTGTCCTCACGGACACGTATTTTGAAGTTTGTGTGGATGCCTTGTAGCCTAGTGTCAGTGTAAATGTTGTCCATGCAATTTTGATTCTGCTAAGTTTTTCTGTATGTTTTTGTATTAAGATTTGGATTCAAAATTATATTGCCGCTATAGTCATCTTCTCAGAACCCACCAAGTGGATTTAAAATACTCTCTTATTTAGGTAGAATGCACATTTTCACAAAAATTAGAAACGGTACATTGATAATAACTTCCTAACCATTGACAACTTATGATAACTTTAGCAGGGTTTAGGAAATATATTCTCAATGCTATAAAATCCTCTGAGAGCTTCAGAGCAGCATATATTTTGGTCTACTTCTGGTATAGTTAAAGAGAGAAAATTTCTGTGTCCCTGAACCAGTTTAAAAAAATAGGTGCTCCGTTTCACATCTACCATGAAGCAGAACTACTTATGTCCCGCATCTTGCAGATACAGCGATGCCACATGGAGCCACTCCAAGTGCTGCAGGTCACACAAAGCCCACCGCTGAAGCTGACCTTCACTGGCAGGAACAAGCAAACCACAGGAGCAAAAGTCCAAAAACCAAAAGTCCAAAAAGCTTTATAAAACCTTTGGCACAAGACAGGTTACAAGCTATTATAAAAATGATAGTTCTCGTTGTATAAGAGGTGTGTTGACACAGTGTTTTCACATATGTTATCTCATTTCATTCTCAAAATAACCATCTAAAAGAGGTACGGTTATTTTGAGTTGATGAAGTTGAGCTTAGAACACTTAAATGACTTTAAGACATTAGCAGAGAGGGCTCTTACCACCTCTGTGTGTAAAGGGTTTGCTCTTCCACCGAGGGCTCAGCTTTGGAGAGATCCCTGCGCAGCACGTGGGAGGAGGTGAAACCTGCCTGGCCAGCTCTATCAGTCATCATCCATATATCTCCAGAGGACCCAGGGGGTGACAGGTGCTGCAGGTAGATCTCCCTCACAGTCTGGTCTGGCTTTGTCTAGCACCGGAGAGCCTGTAAGAGACAGAGGAGCATTTGAACCTGGGGTTTTGGACTTTTGCTCCTGTGGTTTGCTTGTTCCTGCCAGTGAAGGTCAGCTTCAGCGGTGGGCTTTGTGTGACCTGCAGCACTTGGAGTGGCTCCATGTGGCATCGCTGTATCTGCAAGATGCTGGACATGAGTTGTTCCTCTTCATGGTAGATGTGAAAGGACAGTGTCAGCATTTCTGGTGCTTGTGGCACTGCTTCTCCAGTGTTCACTCTCCAGTACTCTGAGCAGCAGAGAGGAGACTCCTGCCTCACCTCCAGGGAACCTCTCATTGCATTCTAATATTTTACCTTCAAATTCATGCAACTTTTAAACAATTCCACCCCCACCTCCTTAACGGAGGCACTGGGGATTAAATCCAGGACCTTGAGCATGTGCTCTACCACTGAGCTATACCCCCACTCCCAACCCATGTAACTTTTAAATTCTACTTTGCAACATATATGTGCCATTTGAATACAAGAAGAGTATTTTCCATACGTGCCAGTAAGTGAAACTGCTGTTATAGGGAGACCTAGACTCTTCCTCCAGTGGCTTTTGGTACCTCCTGGCATATTGCTATGTCCTCCTAAAGTGCTCCTCAGTTTGAAAGTATAAGAAGTGTAGAGAAGTAGGCTGTGGCTCTATCTAGGGAGTTTGAAGGTTTTGCTAAATTTTTGAATTTTATTCTGTAGACACTGAGGAGCCAATGAAGCATTTCAAGAAAGAAAGTGACCTGATCAGTTTTGTGGCTTAGAGGAATGCCTCTGAACTTCTTTGATTGTCATCTGTAGTAAGAAATACATTTTACATGGCAATTCGTATGCAGCTTATGCATTATCTACGCATATTATATATATGTGATTGTATATACATATATAAGAAATAAAAATTTGATGAAACTTTACCTACCCTTATATTTTCCATTCCATTTCCAATCTATTTCATCTAGAAAAAGTTAATGCAATTCACTGAATTGGTTGCACAATCTCTAATGGATTGCACCTCAGGTAACGACAGAATTTATGTGCTTCATTCATATTTCAAATGGAACAGAGCTGTACTCATTAAGAAACATTTTAATGCTTCTTCCTGGAGGGTTAGGAGATATTACTGAGAAGGAAAAGGAGAGGAGTTTCTCAGACCCCATTACCACCATTTCCCTGGGTCCAGATTCTCTCTGCTCCCCTCAGTACCATCCATTCTCTTGCAGCCTGCCCACTTCACTCTTGGGATAATTTATTTCAAACAGAACCTTCTCCAATCATCATCCTTGACTCAGGAAGTGGCAGAGGGTAATCTCTGTCTTGAACCTTAACCCTGCCTCAGATAGGAAACACTTGAGGGCAAAATGTAGCATATAACGCAGACCATATGTATGAGTTCGTGAAGGCCGCCATAACAAAGCATCGGACAGGAGGCTCAAACAACAGAAACGGATTTTCTCACAGTTCTGGAGGCTGCAAATGTAAGATCAGGACGTCAACAGGATTGGTTTCTTCTGAGGCCTCTCTCCTTGGCTTGTAGATGGCCAATTTCACATGAGCTTCCTTCGGTTTGTGTCTGTGTCCTAATCTCTTCTTCTAGGGAGGCCAGTCAGATTGAATTAGGGCCGACCCGTAAGAACTCATTTTCACTTAGTCACCTCTTCAAAGGCCCTACCTCCAAATACAGTCACATTTTGAGGGTTTAGAACTTCAACATATACATTTGGGGGAAAGAGATGAAAATTCAGCCCTGTAAAAAAATTAATAAACAGAAACCTCAATTAAATAGTCAGGAGACCAGAAGGGGGAGCTCTGATGCCCTATGATGACAGCAGAGTCCAACAGAAGAAGGACTCCCTCTTCTTTCCTGGTAAGAGCCCAGCCAGTGAGAGACGGTCACAACTCAGCCAATGAAATGCCACGGACTCTTTGTTTACTATAGTGCCCCCCAACTTCTTTCCCCTCCGTAAAAGAGCTCTCCTCTCCATTTTTGTGGGGCACTTGGACATGGCTCACTGTGGTTGCAGACTCTGAATTGCAATTCTTTGTTCATCTCAAATAAATCTATTTTTCCTAGAGAAATAGTATTTCTCTAGTTAGCAGTCTGTGTTTTAGGTTAACAGTCCATATCACCATATTTTTTTTTCTTAAATCAAATACAGCCATTTGTATATTCTACAAAATAAATGCCAAAATACTAGCATTACAAATCATATCACTCCTATTCACATAATATAATGAGTTCAGTTACTTAGTTGTTTTGTGGATAGATAGAGTGTTCATTTTAGTAGCCCCCTAGGAGAGAGTCTTGAAGACTAACTAAATTTTTTTTTAAATAAGAGGGTCTTAGTTTTTATTTTACTGTGAACTTACTGCTGCCCAGCTGTTTCATCTTGCTCTTGACTAGAAAACTTTTGCATGAGAAGCTGATTTTAAAATGGTAATGAAAGGATTTTCAGTAAAAGAGAAGAGAAAGACAAGAAATCTTTGGTTTGGGATTCTCTGAGCTGACTGAAAAGAGAAAATCCAAACAGCCCTTTCTCTCTTTGGGAAGTTTAAGAAACAAGCCTAGCAGATCTGAATTAGCTCAAAGGAAAACCACAGGCTAAGACCAGTATAAGTGGGACACGGACTCCTCAGCTAAGCTCTGGCCTGATAAGGCCACTTGCCAGCCAGGAAGCTCGTCTGGTTACAGAATGGACTGGGTGTTTCCCGTCCCCTCCAGCTGCCCAGAGATGTACACTGAAGCACCACCGTGGGGCTCTCTCTGGTCTGCATCCAGCCCTGCCAGTCCACGCACCTCACCTCTTGCCTCTTATCTCTCCGTGGAGCCTCGAACATTCCCCAGCTTCTGCCTCTGAGTTTCCCACTTTACATTTATTCCAGGAGGCTGCTGTGGGCGGGGGCCAGTGTCCTAGTACCCAATCCGAATTTGCTGATTGACTGATTGATTGATTCATCAAACTTTATAGACCCCTCTCCACCCTCCCTATTCCTTGGCCAAGTCCTTTTCAGCTCTCTGAGTCTGTAATCCATTCTATAAAAGTGGTTGTTCATCAAGATGATCTCTATGACTCCTCTTCACCCTAATGTTATGAGCCTAAGCTTCAGTTTCAGACTTTAGTGTATATTTTTAAAATAATCCCATGTATATTTACAAAAGAACCTTAATATAGAAGGTGCCTTTGCCTAACAGCTAGGGAAAGAAAAGTACCCCTTTCTTCCTAGGGTTTTAAGCTCATTTTGGATGGAAAATTCAAGCTCACCTCCACCATGAGTCTTACTCTTGTTCCTCTGTTCTGCTTGGGCCACTCTTGTTTATGGAAGCAACTCTGAGGTCACTGCTAACACTACAAATAAGCTGAAACATTCTCCTTCAATGACATTGGCAGGTTTACCACTAATGATCAGGCTAAATAACCCATATATAATTCTGAACAACATAAACTTAAAAATTCCAAATGACCATCTGTAAGATGGCATTGTCAGCACTGCTTTGCTTTTTAAAATCAGAATTGCTAATGAATTGTTTTCTAATGCTCTTTTGGACCAGCGTACGGATATTTTCCTAAGACATTCACAATTGCAAAATGGCTTTGTACTGTTTTCTCTGCTCACCCACTCATCACCCACACATACCTGACCTCCTACTCCTTGCTGACTCATGGGACCGGCCTCCTCCCACACACTCACTCAGTGACCGGCCCCTACTATCTCCCCTCTCCTTTGTTCTCTCCCAAATCCACCCACTCAGCTGCTTCACGCACGCAGGTGGGCATGTTTATATACCCACTGCTCAGCAGCCAAAGCACAAAGCATACTGGCTTAAGAGGGGAAGAGAATAATTTTTCCAATGACCATTATGGTTTTTTTTTTATTTTGTTTTGTTTTGATTAACAAGCTCTATCCACACATGAGTAGTTGATAGACAGATCTTTTATACTTAAATCATTTTTTCAAAACTCCCTCATACATAATTGGATTTTCTATTTTGAAAAACTACCAAAATATATGTGCACTTTGAGTGCTGTAATTTTTTTTCAGTGACAACAGATGCCCTTATCTTTTGCTCAGATTGAAACGCTTTACTCATATTTTGAAGTGAATGGGTGTACCAATGAGACAATGGCTCATTGGGATGGTTATTCAAAATGACAGTATCTGAGCTACAGCTGGAGTCAACAGGCAGCCCCAACAAGATTAATTAGCTGTAAATTATGCCAGAGCAATTCCAGAGCCAACACCAGAAACAAGGGTCTGCCCACTCATCAAAGTCCTGCCAAGACTTCTCCTTGGGGAGGCAGGCCCCAGGGAGGCAGGGAGGCCAGCCTTTGCTTCTTGTGGGTATTTCTAAGGCCGCCAGAAAGGCCTTCCCCAAATCACCCTCACTCCAATGTTGCTATGCCTAAAATTCCAGCATTAGAGAGTCATTCCTTCTCAGTATTCAACATATGAAGAATGAGAAAGATATTGCTGGAGTTCCTTCCCATTTGTGATAACTATTTTTATCTTTTCAAGGAGTACAGATTATATGCCACATGGCTTGAACAGAATCTATCCTGCAGTATTATGAATCGACTCTTTAACAGGAAATATGGGCATAACGGTGGCTTTAGGAGTGCACGATTGAATTTGTGCTGGTATTTTTTTGTTTTTCTTTGTTGTTTGACTTTCTCAATATTATAATTGATGTGCACTCCTCAAAGGAAGGCTGGGGCCATTTCTCCATCTCATTTCTCTCTCTGAGGTATAGCACCACGTCTAACATGTAGTGGCACTCAGTCCAAGACTGGAAAATTGCTACCCATCCCTGGTAATTTCTCTTGTCAGCACTACTCCTTAGAGCCAGTTTTATTCTACTTTTTATCCACCAGTATTTTACTCTTTATTTTGACTATAACTACTCTTTCCTTTAAATTTTCACAATGCTGGCTCCACTTGCTGATGCATTTATCACTTTCTCTCTTGTATCACATTTAATCTTAGAGTTCTTCGTGGCTTGTAAGAACTTTTTAAGTTAGATCTCTATATGATTTAACTTTATATCCTCACACAAAGCAAAGAGCCTTACACACACACACACAAAAATCCTCACATAGAATGATGCAAGCAAAGTAACAAAAGTAAGAAACAAATGCCTTCGCGCCCATTCCACAGCTACCGTGGTGACATGACTGCCACCAAGTCTCTAGTTGTGAGCTTCCAGCTAACAACAGTTGAATGAACGTAGGCATATATCTCCTCTCAGTAGAGACCAGAAGAGGGGTTATGAATGGATGTGATATTTCAATCAATGTTTGGTGGGAAGAGAATAGAGGAAAGTTAACTGGCCCAATGGGAGGGGAATTCCCAATCTAAAGTGTGTGCAGTGGGGGATACTGAAGATAAGCAAGGTATTTCACCTTGAAGAACCTGAAGGAGGCCCAGGACTCAGGGTCCCCAGATTTGGCAGAAGGTGATGGTAAGGAGTAGGGTGTAAAGCAAAAGTTGAAAGCTTATATACGGAACAGTCAACTATTTTTATACCCCTAGGCACAGAAAATCAGCAGCCAGGCTACTCCT
The DNA here is from genome assembly GCF_048564905.1 of Vicugna pacos. Classification (NCBI taxonomy): domain Eukaryota; kingdom Metazoa; phylum Chordata; class Mammalia; order Artiodactyla; family Camelidae; genus Vicugna; species Vicugna pacos. The sequence goes on along the minus strand of NC_132991.1, from coordinate 77,622,787 downwards.
CCTTGGAGGAGGAGGAAAAGGGAAATTTATTTCCTGGAGACTCTGTAGGAAAGGCCTGGGTATAAGAGGAGTCAGGTCTGTAGAAGACATGGATAAGGCATGGGGATGTAAACAGCAAAATGAATTGGAAGTCTGCACTGGGAGTGGCTGGGTCATTTGTGCCCTCTCTACTGCCACACAAGTTGATCAGGAAACTAACCCTAGGCCAGGCTTTTTCAAGCTGTGGGTTATGATATCAGTTATGATTAGTGGATTATGAAATCAGTTGAAAGGGTCATAATGAACATTGTCATGGGTTGGGTTCCTCAGGAAGCAGATTCTGAGAGAGAGCTGAGGGTTCAGAATGTTCATTAGGGCATGCCTTTGGGATCAAAACCTGGAGAAGGAAACAGAACTGGACACAGGAGGAAGCAGAACTGTGGTTCAAGGCTGAAGGATGCTTTAGCCAAGCCCATGGGGAATTACTGAAGCTAGAAAGGCTCTTCAGAGTTATCCCAAGTCAGGCCAAGGTGGCCAGGCCTATATCCCCTTTATCCTTTATTTGGAGATGAGGTCTTTTAAGAGGGGATTAAGTTAAAAGGGTAATGTCCTTATCTGATGTGACTGGCGTCCTTAGAAGAAGAGGAAGAACCACCAGGGGCGTGCATGCACAGAGAAGAGGCCACGGGAGGACACAGCGAGAAGGTGGCCATCTGCAAGCCAGGGAAAGAGGCCTCCGGAGAGAACAAACTGCTGACATCTTACTTGGCCTTCTTGCCCCTAGAGCTGCAAGGAAATAAATTTCTGTTGTTTAAGTCACCCAGTCTGCAGTATTTTGTTATGGCAGCCCTGAAAAATTTATCCATCCCCCTTCACTGGATGTGACCATCCCAGGAAGTGTGACCTTGGGCATGTCCCCTCCTGAGGGGAGGCAATCCCGGGAGGGGCTGCCGGCTGGAGACTGCCCACCAGTGGCACTCAGCAACGAGGCCACCAGGCTTTCTCTGCAGAGGATGTGACTGGTACATCACAAGGTCTGTTGCAAACATTAAAGAAAATAGAATCAATAGATTAAAGTATCAGAGAGACTTACATGTAAAAAAATTACTGTTTCATGAAACTTTTTTGCATATATATACATATGCATATATATATATGTGTGTGTGTGTGGACTGGACATGATGAAAAATAATTTCTTCCTGACTTTTAAATATTTAAAAGTCACTTCCCTAGGCAAGATATTAGAGAAATGTTTTCTGAGAAAAGCTAAACAGACCCAGAGAAGAAACAGTGTTTTCTCCATCATCCAAAAGTGAACCCATGATCTGATAAACCCCATCCATACACACAGAGTTCCTCATCGGCTTTTTAGCACCCTGTTCTTAAATATAAACTGACAAAAAACAGACCGTCAGGTATATAGGAAACTCTAACCTAAAATAGAGGACTCAATATGATAAACAGAATATAGAATACAAAGGAAACTATAGAGAAGAGGAAAAATACTGTTTCTATGCTAATTTATAGCCTCAAAAATTATAAGAAGATTTGAATATATAAAAAAAGGCAGGATGCTATGATAAAAAGAATGTTAAGGAAAAACAAGAGTGGGCTCCTGAAAATTAAGAATACAATGATAATAATAATAAAAAAAAAACTTCAGTAGAAGGATTGGAAGATAAAACCAAGGAAATCTGCAGAAAATAGAACCAAAAGATGAGTCAATGAACAATAAGAAAGAAAACATATGAGATTTAGAGGCCCAATCCAGTAGGCATAATATCCGACCAGAAGAAATTCTAAAAAGAAAAGAAATGGAGGAAAAATTATCCAAGAAAAGTTACCAGAACAGGATGGCATAAGTCTCAAAATTGAAAATGTCCATCAAGTACTCAGCACACCAAATATAAAAGGGTACGTCTTTGAAAAACAAGTGTCAGACCAACCACTGGGAATAATGAAAGAATCTCAAAAACTTCCAGAGAAAGAAAAACAAATGATTCTCATACTAAAAAGTAGGAATCAGAATGCATCAGACTTTGCAACCACAATATTGGACTAAAAAAAAAATGGAGCAATACCTTAAGAATTATGAAAGATAATTTTTTTAAGCCTAAAATACCAGACACAGCCAAACTATCAATAAAATGTGAGGACAGAATAAAAATATTTCAGACATAGAAGAATTCAGAATGTTTACCTCTTATGTGTCTTTTTTAGGAAGCTACTGCAGGATATGATCTAGAAAAACAAGGGGGGAAACAGGAAAGAGAAAGACATCAGATCCAAGAAATAGGAGTTCCATCACATTTGGATAGAAAGGGAATCCATGTGATCACTGCAAAGGGGATTTGAGCGCAGCAGCTCTGCAAGAAGCCTAGAGAATACAAGTTCAAACTGATGCAACAGGACACAGGGCTCCAGGAAGGTCTGCAAGAGAATTAAGAAATTTATAGAATGCTTCATGAATTTGAATGTACTGAGAGAGTTGAATTTCTGGAAGAGAATAGGGAATTAATTTTTTGATGGGTATATAGAAAAGCAAGCACATAAATAAGATGAGATGATCATCAATTCCAGAAAAAACAAATTTGTACCAAGAAAGATAATATAATCATAGTACATTACATGTCTCAGCCTTAAATAATACTTACGTTATCTTAGTTATGTAAAAACTGAACAGTGACCTGAGAAAAACATCATGGTATAACTATATTGGGAGAATAAGAGGAGGGTATAAGAGAATAAATCCATATCTTCCATAGAAGAGAGTCATAGATATTATTATCTAAAACTTTGAAAAGTCAAGAATAGCATTAGAAATGTGAAGATAAGTACCAGAAAAAACAGCTGAAAGTTGAGTGTGGTTGATTCTGGGAATGAAATTAGAACCAAAACTTGCAGGTTGTGCAGGAAAAGGGGATGCTCTTTTTCTTTCTGACTTTGAAGAGAGATTTGGCTTTTAAAACTCTGTGCATTTATAACTTAGGTGAAACAGTTTTAAAGAGAAAAATAATAATATGGGCATATTATTTTTGAGATATGGAGGCAACCATCTTAAATGCTGTAGGGAGTCCTGGGGATGTAATGAACACACAGGGAATACAGTCAATAAAATTTTAGCAACTTTGGGGAAGGATGGTAACCAGACTTATTGTGGTGATTACTTCACAATGTGTAAAAATACCAAATCACTAACAGAATAGTGTATGTTAAGTACAACTTAATATAAAAAAAAAAAGCTAAAGGGAGATGACTGGGGGAGGGGCAGGCAGAACAGGAGTCCATCTTCACTGGAAGCACTATTAAACCTTTTGATTTTGTAGGCTTATGATGACATTACACTGAAGAATATTCTTAAATAAAAAATTAAAACAATTAATTTTCAGGAATGGATGCAGGCATGTAGACACTTAGGATGGGTTCTGAATTTTAGCTCTGCTGCTTGCAGGTTCCTAGCATTTAAAATCTTAACATCTTTCTTATAAAGGGCAAGGAGTTCATGAGGAAACACATTTGGAAGCTTCTGGTGGATTGAAAATAATCAATAAAAGTTTCCTTCTTTCCTCTTACAAATAAAACAGGTTGGGAAGCATTGCCTTAAACAGGTGGCATAAAATTCCATTATAAGGACGGGTAGCCATTTAGATAAAGTCTTTTTCAGTGCTTCCTTATAAAATTTATAAGAGTAGCTAAATTTTCACGCCTTTAAGTGATCTTTTGATGTCTCCCAAATCTGAATGGAAATTGTTACATTAGGTTTACGTATGACTTTGGATTGTTAAGTTCAGCTACAAGGAACTTAATAGGGACCCCAAGATAGCTGTTTAAACAATGAGATTACTCATTCCCATAAAAAGAATTCCAGAGAAACTAGCCTAAAGCTAACAAGGTGGCTTCGTAATCATCAAAATCCTGTTGCTTTATTGCTAAGGTGTGAATCTCAGCTCAGGGAGTGCAAGCCAGCACGTCCACCCAACAAGAGCAGGATGGAGGAGAAGGGTGTGCCCTTTCCCTTTCAGGAAGACTTCCCAGAAGTCACTATCCTGTCTCCATTTAGGTCTCATTGTGAGGAACGTAGTCACACGACCAATTAGCTACAAGTTTGGTTGCAAGCTGTGGTCTATTAGCTGGGTGGCAATATGTCCAGCTTAAAAAGGAGTTCCTTTAATTTGAGAGAGGAGAATGAATATTTGGTAGGCAAGCAGCAGTCTTCACAATATGTTTTAGTAATTGCCATGTACTTCATTTCAAACAAAAACAATCTGTCAATTTGTTATTTCATATATACTGCTAGAAAAGCTGGCATAAGCATTAATGAAGACCAATTAGCAAACTTATTATTTGAAGTCTTGATTATATATTTGCATTGGACTTAATAATTCGTGATTAAGGCAGTGTAGTCAGGGGATAAAAACCCAGATTCTGAAGCAGACTGCTTGCCTTCCATTTATTATTTGTGTGACCTTAAGAAAACTGCTTAAGGGCTCTGTGCCTTAGTTTTCTTTTTCGTAAGGTGGAGATAAAAATAATGGGACCTATCTAATAGGATTTTGGAGGATCAAATGAGTTAATACATGTAATGTACTTAGAATATTGTCTGGCATATAGTAAGTGCTCAATAAATGTTAGCTATTAATATGTCTTTTACTTGAATTAAAAGCTTTTCCTTTAAAATCATAGGTATCTGTGACAATCTGATTCTCGCTTAAGAATTTCCAGATATGCAGTATTTTCCTGGTGTTGCATTTGTAGATAACTTAACAATACTAATCCCCAGAGTCAAACCCTAGGGCTTTACTTGAGCTAATAAATGTGATAGCCCACGGTAGCATTATGAGAGGAATGGAGTTGGGCACTGGGAAAACTGAACAGTAACTGGTGTGTCTCTTCTTCTCTCCCTTTCTCCCACCTCCTGTTTTAATAGACTTACTGATGATGTCATTGCCTCTCCTCTCCCTGCCACAGACAGTCTCCTGTTGCCCCAGGGCTGCTCAGATTCTTGGTACCTCCACCCCCACTCGGCAGCAAGCCTTGCTCATCTGTAGTCCTTCCCAGTCATGTTCTCTAATAACTTCTGATGGTTCAAAATTATAAATTGCCTAGATCGGGGCAAAAATGTCATTTATATGTGTTTCTCTATCATTTTGGGGGGGGGGTTTCCTCAAACATCTCTACAAATAGGAGAGGATTTATTTTTCTTTTAAAAAGCAATATTTAAGTAAAAGTTTGAGTATTAATTGCATTAAAACTATAGCTAAGACACTTTCCTCACCTTTTAGAAATAATTAAAAAATTATATTTAAGGAAGTTTTAGAAAAGATAAGGAATTCATATTTCCATTAACGTGTGGTTTCATCTTTGGACCTAAAGCAACTGCTTGGGTTGCCTCCATTTCCTTTTAGAGGGAGAGGGTAAATAAAGGTGGAGAACATGCGCCTTATCACACTTCCGGGCAAAACTGGGACACACATTCCTTCTGTTCATATTCTGTTGGTAAGAACCTAGTCACAAGGCAATACCTAGATTCAAGGGAGGCTGGGAAATGAGCTCCATAGCTGGGCATCCCTGTGACCAGCTAAAGCTGAGGTGGGGTTTCTGTTACCAAAAGGAGGAAGGAGGGAACAAATGTGGAGTGTGTTAGCAGTCTTTGCCACACAAACATGTCACATAGTTGCAATACAGTAAAAGCAAGTTTATTTGCTTTTTACTTAACATTTATCAAAAGCTTTTTTTTTAATGTTACTACCTGGTCTTCATAATTATAAAGCAATAGCTTTATAATAATCAACGTGTGTATAATCAACAAATTCTTTGACTCTTTCTATTGTTGAAAATGGACATCCTTTTCAGTTCTTCACAATGTCACAAGAGATCTTTCCGTGAGTACAATGTTTTAAATCTTCTTGGGATGATTCCCTTAGAATAAATTCCCAGAAATAGGATTACTAGGTCAAAGGGTGTGTGAGTAGTTTGTGATTCTTAATGTTTTTGTTCTAAATTGGTTTCTGAGAAGGTAGTACCAATTTGTTCCCAAAGGAAATATGTCCATTTTTTTAATGAATGTGGGGAGGAAGACATATTCACATATCCTTGTCAGTAGAATATTTTCAGTTTTCAGGGTCTGGCTGGAATGATCAGGAAACATAAGACTTGGGGTTGAATCTCTTATTCTGACACTTCCTATATATATATTCCTGTAAGGAAGAAGTTACTCTCCTTGTGTAAGATCCCTTACTTTAAAACTGAGGATAAACATAGTTCCCTCATAAGGCTGTGTGGTCATTTTAAAGCTGTTGACAAATATGCTGTTTTATCATCTTCTATGCACAAGTTAAAAATACAATTTCCTGCTCTTTTGAAGCTAGATATGGCCAAGTGACTTGCGTTAGTCAGTGAACTAGAAGCAAAAGTGACATGTATCATCTCCAGGCATACATTTTAAGAATCTGTGTGTTGTTTGCCACATTCTTTTCCTCCTTTGCCATGTGATCAGAAGTCTTTCAGATCATTCCAGCTCTTTAAATGAGTCCTCGAGTGAGGATGGCACAGAGCGAAGCCCCAAGCCAACCTGTGATGGATATGTGAATTGAGGAAGAAATAAATCTTTTTCTTTTTAGGACACTGAGACTTTGAAATTGTCTATTATTGCAGCATAATCTAGCCTATCCTGCCAGTTTTCTCAGGATTAATCAAACAATATGCATAAGATGTTGAACTAATGCTAGAGCCTCAATATACATCCTTTATGATAATGATTACTACCATTCATTCAATGCCCACTATATGCCAGGCATTTTTATACATTATCCGTAATTTTCAGAACCTTGCATACTATAAAAGTCTTCATTTATAAAGGAGAAAACAAAGCCAGAATGGTTAGTATTCTGCCTAATACCATCCAGCTAGGAAGCTGCAGAGCAGGGATTCAAACCTGGTGTATTTCTTTCCATCTTTATCTTTTTTCATTGTCTTTGGAAGTTTATGGCATTTACTTTCATTATTTACATCACTGTGTGAATCTTTTTACATTTGTTTTGTGAACTTCCTGCAAAACCCCCCTCTATTTTCTTAAACTTGTTGCAAGATAAACAGATTTGAATCAAAGGTACAGCCGCTTGCTATTCAAGCCTCTGCTTGTTCTCCTGAAGAAACCACATGAACTCAAGTACCTGTTACATTTTTCTTGGCTTGAAAATATCTGAGAGCAATTAAGATTTATATGCGTTTGAAAGGGAGAAAAAAAAAAGATTTCAAAACTGGAGTGGAATGAGTCAGATTAGAATGAGTTAGATTAGATTAAGTAAATTCTCAAACCAAACACTTACTGACACTGTGTGTCTCTCTGTCTTTTAACAACTTTAGTAAGATACAATTCAACCATCTAAAATTACAATTCAGTGGCTTTTAGTATCATCACAGAGTTGTGCATCCATTGCCCCAATCAACTTTAGAATATCTTCGTTACCTCAAAAAGAGATACCACACCCCTCAGCCATCATGAGAACCTCACCCCCCAGCCCCAGGCAAAACTGCTAATTTACTTTCTGGATTCTGTCTCTTTCCTGTGTCTCCCAGAATGTCAGTTTCCCTCCATCCCCAACAAATTATTCTCCACCCTCCCTCCACTTCTGCCCCAATCCCAATTCTGCAAAGCTTCATTCAGTTATTTTTAATTCAAAGCCTAAATTCTACAGTATCTAGTGTAAGAAACAAGTTTCTTTTCTTCAAAAAATTTTTTTTACTTTACTAAAAATTTAGAATTTCCTTGCTATGTATTACTAAAGGTTTAAAAATACACATGATTTTTTTTTAAAGCTCTCATCTGTTCATGAGCTGATTATCCAGTTTGTAGGGCTTTCAAAACTTTTTCTTCTCTTTTATTGTTCTCTTATAAGCCATTTCACAAGTTGTTAGTACCTCTAACTCATTGTAAAAATGAGTTTAATATAACTTCAAATAGATGAGATAATTAAAATTGCTCTCTTATGAATCTGTTATTTTTAAAGTGTTGGTTAGGAGAAGACAGAAATTGAAAGTAATGGTTAAAAAGAATACCCTTCGCCACGGTTTTGCTTTCTGTGGTTACCTGCAGTCAAGCATGGTCCAAAAATATTAAATGGCAAATTCCAGAAATATACAATTCACAAATTTTAAATTGCATGCATTCTGAGTAGGATGACAAAATTTTTCATCGTCCAGCTCCATCCTGCCCGGGACGTGAATCATCCCTTTGTTCAGCATATCCCTCCCGTTAATCACTTAGTAGCTGTCTGGGTTATCAGATCAACAGCCGTGATATCACAGTGCTATTGTTCCAGTCACCCTTATTTTACTTAATAATGGCCCCAAAGTGCAAGAGTAGTGACGCTGGTAATTCCAATATGCCAAAGAGAAGCTTTGAAGTGCTTGTTTTAAGTGAAAAGGTGAGAATTCTCTACTCAATAAGAAAAGAAAAAAAATCGTATGTTGAGGGTGCTAAGATCTATGGTAAGAATGAATCTTCTATCTGTGAAATTATGAAGGAAAAAGAACTTTATGCTAGTTTCTGTGGTCACATCTTAAAGTGCAAAAATTATGGCCACAGTGTGTAATGAGTGCTTAGTTAAGATGGAAAAAGCAATAGATTTGATATTTTAAATAAGATATTTTGAAAGAGAGAGACCACATTCACACAACTTTCACTACAGCATATTGTTACAAGTTTTCTATTTTATTATTAGTTATTGTTAATCTCTTACTGTGCCTAGTTTATAAATTAAACTCTATCATAGGTATTTATATTAAATAAAACAGGAAGCAACAAAATGCACAAAAGCATTAAGAGGATGGGAGACAGGGGAAAAGAGGAACAGTTCACTAGGAAGGAAGAGACAGATGAAACTTGTGAATGCTCACATACCCCTGAAACAGCATTTCCACAATGTGCTGAATTGACGATGAATTAACTAGTTTATGGGGGTCTGGTTCTAGTCTCTACTTGTGCTGTGCTGACTTGTTTTCTCTGTGTTTTGGATACAGTTTGCAGTAACAGCAACCTGTTAGTCTCTGGTAAAACCCAGTTCAAAGATATGTGAAGCCTGGACATGTGAGATTGAATAAGCACATCCTAAAGCCATGAAATGTATTAACATTGTTGGGCAGTTATGGCAACGGAAAAACAGAGTTGATGAACAAGAATGCTTAAAGGGCGATGGCTTAATATAAGGAAAAAGCAGGCACTATGTAGGCTAAGAGGACATACATTCCTTTATTCGATGAGCTTTGCAAATTCTAATTCTGCTCTGTTTACAACTGTCCTGTTCTCATGAAGCTTACCTTCAACAAATGTTTATTCAGCAACTATAAAATTATGCATAACTCAGTGGCTAGGAACTGTGAGAATAAAACAGAGAAATGACAGGACACCTGGCCTCGAGACTGCCTGGAAAGCACAGATTATGTCTGCAAATCAGCAAGTCCAGCGTGTAGACGACTACATTTGTGGGGAAAATGGAAGAAAGAGTTGGAGGAAAATAGGACTCAAATCAGTAGGTTCTTAAATGCCAAACATGTTAGAATTTGATTCTTTGAAAAGCAGGGACACACTGTTTTTGTTGTTGTTGTTTGTTTGTTTGTTTGTTTTTCTCTTTTTACTTTTAACTTGAAAAGAAAGCAATCAAAAGTGTTTCTGGCTATTTATTCACATATTTTTTGTCCTGTTGATATGATCTTTTTTTAGATAGTAGATGTTCAGTGAACAAAAACAATATCTATTTTAGTTGCCTGTTTAATGTCCAATGCAATGTGGTAGGCTATGCTTAATATTTAGTTAGTGTAAACACCAGATGTTATTAGAAATTTATGAGTTCTTAGTATGGAAGGAATGAAGGACCCCCACCCCCATTGTTTTTAACATTTATTTAGCTAAATTACCAACTGCCTCACCAAGGAAAAATAAGAAACCTAGGCAACGGTGGCAAACAATTTGCCCAAGAAGACCACTTTTAAATCCCACTGACGTTATCAGGTACTAGGGAGTGTAGACAGTCTATAAGTGGTATGTTCTGTATTTCGTTGATTCAGCATTTTTTTAATGTTATGTCTCTAAGTAGACTCCAGGAAACTAACATACATTTAAATTATCTAAGGTTCTGGCTAAACATGATCAATCTTATTCCCCTCTTTCATTGTCCTTTATATCCTCTGTGGGGTCTCCTAGCCCTGAGTGACTGGTTATAATGGACAGGATGAGGGCTGCCACCCCAGGCACCGTGTTGTATGGGCATCTGAAGAAAGGACGGGGAAACCTGCCACAGAGTTAAAGGGATGGAGGGATGATGGTGACTACGGTAAAGCCTGCCTTTGCTCCTCCAGCAATTTCAAGAGAGAAAACAAGAGTTTTTGTAGTTTCCAGAAATAGGACCGACTGCCAGCTTCTTTGCATCCCCCGTCTTAGCCAAGCGGTGGGAGAACAGGCAGGCACACGCAGGCGGACTACTTTCCTGCTTGTGACAGCTCCAGATTACAAACGTGCAGAACAAGATTACAGCGCAGCGTGCCCAGGCCCCGGGAGCCGAGTAGGGAGAGCTGGGGTAAGGTGAAGGAAAATCACAAAATCGAGTAAAACAGAGGAGATGATGGGAAGAGGAAGTGGGTGGTAGCTATGGCAGGAAGGTGGTATGAGGAGGCTGAGTGGGAGAAAGGATGAGGGCATGAGACGGAAAGCCTTGCGCTGCCTGGGGTGTGCCTGAGAGAGGTGTGGGTGTGTTTGCAGAGGAAGTTGTGGGGGCTGTGTGTGCACAGAATGTATGTTGGGGAGCGGTTTTATGATGTAGGAGTGGGAGGGTGTGTGCAGTAGGGCGTGGAGAGCGGGGGTGGAGAGAAAAAAAGAGTGTGGAGGGAGGGAAGACTTTCATGGAGCGGCAGGAACACCCATTTCACATAGGAAAATTGCCAGCTGCCAGAGGGTCAAATTGCCTTTGTGGGAACGGATCAGCTCCCCCACAGTGGATTCTGGCCACAGATCCTCCCCCAGGATATTTGCCAGATTTTTGACCCAAAAAGGGAGGGACACAGTTTCAGGATTTTAACCACACCCTGATCCATGATCTTTCCCAGGGACTGATGTTTTTGCTTACGTATTATCATACTGTTGGTCACAGGGCAGCATTTCCTGGCAGACAGTCCAGTGAATAGAACTGTAAATTGGAAAGAAATGCTCGTTTCTAGTCTTGGTTTCTTCATGCGCTTTTTGATAGCCTTTGGAATCCTGCTAAAATATTTGTGTCTTGGTTCCCAATTTTCCTAGTCACAAGAATATATCAACCAGCTAAGGGAAATATGATATAAACTTAAAAAGTGCAATGAATAAATAATTATAAAGACAACTGGATAACAAATTTGAATCCAGTATGAGAAAGAACGTCTACTAATTAGAATTGTTCAAAACTAGAAGGAGGTATGGGTCATGTCATTAGAAATGTCCAAATGAGGAAGATGATCTGTTGCTGGGCATTTAGGTGGAATTCCAGCAGCAATGGAGAGGTGTACTCAAGACACCCTGAAGAGTTATGCAAAAACTCTTGAGATGTTATGATTCTAGAACCATATAGTGCTTTAAGCAATACAGAATTATTTCAAAAATATTAAAGTGTCTTAGATATGAAATGATCAAGATATGAAATGATCAACTAACAGAGAATGTCTCTGTGTGATCAGCACTATTATTGGATAGGCTGTATGTACAGGATATAAATGTAGACAGAAGTGGAGCCCAAGACCTCCACAGTGGTCTGAAAACAAGCTGAATGTAGAGAAGAAGGCTATGCTATGTATCAGGGAGAAATATTCAATAAAAATAAGCTTATCAGTCACTCTTGAAGAGCCTCCATTTCTACGAGCCATCCAGTCTACTTTTGTGTAGAACTGAAAGAACACTAGAAGTTTTCTTTTCAATGATAAAAACTTTCAGATGTTTTTACAAGGTTTGTTTGAGAGATGGTCCAGAAGTCCTTAGAGCTTCCTTCACTTTCCAAGTACTGTTGATAAGTCACTCACCTATCAAAATGCAGATTCTGATTTAGCAGGTCTGGATTGGGCCTAAGAGTCTATATTTCAAAGAGATGCTGATGATGCTTGCCCACAGACCACTCCAAGAAGCAAGGCTGGAGGTGAAAGCATTTAGGGGAATGCTAGGTACTCACCTATTTTCCTAGGCAAGAGCACACAACGCATTAAAAGGGTAAGACTCAATACTATCCCATCCATGGGGTGACAAAATTAACTACGTAAGAGAAAAGGAGCCTTGTGATGCCATCTGAAAACCATAAGTTGGCTCTTTTCACTGGCCAACATTTACTATGTGAGGGAGTATGAAATCTGTGTGGAGCTGGAGTTGGTGTCTCCTTAGGGCGGTGATGATACGGTCTCTTAGGGTTACCCAATGTCAGGGGCTTGTTGGGAACTGCAAACTGCACTGTCAAGGAGATGAGGTTTGTTTTAGTCCCCACTTACCTGCTTGTCTTTTCCCTTCTTAGAACATGCCTTTCCCTGAGAGGCTACTTTGGCCTCAACTAATTATCTTAATCTCCTCTAAGGAAACAGATGGTAAAGAATTTAAGATGTGACCTTTCCCAGGGAACTCTTTAAGACTCCAGATTTTCAAGACACAAAAGGATGAAGCTCTTTTAGAAAAAGGTCAGACCCTGTGACAAACAGAAGAGAATATCTTAATAGGTGGGCTTGTTTAAATGGCCTTTTCATTCCTCCACAGACTGACCTTACCCGGAATAAAAGGACTGGGGAGAAGTAGCTGTGCTGGGAAGAGTCTCAAGAAGGGTCTCAGTCTTCCTTTGACTCATCAGGATTGACAAGGTCATAGAGTGAAAGGCTTGGTCCAAAGGACAGACATTTGAGCACAAGAATTAGCTAAGATTGTTAGCCTTTCTCTGAATGCTTACTTATTTATTTTGCATCAATGAATCAGACATAATTAGATTCCACCCTGTTTCTCACCTCGAATAGACAGTAACTAATGTGGTACCATGTATTTTTAACTGTATTAGAAATGTAGGAATTCTTTGTTTCAGCCATCCACAACTTAGCTTCCCAGCAGTACTGTCCATCTGGAACACAACTACAAACCAAGAATTATGCAAAAATTTCCCTGAGCAGGCAAAATAGATGTTATTAAATCATATGCTCAAACTCATATTAGTTAAAGGTCTTACAAGTTATATACTTGACATCTCCCACTTCATGTCAGTAACCCCTTACTGCAAATCAGATGTTCTACCTGAAAAAAGCTGACTGGATACCTGTTTCCCATTATTTCAAGTGGGAAAAATTATGTGTCACACATCAGCCCTAAACCACCAACACATTTCTGAAAAGGTAACAAAACCATAATAAAATGTGTATATGTAAGTAACAAACAACATACTATGATGTAAAATGACTGAAAAAGGCTTACTGGTCATGAAAGGACTGACAGGGAAGTTAATTCTGCCCTGAGTGCTTCGATGTCTCTCTTAGTACCAGCGACACGGAAATTTACCTTTATTGATGACGTGCGCTTTTTAAAGTATGTGCACATGATTCTGCCTTTCTATCGGTTACTTTCCCCACATGCTGCTTTTTAAAAATGTCCTATTGAGTTTTGACTATGTAAATATGTATTTTCCCCATAAAAATATCAGCCCCAAATGATATATTGAGAGAGATATCTGTTCCATGAAGTTGGGTGTCAAAAACCAAGAGTTGTCCTATGAGAAGAATGGAAAGTGGGAAGATGTTTGTGGCCTGTGTCTGGTGGAGTGCTGGAGCCCACTTACATTAGTTCACAAGAGCCACGGGTTAAATTTTCAGGAATTTAGCAAGCTGGTTGGTGTCACATTGATAACTTGAAATCAGCCATGGTGGAATGTGGCTGGAAAGTGACTTGTGCTGTTTCTCAATCCAAGCATAGAAGAACTAGTCACTCTATTTTCAGCAAGCTTATTTTTTAATGGACTCTTTTTTTCACAGATGTAGGCAACGATGTCATGAATGATGCTCGGCCAAGTGTGATTGTCATAGAGTGTGTGTCCTGATTTAAGAAATGTTGAAATAAAAAAATTAAAATGAATAAAATAAGTGTGCTTTAGAATCTATTAAATATCAGATTTACCTAAGGGTGAGATTGCACTGAAACTCAGCCTTAAAGATTTTTGAAAACTTGATGGACAGGAGGGAGAAAATCCTCATGATTTAAAAGCTATAGACAGTTTTTCCCTCCCTAGAGATGGCAGTTAGAATTCACTTTCAGGGCAGATTGTTCTCTTATTTTGGGGAAATCATCAGAATAAGTCATTTAGATGTCCAAACCTAAGCAAAGGCCTTGTTCAGAGTTGGTGATTTTCAATCAGGGTGACTCTGAGCTGCTAAACACCTTTGTAATATAACTCAACAGCAAATGCCCATAATCTGCAGAACGGCATCTCTGCACATTGTATTTCCCTTAGATAAATATTTATTATCTTCAAAGAGTGAATTTAGACTATATTGTGCCTGAAAAGTATCACTTGTTCATTGGGAGATTTGCACGCACTCTTGTTCAGAAGCAAAATCTGGAAAGATTGCATAAAGGATGAGCAGGCAAGATCTGTGTCTCACACCAGTGGACAGAGCACCCAGGGGAACAGAACAGCACTAGGTAGGGCTCAGCTGGGCCGAGACTACCAGTGTCTGTGAGCTACGTAAGGTCAACGAATCTAGAATGTATCGATGTTGCACTCTTGGGTTTTGATGCATTATCCTATTAGGAACTGTGGGACAGGCTCATGATTCTGTTGGTCTACCATCTTAGGAAAAGCAGTAAGATGCTGGCACCAATGAAAGATGATTGGGGAAGTGGGCCTTGAACTGGAGGGAGGGAGCATCTCTTTCCCATCTCTGGAGTCTGGCAGCAGGCTTGTGCTTGAAGTTGTGGATACCTTTGACCTGCCTCTGGGGCTGGACTGAGCGGGACAGGGGTGGGAATTAAAGAGTCATATATTTGTGCAGGACTCAGAATGGGTCTGAGCCTCACAGGGTTCAGGCGTAAGCTCATCCGGTACAAATCCAGCAGTGGTACTACCGTGTACTTCTCTTCTGTTATTCCCCAGCTTTCAGCTAAGCTTGTTTAAAGCGCAGCCTGGTCTCTGAGGGCTGGAGTTTCACAGCTGAGACGACATGACACAGAGGAGTAGGGCGCTTTCCTCTGAAGTCAAAGAGGTGGGAGCAGCCTATTAGGAGTGAACGGTCTTTCCTGCAAACCCACTCACAGTAGTGAAAACAGAAGCCTGAAGAACAGGACAGAAGATCAAAATTCTTATTTAAAGCAAGCACAAGTAATGAAAGAAACAAAAGGAACACACCACAGAAACCCCGTGGGACCAGGTGACGGTCAAATAGTGCCACACAGCTCCAGCTGATGCCCTGGGGCCTGAGATGCCACTCTCTCACAGCCTAGTACAAAGATGCATGTTTGTCATGACAATTGCAGGTCTCAAGAAGAGGCTGTTTGGCAAACTCAGTTTAAGATCACGTAACAGTTCAACCCTCCACTGAGGAAGATTTTTACACAATTTGTTGATGTAAAAAAAATCCTTATGGTGTAGAAGTGTAGCCATCAGTTATTTGGAGAACTTGGGTTCTGTGGATGTTGACTTCCGTGGGAAACCTAGATAGCCAGAGATTTGCCTGTTCAATTCATGGCACTGGCACTACAGGACTTCTGAAGACAAACATGGTGTTTTCCCTGAAAGCACTTGGAGACGTTCCCTGTGTGTTGCTAACAATGCTCTTGCAGCTCATATGAATCTAACAAGCATGAATTTATCTAAATCTTTCTTTTTCCTATTTATATTTGTGGACTATGCAACATCTTGAGGATAATGAGTTCCATATGTTTACTACCCACTGTATAAAGTAATGCCATCTTTTATTTATCTTTAAACTACTTTCAGAGAATTTCAATGGGTGCCCTTCAGTTTTAGCATTCCAGGATTTGGGTAGCTAGCACAGACAGGGCTTTACGGAGATAAGAAAAAAGCACTCCCTCTGGGCACTCAGTTTAGGAACGGGTGCCCCCTCTTTGGGGCAGGTGCAGCCTTGGGCCAGGTGCACGGCTCAGCGAGCAGCACGGCTAGGTTTCAGTCCCAGCTCGGTCCCCTCCCAGGTCCCTCCCCCTCACCATGCCCCTGCCCCATGCCCTTGCTGGGTACCACTGGTATAATGCTATACAGCACCCCTGGGCTTCACCACGCATGTCCTTTGGAGATTTTACATATTTTGATAACATCTTTTCTCAACTATCATCTTTCTAAAGGATCTTAGTCTTCCTGTTAATTTTTAATTTAGAGTCTATTGATCCTTCTCTGCCTTTGTTGGAATGTGGGGATGGGGCACCTATAAAACAGAGGGCAGAGGAACAAGTCAATGACAGATTCTATTTCCAGGGTTTCTAATGATTCAGGTAATTCAGAGATGACAGTCTTATAATCACAGTTTAGGTTAATTTGCCCCAGACTCACTGTCTGCTTGTTGCCCATGCAGAGAGTTATTGGATACTTTTCTATCCATTTTCTAAGCCTGACGAGCTCTCTTTTCATTTTATCTTCATCAGCTCAGAACTGTATCGCCTGTACCTGCCCCTGTCCAGACTTCACTATTTCCTTTCTCAAAATATGTTCAAATCCTAGATAATACAAGAACTATCATCATACAACTTTAAGAAAAATACTGAAGATCATGAGTTTATTCCCCCTTAAAAAAATCTTTTTAAACCTCTTTCCTTTCTAGATACACTCACCTAGCTCAGCGCCTGACACTTGGTTGCTACTCAGTGAAAGTTTCCCCTGACAGTCAGTTTTGTTTTGGTTCCGCTTACTATAGAGAAGCAGCCTCTGCTGTAACCATCTGCAAGGCCCTCATTCTCCTTGTTCTGCTCAGTGAACACTGGAATTTTAGTGATGTTTGGGTTATGTTAGATCCTTCTAGCAGTTAGTCATCCAGTGAAATTCAATTGTTCAACTTTCTTTCATCCCAGATCTTTGTCTCCACATTTAAAATATATGAAGTATTTCTGAAGCTAAAATTTCAATTTCAATAATATCTATAGATGAAATACTTACATATTTTTCTTCTTTCTACTATAGTAGAGATTTTCTGGGGGAGAAATGTTCTATACCAACGTGAACCATTAGAGATTTTTATCCTAAGCATGTTCTCTTCAATGAAGACTTCTGCTATTTTCAAATTGTTGAGTTAAAAATTTTTATAAAACTTTAAACACATAAAAATAGAGTGAATAGTTTAAAAATACCAGATATCCACCATCCTGCTTCAACAATTTTTAATAGTTCTTAAAAAAAAAATATATATATATATATGCCTTGACTTCTGTTGTCACTTCTATGCCTGAAATTCTCAGATTCTTCCTCCTCTTGTGGGCATTTTTATTTTAACCTCTTGCGGAAAGTTGAAAATTTATTTATGTAATCATAAGCGCCCCATACCTCCAGGTGTATTACCCACAGAATGACATGAGCTGTAGACTCAATTCCCAGTCACTGGGTGTTTGAGTGTCACTCCCATATTGTTGTTGCTGGTTATTCCCCTTTGCTAATGGAGACAATTCTCCAAGGGTTTCTTATATTTCTGTACACCTGTGAGCAAAGCACTGACTTGCCCTTTGTTCCTTTCAAAGGATGTTTGTATAGCGAAGAGCCTTGAAAGTGAGAGGTGGTGTCTCTCACTGGAACAAAGAGCAGACATACTTATCGGCCATTATAAAAAGATTCCGGTTCCCTGAGCTTGGGGTTCTTCTGTAACACAACCTGCTGCGTGCGCAGATGTCACCTGATCCTTTTCTCTTCACCCCGTGGGAATTGGGACTTAGGGAACTGATGCAAAAATGCTGCTGCTTTGGGTGTTGCTAGTGCTGTAATAAACCTCATCTCTGACCTATGAATCTCGGGCTTTCTACTAGCACCTACGACACTAAAGCAGGCTAACTTTTTGGTTTGCAAGTAGAGTAAACATCAGACCCTTCACAGTTCTTGACAGTTTTGCCAGTGACAGTGGGATGCTGACAAAGACTTGGCTTTCTAGAAGAGGAAGGAATGCTTCCCAGGCCAATTAACAGGATTTGAGGAAAGGCTATGAAAATCGGTAGTGAATTGACCCAATGTTATGGGCAATTGGGAAATAAAATTGTGTTTGTCTGTTTGTTTTTAACTTTATTGCCTGCTAAAGAGATGGAATTGGGAGGGTGGCTGCAGGCTGAGTTACCAGGAAGTAGTTTCAGAGTTAGCTGCCTGACCAGTGCCCTGCTTGTTGCTAGCTCTCCTCTGGGTGGGGGAACTTCCTCATCAACTGAAGGGTCAACTCTGCCCCACTGTAACAGCCGGTAGGTACTGAAATTCATCCCAGGTGGGAAGAAGGTTCCACCTTCATTCAGACAAGTTATAGAGACCCACGTCCACACTGAGCATGAAAGGAAGGAAAATTTGCCCATTATAGGCACAAGCCAGACAGATCATTAGCACTTTGGCTGGTTTGCTCGGGAGATGAAGGCGTGAGGTGTGTAATGCACCTCAAAGAAGAATGGCAACAGCTGGGCTTTCTTATAGCTCAGCTCCTCCTGCTAACTTTAGATCCATTTGGAGATGACAGTAAAAGGTCTCAGACTTTTTTTGCAGTGGATCCTGGCTTCCAAAAGGGAGCATTGGCCTTCAAGGGGAGATTTTTCTGAGACAGAAAAGCTCCTGTGGGAAACCACAGATGCAGTGTTGACTAGGATCCAGGCTCCTACTCCCCTGGATTGGATTTACAATGTTGATGAATGAGGATGAGAAAATGATGCCCCTCTACCCTCTCTGACTGGCCTCAGCCACATTAAGGAGAAATGACTAGAGGTGGGGGTCGATATTTCCCTGTCTCTAAGGAGGATCAATCCCATACACAGCCACCTGTAAGCCGGGGAATCGCAGAGTGAATCAAACTTTTATAGCTCTGTTGGATACAGGAGCCCAAGACATTGTCTTCCTGGACATGTGCAAGGAAAAGGCATGCAGACTCAGCTAATGGGGTTTGGGCAGGGTCCACAGAAGCTAGCCTGACTTTGAGTGGGGCCCTTTGAGCCAATTCAATGTACAGCTATTGCTGCTTCTACATCTTAATGTCAATAAGAATTGGTGCTTGTACTTTTTATAAGTGCCAGAGAAGATTCTCTTCAACTGAGAAGAGCTGCGTGGAGAGAATGCTAATGGGACACAGACATTTTCAGTGGTGCCTAGGGAGTTCTGGTACCCCTGGAGGAGCACTGAACACACATGGAGGCCTTGCCATGCACATGAGACTGATCTTGATCTTCAAGTGCTAGTAGTATGGTGTCATTAGCCTGTAAAGTGCCATCAATCTGTAACATGGATTCAGTTACAGTTACAACATCTGGCACAGCTGATGCTATGGGTGCAACAACCGAATTCGGTTGCCAGTATGTGTTTCAGCATTTAGTGAGTGCCTCTACCCTCTGATGTCCAAAGCTTGCATCATATAGATGATGTCTTGTCAACTGGCAAGTCAGAAGCCTCAGTTCAGCTACTCTTAATGCAGTACATCATACCTCTGTTAACAGAGGTGGCTGGTAAACCTTGACAAAATTCAGGAGTCTGCTGATCAAGTGAAATTTCCTGGTACTATGTGGGTAGACCCACAACACAATTTCTCCCGCAGTGAAGGAAAAATTGCTGTCCCTTTGCCCTTCTACCATCAAAAAAGAGGCCCACGGTAGACAGTTTGAGTATTGAAGGCAGTCTGTGCCTCACTTGGGGATTCTATTTGCTTCTTTCTATGGGCTAACTTGCAAATCATCATCCTTTGAATGGGACCCAAACCAACAGGCTGTCTGGAAGGTTATACCACACTCTCTAATTTGGGGACCCAAAACTCTCATGACCACTCTGAATTACAAATCTCTGTGACTGAGGATTTTGTTGATTGGAGCCTCGAGCAAAGGGAGGCAGTCTGCACTCAGGGATGCTCCCTTGGGGTTTTGGATTCATCACTTCCCTGATGCAACTACCAGAAACACTCTTTTTGAAAAGTAGCTATGAGCTTGCTACTGTGCTCTTATCAAAACTGAATGCCTGACCTATGGAAACCTTGTGACTCTCTGACGTAATATTCCTATTTTTGGGTGAGTCAACTCAGATTCAATGGCTAACAAAGGGGGACAGTCCCAAGATGCTTCACTTGTCAAACGAAAATGGCATATTCAAGAACACAATCAGTTTGGCCTCAGCAGCACCTAGGCTCTACGTGTAAACGTGGTACCTACTCCTTTAGGGGAAACTCTATGCCCCATTATGTCAACTGAAACAAACTCACTGGCTCTACCGGGCCCTCAGTTTGCAGCTGTTTCTCTAACTGCCTGGGCCTGATTATTCCATTAAGCTGAAACCTGGTGCTATTCACTGGGCTGCTATGGCTGTTCAACTTCAGTGCCAGTGATGAAAAAACAAAAATGAATGAAGTTTGTCCACTCAGTGGGCAGAATCCAAGGCTGTCCTCATAGCTCTGGACAACACTGTCCTTGAAGAACCTTGTTACATTTTTTACTGACTCTTGGGGTGTTGCCAGTGGTCTAGTATTTGATCTTTTTCTTAGAACTAAAGATTGCCAGATTGGAGACACTCTCTTGGGGGCTGTAAACGGTGGCAATAAATTGTGGCTGCTGACAGAACTGTCCGGATCAAGCCCAGGCTAAGAATTTGTTCTCTGATGAGACTGACTTGACTTAAGCTGCTGATTAAGCTATTACCACCCAGGTCTCCACCATCCCTGCCTGGATCGTGGCAGTACTGGATGTGGAAACACATACTATGGGAACATCACAGTCCAGACACAAAGTCAAGGCCTCTATGTTTCTGATGCAGAGGCTACTGCTTCATGCCAGACTTAGAACTCCTGCCAAAAGTTGACCCATCTGTCTCATATAAGGGAGGGCACATCGGGTGGGGCATCGACCCCATCCATCCCGGCAGAAGAACTGCATTTGACCTTTGATACCCTCTCAGGGCTGTCCATGGGCCTCAGTGCCATTGATACTTTTTCAGGTTAGAGGATTTCTCTTCCAGTCTGATCAGCCAACTCTGGCAACACTATTGTGGCCCCTGAAACTAATGCAGGTCAAGTTCTTGGCAGTGTGGGCCATCTGCAGTCAGACAGCAGTGCGCCTTTTATGACAAACCACTCAATGGGCTGACGGTCAAGGGGTTTGCTGAAACTCCTGTGCTCCCTGCCGCCCATGGGCACCTGGAATTGCCGAGCACTGGAACGGCCTCCTTAATAACTGACTCAATAATATTTCTGACTCTGCCTTCCTCACCTCCTCCGGGTCCACACCCCTTGGTAAGATAATTAGATCGTTGAATGCAAATCTCCCCAGAAGGGGGTCCTTTTCTCTCAGCTGCTGCCTGGGTAATGATTAGGAAGAAAGGGGTAGGAAGTTTTACAGCCCTGATTATAAAATTTAGGACTCAACGCTGACCGTTCCCAGGTAAGATGCTTTTACTTTTCTCCTAATCGCAACCCCAGGCCAGCCTGGTGTGGTTCACCTACTATTGCTGTGAATAATAAACTGTCTTTTGTCTCTGGTTTCTTCTTATTTTCTTATTTCCCCTACCAGAATACATGAAGCGATGGCAGGGTAACTTGTCAGCTTGCACCTAGGAGTACAACATCAGACTCTTGACGGGTCGGGACGCTATCCCCACACTGAACAGCTGTCTGGACTGCAACACAGCGATCACCACACAGAGCTCCGCAGACTGATGCTGGCTTTTTACCTTTCTGCCCGCCGTTGTCAGACTGATAGTGATAACTCTTTTACATGCTCTCATGGACTCAGCAAGATTATACTAAGAACATTTTGACAAAAAGTGGAAATGAGTAGGATTCAGGCACTATTGGTTCCTTTTGTGTTACCACGCAGGGAAGGAAACCGTGTATTTTCTTTGCCAGTTGCTGTCATGCTTATAGGGTGCAGGGTGTGATTACCTATAGGAGAGTGTGCCCCTTAGTGACCTTTTCTTGGTGGTGACACAATGTTTCCAACAAAGAAACTAATTACAGTAGAGACTGTATGCAGCATGGATTAGGGTTGCCTAATTAAATTTTATCTCATGGCTGACAGCTATGAATATGTTTAAAGAATTTGTTGTGAAAGCTCCTCTTATGTTTACTACTGTGATTCAGCCTCCGTGTGGTGAGATTATAGTTCAGGAGGTGCCTGACACCGTAGGGATAATGCTAGCTCATGCTGTGTGTGCAGATGTGTGTATAGATGTGTGTGTGTGTATGTGCACGTGCACATAGGCTGCCCTTTGGAATCTTTTAATGCATCAAACCCAGGCAGAGTGAAAGAGCTGTTTTCTCACTCACTAAGAAAGGTTTCTGCAGTTACCACAAAGCACAACCTCAGAAGGTCCTTCTTTACGTTAGTCAGTGTGTGACGGTTCTGACACGCAGTGCTTCACATTTTCACATGTGTGACAGCTGCTGCTCATGGAAACCTCATGAGGCTTGGGGCCTGGACTGAAAATAACTCAAAGATAGACCTGGTGATAGTCATGGGCAACTGGATTAAGACATCACTGCTGTTTGGGAATCTGTGGATGATTCAGTAAACATTGACTAGGTGCCTGCTCTCTGCAGGTATTGTACTAGACTCTAAGAACACATAGATGCCAAAATGTTCATCAAAATGTTTGATGAAAAGCTGTCCATCTATTGGAGGTGACCATGAATAGGACTATAAACCAATAATTACATGTGGACATGTATACAAGATGTTAAATGGGAATACCGAGGAGGAAATGATTAATTCTACCTCAGATTAAAAAAGAAAATTGAGAGTGTAGAGTGGTTCAGGGGTCCACTACTGTGTTCAGGACTGTTGCATACAACCCTGCACTCTGTTCATGTTGGGCTTGGATCTCTCCAGAGGTGCCACCAGAAAGGTAAGCTTTGGAGTCACACAGCTCTGGGTGTGAATTTCAGTTCAACCATGAACAATCACTTGTTGTTATGTGACTGAGTAAGGAGTTTAACCTCTGTCAAACCTGGTTTCTTCCATTAAAATAGGAATACTGTTTAACATTTTCTGATATAAATTATAGCAATATTTTCTTACATCAGTTTCCCTAGGTGAAAGATATAAAAGCAAAAATTAACAAATGCAACCTAATCAAACTTAAAAGCCTTTACACAGCAAAGGAAACTGTCAACAGAATGAAAAGACAACCTGTGGAATGGGAGAAAATATTTGCAAATGATGTGACCAACAAGGGGTTAATCCAAAATACACAAACATTTCACACAACTCAATATCTAAAATACAAACAACCCAATCAAAAAGTGGGCAGAAAACCTAAATAGACATTTTTCCAAAGAAGATATACAGATGGCCAACAGGCACATGAAAAGATGCTCAACATTGCTAACTACAAGAGAAATGCAAAGGAAAACCACAGTGAGGTATCACCTCATACCAGTCAGAAAGGCCGTCATCAAGAAGTCCTGCAAATAGTAACTGCCGGAAAGGGTGTGGGGAAAAGACAACCCTCCTACACTGTTGGTGGGAATGCAGTTTGGTCCAGCCACTACGGAAAACAGTACGGAGATTTCTTTAAGAATTAAAAACAGACTTAACATATGCTCCAGCAATCCCACTCCTGGGCATATATGCAGAGGAAACTCTAATTTGAAAAGATACATGCACCCCAATGTTCATAGTAGCACTATTTACAATAACCAAGACATGGAAACAGCCTAAATGTCCATCGACAGATAATGGATTAAAAAGTTGTAGTATATATATACAACGGAATACTACTCAGCCATAAAAAAGAATAAAATAATGCCATTTGCAGCAACATGGATGGACCTGGAGACTGTCATACTAAGTGAAGTAAGCCAGAAAGAGAAAGAAAAATACCACATGACATCATTTATATGTGGAATCTAAAAAAATGACACAAATGAACTTATCTACAAAACAGAAACAGACTCACAGACATGGAAAACAAACTTATGGTTACCAGGGGGAAAGGGGTGCGTGAAGGGATAAATTGCAAGTTCAGGATTTGTAGATACTAACTGCTATGTGTAAAATAGATAAACAAAAAGGTCCTACTGTATAGCACAGAGAACTACAGAGAACTATATTCAACACCTTGTAACAGCCTATAATAAAAAAGAGGATGAATAATGGAATCACTGTGTTGTACACCAGAAATTAATACAGCATTGTAGAACAAAAAATAGAGCCATGACTCCTGCATTTTTTCCCTCCAGAAAAAAATTAAAACTAATTCAAAAAGATAAATACACCCCAGTGTTTATAGTAGCACTAATTACAATAGCCAAAACATGGAAACAATCCAAGTGCCCATCAACAGATGACTGGCTTAAGAAGACATGGTACACATATATATGTACAATGGAATAAGATATTGTGTGTGTGTGTGTGTGTGTGTGTGTGTGTGTGTGTGTGTATATGTGCAATGGAATACTACTCAGCCATAAAAAAGAATAAAATAGTGCCATTTGTAGCAACATGGATGGACCTAGAGAATATGATACTTAGTGAAGTCAGACAGAGAAAGATCAATGATATTATATGATTATATGATATCACTTACATGTGGAATATAAAAAAATAATACAAATGAATGTATATACAAAACAGAAACAGACTCAGAGACATGGAAAACAAACTTACGGTTACCAAAGGGGAAGATGGGGAAGGAGGGAGGGAGGGAGGGACAAATTAGGAGTATGGGATTAATAGATACAATCTACTACACATAAAATAGATAAGCAATAAGGATTTACTGTATAGCACAGGGAACTATATTCAATATCTTGTCATAACTTACAATGGAATATAATTGGAAAAAATATAACTGAATCACTTTGTTGTACACTTGAAACTAACACAATATTGTAAATTAACCATACTCCAATAATAAAAAAAAAAGAATGACAGCATCACCACATTGAATTATGAAGATCAGAGCAAATAACCCATCTAAATTGTACACATGGCAGGTGCTCCATAAATGTTAGTGTCCCTTCCCTCCCAACCTTTACTCCCATTCTATGTTGAGTGATGTAGAAAAGCCAAATTACCAGCTTATTGGGAATGATTATTTGGTCATTCTTTCAGGAATTCATGGCAGATTTCAAAGTATTTTGGAACTTGAAAGCCAAATAATTGAGTATAGGAAAAGGAGAAACTAACAATAGCAAAAACAACAAGGGTTGCTCTACATACGTTCCCTTTTTCAAGCCTCAAAAAAAAAACCCTCTAAGGGAGGTTGCATCTCTCCTATAATGAAGATTATTTTCTTACTACTGTAATATTAGTGTTAATTCATTTTGTTTCGTATGTGTGTAAACCTTTATAACCCTGAGATAGGTTTTAAAAAAAATTATTAAGGCTCCCAAATTAAGGTGCATTGCAACCAGATGAGAATGGCTGGCTGGAGCCACCCAGCAGAGATGGAGGAACAGATCTCATGCATAAATGTGCTCCACTGATGTGGAGCTTGGTATATTTTCCGTTTATGTGTAGTATATACATACTTTGTCATCAAGAGTAGTTAACTCAAAATGTAAAGTTTCTTTAAAGTAACTGGTAAAGAAAACAAATCTGTGTTATCTTTCGGTTTCTTTTTTATCGGCCTATCACAAATTTTAATGTTATACAGAGTTCATGATTGGAATGTTCCTTTATTACTCACCCTGAGTGTTAGCTGGGAGCCAGAACTCTCCCAAGGCTTGGGCATGACCCTAGGGCTTTAGAGTAGATTAGTATCAAAATAACTCTTCGCTCATTTGGCTAGTCTTCTTTTCTATTCCAGACAAGAGGGCACTGCTCAGCCCAATGACATCTGCCGTGTGCTGGCTTCTCTGCTGTAAGTGCTTCTTTTGGCTTCCGCAAAGCTCCTCATTTACTTAAGGTATGGAATAAGTGGTTTTAATCAAAAGATCCTAGGATACAGCACAGGTCTAAAAAGTTTCTTTTTCTCGTGTGATATAGATTGAAGGGGAGCCTTGAGGCCAACCAGAGGGCTGTCCCATGAGGTCATTCAGGGAAGCATGTCCTCCCATCTGGTACTCCCCACACCCCAGTGTGATGTTCTCATGCTCCGGGGTCAAAGCTGGGTTGATCCATGTCTGAGCTACAGCCCAAGGGAAGAGTGAAGAAAGTTTACCAAGCGGCTGTGTCCTTAAGGAGCTAATCTAGACTGAGCACACATTACTTCACTTCCTAATGGTCTGAACTTAGTCACAAAGTCACTCCCAGTAGCAAGGGAAGCTGGGAAACGTAGCTGCTGACCTAACGGCCATGTGTCTAGTTAGAACTCAAGGAGTTCTGTTACAAAGATAGAGAAGAAAGGATATCGAGAAATAATAGTTAGCAATCTCAGCCAAGACACAAGCTGAAAGAGAAGAGTAGCTATGCAATGGAAGAGCACATTTTTTTTTTTGGGTCCCCAATCAGGAGTTATTCTCCCATTTTAAAGTTTTTAATATCTCTCCTCCACTATGATCCCTAAGTGGCAGCTTCTAGCTGTGTCCTCAACAGCATCCTGCCACTACCCTTGCCTCCCCCAAATCCACTGTTAACACAGAAGCCAGCAGGATCTTTTTCCAAATGTAAACTAGGCAACATCACTTCTCTGCCTAGAACTGACCAAAGACCTCTCCTTGCAACGAAGAATCAGATCTACTCTCTGTCCCGTGGCCTAGAAGGCTGCCCTCCTGGCTTGCGCTTACTTCTCATCCTCTTCTGTACTCTGCCAGTTTTTGTTGTTCCTTGGATATACCAAGTTTGTTCTCATCTTGAATCTTTCCCTCTTGCTGTTCCTTCTGCTCAAGGTCGTATCTTAACAAAACTGTCTCCTTCCAATATTCGGGCTTGAACCCCAATGTGACCTTTTCAGTGAGGCCTTCCACAAACACTCAGCTACTGTAGCCCCACCCTCCTATCTGCGACATTACCCCAAAATATCTCCTTCATAACATGCGTCTTGACCACTGCTATTCACTATTTGTTTTATTTGTTTACATATTTACAGCATATAAGCTCCTGGAGACAGGACACTGTCTTGTTCACACTGTGTTCAGAGCTCCTAGCGGGCAGCTGGGAACACAGGGCAGGCCCTTTCGGACTATCTGTTAGCTGACAAGCTTATTTTTGTAAAATAGTAAAACTATTTCTCTAACAGCTGTTAGCACAGGGCCTTGCACATGGTAGGTATTCATTAAACATTTACTGAATGAACAGAACTAGCTACAAATTCCAGTGAATGAGAGTGCCAAGGGATGCCATTTGAAAAGGCTTTAGATAAACATTTTGTGTTTAATAATTTTCTGAATATTCAGGAAATCAATAAGCTTTGTAAAACAAATACAGGTAAGTGTAAAGAAAATCATACCTCCGAAAGAAAACCATCATTAACATCTTGGTAAACATACACAACAGACTTTTCTCCTATATATGTGCATACACGCACAATTTCATAAAACCGGTGTCATACATATACGCAGTTTAAATAGAAAACTTCTCAAGTGGACTCGCCAAGAAACAATGCTAATTTTAAAGTATGAGGATGAACACTGACATGTTAGATTGTGTGCTCTCCTTACATATTTCAGGTGGTGGTAATAGAACATAGAGATAAGATTTGCGTGGGCACGTCTGCCAGCAGCCAGACCCATGCCCCATCCTAGGGGCTTTCCAGCAGGGAGAAAAAGAATTTCTAGAAGGGTTTGTCAAGGCCGAGATGCTGCTTATTCTTAATGAGGGCTCAGTCTCCTTCCTTTCCACAGAAAAGCACTGACTGCTTGTCTTGTCATCTTTCCTAGCAAAAGGTGATGAATATCACTGGGAGAAAACTGTACAGACGTGTATTTTTACCTTTACCTTAAACTTGTGTACAACACAGACTCCTATGAGGGAACTGTGTAGTCACGCTACGCTATCGAAATGTCAGGGGTGCTGTTTTTCTCGGAGGTGAAGGGAAGCAAGTGAATTTGGAAATCTGGTGTGCAAATGTGTATGAGTATACAAACGACATTTCTAGATCCAAATAAACTCATCCATCCATGAGTATATACGGCTGGCATCAAGTCACTCAGCATAAAAACGTGGTGGGTGTTTACAACTTCTTTTAAAAAAGCATTATTTACATTAAAAATATGTCTTCTAATTCCCCAAATAGTCTGTGTAAAGAGTTGGTAAATTTGGGTTAAAAGATAAAAGGGTCAAAAAAAGAAAGCACTGGGGGAAAAAATGGGAAAGGTATGCATCGAAGTGTCACTGTCTTCTGTGTTCTCAGCCTTCAGTACGTGCGGAAGGGGTGCACGTTATGCTTCCGGTTCTGACTGTGCCCAGCTCCCTGTGTGGGTCTGGCCAAGTCAGTTCCCCTCCCTGAGCTGTTATGTCTTCATCACCAAAATAAAACAAGAGCAAGAGAAAAAGAAAGAAGCCAGCACTCACATACCATGCAGCCTACCTAAACAGTACAGAACACCCTCTCCAGCTCTAACATTCTATGATCATTACTACTGTTAAAAAACGTATTACTTGTGTTATTTTGTACAGACAAATTATATGGGCCATTGTTACTTTTTCTCTTGCCTTTTTGTTTGTTGTTAAGACGATGTTGGTAGGCAGTTCTGCTAAATGGTGCCTTATCTGCTTAAAATTTCTTGCATGGTATCTACCAACATGAATGACATTTCTAGTATCTATCAGTTGTACTTTGAAAGCCTCTAATGCTGATTGAAGTTTTAGTTTAGTCCAAACCCTTCTCAGGTGGGTTTTCTGTGGATGGTCTCTGTTCCTAGAAGGAGGCAGGGATCTGGCTCTGGAAGACTGGTAAAGAACCCAGCCACTTCAGAGCTGCGGCCTGCGAGACGCGAGGACTGAATGGGGAAACAGGTATGCTGTCTGGTTTTCAAAAGAGAACAGGTCCTTGCCATAAGTGATTGCTGATATGTGAAAATCAAATTATGCTGAAGTCCTTGAAGTCCTCTAAATCTTGTGAATGTGAAAGACTCCACTGTTATCCACAAAAGAACCCTCCGGAAAGGAAACACATAGACAACGGCCTGGAGAATGAGAACAAAGAACCAACATCCAACCAAAAGGGATGACATAAAGAATGCCCGCATGGCAGTCATTGTTAAAATACACAGTTAAAACTACCAGGACAGAAGCAACAAACTCGTGGAGGCGCCCTCTGCAGTAGTCAAGAATCCTAGGCTAAGGCCAGTCCCTAAAGTCAAGTCAACCGCCCCTTTGACTGTTTACTACAAGGCTGACTTTAGAACTTCTGCTTGAGGAGTTGGGGGGGAGCAAAGAATTGAAAAGAAAAGAAAAAAATCCTTTCTGAGCTTGCCTCACGTCTAGTTTGAAAGCAGAATTTCTTTACTGGAACAGCTGATCTGTAAGGCCACCCAGTTCACATGAATCTCGATGGGCTTTTAGCATTCAAGAGTGGGTACAGTCTACTTGCTTCTGTGCCAGCACTGCATACAGCACATACACACACCCCTGCCTATTTACACCTCCAGGCGAGTGTTCCTCAGCCTCAGAGCTATCAATACTTTGGGCCAGGTAAGTCTTGGCCGGGGGGCCATCCTATGCACTGAAGCATGTTTAGCAGCATCCCTGGCTTCATCTGCCAGATGCCAGTAGTGCCTCCCCTCTCCCTTTACCCCTCCATCCCCGTCCCCGTGATATGACAACCAATAATGTTTCCAAACATTGCCAAGTGTCTCCTGGGGGACAAAGTCTCCCTTGGTTGAAAATCACTGCTTTCGGCTGAGATGAGGACCTTTACTGAGGGGGGAAGAAGACTCGGAGAGTGTAAGGAAAGATTCAGATATTTATTCTTGAAGTTATTCTATTTATGGACATTATTCAAAGATGCTTACAAGTGTTTTTAGGAGACTGATCTTATTCCAAGAAAGCTAACATTACAAATACTATTTTAAACTGTTAACTTATATCTGCCTTTTGACAGAATGTCTTAATGGGTTCAAGCATTTGTCTTGAGGAGTGCTACTGATTCAGCCATTGTTTGCAAAATTTGTGGCACCACCGCCTTCCACCTGCAAGAGCATCAAGTGGTGTTTTGCTTTCCTCCCCCAAACTTTGCAAACTACTTTGAAACACTGCTGAAAATATACATAGCAGAATAACTTATTTTTTTCTGTGATTCTCAAATTAAAAGAACCCACTTTGTCTACCAGCTTGGAGAGCAAGTGTTTTTATTCTGAACGTAATTGAGACAGAGTTATCTAGATCCATTTTACCATGTTGCCACACAGGCTTAAAATATTTTGCTACCAGCAAAGTTGTAATTTGCATACAACACTGACCTTATGGAATAAACTTACGACCAAACCTCGTAGGTTAAGAGTGACTAAGAATTAATGTACCTTAATCTGCAATTTAAGGACACACCCTTACTCAGCCTTTTCATTCTTATCTTGACCTGTATTTTGCTCCTAAAGAATAGAAAAACACTACAAATGGTGAGGTGTTGTGTGTGTGTGTGTGTGTGTGTGTGTGTTGGTAGTAGCACTCAAGGCCCCTTCCTCCTTCTAGAATTTATTTCAACTGTCATTTATTGAGCACTGACTGTGGCTGAGGATTTGTGCCAATTTTAAGCAGATTTTATTTTCACAGCACAATCAGATGTATTTCTTTTAAAACTGTGCCGTAATTAATCTTCTCTCCATTATTTTGTTATTAGTGAAGATTGCCACAAAAACTATTGGTTTTTCTTTCTGTAAATGAGAAAGGAAACAAGGAATGGGAGGGGGAAATCTACCAAAAGGTAGGCTGGGATTTATGAAGCCAAACATCTTGCTTTGTAAGATTAAAATATGTTCTAAGGATTTTGTTTCCTATTGTTTTACTACTTCTAGACAAGTAGACCAAACAGACAAACCCAGGTGCTGCTCTTGGGCTAAATTTTTACTTTCAGCCGGATGGATGGCAGATCCATCACAGGTAAAATTCTTAAAATATCTGTAACTTCAGATGATTTCTGGGAAAAAAAACATACCTTCTGGCCTATAAATTATTCACTATGTTTGCTACTGATTTACTAGTAATATGTTACCTATAAGCAAATAGGAGTAACTAAATATTGCTAATGCATTTAAGAATTTTAATTTTAATTTTGATTCTTATTTGCTTTGAGGTGCTGTCTTCTGTGTCAGGCGCTGGGCCTCTAATCTGGTGTCGGCTTACTTGGCTGTGGAGGAGTTATGTAAAATTATCCAACTGATACAGGCCAGGCGTTCACAGCTCTTTATGCATTAGGGGCTACACTGGAAGCTTTCCAAGAGTAGGTGGCTGTGACCTCTAGCACGCAAGACAAAGATGGCGCCTGGGCCTATTTTCAGTATCCCTTAGGCAAGTTTTCTCCACAAACTCACCAACCCCCTCAAAGCTCCCTGCCCCCCAACCCTAGTCACACCCCATCTCCCCAGGCACCTGGAAGAGCTGGCTTTGGCCTCCTATGCTGACCTGGAGGGTTTGCAGCAGTGCAGTGGCCTTCACCCTCTGCACTGCCGAGCGCCATCCCTGCTGCTGCAGAGAGTGTCACCTCCCACATCTGCAGCTAGTCTGAGTGGTACAAACTGCCTGGAATCTCAGAAAACCACGTTTTGAAGCTTTCTAACCTCAGCTCTATACGTCACAGAAAACAGTACACTTGCCATCTTTAACAAACAGCCTTATTTTTTTTAACATTTTTTATTGATTTATAATCATTTTACAATGTTTTGTCAGATTCCAGTGTAGAGCACAATTTTTCAGTCATACATGAATATATATCTATTCATTGTCACATTCCTTTCTCTGTGAGCTACCATAAGATCTTGTGTATATTTCCCTTTGCTATACAGTATAATCTTGTTTATCTATTCTACAATTTTGAAATCCTGTCTATCCTTTCCCACCCTCTGCCCCTTTGGCAACCACAAGTTTGTATTCTATGTCTATGAGTCTGTTTCTGTTTTGTATTTATGCTTTGTTTGTTTGTTTTTGTTTTCTAAGACTCCACAAATAAGCGATCTCATATGGTATTTTTCTTTCTCTTTCTGGCTTATTTCACTTAGAATGACATTCTCCAGGAGCATCCATGTTGCTGCAAATGGCATTATGCTGTCGGTTTTTATGGCTGAGTAGTATTCCATTGTATAAATATACCACCTCTTCTTTATCCAGTCATCTGTTGATGGACATTTAGGCTGTTTCCATGTCTTGGCTATTGTCAATAATGCTGCTATGAACATTGGGGTGCAGGTTTCATCCTGAAGTAGGGTTCTTTCCAGATATATGCCCAGGAGCAGGATTCCTGGGCCATATGGTAAGTCTACTCCTAGTCTTTTGAGGAATCTCCATACTGTTTTCCACAGTGGCTGCACCATACTGCATTCCCACCAGCAATGCAGGAGGGTTCCTGCCGGGGGGATGTTTAATGGTGTTACACAAAAAGACAAACAGCCTTATTTTTTAAAACCTCTCTTGCTCTTCCTCCCATTCTTTTCTTTTTATGTTGTTTCCAATTTTTGTTTCTTGGCTATTCTTTTCAAGGAGGGAGAATAAATAGGTTAAAAACCAACCAGGAGGTATTGGGAAAGGAAAGGAGACTCGCTGAACGGGGAGCAAGAGGAGGGTTATCAGTATTAGTTGCGGAGCAAGGCTGGTGCTGCCAGAATGGAGCTGATTTGTTTGGGGTTGGAATGTGGAGCAGCAATCATGGAGCCACCAAGTGGCCAGAATCTTAGCAACGTGTTCCCCAGCATTACTGTCCTCCTGTCGCTCACAGCACTAGTGCTTCGCTGTGAAGGTTGCTCCGAAATGAGTTGACGAAGTACAGACAATTGTTATGGGTTGAAGTGTGTTGAAGTCCTAATCCCCAGTTATCTCAGAATATGACCTTATTTGGAAATAGGGTCATTGCAGATGTAGCTGGTTAAGATGAGCTCATACTGGAGTAGGGTGGGCCTGGAATCCAATATGACTGGTGATCTTATAAAAAGGGAAATTTGGTTAGGAACACACACACTCAAGAAGACTGCCACGTTAAGGTTGACGTATTCTGTCATAAGCCAAGGAATTATCAGAAGCCAGGAGAGAGGCTTGGAACAATCCTTCCCTGTGCCTTCGGAGGGACTGACACCCTGCTGACATCCAGTTTTCAGAACTGTGAGACAACAGATCTCTGTTGTTTAAACCACTCAGTCTGTGGTCATTTGTTAAGACAGGCCAAGCAAACTATAACATAACAACGTAGCAATGAGGGAGCTGGCCTGGTTTAAACTAGACTCTTCCCAGAGGAGTGTTGGTTTGATGGGGCTAAGAAGTGTGCATCGTCCAATCCAAACACCTAGAATGACACCCGTGTGTATTGATAACAGACAGACACGTGTAAGGACGTAACTGAAAACACACGGCAACAATTTCTAAGGAATTCTATGAAAATAATAATTGCTGAAGATACTTGTTATGGTTATCATAACCAAATGATTAAAACCTGTGGTCACTCTTGGGCTTCTTAAACGTCAAAGGATCTGCATCTCCCACTATCAGGGCAATTCCAGGAGCTCAGCATTCCAGGTCACCCTTTTCTATAATTTAGCTCAACCAGCACTTTATTAACTTGACTATGTGCCAAGAACTCTACACAAGGGCAATTAAATAAAGCATGAAACACAATCCCGGCCCTTAAGTAACTTATTCTATAGTAACAAATAAGGCAGAATTCTGGAGGAATCTTTCATCTGTTAATCTACAGGGGATTCTGTCCATTTACACCCAGGAATGGTCAAGACTCTTAGTTATGTGATGGAAACACAACTCAAGCTGGCTTAAACAAACACATACGTAAAACCCTGGGTTTTTTAAGGGTGAAAATATGACTTAGGTAGTACATTAGTCAGGGTGCTCCAGAGAAACAGAATCAACAGGAGAGAGAGAAGGAGGAAGAGAAGGTGGGGAAAGGCTGCAGGAAGGGGAAGAGAGAAAGATGGAGAGGAAAGAGATTTCTTTAAGGAATTTGCTCATGTGATTGTGGGGGTAATTTGTAGGGCAGGTTGGCAGGCTGGAAAATGAGGTAAGAGTTGATGTTGTAGTCTTGAGTCCAAATTCTGCAGGACAACAGGCTGGAAACTCAGGCATTGTTTCTATGTTGTAGTCTAGAGGAGAATTTCTTGTTGGGAAACCTGTCTTTGTTCTTAAGAAACCTGTCTTTGTTTCAACTGATTGGATGAGGCCCACCCACAATATGGAGGATAATCTGCTTTACCCAAGTCTACTGATTTAAATGTTAATCACATCTAGAAACACCTTTACATAAACATCTAGATTGGTGCTTGACTAAACAACTGTACACCAGAGCCCAGGCTAGTTGACACGTAAAGTCAACCACAAGAGGCAGAGTGGAATCCAAGGAGTGCCCCAAAGTTATCAGGAATCCACCATCTTCCTTGGTGAAGGCTTTGACTGGCTCATCTTCCATTCTATACCCTGGTGAACCAATCACTGTGGCTGAGGGGATGCAATTCCCTGGCTGGGGTCAAGAATGGAGAGAGAGGCTGTTGTATTACAGAAAGGATGTTGAGCAGGCATTAGGAGCTGTTCAATCAGAGGGATCTCACCAACCAAGGGTATAGGGTAGGGGTGGGTAGTTTTGAAGAAAAAGAAAACATTTTGTACATACCCAGTCCTTTGGTACTCAAAGGTGGGAAGGAAATGAGAGAAAGGAGAAACTCTTTAGTAGAAACAAGACTCTTGCTGGAATGTCCTATACACTCTTGCCACTGGAAATGAGCAGTTACAACAGTGGTCACACCAGAGACCATATGCATCCAATAGGCGTATGTCCCATTAGCTTGATCTATACTACCTTCGAATCTCACAAAATTTTCCTTTGAGGAAAGTTTAGTTTTCTCATTGATTTAAAGTCAGTAATTTCTGTTCCTCTGAGCACAGAATTGCTTTTAATTATAAATGCATGACATTTAAAATTATTTAAATACAAATATTTTTACACCAAGGGGTGTGGAATGCTGGGTGTGGGATGTGGGGATGGAAGCAATGAATTTTTTCCTGTGCAGAAACCCTGCTGCACAGGGAAAAAAAAATTTTTTTTCCCTTAAGTCATCGTTCCGAAAGTCATCCCTCTCAGGGATGCTTGTTATTTAAAATTAAATGGAATTGGCATTTAGAGATTTTTGAATAATTTAGCTAGGCTTGTTTCAGTGATTACAAAATGGTTGCAGACGGGTCAAGGTCCCAGTCATGTCGGGGAATTAAGAAACATTATTTGTTTTCATGGTCACTGGTCACCTGCCCCCCCTAATCTTACATGCTTCCACCACCACGGCTGCGACCCCCACTCCTCTCCATACAGGAAGCTCCTTGAGGACAAAGACTACCTTTTATTCATCTCACTCCTGGTGTGGCCTCTGACACCCTGCGTACACTGCATCTGTCTGTGTTGAGTTGCACTGAACACTGACACGTGGGGAGTCTGGACATTCAGGAAGGTAGAGAGTTCTGTGAATTCTCAGCAAACAAAGCTCCTTAGAACAAAGTCAGCAACATAACAACAACAGCTTTACAAATTTCTAGATGCACAGCTGCCATTTTTGGCAGATGCATATGTTGAAAATCTTACACGAAGCTAATGCCCGTCAAATATTGGAAACCAACTCTGGGCAAAATTTGAAGTGTATTTTCTATATCCCCACTCTTGACTTTTTTAAAACCAGTTTTTCCAATAGTCCTTCCCTTTTTTGTGTTCAAATCTCCCCTTTTCATTCCTTCCTCTTATGAAAGTAAGAAAGGACCCCATTTTTAAGTTGTAAATTAATCGATTGTAACTTGGAATTGATGAATTTCATTTGAATTTTTCCTCTAGTATAAAAAGAAAGACTGTGTTACACTCTGACAGGAAATGCAGGCATGAGTAGGCAGACGGGGGCAGTCCTTCTGTCCATCTCTAGGTGCCTTTTTCCTTCTCTCCCTCCCTTTCTGCTTTCCTTACTGGGGAGTGGGTGGAAAGGGGTCAACATGAAGACCAACCCTACTAGTACAATGATTTTAATCCTTTGAGGGTGACTAGAGGGGATTAAACGGAAAAGGTGGTCATGGTCTTTTTTTCTACCCCAAACACCTACTTCTGGGACCTGAACAGGACTATGGAGGGTGACAGTCCATTTCTCTCCATATAGTTAAGTCCACCTTGCCTTACCCCAGTCACTTCAGGCACAGTCCCCTTCCTGGCCTCTTTTTCTTTCTTTTGAACACAGGCCCACCCCCTCTCTCAAATTTAACCCAAGTCTTTCCATCCATGAGCTTTAACAAAAACTACCGTGTACCAATTCAGTCCAGCATCGTTAGGAGTTTGCAAACTTTACTACTTATCTGAATACAACCTTGCAAGACAGGTTAATATTGTTTCCATTTTACTCCTGAGATTCAGAGAGGCTAGGGACATCCCCAAGGTCACAGCACCAAGTGGCCAAGTCCGAAAGCATGGGTCCTTCAGCTCCAAAGCCCAGGTCTCCCAGATGTGTTGTAATGTTGTCCAACAGTTTGGCATTCATTAAAAAAAAACTGATAACCTTTTCATTCTGCTACCTCCCTAATCTGACATCTCGGATCACATCCTCTTATGTCATTTCTGCCCTCACTGAATGTCTCTGGGGCACTTCACATCCCACGTGATTAAAACCACTCCTATGGTCCCAGTCTCCAATTCAATCAAGTCTGCTGCTTAAACTAGAAACCTAGGACCCTTGATTTTTCCCTTTGTTTACTCTCTTTTTTAAAAATTGGTCACTAAGCCCTACAGATCCTTTCTTCCACGTACACATATAGTGCAGATCTACTCCTGGACTCTCATGTTTCATTTTGTAAGAGTTCTAACTGTTCTCTCATTCAACCCTCCATGCTGCCATCAAAATATGTTTTTTTTTTCTAAAATATACACTGAATTACATCACTCTCTTGTTTATCAATTCACAGGACAAGGTCAGAATTCCTTAGCCTGGCATAGATCATCCTGTCCTATTCTTCCCTCCCACAGCCCTGACTCCTTGGCTGGTTCCCAACCCCCTTGGTCCTTTGAATCTATGCTTTCACGCCTGCTGAGCTTCTGTTTTCTTTTTCCATGTGGCCATCCCTAGTCACACACCAAATTCAAGTTCAAATGTCAGTCCTGCTGTAAAACCCTCCCTCACTTCTATGGAAAATCTGGTCCCCCTGCACTTCCACAGCTGTTGATACAGGGCTTGATGATAAGAACACAAATCATTGTATCTGGGGTGTCTGCTGCTAGTGTACGTCACCCCACTAGAGTGAGAACCCTACATGGGCAGAGATCTAGTATCATCTGTGCTTGGAATTCAGACATCTTGCACTGTTTCAGGCATATGATAGATCCTCAATAAATATTGTTGGGCTGAACTTAACTGAAGTGTATCCAAGGCATAAACAAGGGTCTCACCGTGCCCACCGTCCATCCCGGTGCTTGTGATTTAAATACCTACTCCCAGTCAAGCTGAGGCCTGAGCAAAACAGGCAAGATCTCAAAGTCTGTTTTTTCTGTCTGTGACTTCATCTTTTTTTCAGTTCCCCTTTCCTACCAGTAACAGCCTCTCTTCTCCTTTTAGATTCCCAGTGACCTCCTACATTTTTGCTCCATCTCTTTCCCCAAATCAGGAAGGATCTAGAGTCATCACTTGTATCGGAATGAAACTCGCAGCTCCGCTGCACGCTAGCTGGGATCCTAGGCAAGCTCTTAACCTGTCTGACACTGGCTCCTCATTTATAACACGGAGATGACAGTACCTGCCTCCCAGGGTTGCCCCAGAGATTCAGGGAGAAACTCTAAGTAAAGCATTAGCGTAATCCCAGACACATAATAATGACTCAATTAATGCTGAAAGAAAACTGCCTTATTTACACTGAAACGTTAATCCTTCACAAAGCATTTACTAAAAAAAATTTAAAAATAAAATAAATAAAATAAAATACTATTCAACTGTGGGATAAATCATCTCTCATAAAAGAAACCTATTTGTTTACCTAACATCCATTGATAACTTCTCGGTGTCTTGCTTCAGCCCCGGGAACTCAGGAGGAGAGACTGGATCCCAGCACTGGGGACTGGGACTTCTCACCGCTGTGTTAAGGGCAGCGGTTTAACGTGTTTCCAGATTTTAGAGGAGGGCACCTGGTACAGCCTAGTGAGTGATGCTGAGGGCAAGTTTCCCAAAGAAGGGGTCCACTTGGCCTGGCATCAGTCAGATGAGGGCAATCTTGTCAGAGGGAACATGAGCAGAGGGACAGAAGTCAGACAGGGTTTGACAGGAGAGGATAAATAACGAGTCATTTGGTTCAGCTGCAGCTTGGGTGTGTGTAGGAGGAGGTGAGTCGGAAAGATGGGGCTAGAAAGATAAGCAAGTGGCCAAATCCTCAGGCGTAATAGCAAGTGGGTGGGGAAGGTGTGGGCTGGGGTTCTTCTAGCTCAGTAAATCTCAACTGTATTTTGCATATTGGAATCACCGGGAGCTTTCAAAAATACCAAAGCCTAGGTCCCTAGACAATTATATATAAATCACTATGGGTGGGACTGAAGCATT
This sequence comes from Vicugna pacos, assembly GCF_048564905.1. Lineage (NCBI taxonomy): Eukaryota > Metazoa > Chordata > Mammalia > Artiodactyla > Camelidae > Vicugna > Vicugna pacos. Next base: position 77,584,051 of record NC_132991.1, on the reverse strand, counting down.
TTTTTTAATGCTCCCAAAGTGATTCTGATATGCAGCCAAAATTGAGAACCGCTGTATAATCTAGTCCCTGAAATCATACCAACCCAAATTTGGCTGCGAAGGTAACAATGTGATTGCAAACCTTTAGAACGGGAGGGAGACTGAAAGCACAGCTGATCCTACCCCTGTATTTTCTTAATTAATTAATTAATTAATTAATTCCTTATTGTAGTAAAATATACATAACATAAAATTGATCATTTTACCATTTACGAGTGTACAGTTTAGTGGCATTAAGGATGCTCACATTGTTGTGCAACGATCATCATCACCATCCATCTCCAGAATTTTTCATTATTCCAAAAGGAAACTCTGTACCTGTTAAACACTAACTCCCCATTCCTCCCTTCCTAGCATGTGTCAGAATTTCCTTCCTTCTTAAGGTTGACTAATATTTCCTATTTTGATCCATTCATCCGTCATTTGGGTTGCTTCCACCATTTGTCTATTGTGAATACTTCTGCTATGAACATGGGGTGTACAAATATCTGTTGGAGTCCCTGTTTTCAATTCTTCTGGGTATATGCCCAGAAGTTGAATTGCCAGATCAGATGGTAAATCTATTTTAATTTTTTGAGGAACTTCTATACTGTTTTCCACATTGGCCACACCATTTTACATGTCCATCAGCAATGCACAAGGGTCCCAATTCCTCCACATCCTCACTAATACTTATTATTTTAATAGCCATCCTAATGGGTGTGAAGTGGTAGCTCTTTGAGGTTTTAATTTGCATTTCCCCAGTGATCAGTGATGTTGAACACCTTTTCATGTGCTTATTGGCCATCTGGAGGAATCTCTAAGTCATTTGCCCATTTTTCAATTGAGTTGTTTTTTGTTATGGAGTTGTAGGAGTTCTTTATACCTTCTGGATATTAATCCTTTATTAATTATATGATTTGGAAATATTTTCTTCCACTCCATGGGCTGTCTTTTCACTTTGTTGATGGTGTCCTTTGATGCACAAAACTTTTCAGTTTTGATGAAGTCCCATTCATCTATTTTTTCTTCTGTTGCCTGTGTTTCCGGTGTCATAACCCCTGTGTTTACAGATGTGCACACTCAGTTCCACAGGTTGGGCTCCCCAGGTAGCAGATGGAAATGGAGGCTGGTGCTCGTAGTGTATTGGGTGCTCTTGGTGCTCTTGGCATCACCACCTGCGGAATGGAAGCACAGGAAGCATGGGCAGAGGGAGAAATGGGCTTTGGTGAAGTCTCAAGGGAAGTCTCAGCTGTGAAGCTGAGATGAACCTTCAGAGATGTTCTTCGTTGGAGTGAGAGCTATGGCCTTTGTATGTGACCAGTCACTGGATACAGGGTGCTACAAGAGGCTGTGATTGAGGATGAGGCAATTCTAAAGAAGGCTGACAGCTGAGGACTGTTGGCTACCAGGACTCCTGGCATTTGGGAGAAATAAGGCCTTCATTCCTGGAAGGGGATCTGGGTGGGTGACATATCGCATCACCTACTATAGTCCAAAGAGGTCTCCTCTTGCTTGCTTTGGCCTCCTGGTGTTGGGGTGCCACTGGCACATCGCTATAATTTAGAGAGGAATCTAAGGTCTCCAGGAATCTCCAACCTATTCTCACAGACCCACCCTACCCCACCCTTCTTCACTCTTCACTTTGCCATCCCTGGTCTCTCTCTTCCCCACTCACAACATAGCAACATTTACTGTTGTGTTCATTTGAAGACTGCAGTCTGACGTCATGGTCCAGAGTTCTTGCCACCCCAATCCTTTCATTGCCCAAGACACAATGAGCAGGAATGGAAGCAGAAAGCAGTTGCCCCAGTCCTGGAGCATGGGTGGATGGGATCAGGGTACAGCAGAGGGATGTTGGGCTAAACTACTTAGGCACAGAGAACCCCAGGCCAGGAGCATGGACTCAGGTACTGAGGGGCAGATACTGAATCAAATAAGCATGTACATGATAAGAAAGTTAGGAACAAAAAAGAATGATAGTTAAGTAGTACTTGGCATTAAGGACATAAATGATGACCTTAGTTTTGGATGTTAAATAAATGGAAAAATGAGAAGAAAAAAATTCGTTAGTATTTATGTCCAAGTATTATGCAGTGCAGTAATTCAGTACATAATAAAATGTGTTCAAACTTAAATGTGTTCAAATTAAATCCCATCTCAAGTTGTATTTGATCAGAACGGTAAACTCTTACATACAAACATGGGGTTCGAACTGCGATTCATATAATACGGAGAGCTGCTCACAACCTGAGAACATCAGAGGGAACGCTCCCTGCAGTGCATCCTCTTCCAGGTTGAAGAAAACTGTGCTCTTGGATCCCTCCGGCAGCCGCCTTGGCTGTCACAGTTCCTAACCCTTAATTCTACTTGTTTCTCATAAAAATTTCTCCTTAATAATCTTACCTGTGCATTGTAACTACATTTTGTGACTTTTTTCCTAAAAATAATTTTTAGAATACTTAATTGGACTTATGAACATTTCAATTCCTAGCTCTTAAGTAGCCCACTCCACTTCAGTTTTAATTAAAGCCAGCTACCCAAGGGTCTTCCCAAGGCCTTTCTGTCATGTGAAGTTAGATTCCATTTGGAGGGTCAGTAACTTATCTTTTTTTTTTTATTCCTGAGAAGGTATTGTTTGTTTGAAAATTGTTTAGGTTAATCCAGGTGAAGGAACAAAGGGTGGATTTTATATTCTTTCTTTCCCTTTCTAGTTCTGTGGTTCTAAGGATTCCAGAATTTTCCCCACTCCCACCCTGCCAGATCCGACCCTTACCCTCACCCAAACTAAATCACCTCTATCAGAGAGACTAGGAAAATACACTAACGATTGAAAAACATTTCACCCGCACAGTCTTTCCATTTGGCCCCTGTTTAATTTCTGAGGGTCATTTCCATTTCTTGTTCTGACACTATTTGTACTCTCTACATTCTCAGACTAAGAGAACATAATGTTTCTCTGGGGAAATTTACTCAGAATAAGCCCCCAAATGCAAATTCTCTGAAAAATAATAGGGTTATACATTTTTAGAAAAACAAGTTTTGATATGTCCTTTAGGCTAGAGTCGCTCCTCTTAGGACAGCCATGTGGGAACTGAATGAGCTCTTTCGTTGCAGTACTGCCTCCTTTATCCTCATCACTATGACTGTTGCTATTAAGATTTTAGCTTACATTTTTATGATTCAATCTTGGAAATGGTTCTTAGATTCTCATGATCATTTCCTTAATTGTTTCTGTTTTTCAGGCTTTTACGACGACATTAGCTTTGTCCTTTCTTGAAACTGCCTGAAAATCAGGACTTAAATTTTATTGTCAAGTAGCTAAATGGAAAATCCCTCTCCTGAGGTTCTTAGGGAGGCCACACGAGAAGCCTCCAAGGACACGCCGTCTCACTGTGCAGCCAGGTCAGAGCCCGAGACCTGAGCAGGCGCTCCACTTTGCTTGCAGCTGATCAGTGTGATGACTCATCAAGTCCGTAGCAAGCCATCCTGCCTTTCCACTGCTTTGTTTGTCTCACTGTTTGCTCAGCGTGGCCCAAACTAAAATCACGTCTCATCTCCTTTTGTCTTTCAGTTCTTCATCCTTTGCCAGGTGTTCTAGGTGGTTCCTTTGTCCTTACCATCAGTTTCTAGCAGTTCTTGAACTCTCCAAGTTAGCATGGAACACCACAAATATATTTCTCATAGAGATGAATGGCATTTCCTGAGAAACACCCAAATTCCTTCACCGAGATCCGAAAAAGGTATAGTACTGAAGTGAGTTTTCATGTATCCCAATCCCTTTCTCTTCCACCATCCCTTCTCCCCCCAACTTCCACTGAGAAGTTATCAGGTAGGGATAAATGATGCCATCTTTAGACAGAGGAGATAATTCCCAATTGCTTAACTTCTAACTTATTCAGTGATTGAGTTATAGTTTCATCTGAAAGCAGTTCTTTTAAAGTCCTTTTTATTCCCACAATTCTTGCCTTAAATGTTGGGAGTTGGCAGAATGGAAAGATATAGCAAAGAATAATCTCTCTTCTGTCAGAGGCAACAAAGTTGGCTCTCAATTCAAAGAGCAGAATTGGTCTTGCTATTAAGACTCAGAGCATAGCCCATTCGTTACCTGGCTATGAAAGCAATATGATGTGGACATCAAAGATTTTTTTTTAATGTTATGGTTTGCTTTTCAGATTGTAATTGTCATATATAAATAATGCAAGGCTGAGCAGAGTCAACCTGGGTGTGTGCAGGGTCAGTTCCAGAAACAGAAGACACGTGGTATTTCTATTCTGACATTTAAGGGGTCCATGGGGCAGCCAAGGGCAGTGCTTATTGTCCCTAGACACTAAACAGAGCTAAAAGCAAAGTGCTAAAAGTTGAAAGTGAGAGATGAATACTGGCCACTAGGGAAAATGGCATGTTAATAGGCAATAGGAAGTTGGAAAATAAAGAACAGAAGTTAGAGAATGGAACCAAAGCCAGTCAGTTAATTCTGCCACAAGGCATCTTCCATGGCTGGGACTGTTTTTACCGGGGTGACCAGAACTGCACTGGCTCTTGGGCTTCAGCTTCTTAAAGGCACTACTTAGCACCCAGTAGCTCTCACACAGTAACCTGGTGATGCTTATCATCATCATCATTATAATCAGCACCGTCACCACCAAATCAGCAATTCTTTTTCCAGGATGCAGAGCAAGTCCTGATTTGCCAGATCCCCTGAGAACCAAACTTTCATTTGGATTTGATCATGTCTTAGAAGTTTGTTGAGATGATTTTCTGGAGTTGACACCTTTACTGACTTCCTGCAGCTTACTTTATATAACGTCCATGGCATATGTGCTATTAAAGTTTGTGCACAAATGTACTGCATCCTACAAGCATAAGGACAGTGTGGAGAGAAGTTATTTTATTTATCTGCAACAATTAGTTGTTTGCTCTCATGGGGTGAGAGATAAAGAGGAATGCTTGGGAGATAGGAAAAGAGAGATACAGAAGAGTTCCTTCTGCAACATGCAGCCTTTCCCAGAAAAAAATAGATAACCTGACTCTAGTGGGCATTGTTTCTATATCTTATTACATTATTGAAGAGGACATAAAGTCACAAAAGAACTCTTAGATCTTATTAGTTTAAACAATTCGGCCCTGCCCATCAATGGCATTTAAAGAGAACTACCTAGGGAACTTCCTGAACCTGATAAAGGTCCTCTGCAAAAAGTCCACAACTAAAACAGACATGATGGTGAAAGAGCAGATGCTCTCCCCCTAAAGTTAGGCAACAGGATACCCATTCTTGCCGTGTCTGTTCAACATCCCGCTAGAGGCTCTCGACAGGTAAATTAGGCACAGAAAAGAAACAGAAGGCATTGAGATTGGAAAGAAAAAAGTAAAGTTATCTCTATTTGTAGATAACATGTTCTTGTATATAGAAAATCCTAAGGAATTTACTAAAAAAATTGCTAGAACTAATAAACCGTGTCTAAGGTTTCAGGATACAAGTTCCATGTACAAATGTCAATATATTTCTGTACACTAGCAAATGAACAATGCGAAAGTGAAACTAAGAAAACAATTTCATTTCCAGTAACATCAAAAAGAATAAAATAGGAATAAATTTAGCAAAGTAAGTAAAAAATTTGCACACTGAAAACACTTAAAAACATCACTGGAAGAAACTGAAGAAGATCTAAATTAATGGAAAGACACCGCAGGTTCATGGATTGGAAGACTTAATATTGTTAAAGTGGTGATATTCCTTAAATTGATCTGCAGATTCAATGTAATACGTATCAAAATTCCAGCTGGCTTTTTTGCAGAAATTGTCTCACACTGCTCCATTTCAAAACTTACTATAAAGCTACGGCAATCAAGACTGTGTAGTAGTAGCATAAAGATAGACATTTAGATCAACAGAATCAACTGAGAGTCCAAAAACAAACCCTCCCATTTATGGTCAATTGATTTTCTATAAGGAAACTAATCAAGACAATTCAACAGAACGACTAGTTATCTGCACACGAAAGAAGAAGTTGGATCCTGACCTTGCATAGTATAGAATAATTATCTCAGAATGAATCAAAGACCTAAATATGAGTCAAAATTACAAAACTCTTCAAATTAAATATAGGAATAAATCTTTGTGGCCTTGGTTTAGGCAATGGTTTTTAAATATAACACCAAAAGCCCAAGCAACAACAAAAGAAGAGAAATTGGACACCATCAAATTTAAAAACTTTGGGGGTTCACTTCAAGAAAGTGAAAAGATATGCATAGAACGGGACAAAATACTTGCAAATCATTTATCTGTTAATGGACTTTTACCAGAATATATAAAGAATTCTTAAAATTTAACAATAAAAGAGAAATAACCCAATTAAAAACAGGCAAAGGACTTGTATAGATATTTCTTCAAAGAAAATATACAAATGATCAACAAACACATGAAAAGATGCTCAACACCATTAATCATTAAGGAAATGCAAATCAAAATCATAATTAGATAGCACTTCACACCCTCCAGGATGGCTATAATAAAAAGTTTGGACAATAACAAGTGTTGGCAAGGATGTGGAGAAATTTGAAACATTAGTCTTTATTGGTGGAAATGTAAAATGATGCAGTCATTTTGGAGAAGACAGTTTCAATTCCTCAAAAAGTTAAACACAGAGTTACCATACAATCTAGCAATTCTACTTGAAAATATATTTTCACACAAAAGCTTGTACACTAATATTCATAACAGCATTATTCTTAGTAGCTAAAAAGTGGAAATAACCCAAATATCCTGATGAATAGATAAACAAAATCCATAATTGGCATATTATTCAGCCATAAAAAGGGACGAATATGGATGACCTTTGAAAGCATTACTCTGAATGAAAGAAGCCAGACACTAAAGACCACTTATTGTATGATTCCATTCATATAAAATGTCCGGAAGAGGCAATTTCATAGAGACAGAAAGTAGACTAGTAGTTGTGTGGAGGAGAGGCACTGGGGAGTGACTGTTAATGGGCATGGGGTTTCTCTTGGGGCCGATGAAAACGTGGTAATTGTACAACTTTGCGAATATACTAAAAGCAATGAATTGCACACTTTCAAAGGGTAAACTTTTTGGTATGTGAATTACATTTTAATAAACCTGTGATAAGAAGGAAAAAAAGAACGAGAGAGGAAGGGAAGGGATGAAGGGAGGGAGGGAGGGACCGAGGGAGGAAGGAAGAAAAATACAGAGCTGCACAGATGCTAGTCTGGGATAGTTCAGGTCACCATCATCCCTGACGGCTTCAGTGCTGTCAGGTATTTGGATTTACTAGCTTGTGTTCAGTTGTGCTTTTTCCTCTCCACTACCTTTTTTTGTTTTCTAAGTGTTGAGGCTTCAATCCAAGTCATCCTGCCAAAAAGATTCTCAAACATGTGTTTCCAACATATCTGAGTTCATGGCCAAATGCTCCGGATTCAGCTAAGAAGTCATCTCCAAATTCACTTTGGTTATGGATTAATAGACAAGGGGACCTCCAGAGACCCAAATATTTCTCTTTTTCAAACATGTGTTCAATTGATGATAGGTTCCCTTTAGTGCCAGGTTAACCTGAAAATAATAATCAATCTGAAAATTAGAATGAATACCAAATGGAATGAAATACACACTGACATTCAAACATACCTTGAGGAATGCCCTTTCATATTACCACATTAAGAGTATATAAAAATAAAAAAGAACTGTACCTGTATAGTGATTTTCGGTAGTTATGCAGCACTCTTCTTTTGAATTGCTCAGAATGCTTCATATCATCTACTTTAGCAGTTGTCACAACATCCTTGTAGGTGGCAAGCACTGTACTAACAGTGCAATACAACTGCAGGTCAGACAGCCCAGGGACACTCAGTTGTCACATGAGGTCTAGAGCGTAGGTGGGCGTGAAATCCAGATGGTCCATCTAATGATGCTTCATCCACATCTGACTGGAGTGACATCTTCTTGGACTGATAACCTCTTTCACCAATGATGGTTTTGAGTTCCTATTATTCTGGATTTTCCAAGCGTGTCTGCCATTTCCTAAACAGATGGTCAGTATCACACAATATGACTGTTTTTGATGGTAATAGAAATTACATGGCTAACATTTCCTGAAAAAAACTGGATTAGATATTGAAAACTGGACCTTGGGGTTTTTTAAATTTGATTTCCTGTTTCATTTCCAGAAAAGCAATAGGAATATTGAAAAGTCTATACAGAATATTTTGACATGGCTTAGTATCTACATCTGTTATACGGCATACAATTTGAGGATTTTAGATGGACCTGTAAGACAAGAGACGCTTCTTTTAGACAGCAAAAATAGAGAGGGCAAGAGCACAGTCAGTTTCATTCGTACAACAGTTTGGGCCTTAGTTTCCTCACGTGTAGAGTAAAAGTTTGTACTAGCTGATCTCTTTAGGTCCCGTGCAGCTATTTGATTTGATGTCTGTGATGTTCTCTCTGATCAACTCAAAGCTTAGGCAGGGATACGTGCGTAGGGACAGCATCCAACTTATTTATTTCCCAGGATATTTCCCAGGTGTAGCACAGTGCCTGGCACACAGTCTGTGCTCAAAAATACCTTCTGAATAAATACATGTCTACAATATTTTGTTTTATAAGACTTTCCTTGACTGTGAAGCACTACAGTTGAAGTTAAATTTATCATAACAACCCCTCCCAGGAACTTATCTGTTGCATTGCTAATATGTTTTTATTTTCCCAGATTTCTTTCATTCCTAGTTAATCTGACTGACCACTCACAAAAGGATACTAAGCTTTGAAGATTTCCAAAAACCTCTGGTGAGGAAATTTTTATAAGCGCCCCGTATTTCTCACTACATTTTAAAAGGTTATTTATATCTGCAGTATTTTTGGCATTTTAACAAATAATAACATATTCATATTATATCAACACTTACTTCATTGTTTTTCTTTAAAAAGTTCTTTTTAAAAAATTCCAACATCTTCCCTGGTTTTATTTCCTTCATCTCCATTAGTTACCAGTGCCGACTCTTATTTTTATTGCCAATATTCCTCCAGAAAACTTAGAGGAGATGACCTATTTGTCCTTGATTTCTGCTTCCAAAGATGCTTCACCAAAGAATAGAAACTCCTTATAGAATGCATACGTTTTAGGGGCATCTGTCTCTGTCTTTAACTTGACAAAAATAAAATAATAAAGTTATGTATTTCCTTCACACATTTAAAAGCCAGAAATAGATTTAGACGTACATTTTTCAACCCGAGTGCCAATTTAACAAGCAGAGCGAACCAGACTGCGGCGAGGACGCCACGGCCGCCACCCACGCCTGCGCCTTCCCTCCCCCCAGGCCCAGCCGCCCGCAGCCCCCCAGGAGCCCACCAGCTGCTCCCCTGGCAGCTGCAAGCCCGCCTCTGGGACTGTTCCTGGGACTCATTAAAATCATAGCATCATAGTGTGTCTTTGGACCAGCTCTTTGACACCACTGAATTTCTGCAAATGATTTACTCGGTTTCAGCCTCTTCACACTTCACCATCGGGAATGGATAGGGACTAACTGACTGCCGCGACCTCCGGGGCACAGTCAGCCTCCTCCAATGAAAGCAGAGGTCAAAAGATGCGTTCCAGGTGCCCACAGAGATGGGCCTGACGGGGAGGTCCATCTGTTACTGATTTTTCACCCTTCAAGGAAGGAAACCTCCCAGACTTCTGAGAATTTAGAACCCAACAGTACAACATGGTTTTAACTAGTAATATATTTGCTACACATTTTTCCTTAGAAGATATAAAATCAGTTCTGTAATGCCTGTTACCTCAGTCTGTTATCACACAACATACTGAGTGAAGAGTGTCCTCCTGGCCTGAGCTAGGCAGATCAGAGTCTCTCCCAGGAGTTCGGAATGCTCATCTCAGCCTGTCCTGGTTTCTCCAACACAAAAGATGTCACTGGGGAGCTGTGGATCAGCAGGGTTTGGGGCTGTGTGCCCTGAGGCCGTAAAAACACCTGCAAAAAGAAAATGAAAGAGAAATCTACAGAGAGAAAAGCAGAGAGAGAGTGTGCGTGCTTCCTGGCTCCTCCAGGCTTCCTGGCTCTTGGTTCTAGTCCCTCAGGAGATCAGGCTGCCTCCACCCTTGGCCTGAAGTTCACTTCTCTTATATGCAATGGAAGTCTTTCCTAAAACATTGACTTCACAAGTTTTCCAACAACAAAGCACAATCATATTCCTTTTATCAAGGTCAGTTATCCAAACTCTCAAGAATTTGAATTTTCGAACCCAGAAGTAATTGTTTGATGTATCTAAATAGTAAAAGGTATATTTTTGGTCCAGAATGACACAGAGCATCACTCCCAGCTGTATGTAACCCTGCCAACTATCCCCTTCTCCAAAAAACTGTAATTCACCAATTATTTATTGGGAAGCTGCTATATGCTCTGTACCAGTCAAATGCTAAAGGTCTGAAAGCCATCAATACACAGCCCTTGCCTCCTAAGATCTTCCTGATTTCAAACTATACTTTAACCTACAGTAATCAAAACAGTATAGTACTAGCACAAAAAACAGACACATAGATCAATGGAACAGAATAGAGAGCCCAGAAATAAACCTACACTTACATGGTCAATTAATCTATGACAAGGGAGGCAAGAATATACAATGGGGAAGACAGGTTTTTTGATAAATGGTGTTGGGAAAAATAGACAGTTTTCTTCATGCAAAACTACATGCAAAAGAATAAAATTGAACTACTTTCTCACATCATATATAATGATAAAATAAAAATAGATTAAAGACTTAAATGTATGATCTGAAACCATAAAACTCCAAGAAGAAAATATAGGCAGATTATATAGACTTTTTGACATAAGTCTTAGTGGTATTTTTTGGATCTCCTCAGGCAAAGGAAACAAAAGCAAAAATACACAAATGGGACTATATCAAATTAAAATGCTTTTGCACAGCAAAGGAAACCACCAATGAAACAAAAAGGCAGCCTAATGAATAGGCCAAGATATTTGCAAATGATACATCCAGTAAGGGGTTAATATCCAAAATAAATAACTCATATAACTCACCATCAAAAAAACAAACAGCAGATTAAAAAGTGGGCAGAGGATTTGCGTAGATATTTTTCCAAAGAAGACATACAGATGGCCAAATGACACATGGAAAGATGTTCAACATCACTAATCATCAGGAAAGCTAGTCAAAACCACAATGAAATACCACCTCACATCTGTCAGAATGGCTGCCATCAAAAAGACAACAAATAACAAGTGTTGATGCACTATTGGTAGGATTATAAACTTAGACAGCTACTGTGGAACACAGTAAGGAGGTTCTTCAAGAAATTAAAAAATATAACTACTATACAACCCAGCAATTCCACTCTGGATATTTATCCAAAGAAACCAAAAATACTAATTCTATAAGAAATATGCACACAAATGTTCATAGGCGGCATTATTTAAAACAGCCAAGATATGGAAGCAACCTAACTATCCCTTGATAGATGAATGGATAAAGATGTGGTATATATGTAATGGAATACTACTCAGCCATAAAAAGTGAAATCCTGCCATTTGTGACAACATGGATGGATCTAGAGGGTATCATGCTAAGTGACATAAGTCAGACAAAGACAAATAGCATATCATTGCACTTTTATGTGTAATCTAAAAAACAAAACAAAACAAACAAAATGAAAACAGACTCATAGATACAGAGAACAAACAGATGGTTGCCAGAAGGGAGGGGGCTGAGGGGTGGGCAACATAGGTGAAGGGGATTAAGCAGTAAAAGCTTCTAGCTATAAAACAAATAAGTCATAGGGGAAGGGATATGGTCGATAATATTGTAATAACTTCATATGGGGACAGATGGTTACTAGACTTATGGTGGTGATCATTTTGTGATTTATGAAAATGTCAAATCACTATGTAGGATACCTGAAACTAACATAATATTGTATAATTTCAATTAAAAAAAGAATTTTCCATTCTGACTTAGAAAATACGGAGAAACTAAGAATTGAAACAAATAGCTTATGAGACAGGCAAATTTTGTAAAAAATGTAAGATAAGTAAGTTAGTAACCTCTGAGATGTGTCAGACATTGATAAAGTAAGCAGAGCATTTGTATAATGAACATGACTAGAAAGGGATGGAAAGAGCAACAGACACCTAACAGTCACGATATACTAAATAAATGTGAGGCTGTGAATCATCAAATACTCATGACATGCTGAAGATACAGGACGCATATGAGGCATTAGCTATTTACAATGTCACAATTCAGCTGACCATTGGCTCCTCACATCCCCTGCACAATGAATGGAAAATAAAATCCATAGCTGCTCATCAGGCAAACTGCATTACAGCTATCAGCCAGATAGAGGCACTTGCTTCCAAATCTGTAGAGCAAGTGTTTTGACCAGCGCACCTTCTATGTATTGAGCCACTTCACTCAAATCTCAACTCTGGTCCTTGCTAGCATACCCTTATCAAGGGAGACAGAGACAGGACTGAGGATTCAGGTAATGTCATCTTTCCAAGATATGCCTACATGTCAGATACGTGACCCTACCCCATCTCTTTCACTTTGCTTCTTGCTGTGTGTTTTCAACTGATTTAATAAACCATGTAATTTAACATCTTGTTTTGATCTGTAAGCCCTTCTGTTCTGTGATCTCTTGGGTAGCCTGCCTGTTGTTAGACTCACAGGCTTCCATTGCAGCAAGGTAATTTCCCCGACTACAATAGTATTTACAAGTTTTTAACTTGGATATGAATGGCATCATGTTGTACATATTCACCTGCAATTTGCTCTTTTATCCAGCATCATGTATGTGAGATTCTTCCATGGAAGATATGTGGCTCTATTTAATTTATTTTCTTAGCTATATTCACTATATGAATATATCACAATTTTATTCAGATTCTTTTTTTAACTTTTATTGAGTTATAGTCTTTTTAAAATGTTGTGTCAACTCCACTGTAGAGCACAATTTTTCAGCTATACATGAACATACATATATTCATTGTCACATTTATTTTTGCTATGAGCTACCATAAGATCTTTTTTTTGTGTGTGTGTGTTTTTTTTGCTTTTTTTTTTGCTTTTTTTTGCACAAGATCTTGTATATATTTCCCTGTGCTATACAGTATCATAAATTCTTCTTTTGATATAACGTAGGTTTGTTTCCAATTTTTAACTACTACAACCAGTGATGCTGTGAATTTTCTTGTACATATCTCTTGGGCACATCTAAGAGAGCTGCTCTGAGAATATACCGGGGAGTGCAGTTTCTGAGTCAAAGAGTATGCACACATTTAACTTGACCAAATATTGCCAAATTGCTCTCCAAAGTGATTGCACCAATTTATATCCTTATCAGAAGTATATGAGTCCCTATGTTCTTAATCCTAGCCAACAATTTCTGTTGTCAGACAAACATTTTTGCTGATTTAATGAATGGATGCACTCTCGTCAGAAAGAAATAATAATTGTGACAATTAAAAAACCTTGTAGCATTTCCTTAGTACTTCGATCATGAGGGAAAAAAATCTGTGTAAATTTTTTGTCATACTTTTGGACTTTCCCATCATCTGTTTAGGGCCAAGTAAAATTTCCCATTTCTCTTTCCAACTCTGTGGACATCACAGGAAAAACAACTCTGCAACAAAATGTGTCTTTTTTTTTCCCCGTAGGGATTAGGGCTTGGAAGAATACCATGTTGTTTGCTTTATGTCACAAAAATATCCCTCTGATATGGGATAATGGGCACAAGAAAAAGAATTTAGTTGCAATGATGCTAATCAGTCATCGCTAAGTACATGACATAATGATGGCAGGTCAGTAGCTGAACAACTATTACTCATAGGCTAAGAATGCACTCACCTAAAAAATTCTAGAAAGTTGCTCCTTGCCCCCAAATGTGTACTCCAGGGGCTTGCTCCATGCCTTAAATTTGACTATTAGAAATTACTGTACTGGGTTCAAAGTTTTTCATATTTAAGAAACCCCAAAAGTACTCATGTATCATTAGCACCTTATTTGTCACATCTCTTTCAAAAGCACAAAGGGAATGGAATATAGAACCTGCGAGTGCCACTGGGTATAAAATAGAAGCCATTCTCAGCTTATTCCGCTACCTAATCTGGCACATTCGGACAGGCAAATCTTTGTTCTTAAATTCTTGCTGAAGCCTTTTGGGTGACTCCCCAGCAGCACTAGCAGTGTTCTCAAAATGCGGTCTAGGGGTCCCTTTTGGCTTCAGATCCTCCAAGGTAATTGTTTGAAAAAAGCAGATTTCTGAGTTCCAGCCCAGGCCTACACTCAGAATGTTTGAGTGTGAGGCCCCGGAATCTGTGTTTTCAACAAATTACCCAACTTGATTTGAAAAAAAAAAAACAAAACTTTTTTACAATTGGGACGTATAAAATACATCAAGAAAAGTACTGAAACCATAAATATGCGGTTCAATAAATTATTACAAATTGAGCCACCATACAGCCACAGTATAAAACAAGAAAAGAGTCTTGCCGGCACTTCAGAAGTCCTGCTTGTTCCCTTTCCAATCACCTCCCTCCTCCCTAATTTCAACTATTATTCTGATGTCTCCCACTACCGGTTTGAGTCTTGCACTCATTGAAGATGGGAGCTACAGCAACAGGATAAAATCCGCATGGCTTAGGGTATCATATGAGGATGCTGCATAACTTGGGTCTTTGCAACCTCATCTTCTGTCTCTGCCCTCTTCACATTTCATTCTGAAGTCATTTGGAAGCAGTTATGCGTCATTTTACAATTATTGCCCTAATTCACTGCTCTCACTTCACGCTGTTTCACTGCCTCTGTGCTTGCTGGGGAGTGCCTGTACTTCCTGAGTCTTTCCATTAAATTCATTCTTCATGACCTGCCCAATTACTACTTTCTTGTCAACCTCATGACTTTCGCCCCTGTGCCCCATCCAAGGCAGAACCATCACTCCTTCCATTGTGTGACTAAGAAAATTTTACAATGCAGAACAACTATTCTATGAGTCTATTCCCCTTTCTAGACCAGGAATTAGGGCAGAGATTTATTTATTTATTTATTTATTTGTAATTCTCTAGAGTATAATACGGGCTTAGTGTGTGTCCTTCAGTAGCTGCTTAGTTATTAATCAAACAAATAATCTCCAGGTATACACATCTTTGGAAATGTCACACACTGCAACATTAACACCCCCTGGTATATTTGCATCAGATCTTCTTCTCCCTTGTCAGGAAACGAACCAAACTCAGACATCAGGAGAACACTGGGTGCCTGAGAAGAGGCTGAAAGCAAGTGAAGGAAGTGGAGTGAAATGCAAAGGGGGAGGTGGGGGGCCAGAGTGATGTTGCCAAGATCTCTAGGGGGCCCTGAAGAGAAGGGAGCAATCACACTGCTTCACGCAGCACTGGGGTGCCTGCCTCACCAGAGTCCTCCCTTCCTTCTCAGACAGGACGGCTAGCTGTCACATGGCTGTGCTGTGTGGGAAGCCTAGACTAATCTGACTTCTTTACAACATCTTTCTCTGCCTCTTAATTGCCTTCACACTGTCCATCTGCTTCTGGGTGTCCATTCTTGTTTGAAAAATGCCACCTTATATGTAACCTGCCTATTTCTTGATCTCAACATACAAGGAAGGTGGAGTGTTCAGTCCTTCAGAACGCCTACCCATCCATAGTATGTGTGAGTAGGAGTGGAGGGCGACAACGAGGCACACAGAGGGGCCTTGTGTAACTGCCCTGGTGCTCAGAGGCTCTGGATCCTAAGCATCTGGGCAGCCTGCCACAGGAACCTTCTCAGCAATGTAAATAGCCCTTACACAAATGAACCTAGACTGT
This sequence comes from Vicugna pacos, assembly GCF_048564905.1. Lineage (NCBI taxonomy): Eukaryota > Metazoa > Chordata > Mammalia > Artiodactyla > Camelidae > Vicugna > Vicugna pacos. The sequence goes on along the minus strand of NC_132991.1, from coordinate 77,568,175 downwards.
TAGGCAAACTGAGAAGTTGCAAGAACAGGAACAAGAAGAATGACTCAAAATTTATATAATCCAAGAAAGATACTGTAAAACAAAATTAAAACCTATCAGAAAGACAGTGATTGCCGGTGGTTTGATCCCTGGGATGGGGCTAGGGGTGGCTTTGAGTCTGGAGATAACCAGACTGGCCTGCATGAAGCCAGCACTCTTGGGAGATGGCTGTGTCTGTGAAATGAAGGAATAGCGGAGCCCTGCAAACTATAGTGTCGGAGAGAGTAGGCCCCTCTGTCCTCCCCTAAAGAACCACGCAGTCTGCAGAAGGGTCTCAAGCAGTGCGGGATCAGCACGGCATCTGGGGGGCCCAGTCTACTGCAGAGACACAGGCAGTGAGAAACAGTGACATTAGAGGCCGCCCAGATGCCAATTCTGTTGCTGTTTGGCTGTGGAAGCTCGATGATGAAAGAATCCCAAAAGCCTGGGACGGCATCAGTCCCTGGAGGAGGGGCACTCTCAAGAAGATACAAGTGGATAAATGCCTGAATGATTAATCAGAAAAATAAAAGATTAAAGCCTTCATGATAAATATATATACACCATACATATTCACAACTGATACACACACACACACACATATCTGACACTTGGTAGGCTTTCCGGACACGTAGTTATATAGGACTAATTACATATGAATGGCTCAATATGTACATATTTGTTGGATAATTTCCTGATTTTTGTTGCCCTCTTCAAATAGATAAATATAGAATTGTTTTTATTTTTCTTTCACTGTAAACTGCTTTCGAAGGATCCTTCTTTAAAATAACATTTAAATTTCCCCCTGATTTTTCAGAGTAATGCATGTTTGTAGTTGAAAGTTTTGGAAATTAAAAAAAGGATAAAAATTATCTGTAATACTGTCATCCAGAGAAAACCACTGCTAACATTTGGTAAACTGCCTTTCATATTTAGGCAGAGGGATTATAGTTTGTTCTGCTCTGTCCTGTTCTGTCCACTACTATTGTATCATGAGCATTTCCCGAAGTTATTAATAAGTAAATATATTCTGTCATATAGATGTGCTATAACTTAACCAATTCATCACTTTGTTTTGGTTTTTCAATTTTATAGATAATGTCGTGGTAAAAAACCTCTTCTTAAATGTTTATAAAATTAGGCTAATCTTCTAGAAGTGAATCTGCTGGATCAAACTGTATGACCACTTTGAAACACTTGGTTCAATTTACCAAATTACCCTTCTAAAGGTTGTTTACTTTTTGACCAGCAATTTGCATAAAAGCCCCTAACCTTACCAACATCAGAATTATTTGGAAAAATTTATTTAAGGAATATATTTATAGTTGGCAAAAACTCTCACTCTGTCACCTTTAGAGATTGTTGTTACAGTAGGAAATGAAAAAAATACAGCAATAGTTTCTATTATTAAGAAATCAAGGTCCTTAATGTTTCTGGCTACCATATATCATGGCCAATCCTGGGCAAGTGGATAAGCCATGATGTTTAGCACAACAGTATAATTCAGACTGTAACTTGGCAATTGGATGTGAACAGAACCATGTTTATTTCAACAGTTTTAAATCTCTTATTGTACAATACATGCATTGTCCTTTCCAAGTGTCTGCTCCTAGAAGGCAGTCAGTATTGAGTAATTTGTTGTGACTATTAGCACAACTCATTAATATTAACACACTAAATTTCTTCATATGTCTACCACAGCGTGAAGACTCTTGGTGCAGTGGGTGTTTTTTTGAGCCCATCCTGCTTTCTCTTTTTTTCCCAATACATGCCTGTATCTGATACATTCACCACCTCTCCCAACCCAACTTAAAGATAACATACATTATAAATCAACTTAAAATGTTAAAAAAAAAAAAAAGATAACATACAGGCTCTCTCCAAGTGAAGAGAGCAGGATAACCGCTGTTGCTCTGCCCTTCTTCCTGCAGCTTTATCTCAAATACTCCATCCCATGATTGCCATCTGTCCCAGGTCAAGAGCACATTTTGGTGTCTAGCTTACAGGAATTTTCCTTAGGATGACCTCTTCTCTGTCTCTTGTTCTTTCCTCCTTCAGGAGAATCATGCATTTGGGTACTTTTGCTTTGGTTTTTCACTTCCCCTGGAAAACTTATGTCCACTTTAGTTAGCTTCTCACAAATGTAGTTATCTTTTTGTCTCTTTATCTCTTTCCACTTTCTTCCAACTCTTGCCCATTCACTTCAAGAAAGGTTCTTTTCCTTTCCATGCCCTTTTCCTATTCTTTGCTCTAAATCTTGGTTGACAAGGCATGTACCTCAGTCAAGGAGACAATTATCTGCCGTGTGGAATGCTTAAAAGGGGGACTTGAGTTGGTGGGTCCTTTGCCTGCAGTAGACTTGAAGAGGAGACAAGAGCAGAGACAAAGTGGGAGAATGAGCACAGATTTGCTGTCAATCTCAGCAAATTGGGTGGAGAAGAGCAAAAGCCAAACATGGGATAGTGAGGAGGAAGCAAGCAAGCCAAGAATGAAGTATGCAAATGCAAGATGGTTTGGATAAATTCCAGAGACTGAGCAGAGTATTTTTTTACCTACTCTCCACTGGCCTTGAGCAGTTAGTGGAGAATTAGTAAAGGCCAGTGTTTTAGTCCACTTAGGCTGCTATAATGAAAAGTACCGTAGACTGGATGGCTTAAATGACAAATGTTCATTTCCCACGGTCTGCTATCTGGGGAGTCCAGGGTCAAGGCACCAGCAGATGATTTGGTGTCTGATGCGGGGCCACTTCCTGGTACACAGATGGCTGTTTTCTTGCTACGTCCTCACATGTCAGAATCATGAAGAGAGCTCTCTGGGGTCTTGTGTGTAAGAACACTAATCCCATTCATGAGGACTTCACCCTCATGACCTCAGCATCTCCCAAAAGCCCACCTCCTAATACCATCACATTGGAGGTTTGCATTTCAATATATGAATTTTGGGGGGGCACAAACATTATGTAACAGCCAGGACTGAGTGCACAGTAGTTGGTGTTGTTGAGGCCTGAAATAGTGTCATGGAATAGTTAACTATGTCAGTTTTGCACAGTGAATGCCAGAGAAAGGGGAAAAGGTGGGGAAAAAAGAGAAAGAGTAGCTGAGCTGTAACCAGAGAGAGAGGATAGAGGGGAAGAAAAACAAGGCACTAATCCCTAAAAAATGTCCGGAAATTCTCTTTAGATAGTCTTTTCAAAAGTTTCCATTTACATTCTCTTCTGTCTTAAAGACAAACTTTTAAAATAAAACCAGAATTATTCTTCATTCAGTTAAACGTTTGGTGTATTTACTGCCTAAAATTTTATTATTTCTGCTCTTTATATCAGCAATGCAGAGTATAAATGTCCTATCTGTAGAAGTCAACTGGTTTAGATGACTTCTAAGGTCCTACCTACCCACCCCAAAATCTGTAATTCTGTATTTTCACTTGCATTTTATTAGCATTTGTAGTCCATCTGGGAATCCAATGATTTCATTTCTTTTTTTTTTTTCCCAACAGGGATTGCAATACAAGTAAATAACCAACTTATAAACTACTAGAAACTAAACTAGTTGTATGTTGAATTTCTGCAAATTACTTGAAAATACTTTGAATATACAAAGGAAGTTGAACTAGGTGAAGTTCATAATCCTTTAAATCTTAAAATTCTATGATATCTTGTAATAATATGCAATATATGAAGATTTGCTTATTTTTTAGAAGAGCAAGTGTTTTTAAAGTGCTGGCTCTTGAAATGATCCATTATATATTCCTATTAGCATACTTTTAAGAAACTTGTTTATAATCTGCATATATTTAAAAATATTAAAATCTCCATACACTAAAAAAATCTATTTAATCTACAATACACAACCAAAACTTTAAATTTCATGTTGAAAAACAAGGGATATTTAAATTATATTTCCTATAATATGAATATTACACATGACTCAGTTAACTGTCAGGACACCACCACAGAGAGTGGAAAATTTGTTAAGCATGGAATTGTTCTGAGTCAACAATAGAAGAACAAAAGGGTAGAATTATACTATATCTTAGATCCTGTAGCTCATAGGCCATGATGTTATTCTTTATTTCCTCTAAGATCATTAAAAATCTGTCATTTATTCTTTTGCTTTGAATCACTGAAGCATTTTAAAGAAATTTTTCTAAAAGTAGTTAATTCTCTTTCAGGGACACTTTCATTCTAATGTCAGAAGAACTACCAATTTTCTACTTTTTTTTTTTTTACCAAAAACTTTATTTTTAGTTTCACAATATGATAATTTTTTTGTCCCCAAACTCCTATTTTTACAAATGCACTAATCATCGAAGTATTTTTAAGAATTATTTTTTAGATCCTATTAAATAGACATCTACTGAATTCAAGAGAAGTGGGAGACATACAGAATGGAATGGACTATAGAATAACCAGAAACCATAACTGTTACCTCACAGGATGGAATGCTTTCCCTTAACAAACCACAAGGGCCTGGGAATAGGAAAAGAATATGTGTGTGTTGTGGGGGAGGTGGTGCTTAAGGGTGGCATTGGCGATGAAAGTAAGTGGTAAGAAGGTAAGTAAGAATCAACACTTCTTCACTTCTTTGAGTTGTCTCAGATACAGGTGAATGCCTCAATTCTTTTTTTGAGCAGCCATATTGATTAGTGTTGTCATTTAGACATACAGAACTGGATGCTAAAAGCTTTAAATTTTATCTTTCCTTCCTCCCACCATTTCCTCCAGTGTTTAAGGCAATGCAAAGTGGGCCAAAAATGTCATTCTTAATGTGGGAAAAATATACTATCTAAATGTGCTCAGAAAACAAACAAGGAGAGATTTCAGTGTCTAACTGTAGAAATAATCAGTTACAAGTCAGAAGAAAAAGTATCTGCCCTGACCCATTTCCTTTTCAGCATTACATTCAGGGCTGGCCAGACATATATAAGTTTGGCAAGAGGATTTAAAGTTGTTTCTTCCAATTCTGGAAACAATTCTACTGAGAGGCTCAATAGTCCAGTTAAAACTACTCATTTTATGACTTGTGAATCACTGATTGTACATCTTTATGGAAGAAAGTTATTTTTCTCTAGCTGTTCAGAACCAACAATGTCTACAAAGCATCAAGATTCCAGAGAAGAAATGGAAGAAAAGAATTCTAAATATTTAATTTGTTCATTTGAAAATCGGTAACCTGTATCCTTCCAAGAAGTGGCCTTTATTTCATTACAACCTAAGTTAACTTTCTCTTAAGCAGAACAGGGTCCACAACTGCAAAATCCAGACAATTAGGCTAAGACACACTTCCAATAGTGATTCTTCAGTTGAAGAAAAATTTGAGGAAGTAAGCACGCTTATTCATATGAAGTATCAACACAAATATTCCAGACAGAACCTTTCACTAACACTGGAGAAAGAGGTTTAATTATATATTCCATTGTGGCATTACTCATTCCCATAACATCTTTTTGCAAAAAGGAAAACGTTCAGTACTTTAATAAGGTCTTTTTCTTTCAATGTTATCACCCCATCCATTGCTGCAACATAAAGATGTGGTATGAAGAATTTCCCATCTCAAAGAATGCCTTGTATCCCCATTAGCAAAGTAGGCACACTCTGGAGATCGGCCAGGATGTGGTAATGGCCTCCTATAAAACTGGATTTTTATATATACGTTAAAATGGATTTACCTGTATTTGCAGTGGTTTTATATTTACCAAATGCTCTCTAGCCTTCAAGAACAGAATGCTAAAACTCGAGGAATTCTTCCCGTTTCCCACTTTCGCAAAGAAAGGAAAAATAGACTCTAAAACAAATATCCAAATTTTCTGGCAATAGTTTAAGTACATTTTTGGAGGTGTTTTAATTTCTTTGGTTAGAAAAAGTTCATGCAAACCAAACGCAAAAATTCTACAGCGTGCCTTGGGAACTCTATTTTAACACACCCCAGGACTGTTCCAGCGCTGTCGGATTTTTACACTGTGGAAACAGAAAATACTAACCAGTAAAATAACAGGCAGGTTTTCAGGAGGATTGAGAAGGTTGAAATTAAATTACTCAGCAAGCAAGACAGTTGTCAAAGCTGCAGTTCGGGTTTGTCGGTTCCCGTTCCTCCCCTCCTCCCCATGCCAGGGCGGTGGTGGGAAGGGGGCAAGATGGGCGAGGCAGAGATTCCCTACAACCGCCAGCTTTTCTTCCAGCGCCGCGCACCTGCCACCCCTCCCTCCGTGCGGTCTTAGCCAACTTCCCGCAGGGCGGCTGAGCCGGCTGGGCGAGGGGCGCACCTGGCCCACCAGCCTCAAGCCAGCAGGGGAGGGAACAGGGGCGAGCCGGGAGCCCAGATTAGTGGGCCGAGCGCGCTCTCTCTTTTTTTTTTTTTTAAGTCAGCCTACTGGGGGATGTTGGATTTGGCTGGGCGTGCTCTTTTAAATACTATATTGGGAACCTCATACATTGAAAAAAATTTTTTTTTAAATTGCAAACCTTCCCAGTTCAGTCGGCAGCTGGAGAGCAGGCCCGAGGCGGCATCCCCTCCCACCGGCCCGCCACCCCCATTTTCCTCCATCCCGTCCCCTCCCCCCCGCCCGGAGCGGGACTCGCGGGAGCCGCCCCCTCCCGGGCGCCCACTTGGTTCCTCCCAGCTGCCGTGTGAATGGGCCGCCCTCCGGATTCCGCGGAGGGGGCGGCGGGAAGAGGCCGAGCCCGGGCCCCGGCGGCCGCCGCCCCCGCCCCCGCCCCGCGGCGGCCCACGCCGGGATCTGCGTCACTCAGCCGCGCGTGGGCGGGAGCCGGAGCGGCGAATGTAGCAAGAGCGGAATCTCCCAATGTGACAGCGCGCGGGGGGTGGAGGTGGCGGAGGCGGGCGGGGGAGGGGGAGGGTGCAGCACTCGCGGGGAGGGGAGGGGAGAGAAGGGGGGGAAGGACGCAGCCGGGGGAGGCGCCGCCACCCGCGCGCCGGAGCCTGAAGGAGCCGCCAACGCCGCCGCGGGCGAGCGAGCGCCGTCGGGGCTGGGGGCGGGAGGGAGCGGCGGGCCCCAGCTGGGTGGGGGGAGCAGGGAGAGCGCGCCCACCACCTTCCCTTCCCCCCTCGATGGGAGCGGGGGCGTCCCGGCCGCCGCAGCCGACTGAGGAGGGAGAGCCGGGGGCCGTCTCTTTGGAGTTGGGGCTGAGGCGTCCTCGGGGGAGAGCGCGCCAAGACCGCTGCAGCCGCTGGCCGAGTACGTACCAACTCGCAGTCCGCCAAGCGCGGGACGCGTTCGTTCTCGTGCGGCCGCGGGCGAACTTGGGGCGGCGGAGTCGCGGGGCCGCGCCGGCACTTGAGGGGGGAGGGCGTCCAGGGGAGCGGGCCCCGCGCGGCCGCCTCCGGAAGGAGAGGGCGGCATCGGGCTCGTGTGGGCGATTCCCGGAGAAATGCGGTGCGCAGGGGCAGCGGGTTCTGGGCGAGCAGGGCAGCGGGCCCGACTAGCGTGTTCTCCGCCGAGGAAGCCGGGGGTGCCGCGTCCGTTCTCCTCACCCGGCTGGGGTCTTCCTGGGGGGCGCGGAGTAGTCGCGGGGTTGCGTGGAGTGTTGTGCGTGGTGGGTGCGCGCGCCCGCCCCGGAGTTTTGCAGCCACCTTCCCCGGAGGCAGAATCTTTTTGCCGGTTTGTTTACTTTTTATAAAAGTGTTGCACTTACAGTCTTAATTTTCGTCCTGGGTACACTCTCCTTCGGAATGTAGTTTTCTTTTTTAAAAGCGGAAGGAGAGTTTTGCTTGGAAGTGGCTTTCAGAAACTTGGCACCGAGGTGTAGTGGAAGCAAGAGACTCATTGTGTTCGCTAAGGCCGAGTGTGGAATTCGCAAATACATGTGGGACATACAAGCCTTGGATGCAGAGGTGTGTGACCTTATTCATGGACAGACGCTGCAAGTGCAATCAAATGGTTATGGTCTGCAGCCTCAAGGTTCACAAGGCTTCAGATATGAAACAATTCGAGTGAGCCTAAATGTTGTAACATCTTGGGGAAAAGGATAATTGAGTTGAAATATGCATTAATAGGTTCCGCACACTAAGTTTTGCAGCAAGTGATCAGGAGGAACCCTTGACTTGCATATACATTTATTCCTCACTCCGTGAGATCCGAGAGGCATGGAAAATTTGAGAGTAGCTGTCAATTTAAAATTTCATCCGAAAGAGTTAATTTGGAGTAACCTGTCACTACCAATTGGTTTGCCAGTGACGTGTCTGCAAACTTAAGAAGTGCAAAGATCAGAAGCTGTGAGGAAAATACTCTGATCTTGTTTAAAAATATTTTGGCAGTTTTAATAGATAATATTAGATTACATAAGAACGGAGGAACGGAATTTTAAAAAGATTAGTCACGTAGGAAATGCTAGGCTGTTTTGTAAAAAAAAGTGTGCACACTGTGAAATACCTTCTTAAATTTTCACTTTTTTGAAAAATTTCCCCTGTAAAAGGTACCAAATTATGACGTGTCATAATTTATGCGTGGATATTAAGAAGAAATATTGGAAGAGAGGATGCCTAGGATTTACTTTATTTTGGGTGGAGGCTGATATTTTACAGAAGACCTAAAAAGCTGCTTCTAGTCTAATCTAAATGCTAGTAAAAGTGGCTCTTAGATTTAGGGGTTTTTTTTTTTCTTCCATTTTTCTGGTATTTGAAATATGTAATATTGTCCTTTAATTAAGTTATAGAAGTTATGTTGTCCTTATAGGTATTACCTTACATGTAAGGGTTCTCTTGAGAATTTATATATATATCTGGCAAGGTCAGCCTATTCCTGTTTGGGTATTTAGTGGAAAATCAGCTCTTGAAAGAAAATGTCAAGGAACCATTGGAAGGGTTCTTGTTTTAATTTTATTATTTTTAGCATCTAGCATAGAAGTTAATATGCCCTCTGGTTATTAGAAAAATTTCGTTCTCCTCGGCTTTGGTGACTTCTTATGAATATATCAATAATAATAATAAAAACATTGAGGCATTGTAGATTTTTATTTTATATCATTCTGCCTGCTAATTTTGGATGTAATGAACACTACAGAAATCCTTAGGAATACTACACCTGATACAGGGAAATTTTGTGAACTTCTGTGTGTAATAAATAATTTGGGATATGTAATGAATACATCTTGTCTTATTTCAGAATTATTATTAAAATTGAATAATCTCAGCTAAATTAAAAATTTTCCTTTTTTGTTGACTAGTGAATAGCATCCATTGCCCTATGGAAAAGTTAATAGATTTTCATTCTCCTTGTTATTTAGAGAGCCAGTTAAAGCACTAGATGTTTTCTTTTAAGCATACTTTAAGGATATATTAGTTTATTATTATAGATTTTGGAGTTTTGTACTGTGGATGCTTTGAAAGAAGAAACTATAATGTATGACAGAGTGAGGGAGTTCTTTGAAGAATCAATTGCATGAACTTTAAATATTTAAAGTAAAAGATGGTTGCTTAAAAACAGAAGTATGTCAGGTTTTTGTGTTTGTTGACCTAGGCGCTGTCCTAAGACTTAGGCTTCATTTTTTCCGTTATAATAAGTGATTGTTTTTGTTGGTGCTGTTCATGTGCATTATTGGAAATGAGGGCTCTGTTAAATTTACCTTTGTGGGAAGGATATAGCTCAGTGGTAGAGCACATGCTTAGCATGCTGAGGTCCTGGGTTCAATCCCTAGTACCTCCATTAAGAAAACAAGGAAATTAATAAATAAACCTAATTATCTCCCCTACTTCAAAAAATAAAATTAAAACAAGGTAAATAAATCTAAAAAAAAAATTACCTTTAAATGTGAAGCTGTATTTCTGAATATCACAGAACCCTGATACATTTTATGTTACTTTCATGAAAATGACCATTTTATAATATGTTTTGATCAGTTTGAGGTCTTGCTCATGTATAATCATCTTGTGTATGAATATTTCATTGTGGAGTTTATTAAAAATAATAAGGACTAAATAATGCTCACTCAAGAATAATATGATTCCTAGCTCTTTTGCTTTGAATTTGGTTTATTTTAACTGCTTCTTTCATTCTTTTCAGTAGAGTGAAGAATGGTACAGTTATTATATTAAATGCAAATTTCCTTTTTGATCTGACATGTTCGATAACTACTACAATAGTACAATATACTCCCTTAAACATAATAGTGGAACAAGTGGGAAATTAGAGAAATTGATGTTGGGAAAAATTAATAATCCTCATCTTGTCAGAATTCTCACAGCTAAAACATACCATTAAGCTTTCAAATAGTTTGTCATTTTTCAATACATTGTATTTAGGATATTGCACCTTAATTTGCACAGTATGTTAATTCAGTAATTTTTAAAGAGAAATTTCTGAAGAATGATAAAATTTATATGTACTACATGTGTACTCCCTGCTCATACAGCACTTAATGTTTCTTGAATAATTTGACTGTTAGTTAATTGAAGAATTTCTAGTCATATTATATGAAATACTTGTGTTTACCTACTGGCATGATAATCAAGTTAATGCATAGTATTGTTTAATTGCAAAATAAATCTGATTTACTTTTTCTAATTTGGATAAATAAATTTTAACCTACACATTGAATACTTTAATTAAAATTTTAAGAGGTCTGTAAGAAGTTTTTTCCCCCAGCATTATTCAGAATTCAGAAAAATATCAGCAGGAGAGAACATTTTAAGTTTACTAAATTACCATTAATTCATTGGAAGCTTTATATTTTTTTCATAGCTATAACAGTAATAAGGTCTAAATATATCTTAAGATACATCACTGAATGCTTATTAATAAATAACGCCTAGTTAAATTGTTTGGTACTTGAAACACATACCTAGGAGTTAGTACCAGGGCCATCCCGGTAATCTTAAGTAACCCATGATGTAACTAAACTACGTTTAATTATTTTAGCTTGAGTTCTGGGACTAGGACAAAAATGAGAAGAATTCACCTCCTAGGCATAACGCTCATCCTTCCCTAAGCTTCAACCTTTCCAAATTCTGGCATTTCAGAAACGTTTTCAGTCTCCACCTGTAGTGTACCCATTGCACCCTTCTCTGCAGGCTCCCATACCTTCAGACTAGAGTCTTCCACACTGGTGATAATTTCAGAGGTTTTAAATGTAGTCACTGCCCTCAGATTTCCTATTTCCTTCCTTGCCATTTCCCATCTCTATCTTTCATTCCCTTAGTGTGCAGTGGATCTCATCTAGGTATTAAAAGGAAAACAGTCTGGTGGAACTAATTTACCTTAATCTGTAAATGACTCATGAGCCAATTCTTCCCAAGTTTTTTATGCATTTTTTAGAAACTGCGAGAGGTTGCTGTTAACTTAGATTATTTTAAAGTAAAAATTTCAGGCTGTACTGGGAGGCAGGAATTTTTGGTCTTCTACATAAATAAGCCAGATTTCACTGGGATTTTGCCCTTGATTTCTCCCCACTCCTGGAAGAGTCTCTCTTTGGAATGCCATAGACTTCATAAAAATGTGTGTATTAAAAACACTATATATATCTATGTATGTGTATACATATTTCTGCATCATGAGGATTCAGGGTAGTGTTTATGAATCCATCTGAATATAATGATCATTTATAATACTGATACTTTTTATTTGGGGATAATATACTGCACTTTAATTTATAGGAACCAAGAGGAGAAAGAATTAAGATCTTTCATGACTGAAACTGACTTCTTAAAATGCTGCTGTGGGGGCTAGACTGACATGATGTATACCACTAACCACGTGTATTCTTGTATAAAAGCATTCTTTTATCTCTTGGAACAATAGCCATCTTGTTGCTTATAAGAAAGAGGAAGTATTGAGGATGAGAGAATGAAAAGGACTGTAGGTAAAGTAGCAGGATGTGCTGTTACTAGACTGGACACCAGTTTACACAAGGGGCATCCTTTTTGGAGTATAAAAGGAAGCTGCTAATCAGTATCTGACTCAAATGTTGAATTTCATTCAACAGAAGCCTTTATAGAGATGTTATTCTATGTTGAACACTTTGCTTGGAGCAGAGGAGGATAAAAGATAAATGAGACCTAGTCCCTACTCTCAGGGAGCTTACAGCCTAAGGCAACCTGTTCTGCAGGCTGCTTGTCTGTTCCACGACTCCTGATGTATAACATTTAGGATAGCATTTATTTATAGTGTTTAAGTGTGTGTGAACCTATCTCCTGATTGTTAACTGATCTTCATGAAGAACCATTTGAGGAAATCCAGTGAATCTGTTTGGCACGAGCATAGGGGCAGCTTAGGAACCAGAGGAGGCTGGACAGGTCTGGATGCCTAAATAAGTAGTTTGGATATTTTTTCTCCAGAAAGTGGGGAAATTTGCATAGGTGAGTAAAGAGCCACACCTGTACTTGAGGAAGATAAAGTTGGCATTGCTGTGTGGGATATACTGAAGATGAGGAAGCTGTTTTCAAAGTTGGGGCAGGAAGCAAGAAAACTTATCGAATTAGGTACTCTTGAGACAGAGAAAGAAAAAGGGTGGTGCTGTGGCCTAAGGACATGTAGATTTGAGGAAGGAAGAGGAGAACTGGAAGATGAATGGATGAAGAAGATGTGGTGTGTATACATATAGATGGTGGAATACCATTCAGCCATAAAAAATGAGCTGAATGGAATTGGAGGGTATTATGCTAAGTGAAATATGTTAGACAAAGAAAGACAAATAAGGTATGCTATCACTTATATGTGGAGTCTAAAAAATAAAACAAAGTAGTGAATATAACAAAACAAATAGACTCACAGGTACAGAGAACAAACTAGTGGTTGTCAGTGAGGAAAGTGAAGTGGGAGGGGCAAGATAGAAGGAGGGGATTAAGAGGCACAAACTACTATATATGAAATAAATAGGCTACAAGGATGTATTGTACAGCTCAGGGATATAGCCAGTATTTTATAATAACTATAAATGGAGTATAAACTTTAAAAAATGTGAATCACCATGTTGTAAACCTGAAACTTATATAACATCGTACATCAACTATACCTCAGTAAAAAACTTTTTTAAAGATAGAATCTCTACTTTTATTAATCCAGGAAACTGGAATAGTAGTGGTGCAACTGAAAGAAATAAGAGAGTTGGGAAGAGTAGATCTGGGAATCTGGAAGAAGGGAGAAAAATTACTTACCAAATTTGAAATGTTTGACAGTCTCCAGGTGGTAGTTGAAATGCTGAATTATCAGAAAAACAATGTGGGCTAATGATTCTCAAACTTCTCAGGTACGAAGATCACTTTTTAAATTAAAAAATGTGAATATTTATTTATAATTTTACCTTTAGTGTTTGTTGATAGAGAATACATATAATGACAACAACTATGAATTCAGTTACACTTTTAAATGAGTTTCTATTTTATTAAATCACAAAGTGTTCATTTGCTTTTATTTGCAAAGGAGACATGTGAGAGAGGCATCTTTTTTGCTCTGTAGCCAGTGCTTGGTGTGCATTTGGATTTGAGAATACTTTGCAGTAACTAACTCCATGAACCACTGCTCCAAGCTACAGAGAGCAGTTTGGTTGTCAGTCCGCTGTAGGTGATACTGAAGCCTGGGAGTGGATGAGATCATCATGGGAGAATATGCAAGGACAGTAGGAAAGGGATCTAGTATAAAACTTAGGAGAATTCTTGCACTTAGAATATAGTAAGGGAAGGCAGCATAATGGCAAAAAGTCAGGTGAACAGCATTTCAAGGAATGATGTTGAGCTGCAGAGAGATTAAAGAGAAAGGTGGTGATCACTCAGCAGTTACTTGGGAGTTTTGATGGAGCAGTTGGGACAGAGGGCAGGCTGAAGCTTCTTGGAATAGACTGAGGCAAGTTTGAAGGAATGGTTCTTGTTTTCCCTTGTGACCAGTAAAGGCCTCTGTCCTACCTAAATCCCCACATCCCAGCTTGGGGAATACCAGAAAAGTTTTGTTTCCCATAATCATGTTAAGTGCTTTGTTGTGGTCTGAGGACAAAGCAGGAGTTGACCAGTAACGTTTTCTGAGTCCAGCTAGCTCCTTGTTTCACTTAGCATCGTTTGAATCCGGCAGATAACTGTTCCTACTCCAAAAGGAGCCGAAGTGAGGGTTTGTTTTTTTTTTTTAAGGTTCTGGAACAAATCATTGCCATTTAGAATAGATCAGTGACTAACAAACAACAACAAATGGCCTCAAAAGAATCCATTGTTGTTTAATTCCACTTTCTCCGGAACTGACCGGGCTGTCAAGCTGGTGCAAGTGGAGGTTTGCTGTACATAGGCAGCCGGCCCTTGGTTTAGCTTTTGAATGCAGTAAAAATAGGTAACTGGTTTCTCTAACTTGTGGAATTCATAGAAAGGTCAGACTCAGCATGGTTGTTCCAGCATCTCTTGGAAAGGCTAGGTAATGGAGTTTTCGGCTAAGTGGATTTACTGTACTGTTAACTTCGTATACAATACAGTGTTGTGTTAGGACCCTTTTGTATTTACTTCAGATTGGAGAGATGTGGATAGCTGCTTTCTTTTGATTTATTTGACCTTCATATTGAAGCATGAATAGATACAGAGTTGGTAAAAACAAAATCTCATCTTATAAAAATTTTCTTTTAAATCAGATCAAGTTAATATATGAAGTGGTGGGTGTTTAAATTATCACAACAGGCTTTTGTAGGCAACTGAAACTCTCCTAAAGCAAAAGCTTAAGGAGAAAACTCCTTTCCCAGAAGTAAGTGTGGGCCTTTAGAGAGCCTCGTGGGACTCGAAATAGTTCACTTATTTATCTTTCATCTAGTGTCTTGACTTTGGAAGTGTTCGCTTGGCCCTGGCAGTCCTTATGGGGATATTATAATCATAACTACTTTCTTACTGGAACATAAGGGCTTTCTCGTAGGAACTAGGGGGTTTCCTTTTTTTCTGGGTAAAGATGAGAAAGGATAAAAGTTGAAAATTTATATTTTCTAAAATCACTGCCTTATCTCAGAAGAATAAAACCTAAATTTGGGTCTTTAGTTCTCCTTCCTTAAGTTTCTGTTTTTTATTTGTCCAACATACATTCTTTGTTTTCTTATTGCTCATAAAACGATTCAAGAACTCTTAGATTTTCTCATTTAATTTTTACTTTATGCCATGATTTGGGGGAGTATATATATGATGAGATCATTGATGATAACATAAATCTTACAAGGTTACAGTCCTCTTATAAAAAAGATTTTGTGTGTGTATATGCACACACATGGTATTTGTATGTGTGTAGAGTTCTTTTGTTTTTTGTTTGTTTGTTTGTTTGTGTATGCTTGAGTTGAAAGCCTATGGAGCTGTTATATTAGGTATATGATGGGAAAGTAGGTTTCCTTTCCTCTACCTCAGACACTTTCTAGAAGCCCTTCTATTTGGTATAATGTTGTTCAATACAGACTTTACAATATAGTCTGTAACTCCCAAGAGCTTGTTTTTGTGGGTTAGTGTCCAGCTGGATGGTAGATTCTCTCCTTGAAGAGTCTCCCCTGGAGTGGGAAGACAAAGCAGATCTTCCTATGGGTGATTCAGAAGGTGCAGAAATGGTTACCCAAAGAACTGAGGTGGCATGAACATGAAGGTGGTCTCAAAACCTCCAGGCATTTGTGGTGAACAGAGGGTGTACTAAATAGGGACCTACTAGTGTAATTTGCCAAATCTGCCAAATCACTAGAGTCTCCTGAGATCAACCCAGGGACCTGGGAAATTATATTTTTCAAAAGCACCCCAAGTGATTTGCTGGTGCCAGTTCAGTCTTTCTATGTCTCTTGGGAAGCCATCAGGTCACCTGGTAATGCCTTTATAAAATAAAGAGCCATAAAATTTGAGGAGGTCACTAGTTGATGAAAGCAGATGGTGGATGACACAGAGGTTTTAGGGGTGGGGCTTCCCAGCAGTCAGTCCTTAGGGTGGTAGAGAAAGGCCTTCTCCTTGGATGGGATGACTGAGACTGGAATTTTGTGTAGCATTCTGGTAGATGGCATAAAGCAAAAGTCCCAGGTTTGGTGATCTGGCCTTCAGGGATGCCTGCCTTATCTCCCAGTTAACAATTGCTCCTTACTGTTTTGAGTTGAGTAGACCTTCCGTTTTCCTCTGATATATGTATTCTTCTGGCCTTCTGTAATTTTCTCCTTAGACGGCTTTGGGTCCTTTTAATCCTAAGGGTGCATTGATCACAAGTTTACTTGTTTCTCTTAAATAGAAGTACTTGGCCAACTCCTCTTTGTATGTGGGAGGTCTCCAGGCAACTGTGAATAACTTTTAAAGGCTACAAGGAGGTCAAGAACTAATTTGCTGGGTCTTGTTCTGTCTCTTTAAAGGCAGGTTTCTCTGCCTTGCTCGGGCTGTGAAAGTATTACTACCCCCTTGGCTCTGTCTTAGGCTCTCTGCTGCTTCTCTGTCCCTGGTTTCATCCTGTATCTCTAACCCTGAGATACACTTAGGCTCCAGTCTGTTATTTTTCACACAAGGCTGTTCTACTTAAGCATTCTACCTGGTACCATGTTCAAGTGCCCTATGTTTGAAAGGGAATCCCATCATCCCTGATTTTCTGTGTCCCCAGTGCCTGTCGCAGTTCTAGACTCTCACACATGTAATCCTGTAGTCATCTATTACTTGAACCACAGAAAGTGTTAAAAAGAAAATGGTAACCATTTCCTCTTTTTTCATCACTTACACCTCAGTGATCACCAGGTCTTGTCATTTATTTGTCTGAATTTTTCCTGCCTATTTTTTCTCAGTTCCTAAATATACCACCTTCTATCTTCTCACCACCAGTTCATACTGAAATCTCTGTTCCTCTGCCTGCCAGACTGATCTTGCTCATTTTTCTTTATAAAATGGGAATTAACTATACCTATCTCAGAGGGCTGTGTGAGGATTAGACATAATGTAACATAAAGTTTTTATCATATGGTCTGACACAGTGAATGGTGGAATAATGTACTTTTTACCCTCTTCTGAATTTGATTATCCTTCATTTCACCTCTGTCCACACTATGGAAACAGCAAGGTGGAAAGTCAAAAATTAGACAGAGAACCCTGTGAACCTTGGTTTGAGTCCCTAGACTTCTGCTTAGCTGGTTGTGTGATCTCAGGCAAATTTCTCATCTTCTTTGAGCCTTTATATTTTATCTTTAAAATGAAGACAATTACTGAACACTGACTCTTAGGATTGTTAGGAGGGTAAAATAACATAACTTAGGCATAGAGAGAATGCTTCCTTAACAGTCAGTTGCTATGCAAATACTCCTTGTTTTTCTTCTTCCCATACTGCAATCTTAAATCCCGTCGGGCCTAACAAATAGGTTTAAGAAGTTTAGAGCAAATGTGATGAGTGTTTCCTCTCTTCTCTTTCAGGTTAAACCCATTCACAGTAATGGCCACGGCCTTACCCAGAACCCTGGGGGAGTTGCAGCTGTATAGAATATTACAAAAAGCCAATCTGCTTTCTTATTTTGATGCCTTTATCCAGCAAGGTGGCGATGATGTCCAGCAACTCTGTGAAGCTGGAGAAGAGGAATTTTTGGAAATCATGGCACTTGTGGGCATGGCCAGCAAGCCCCTTCATGTTAGAAGGCTACAGAAGGCTTTGAGAGACTGGGTTACAAACCCTGGCCTTTTCAATCAGCCGCTGACATCCCTGCCTGTTAGTAGCATACCCATCTATAAATTACCAGAGGGATCACCAACGTGGCTGGGAATATCCTGCAGCAGTTATGAAAGGAATAGCAGTGCCCGGGAACCTCATTTAAAAATCCCCAAGTGTGCTGCCACCACCTGTGTGCAGAGCTTGGGACTGGGGAAATCAGACGTGGTGGGGAGCTTAGCGCTGCAGGGTATTGGTGAGTCCAGACTCTGGCAAGGCCACCATGCCACCGAGAGCGAGCACAGCCTCTCTCCAGCCGACCTCGGCTCCCCAGCATCCCCAAAAGAAAGTAGCGAGGCGTTGGATGCCGCTGCTGCGCTCTCTGTAGCTGAGTGTGTGGAGCGAATGGCCCCCACGCTGCCGAAAAGTGACTTGAATGAAGTGAAAGAGCTGCTAAAAACCAACAAGAAGTTGGCCAAAATGATCGGTCACATCTTTGAGATGAGTGATGACGATCCACACAAAGAGGAGGAAATTCGAAAATACAGTGCAATATATGGCAGATTTGACTCAAAGAGAAAGGATGGGAAACATCTCACACTTCATGAGGTAAAAAGCCCACGTTTTTCTTTGTATGTGTGTGGCGTGTTGTTTTTCTTCTTAGAGATAAGTTTGGTAATCGTTGTCAACAAAGGAGATACACTCCCTGAAAACAGAATTAAAAACATTTAGGTCTTAGTAAAATATAACCCTTTTGTGAAAACAGACCATATAATTGTGTTAGGGTATTTTTGTGTTGAACTCAAACATGTTGAGCTTTGGATCTACAGTGTAAGGTGACTTTAAGAAAAATTACCAGAATTTAAGCAATGACAGCACAGAGTCTGCGTTTACGAGGCAGTTTGCCCTTTAATTAAGAAATAAAATGAGATTTTAAATAAAGCCATTCACTGAAAAATCATTTTTGTAGACAGTTATTTTAAGGAAAAAAATTTTGTAATAAATAACCAGATCTTAAAGTGATTTTCAGATAGCATAGAAGACAAAATTATATTAGATAAGTATTAGAAGAATTATTATAGCTTTTAATATTGTTTTGGCTTGACATTTGATATTAAAAATTCTCATCATTTTACCTTGGTAGCATCTATCCAGAAATACTTTGCTTAAGTAGAAAAACGCAGATATGCCTACCTCGTTTGCATTTTCTCCCTTTTTCTTACCCATCTGGCCAACACATCATCTTTAAGATTTAGTCCAAGCATCAGTTTAAGTCTTTTCTGATATATTTCCCCCCAAGTGGAATGACCTTTCTTTTCCATTTTTATCCCTATATAGACTACTGTCATAGTGACTTCAGCTTCAACACTTTACTGTACTTATAAATACTGGCCTGTCCCTCACAGTATACTTTGAGATTCTTCAAGGCAAAGATAATGGCCTATTCATTTTTATATATTCAGTCTAATGTACCCAATAAATGCTTGAAAAATAAATGCTTTTCAACAGTTTAAAAAGTCATTTTGTAGCTAAAGATTATAGTCATTTATCATTTATAAGAAAGAAATAAATTCTCCTTGAAAAAAATTTTCAGTTGAATGCAGTATTTCATGTTAGAAACATTAGATCTTCCTCCCAGACTTGTACTTTAGCACAAAAAAGAATATACACTTACTGAAAAGTATTCAGTCATTACAAAAGGATGTAAAATAATTGAATCTGTAAACTTCCAAATACTTTTCTTTACATACACAAATATGGGATCATATTTTGCACACTTCTCCAAATTCCTTTTTTAAAAAATGTAACAATATATTCAAAGTACATATACTATTATTTTCAAGTGAGTACATATAGAGCTACTTTATTCATTTATGGGCTACACTATATTCCACAGTATGACTGTGTTGTTATTTATCTTAGCCATTCACTTTTAATGTCATTTAGGTTATTTCCGTTTTTTAAATTTTACATATGGTGGTACATGAACATTATACGAATATACCTTTATAGGCCTGTGCATGTTTTCCTATAGAATGATTTCAACATGTAAACTTATGGGATCAAAGAATATGTAGGTTTAATATTTTAGTAGCTGCTAAATTGCCTTCTAAAAAAGCTGCAACAATTTACATTTCCACTATCATATATGAGTGTCCTTTTCTGCATGCTCTTGCTAATATTATGTTTATTATTTTTAATCCTTGTCAGTCTAAGAGATGAAAAGTTTTCATTGCTCAAGTTAACTTTCCTTAGTGAAGATGAGTATCTTTACATATATTTGACATCCTGTTTTATATTCGTACCCTTTGTTTTAATGTTGGGGTTTTTTGTCTTACCTTTAAAATATTGGTAAGAACTTTTTATATTTTAAGGATATTCATTTTGTTTTATGTTGTAAACATTTTCCCAGATTATCATTTGTCCTTTGACCTTTCAGACTGGTTACCATGTGGAAGTTTAATTTTATGTAGTAATACCCATTGATCTTGTCCAATATGATTTCATTAGTCTGATTCTCTATTCCCTCACCAGTATAGAGTTACTTTAATGTGCTGTAGCTAAATAATATATTTTAATATCTGGAAATGCAAGTGCCCCTTCAAAAGTCTTGTTTTGTAGCTTCTGGTATTTTTTAGGTAATCTTACGCATTTCTCCTTCCAAATAAAAATTTTAATGCATTTGTCAAATTTCCCCAAAATTTCTGTTGGTATTTTGACTAGAAAAGCCTTAAAGGTATAAAGTAGGAAAAAAATTGATATATTTACAATAATGAAGGCTCCCATACAGTAAGATAGTAATGTGCATTTACTTATGTAGATCTTTTATATTCCTCACTAATTTTATAGTTCTTTATTCATAAGTTTTGCATATTTATTATTAGGTCAAATACTGTGTATTATGTATGTATATTAAATGTCTATATCATCCATATTAAATTTATTTTACTTGTATAGGATATACTAATAGATATAAAAAGGATGTGATTGTAAATGAAATTTTTTCCTGTGTTCTAATTACTATCACTGGCTGATTTTTGTGTGTTTTATTTTCAGCAGTTTCACTGTTTGATATTTTTAAATAAAATTATTTTAGGTATGAATGAATACTGGTGCTTAATATGAGAGAATTGGTTACCAAAATTAATCACAGGGTTTCTGTGATTTGATCTATTTTGGCCATATCCTTTTATAACTGTTATGTATTGTTGCCATACAATAATAGAGTCTCACTAGAACTTGTGAGTAGATCTAGAAATACAGGTAGCATTATAATTTCTATACACTTTGACACTTTCATTACTTATGAACCAACAGAGGAATCTACTAAAAGGCTATTAACGGTTGTCATTAGTAGGAAGCAAGGGGCAAAACATGTAGGCAGTTTTAGTTTCATATTTTAAGCCAGTTTTCATTTTTAAAACATAGCAGATGAAACACAAAGTTGACTCAAAAGACCTTATTTTTATTAAAGTAAAAGTGTGTTAAAGAGATGACTTTAATAAACCCTATCAACCTCACTAAAAAAAAAAAAAAAGTCCTAACTTACTTAAAAAAAAATCCTAAATGAATTATTTCACACTTGGCTTTTGCTCAGAGGCTCTTTGCTTCTTTGGAGAAATAGGCACAGGTGGTATTGCAGTAATGAGACCATTGTGGGTTTCCCAAATAAGGGGACACTCAAAATGAATGCTAGTAGGCTGAGGTGTGGAGGTGGGGGCTTTGGGAAATGTGGCTTATGTTTTTGAAACTTAACTTAGATCACTTGTTACTTGTATCTCAAGTGTGTGAATCTGGTCCAGTAATATAGTTTAGGACAGAAGTTTATGAATCAGGATGCTTTCTTCAAACTAGTAACCGTCCAAGAGCTTGCTTGGTGGAAATTATGAAATCCTGAGGGAATTAAGGGAAAGAAGGTACTATTCAGTACCTTTTAGGTCTTATGATAATTTCTCATTCCTTCACTTGACTGGGTAAAATGAGAGAAAGATTTTTTAAGTATTGTGTGTTAAGTTACTTACTGTGTGGAATTGTCTATTTGTCTTTGTGTTATGCAGTAACTTTATTAATCTTTAATAATGTGTTTTGTTTTAAAAACCTATTTTGTTTGATATTAGTATAAATACATGTGCTTTCTTTTTGTTAATAATTACTTGTTACATCTTTTTTCCATCCTTTTAGTCCTTCTGAATCTGTGTTTTAAATATAGCTCTTGTAAATACAAACAGTTGGATTTTTAAAAAATCCAGTCTTACTTTCTTTGTATTTTAACTGCAGCATTTGGTCCATTTACATTTATTATAATGACTGATGTTTTGAACTTATTTCTTTTATTTTATTTTGCATTTCTTCCCTTCTCCCTCTTTATATCTCAGATTTACCACCTGGAATTCGTTTCCTTTAGCCTGAGGTGCATCATGTAGAGTTTTCTTAATAAAGGTCTGCTGATGCCAAACTCTGTCCTTCCACACCCCACTGTGCTATACAGTATGAGCTTGTTGTTTATCTATTTTATATATATTAGTTAGTATTTACAAATCTCAAACTTTGAGATACTATCTTCATTCATTTTGGCCTGAATAGTTCTTACTGTCATGCTGGCTCATTCATCAATGATTTTAGCACTGCATCAATTTAGGATGTTTTCCCTTTCTATTTTATCCAACATTTTTAGTTTTCTGTGACTGGGGCCAGTCATGGTACCCAGCCCTCCCTGTGCTGGAAGTGAAAGTCTTGATTGCCTTTGGAGCCTGCCTATCACACAGCATTCATACAGTATTTTTATGGTAACACTTACTTGAAACTTAATCAAAAGTTACAATCGTTTGTTAAAGATTATAATAATTTTAACTATGTAGAGAAAATGTTTAAGTCTAGTTGTAAATGATAGAAAGCTAACTTTAAGAAATTTTTATGTGAAGGTATAAATGGAATTTTGGTATTTTCAGTCATGAAAAGAGGAAGTAAGTAAACCAATGAGGGAGAATTATAGTTTTAACAAAACTAGAAACTTAGAAGTTTTTAGAAGTTAGCTTGGTGCTTACCTGAATGACTATTTTGGAGTATTTGTATCATTTTTCTTTTTAAAATAGATCATACTAGTTATTGATTTAATTATTAGCAACTGGGAGTATGAAATCTAGAAAATATTTACAGAAAATATATTTTTGAGAAGGAAGCTTGATGAATCAGCTTCTTCTTACAGCTTGAGGTGAGCTTTCAGTATTTCTTCAGCCCCAGGTTTTCTACCAGAAGGCTCCCTGAGGGCTTGGTGAGTTCAGTCTACTTTTTTGGTCCGTTGGAGCTTGAATTCAGTAACAAAGAATGTGTTTTGTTTGTTTTTCTTGGTTTCTGGTAGGATGATGGAGGGAATACTTGAACATTGTTTTCAGTTAATGTTGAAAAGTTGTTTTCTGTGGTTGTACAGGAACTGGTACCTCTGAAATGTCAATTAAAATATCTTACCGACAATCAGAAGCTCTCTATACTAATTTAGATTTATGAGTACAAAAAAGAAACAGCTACATAAAAAGCAACTTGAGAAGGGTCTTTTAAGGTCATTGTAGCTTCCACGAAGCTGAAATTGAAGTTAATTTATTTAGGAAATTATTCTTTGAAGTGTATTTTAACTTTTAACTCCCAAAACAGTGTGCCTTTCAAAAGCACTCAGGTAAGAAATTGATCTGTTGATGATTCTTTAGGAGAAGAGGAGAAGGCTGAAAATAAGTTCTTCCTATTATGCTTTTATATTCAGCTATGGGTTTAAAATAGGAAGCCTGGGCTTATTGTAACCTTGTCACCAGTAGCCACATTAAGGCATACCTGGGAGATACTGAAGGTTTGGTTCCAAACCACCGCAGTCAAGTGAGACACATGAATTTTTGGTTTCCCAGTGCATGTAAAAGTTATATTCACACTATACTGTAGTGTATTAAGTGTGCAATGGCATTATGTCTAAAAAAACCTACATACCTTAATTAAAATACTTTATTGCTAAAAAAATGCTAACCATCATCTCATCTGACAACACAGGGGTGCCACAAACCTTCAATCTATAAAAATCACTATCTGCAAAGTGCAGTAAAGTGAAGGCGATAAAATGAGGTATGCCTATATTTGCCTGCGTATAAGCTAGTGGAACTCACAGTAGGAAATCTGGGGTGGAGGATATTAGATATCTGTATCACGCTATATGTCGCATACCATAACGCATTCTAGGTGGTAAATAAACTTGTGGAAAAAAGAACCCATTAGACTAAATTATAGGACAACGTTTATATGTAATGGGATGAGAAGAGAGTTTTCTGTGCATGGCACCCCAAACAAAACTATAAGGCTAATGACAACTATGAAAAAATTAAAAACACCACCACTACATATGACGAAGAGTTAATGCTCTTAATACATAACAAATTCCTCAAGTCCTTAAAATACAAAATAGTGCAGTAGAAGAAATAGGCAGTTGCCATGAGCAAGCAGATTTTAAAATAAGTCAAAAACATAAGGAAAAGTTCCAGTTTTATAGCCAAAGAAATGCAAATTATGGCCAAATATCATTGAGAACACATCAAATTGGTAAAGCTTTTAGATAGTAAAAACTGGTCAGTGTTGGTCAAGATTCTGGGAAATGAACTCTCCTTATAATTGTTGTTAGCATTAAGATTTGGAGCAACTTTTGTGAAAAGTAATTTGGTAAAATATATACTCTTAAGATTTAGTATATTCTGTGACTAAGAAGTCTATTTGTAATAATCATCAGTCAGCCAATATTTATTGCTCATACAACCCATGCCAGGTACTGATGTAAAGAAGCCAAGTCTCTGCCTTAGTATGTGAAAAAGTAAAATAATGCGGCATACATAAATGAAAAAAAGGAGATTACATGTCTGTATTTCACAAAATTATATGAAAAACATTTTCTAGTTTATTAAACAAATGATAGATTTTGAATTTAGGATAACATTTTCTATTTTAAATTTTAGCATATGGTGTTTGGTCAACTAGCATCTCTATACTGGCAGTATTTAACACTTACATGAAAGAGTAGAGTTAGATGAATTTTAGAGATCAAGTGACTCTAAGATCTTGATTTTTCCATTATAGCCCTAATTTGTGAAAACTGTCTTTTACTAAGTGATTTGATAAGTATTTAACTAAAATCATTTAGTATTTCTTTCCTAAGAATTTTCATGTCAGTTCACATTAAAAAAAAAAATCTGTCAGACCATGTATCCTTACTTTTAGATAAGGAAATATCACCATATCATATAATCAGATCCCTTGGGTTTTTCATAAGAAAAATGAGATGCAGAACATTTTTTTAACTCTCTATTTTGCTTATTTTCTATGATCTCTCCTACCTAAACAAAAATAAATAAACCATATAAATAAATGAAACCAAGATGACTACTTAGATCAGTTTGAGTTCTGAGAGATGGTAAATTATTTGATTTTCTTCTGAAATTAGGCAGTAGGACTAATTAGGAGTAAAGACTATCCTGATTTTCGTTAATTATGATTGCATTATATAATGATGTGACAGTTTTATTAAGTGAAACATTTTCCATATTGATGAAATAAAAATGTTTATAATGTTTACAACTTTACTTGGACATGCAGCTTACTGTTAATGAAGCAGCTGCTCAGCTCTGTGTGAAGGATAATGCCCTGCTGACAAGAAGAGATGAACTTTTTGCCCTGGCCAGGCAGATTTCTCGTGAAGTCACCTATAAATATACATACAGAACCACCAAGTAAGTGTTTAATTAATTGGCAGTATTTTTGCATTGATAGAAGTAGAGCTTGAAACACCATCCATTGATAGAATATAAGCAATATCTGAAAAAGCAGAAGTGTGATTATAGTTCTATAAAATTAAACAGTGAAGTGGCTTTTCAAAACATTGCTGGTGTGGTTTTTGTTGTCTTGGTTAGTCTTTTGTCTGTCTGTCTTTTGAAAGATAGTTGCCTAGCACCAGAGCATTGCTCTGGTAGTGGTTTTAGACATTCTTGCTTTGGTTTTGAGCATGATGATGGGATTTAGTCAGTCAGCACTTATGGACTTATTTGTTTACCCTACAAACTATGTGAACTTGTTGGACTTTCTGAGGAAGCAGAATGTTTCCTTTTGCAAGGTATTTGTGATCTAGTGAGATTAGCTAAATAGATAAAAAGACTCCTTTGCCTAGTATTTAAGAGAAAATTGGAAAATACTAGACTTCTAGCAAGTGGAATATGGAACGTGCATTTGAAATTAAAAACCTCATTTCAAAAAGCAGTAATGGTTTTAAAATTTAATGTAAACACACCATATTATTCTTCATCTTATCCTCACTTGAACCCTAAGCATTGTCTGCAGGTAAAGGACCATTTTGATTTTGTTCACTTGGTTCCACATGGACCCTGATTTGCAGTGCACCATCAGCTGTGCCACTGCTTCTCTGAGTAGATGCTTTAGAGTAACTAAGTGTGTGTGCTAAGAACCACATCTTGAGCACCCTTCCCAGCTCCAGTAAATCACGGTCTCTGGGGATGGAGCCTTAGAATCCAAACTTTCACAAGCATCCCACATGATTCTTGGGCATATTCCAGTTTGAAAAACACTATTACAGGCACTTGCTATCGTCACCATTATTTTCCCCAACTCACAGCAACTTCATTTTCTACCCTATCTGAAGAGCCCATGTGTTTACAAACTGGCAACAAGTAAAATTATGCAGACTAAATGAACAGGGGTAAGAATATACAGCAATATTATAGGATTATTTATAAGATTTTCTGAGTTAATCAAGGGCTGATTTTGTGATTTTCTATTTTCTTTGCTGTATTTTACAAAATTTTCTTTCTGACTGCTTTATTTAAATAATTTTCTTTAATAAAAGTAATGCATGTACATGATTTAAGAAGTCATATAGTACATAAGGCTTATCATGAAACTTAGTGGTTCCCCTGCTCCATCCCCCTTCCTTCTTCTGAGTACCATGCCCCAGAGGCAGTTGCTTTCAAAAATTTTTAGCTGGTTTTTGTAGTTTTTATTTATATTTATATTTATATTTCTTTCCTTAAGTTAAAGAATTTTAAAATACACAACAGTTTTATATTATTTAGAAGCCAAAACTATGTAAAGAGGTAATGCAGAAAAGTTGCATTCCCATTCCTGTCTCTTTTTACGTTGTTCCCTTCCTCAGTGTAGGTAATTTTTATTAATTTCTTTTTTATTTTTCTAGTATGTGCTTATGTACATGCAAACAAATACAGTTGCCCACTTTTACCTTTTTTTTCCAAGAAGCACTAATGAATTAATGTTACATTAATGAATTAATGTCTGCATTATTCTATATTTTGTTTTAACGTCTTGGAGATCTTGCTATATTAGTACATACACATCTTCTTCATTATTATTTTTTTTTTACAGCCCCATGATATTGCATTGTGTAGATATACTATGATTCATTTAACCAGTTCCCTATTGGTGGGTACTTGAGTTGTTTATTAAAGTATAGTTGATTTATAATGTTGTGTTAGTTTCTGGTGTGTAGCATAGTGATTCAGTTATACGTATATATATGCATTCTTTTTCAGGTTCTTTTTCATTCTAGGCTATTACAAGCTACTGACTATAGTTTCCTGTGTTGTACAGTAGGACCCTGTTGTTTATGAGTTGTTTCTATTCTTTTGTCATTATAAATAATACCACAGTAAATAACATAATACATACCATATTTTGTTGATTTTGAGATGTATTTTTCCACACTTTAACATCTTTTATATTGAGGTATAACTTAAAATTTATGGCTGGCCATAGTTTAATTGGCAGTAGTATTTCATGTACGTGTAGATGGTTCTGTGGGATAGATTCCCAGCAGAGGGATCCCTGGGTAAAGGGAAAATGCATCTATAGTTTTGATAGATAAGATGTATTTTAATCTCATGTAGCCTTAGGCATTCATCTTAAATGATCATTTTTGTCATTTTATCCTAAATTGTACTTATCCATGAAGGAATATCATGGAATACAGTCCTCTTTGATTTTTTCCTTTTTCTTTATGTAATACCTATTACATACTTATTGAGTACTTTCTGTGTGAGAAGTTCTTAGGTGGTGGCTTTTTAAAATGTGTAATATAATTGTATCTGCCTGTTTCCCTAATGTTAACTTAGAAGTGATGAAAAGTCTCTTTTTCATTATTTTACTGTTCATTATGAATGTCTTATTTCTGGTATCAGGGTTTCAGGGTTACATGTTTTGGTGGAAGCTTATAGATTGAGATGCCTTTTGAAAAAATTTATTACCTTCTCAAGCTTTTCTCTCTCTCTCATTCCCCTCAGATCAAAATGTGGAGAAAGAGATGAGTTATCCCCGAAGAGAATTAAAGTGGAGGTATGATTATGTATTACATTTTCTTACACTAATAATGTTTGCTTACTAGCTCAAACTGAAAAAAGGAATTCCTATCAGCTAGTGAAGAATGTGAATTGTAGATTCTTAAAAGCAATGTAGAATTTTATTGCTTTAAAGTGTCTGTGGTAGTCTAAACTCGGATACTCAGGAAGTTCTCAGAAGAAAACAACAATGATGAGCTCCATGTCCAGCTAATTTATCAAAGGTTGATTTGTAGATAGATGTTTTCTACAGATTTAAAATTCTTTTCTGGTTAAACTGTTCCTTTTATAATTTTATTTACATCATTAATCATCTTATCACATACATAAAGAGGAGCTAAGATTCAACTTCTTTGTATTAACTATCTGAGAGAAGTTTAGTAGCTACAAATTATGGAGACTTTACTGAAATTAAAAGCCTCTTTTAGAGATCATAGTTGAGGCTGTCCTTCTGATTTTAGACCTGCAAGTGGTAAGGTAGGTTGAGCAAGAAAAATGTGCCTTTTTTTAGGGATCTCAGAAATACAGAATGGTTTCAGAACTGCTGCTCCTTAATTTGGATTGAATACTTTTTTCAAAGCCAGTCTACAGCAGAACAGAAGTTGGAAGTCAGGCAGCTAGCTCTTTTTTTTTTTTCTTTTCCCTTGGGCAGGGAGTGGAGGTCGGTACTCTCTTAGCCATTCATTATTTAATGTCAAGTTAAAGCAAATAAGCTGTGTTTATCTACCCTAAATTTCCATCATCAAATTATTCTTACTAAGCATCTGTTTGTATATAATCTCTCATTTATACTAAAGCCAGAGTTAAGCCTTTAAAAACATAAACCCCTTTTCTTGCTTACATCTTTCCAGTGGCTTTCTGTACCTAGAATCAAATCTCCACTTTTCCCTGAGGCGTCTCAGACCCTGCATGCTCTGACTCTGGCTTGCATCTCCAACCTCACCTGTTAACGCACTTCCCCATTCTTACTGTGCCCCAGCTCCACCGGCGGACTTTCTGTTCCTGGAACAAGTCAGACTCATTTGTGCCTCAGCACTCACCACTCTCCATGCCTAGGTCTTTCTCTAGATCTTGACATGGCTTCAGCTCATAGCTGAGAATTTCCTCTGACTTCCCTGCTTCCCTTTCTAAAGGGGCACTGTTACCCCAAAATCACAGTTAAGCTCTTTGTCTTGTTTTGTTTTGTTTTCATAGAACTTACCAGTGTCTGAAACTATTATGTATTTGTTTTTAATTCGCTCCACTAGATGAGAATAGAGCTCTTATTTGTCCACTGCTTTATACTGTTTATAATAATGCCTTGAACTTCATAGGACTTAATAAAATATGTTACATGAAATAATGAATGGCCATGGATAAACATCTTTCACTTATAAAAGCTTTAGCCAAAAGCAGGGGTTCTCAAAGGAGAGAACAATTTTGTCCAAAGAGAACACATTTTAAAAAATTGTGCTTATATTTATAATCTACCTCACTGTTAGCTCTGGAATAATGTTTAAGATGGGTTAGCCTCACATACCACTCAAAGAATTTGTTAAAATGATCTAAAAGGCCATTGAAAAAGCTAACTAGTGAAATAGTTTTCTCTTGTTGCACCCAAAGTTAATGAGAGAGGATCCTTGTGGATTTAGCTGTAAGTGACTCTACCTCTGAAAGGAAAGTCAGATAAACATAGAAACTGCCAAAAGGCATGTGCCATTGGAGGATTTACAGGAGAGAAGGTACAAAACGTACCCAGTGGCCAGGAAAAGTAGTCAGCTACTGGGTTAGAAGTTAACACGTGCCTCTCTGTCTCACCAGTGGCGCTCCATGTCATCATGACTCAGGCTGTTCTCACATGTAGGCCCCAGTTTCCTTTTTGTCTAGCTTCAGAGGTCACTAGTGAACACTGAAGTTTGAGATCATCTATCTCATGGATTTTTGGTGCTATAGTGTTTTCTTGTTAGGCTGTATTAATAATTAGTCTTTCTGACCCTCTGAATGGCCCTGATCTGAAATGTAAGCAGATTGTTTCTGTATCCAGTTACAGTATTTTGAGTTTCTTTTTAGTAGCTCAGAGTATTAGGTTATAGTATTAGATGTGACCCTCTATTCCTTTATCCACTGCTAGAGATAACTGAATTATAGTTCTGTATGGTTAGTTTATTACTTTATACTAGACTTCACAAAGCCATTTGAACAGTCTCAGATTGAGAATTAAGATAACCAGTGTTGCCTTTTTCTGTGAATAACAATTCTAACCCCTTCCAAATAAGGATAGTGACTAATCAACCCCAGCTGTCTTTAAATGCTCTTAAAGACACTAAATTCTTATTTTTGTTCCCCAGAAAAAGAGATTTTAGCTTTGAATTTAGGACAGTAGTTTACTTTTTTGTTGGTTTGTTTTAATTTTGTCTTGTTTTTGCATAGTTTTTTAAAAAGCTTCTGTATTGCAGAACATCAGTATCTTTTCAAAATGTGTATTATGCATGTGTGTATAATGCCTACAGATGTATATAGTATAGTGTGTAATCCTTTGCAGAATATACTATATTGGCATAAAGACTTGTCTAAATTCTCTTGAGGTATATTCTAAATCGAATTTGAGGTACTGGCATTGTTCATTCGGTTCTGGAAGCTGATACGAAGGTAGTTGGTATTTTGCCGTATTGGGTTACTACTCCCTTAAGAAGACATTTCACCAGCTATTAGTGCTTCATCCATGTCTCCCTTCTCTGGCTGCTGAGGAGGGGGAGAATTTCTGGCATCAGAAGAGATTAGGGGAGGCTTTATTGGAGGAGGTACCACCTTAGCTGGGTTTTAAAAGAAGGGTAGAATTTGAGAAGGTAGGTGTGTAGGGTGGAGGGTGGAGGGGCATTGCAAAGAAAGACTGTTGGCAAAGACACAGAGGTAAGAAAATACTCTGTGCATTTAGAGAACAGTGAGACCAGTTTGTCCAGAATGTGTGGCTGACACATAGGACATCATAAGTAAAACTAGAAGAATTTCAGAATTCTTTGAACATACTGTTTGTCTTATTTTATTTGAGTATTTGTTTTTGCAATTCTTGGCTCATTATCTATTAAGGAAAAGTAATATAAAAATAAACTTAAGCTTAGCCCATTGTAAAGCAGTATAACAGATTCCTAATTACTAGGCCCAAATTAATGAGACCATTTTCTCTTCCTTTACATCTTAATTTTTCCAAAATCCTTGACAACAGCCAATGAGCATACATGCCAAATTGCCAAGGTTTTTGAATCTTAAAAAGACCATTTTTATAAGGACAAAAAAATATAATATCTAGTAGATAAAATAGAAATAACTCAAAATAGGTATGTAACAGAAAGAGAAGCTTCTTGTATGCTGTTTTCAGTGCATTAGGGTACACTAATAAAACTAGTGCTTTGTTCAAGCCCGGTAGTTATTTTCTCATTGCTAAATGCTGTATTTTCCTGGTCTGTCTGTGATGGTTTGGATGGAATTAAGTTTTAAAATCCTTGTCTGGTTTTTCTCCTCTTATTGTATAGTCGGTGGTTTCCCTCTAAGGATAGCTGTTTGTTCGGTGGTGGTGGTTGTTTAATACCAGTATACGTGTTATGTGAAGTACTCAGGACAATTTCTCATCCTTAAATAGTGTTCTTCCTACAGGGCCTGTAAGATTAAAAAACACAGAGATTTTGAACTTTTTTCTGTAATTCCTAGAATATATTAGACAGACACAGAGGAAGAAGCCTGTTAGCTTCAGGAGGCCTTACCAGGGTAGCCCATTATCTGGAATGAAGCCTAGGGGGAAGCCTCTTTAGCCCTATATGTTAGTGTAGGGTTTGGGAATATTTCTCCTCCCAAGGCTAGATGAGTAGATTGTCCACCTGGAACACAAACCTCTGTATGAATCCACTTCCAGCTAAAATGTAAATGGATTATATTTATTCTTTTCTTTTTTAGAGACCTCAAATCTAGCTCTGGGTCAGTTGTAAAAATAACTGTTTTTCTAGAATCAATTACATGCCTATCACTGCTACGCATTTGAAATATATTATTATTACAGACCTTGTCTATTCTATATGGAGTCTTTATGATTTCTGCTTATAGCCAAAGAGTGACCCAGAAATGATCAGGACCTTTCCCGACTTTCTACATTTCTATCTAGTGGCAGAGTCAGGGCTTCAAATCTAGGTCTGGCTTCTAAACTTGAAAGCAGTACCACCTTCCTGGGTGCTAATAAGGATTCACAAGACATCTTAGGTTTGAAAACCGCTACCTGGATTATACCTCTTCTCCTGCTAGTCTGGTAATAAAGGCAAAGTGTGCACAGGACTGGTAGTCTTTGAAGAAGGGGGAAGGAACGGCAGTTATCTTCTAATCCAAAGATGTTTAACAACAGTTATACACGTTTTTAGTAGGAAATGTAACATTATAAATTACAAAATATATTTAAATATAAAACACTACCATTTGACATATTAATTTTTCAGAATGATGAAAAACAATGTGTTAGGAAGATAAAGTCCCTGGCACTCTTGTCTTCCCCTCAGTTTTTTTAAACATTAGTTATAAGTAGGTTCGGTTGATGTCTTTTCTTTTACATTAAGGACATATCCTATGACAAACCCTGTCATTGCCTCTGGTGTAATAAGTAATATCTTAGAGGAGAGGAAGGATGTGAAAAACAACCAGTCTCGGCCTTGGCAATGGTGGCCGACTAAATGGACTGTTCACTGTTTGGATCTCATCTGTCTGCTGAGATTGCTGGGGACTAGGCAGAGAGATAGGAGGTGACAGCGCTCTTGATCCTTTGTGGGCTGGGAGTGCAAAGCAATCAGAGATAACTGGATGAAAGAAATGAAGTTTATTAATAGAGACCAGAGAAGTCAGAGAATTGGGGCTTGAAAAAGAAAGATTTAGAGGAAACATCTGCTGGCAGTTCCACTGGGGTGGGGGTGGGAGCGTGAGGAAGCGGGAGGGAAGAGGGTCAGAATCTCCACCTACGTTGTCACTAAGCTTCTTGAAGAGAAAGCAGGTCTGATTTGATGCAGATTCTTCCCCTCTGGATCAGAAAAACAGAAGCATTACAATCTGCTATTCATATAGAAAGTGTGAGTAGAAAAAAGAAAAATGCACATGTGAGGCTTGAGAACATCTGCTGGAACAAGTCATTTTAAAGACAGCTAAGCAGTGCCTTCAAAGCAACTGCTAGTATTTGGTGGAAAGGATGAGGAGAAATGGGGGTGGAGACCAATGAGATGAAAGTAATTAGGTCATGAACAGCATCCCACCCTGTATCTTTTATTTTCTCAGTGCTCAGACTCAAGAGTCTCTCCAGTCAGGGAACACTGTGATTAATGGCAGCAGCCAAGAATATGACAAGAAGATAAATTGCTCATAGCATGGTACAGCTGGTTCCTGGGAAAAAAATCTTGAGAGACTTAGAACAAAAGTCCTGCACCAAACATAATGTGAAAGAGACCATCTTCTTGGGAATGTTCTCACTTTTATTTCTGTGTCATATATTTTGGGTACCTTATATTTTATGAAATGATAGCTACTCAGGCCAGCAGTTTTCCCATGCATGATGAACTGTCAGACTGGGAGAAAATCAGAATGAGTAATGTACCCAGTTGCAGAGAGCCACTGGTCTTTGTTATTTATTGTTATTTATTGCTGATTGCATGCTTGTATTTCTCTTTGTTAATGATGGAGCAGTGTCCATTTTCTAAGAACTTTTACATGTAGTGTTTGAAGTTCCCCCTTCCAGCTTTTCAACATTCTCATGGTTAATAATCCTGACAATGGTAGCACCATAAATTTGTATAGCAGTGTGTACTTTTCCCAAGATTTACCATTTGCATTACTTTATTTAATCCCCACGAATTTCTGTTGAGCGGGTAAAGCAGTGATTTAATCTCCATTTGAAAACTAGGAACACTGGAAATAATGAGGTTAACTCTCTTCCATGAGATCACATACCTAGTTCCTAACATGAGAAAATTAGATCACTCCTTTCTCCTGCATGCTCCTTCAAAGACAGTATTGAGATAACTGGAGCTCCTGGGAGTTCTGGCCTGGGCTCACTCCACTCAAGGTCTGTTGATGAGCTGGAACTTTCCAGTCTGACTTTACCCCAAGTTCCAGAGTTAGTGGAGGTCTCACCAACAGATCGGACTCAACATGTCCTCAACTGAATTCGTCAACTTTCCACTCTCTCCAACTTCCTGGTCCTGAGTCTCTGATTCTACTGAATGTTATCACTGAATTCCCAGTTGCCAAAGTCATCTCTCAGGAGTTCACGTATTTCTCTGTTGCATCTGCCATTGTCTGAGGCTAGGGCGCTAGTATCTGTGTTCACTGTAGCCCTCTAGCCACCATCCTTGACCCCCCAACCCCCCACATCACATTCAGATTCAGATTCGGTTTTCTAATCTGATTAGTCTTTTCCCTAAGACCTTCCATGACTTCTCTGCATTTAAGATAAAATCTAAAATTCTTAACATGGTTTACAAGGCCTCACAGAATTTGGCCCTGGGTATCCAATTTCTCAAACCACCCTCTCTTTCTCAGTATATTCTCTTTGTTATCATATTAAATATTTTCCCATTTCCCCAGGATATACTGTTCTTTTTGCCTCCAGGCCTTTATATAAAGCTGCTCTCTTTCCCTAGAGAACTCTCTCCTTCCAGGTCCCACCCAAGACATCATGCCCTCTGGGAGGCCTTCCCTGACACACTGTTCTCCCCTATGCTCTGGATCTCTTTGTCCATTTCCCTTCAGACTGTGCTTGTCAGAAGGGCAGAAGCCATTGTATCCCCAGCATTGAGTTCAGAGGATAGAACCTATTAGGCAAACAAGATTAAATGAATAAAACAAGTGTTTCTAGATTTCCATTTTTTTTCCACTAAAATGTTCCCCACCAATATGGTCAGTATTCCCTTGCTGATTTTAGTGTCAAATGCCTAGCTCATGCTCTAAGATATTAATACTATGTAAATATTCCTAAAATTTATCTTATTCCCCCTGTATCATAAAGCTATAGTAATATCACTTATAGCATGCTATTTTTTTTCACTCTGATTAAATATAGTGGCTTTTGGAGTTAGCTTAGTTAATATCAGTTACAGACTTTTACTGGGTTAATTTCTGTGTACCAAGCACTGTGCTAAGTGTTTCTCACAAACTTTTTTCTTCTTTAAAATGGTTCTAAAGTTAGCTGGGTACGAAGGTTATCCCTATTTTAACAGATGAGGAAACAGACACTGAGAGATGAAGTAATCTGTCTAGTACCACAGCAAATAAGTAGTAGAATTGGGATTTTAACTCAGTGCAAGTCATAAAGTTAAACCAGTTCAGCTGATGAAAAACAGAGCTATAGGAGAAATGCCTCTATTTACTGTAGTAAGTTCATAAAGGTGGCAACTCTAGGATTTTGTGGTTTTCACATAGGCTTTGAAGCCAACGTCTGTCACCGTAAAATGAGGGAAACCCAAGGTTGTTTGTGTGAGGATTAAATGAGATAATTGATGTAAAATACAGGATACAGTCAGGAACTGGTTCATTGTGGGCACCTGGAAAATGATAGCCACTCTGGTGGTTGTTTTCTAAGTCTGCTAGCTTCCTCATTGAACTTTAGGGTTTGCTAAAGATAAAGCTGGATTTTTAGATCTAAATAAATTCTTAGGAGAACAATGGAATGACCAAGAATAGTACTTTTCCTTTAGATTTAAAGTATATACACTTGTATAAAATTTATTCTAGCTCAGTTAATGATTATATTCTATACATTCCTCTAAGACAAGGGTCCTTGGTCTTGGGCCTAGAAAGGTGGCTATTTTTAGCAGTTTTAAAAGGCTGATTGTATATCAACCCACCATGAAGCTACAAGATTATTTCAAGATGTTAAATTTATCTGCTCTTAACTCTAATTATTTTATTGCATGTCTTTGAAATTTAAAAAATAGGAAATGAATTATTAGTTAGGAAATGAATTTTGGTAGATGAAATATTTGAAAACATGAGATTTGCAGTGGAGAAATAGTCTTTTGAAAAGACCCTAATGGGGAAAATTTTTTGAACCATTATCTCATATTTCAAATAAGATAAATATTTTGTCATTATTACATCTTTTTCTGTTGTATTATTACACAGTAACTTTGGTTTTTTATTATGCACCCTTTGCTACAAATATACAGCTTATCAGATAAGGAGACAAATGTTTTGGAGGTTAATGACAGCATCTGTGAGATCTTAAGTAGTTTTCAGTAAAATTATTAAAACCATGCTATCATAATGTTTGTAGTTATAAATTTCATGTGGAGCCCTAAGCAAGCAAAAAAACCCCAAAAAACTTGATAAAATTAGTATATGGATTGGCACTAATATATATAAAGTATAAAATGGAAATAATATAACTTGAAGTGTTGTCCAGGAGTAGAGTGCCCCAGTACGCTCTATTTAATACAAGAACTTAGTATATACTGATAAACATATTCAGCAGTTATTGTATGCTGAAGGCAATATCTCATTTGCTTTATCTCACAACAGCCCTAGTAATTCTTTTATCTTTATTTTTCATATGAGGAAGCTAAAGTTGGGAAACGTTAAGTTACTCATTCGGTGTCATGTAGCTGTAAGTAGTGGTGGAATCAGAACAGGACTTCAGGTCTT
This sequence comes from Vicugna pacos, assembly GCF_048564905.1. Classification (NCBI taxonomy): domain Eukaryota; kingdom Metazoa; phylum Chordata; class Mammalia; order Artiodactyla; family Camelidae; genus Vicugna; species Vicugna pacos. The sequence continues at coordinate 77,531,594 of NC_132991.1, read as the reverse complement.
TGTAACTCCAAAGCCTGTCACCTGTCAGGTGAAATGGCAAAGGAGAAATCACAAGTCAACATGGAAGAATTCTGCAGACATTTAGGTCAGGAATTTGCTTTGGATGTTCACATTACATATAACAAAATAAATTCCAGGTGGGTTAGAGAGTTAAATTAAAAAAAAAAGAAACAATAAAATAAAGCTTTAGAAAACTAGAGGGTAGATTTGAGTAGTTCTCAAATCTCTAAAGCAGAATGCCTTTCTGAATTGTGTAACAATAGAAGAAACCACAAAGTAAAATATAAGTATATACAACTACAGTGTATAAAATGTTAAAAATTGATTATCAAAACAAAAATATAAATTGACAAAAATTAAGAAAACACCACCTAGCTCTGGCATGGAAAACTGTCATATATTGCTTTTGATACGATAAGCCAGTAAAGGCCCTTGAGGAAAGTATGTGAAGGACATAAAAATGTTCATCCTTTTGCACTAATTCTGCTTCTGGGAATCTATTGTATTAGATAATCTAAACTATGGGGAAATGCTATTTCCATAAAAATATTTTTGTAATGTTTTTCACAAAACAAAAAATAAAATAATCTAAATGTCCAATATGAAGATAGTGATTAAGTAGTCAAAACACTAGATGAAATGTTAAATAATCATTGTTATCAGTGATCATAAAGTCTATGTTCTAGTGTCAAACTGTGGATGTATCAACTTTTTAATTTTTTTCATTGATGTTTTTACTGAGGTTACTTACAGCTATAGAAATAAAGTAATTGTACCATAAAAGATGGAAATGAAATATTATACATTAAAATCTTAAATCATGATCATTCAAGTAATAGGATTAAGTTGGATTTCTTTGCTTTATTTTCTGATTTTTTGATAATATGATTATTTTATTTACAAACTAAGTAAAAAGGGCATATCCTTTGACCCACAGGATGGGTTTGCAGACTTTCAGGACTCCATGCAAACACTCTTCCAGCAGGCTAAAGCCAAGAGTGAAGAACTCGCTGCTATTAGTTCACAGGTAACGTAAACCACTAGTTAATATTTCATAACACTGTGTGCAGGTTAAAAAGTCAATGGCTGCTTCGAGGAGCTTCAGTTTTAAGCATCCAAAGACTGAATTTATTTCTGGTCGTTTTAAAAAGTCATCTGATCCACAGCTGTATCAACAAGATAGCAGTATCAACTTGGTTTGATTTGGTTTATGAGCAGAATCTGATTGCGTGCTACTTATTTATTCTTTGTAGTTGTGGAAGGAAGTAAGACAGATTCTCTACTTAAGAAAACTCAGAAGAAGCAACTGGATAACAGGAAAATGGCCATGTTGACTATGGCTGTGTGTAATACAACTCTGAGATAAGATAGTTCTAGTTCTCAATAAAATATTAATAGTCAGCATTGTCGCTGTTGTTGAACCGTTTCAATTCATGTATAATGAAAAATTATTAAATTAATATACAGCTTCAGGTGCTTTTGCTACTAAGTTATTTAATTATGTACACAGAAATTAACATTTAAAAAAGTCATTTCTGCATCCACACCTTTTAGAAAGAACTGTTTTATTCCTGTTGATCTCCCTAGTGACTGCTTTTAGTCAGATTCGGTACTGCCAAGTTTTGTGTTTTTGTGTTAAGAGGATGAAAAACTACATTTCCCCCTCAGAAATCTTACTGAAATTTTATCAGTTACTTAGTAAGAAATTTAAATGAATTGAAGTTATCATTCCTTTTGGTCTGGTTTATTTGCATTCAGAAAAACAGTATAAACTTTTATCCTATTCTATAAATTAATATATTTCACCTATTGATTTTTGCTGTTGTGAATCAGGATTGTTTGTAACCAATGTTAATTAGCAGATTCCTTTACTCCTCTTTTGTATAGCATTTTTACTATTACCTCCTGGGCAAAATATCACAAATACACTGCTTTGAATGTTACAATAGGTAATTTAGAGCAGTGCATAGAAAAGGACTTACTACATAAATTTATATGTCAGACAAGTAATAGTACATTTGAAACGTGTCTTTTTATGGGTGGTTGGGAAATACTGCAGTTTCATTCCATGATGAAGATGAAAGATCCTCGTTGGCACTGATGTTTTCCTGCATAATTTGCATTGTTTAATTTTGGTGGGAAGTGTGTTTGTCTTGTTCTTCTAGACAGCGTTTTACACCTTTTCTCCCCCAAACACACTGTCATCATATCAGAGTTTGTGTCATGCCAGATCCTAAAGTAAAAATGCCAGGACTTCACCCTGTGTGTTAGAAGCAGCCTATAGCAGATGTTGCGGTTGCTCTGAGGTTCCGTTTTAAAAAATCTTTAAAAGAACTCAGTACTTTGGAAAACAAAGCTAAGGTTATTTTGCTTTTGAGCTAAAATGGAAGTCTCTTTATAGAATTGAGCAGAAAGCTGTTTTCCTTTTGTATGAAATCCAACATTCTGTGTTTTAACATGATGATACAGACGTCAATGCATATTTATGGAACGTGTATACCACATGAAGTGTGAACTAATTTTAATGAATACTAAATATATTTTCTGGAGTCTGAAATTGGCATCTTTAAACCATTAAAAAATCTAGAATGTTTTAGTTATTTTATTTTTGCTTTACTTACTAGCAGCCTGAAAAGGTGATGGCAAAGCAGATGGAGTTCCTTTGCACCCAAGCTGGCTATGACAGACTGCAGCATACTGAAAGAAGACTGTCTGCAGGACTTTACAGGCAAAGCTCGGAAGAGCACAGCCCTAATGGCTTGACTTCTGATAACTCTGATGGACAAGGTACATGTTTAGAGTGACCCACACCTTCAGATCTGGCTACTCTGTGCACTTCAAAGAGAAACAAACTGCTAATTTTAAAAACCTGATATTTTGTGGAGATGATTTTACAGGTTCTCTAATCAAAATTAATTTTTAAATTGCCCCTTTTTCTAAAAAGGAAAGAATTCTTCCTGCAAATTTAATTTGTGAAGTTTTTTTTTTCTTTTTTTCCTTACTATCCTTAAACAATAGTTGGCACATGTGATTGCCTTTTGTAGAGGGTGGATGGGAATGGGAGATATAAACAGTACAGATCATTTTTCCTGTAGAAATAGATTCCATGGGAGATGTTTATCATTGTTTAAAAGATTAAAACTTTGTCTTTTTTAGACTGTATAAACAGATTAGTCTAAAATATGTAACGTTTAGTTCCTAAGAGAATGTGGTAACTGCTTCTAAAGTACTATGCCAGGGTACAGAGATTTGAAGAGATAGGATAAGAGTGGAGAGACTTGTAGACATTTTGTCTTTAGGCTTACCATTGGCCTGCAGTCCCTATGAGAATATTTTGTGTGGTTGTATACTTTGGAAATTGTTCTCTTAAAATCTTAGGTATAGAAAGCTTTGATTCCTTAGTTATTTGTTTGTTTGTTTTACCATTTAAAAAATTGTTTCTTTTTTTCTTTTTCTTTTTTTTTTTTTTTTTTGTATTCATACATGAAGAAAATTCCAATCGTTGTCATTCACTCATTCAGGAAGTATTTTTTTAGTATCTCCTGTGTGTCAGGCACACTTCTAGGTACTGAGATGCAACAGTCAGTAAGATAAAGTCCCTGCTACACTGCAGCTTACACTTGAGTGGAGGGAGATGTATAGTATATAAGTATAGAAATATATCCTCTAGTTTCAAATAGTGATAGTTTTTGAAGAAAAACCATTTTGAGGGTCTTCTTTTTTTAGAGAGTGGTTACTGTAGTCAAAAAAAAAATTTCTTTCTAAGTAAGAATACAATCTTAACCAGCATTACATGTAAAACATTACATGTCAGCAGATCAGAGTACTGGCAGAGAATTTTTTTTCTTTTTTAAGTATTATAGAAACTTTTTAGTAGAAGTCTTGTTTAACTTCTCCAGTCATCCTTGACAGTTAAGACTTGAGTTAAGAAGCCAAGGCATTAATGAAAGATTTGATGACTATTTGTGACACCAGGATAGTCCAGACTATAGCAGTAATTTGCTAAGTGTGATGCATTTAGATTTATGACAGAGAATATGCTTTGGTGTATGAAGCATTTTTTGCCACATCTGTGCTAATTACATTTTTTTTTCATGAATTTGCCACAGGTTTTGTTGTTAATTGTTGTTTTTAATAATAGACAACTGGCTTGAAGCCATCTCTGTCTGTCTAGTGTTTTCTACTATGTGGTTAATGACCTGCCTTGGTAAATGGTTGCACTGGTAAGAAAATGCCCTGCAGAGGTGATGCATTTTCTGCCAAGATTTGAGTGCATACTGGAAATCTCAGTCTTTTGTTTATTTTAGGATTAGCTCATAAGAATATTCTGGCAGAATTGTAAATCTTGAGACTAGCATGAATTGTCATTTTCCCCTTAAATTGTTATTTTAAATATTTCTCCAACTATTATCTAAATTCCTCAGTATCTGTTGACTTTGTTATTCATTTCCTAGTGAGTGTTCAGGCAATTGTGGAAACTTATTTTTAAGAAAAACTGATGTGTTTTTAATATTATTCATATTGCTTTTTCCCTTTTCATTAGGAGAAAGACCTTTAAATCTCCGAATGCCTAATTTACAGAACAGACAACCCCATCATTTTGTGGTGGATGGGGAGCTGAGTAGACATTACTCCAGTGAGGCGAAGTCCCACTCGTCAGGTGAGAATGTGCGATATGATTAAAGGGAGTAATACTTGAATAGAACATCTTTAAATTCTAATCTCCTACTTTCCATTGTTCCCCTCAAAAAAGTTCATTGCTAATAATGTTATAGTCAGTTTTCTGCCCTTGGAAATGATAGATAGCCACATTAATAGCCAGTCTTTTTGAGAACATAGTTTCCAAAGAATTGATTAGCTAACATGAATGATGACTTCTATACGGAACCTAAACCAGATAATAAACGGCTGCTTTAAGGTATGTAATTCCCTTTTCCAGCCTTTCATAATATGAAATCGATGGATTATATGTTTGCTGTCAGGCTAAGAAAACTTTATATACCAAAATCTAGATTTTTCATGCAGATGCATTTTGGGGATGATACTTGTATTTCAGAAGTAGACTCAACTCCGTAGAAGGACAAGCTGTTCCTTACTGTTGTCTGGGGTTCTCATGTTTTTGTCCAAGTAAAGTGAGTTAGACAAAATTAAAGTGTTAGAGACCAACACCAGTTGAAAGAATTCAGGATTGTTCAGTCTTTGAGTTTTAGGAGTCACCCGAAGTCAGTTATTTCATCTGTAAAATAGAAATAATTTCTTCCTCATAGAATAGTTACAAGGATTGAACAAGATAGTGTATATGAATTGCCTGGCTGATAGGAATGCAATAAATGGTAGCTACTATTTTTATTCCTCTTTTTATACTAAATTTAAAGTCCACTTCTGTATAGAGAGGTTAAATTCATAAACTGAAATGCCTAATTTCAGATAAGCTATTAATATTGGTTACCTTTCTAAAATCCTTTTAAAAGTGTGTGTTCACACACACATATGCATGTATATGTATCCCCCAGTATTAGTACTTTATGTAAATACTACATTTTATTGTCATTCTGTATTGTTTGTTGGAGGTTGAAATAACCATACACGTAACTCCAAGGAATGACTTCTTATGAAAGTAGAATCTTTATTCTTTTTTCTCTATTTCTCCCACCTTAAGATTTTTTCATGACTGGAGAAACTTTTAAAAATAATTCCATGTAAACATGGAAAATGCTTTTCTTGTCTCATGTCTTCATTGGTAGTAAATATTTTAGCCAGTAACTTTGCTGTATATGAATGACCAGTTTTTTATATTTTATTTATTACTTTGGACCAAGCATTAAATAAAAGTGAATAGGTTCTGTATGCTATGTGCTTTACATGCATTTCATGATTTAACTCTCATATGACACTATGTATAAATGTATAAAATGGGGTACTATCCCCATTTTATAGATGAAGATAGTAAGATGCTTAACTTGTCCAGACATGTGTACAGCTAGTAATTGGCAGAAATGGAACATAAATCCAGAATCCAAGATCTTAACCACAACTCTATAAACATAAAATTTTTATATGAATTGCAGAATCATGAATAGTTGATACTGTTTGTTTTGGAGTTTGGGGGTTTGTTTTGTTAAATTTATTTGAGTTTGTTTTTTTATGATCCATTGATTTAAAGTATCAACACATTTTTTGTTTTCATTTTTATGCAGAAAGCCTTGGAATTTTAAAAGACTACCCTCACTCAGCTTTTACTCTAGAAAAGAAAGTCATCAAAACAGAGCCTGAAGATTCAAGATAGCTGTGATTCTCCCACTGTTCTCTGGAAATGGCATCAAATTTAATGCTCCATCATAGAAATAAGCCTTAATAACCAATGTTGCCTCATTCAGCACAAACAGATTTCATAGCCAAAGCATAAGGACTGATCCTGTAGTCTGTGGAAACCAGGAAGAGAAAACTACAGCCACAGAAGAGAAAATTAAGAGAATGTTGCAATCTGTAACAAAAATATTGATCCACTCACATTCCTGTGTAAGTCGTTTTATGTGGAAAGGCTTACAAATTAATATTGTAAGCATTCATTATTTAAGAATGTACAATGTATTTGTGTAATTTATAGAAGTAAAGTCTAGATGTTGAGACCTGTTTGGTCTAATTGGTGTGGATACAGTTTATTTTACTTGAAATTTCATTGTCTACTTTAAGTGTGCTTAGCGTAAATATTATTGTATGTCAGAGTTTAGAATCTCAGCAGTCATAAAAAAGAAAGTTTAAGTGATGTAGTTATTGGCAAGGTTGCAATGACTTTGGGAAAATGGAAAGCAAATAGTCAATTTAAGCCAAGGAAAATATTGTAGATTTAATGTCTGATGAAACTGGTTTTGTTTAACATGAAATGTGTCATTTTTTATAGTCAAATGTCATTTTTACTGGCTTAATCAGGCTCATAGTTAATAAATACTGAAGTAAAGTCAAAAAGATGAGCAATATAGTAGAAAATCTCTCTTACCTAAGTTGACCCAGGTTACATTATACGATAGCTACTTAAGGTGTAACAAAAATAGGAAGCTGTTACTTGGACAGAGAACTTGAAACAGGTGGACTGATGTGTAAAAGCTTTGACTTAACATTATTATTTCAGAATGTGTTATGTAGGTTGAGACAAAGTAAGTCAACCCTAAATGTGATAAGGATGGTGTCTGTTAACAAAGGCTATAATATATAATTGAGTAAGTACTGTTTTATATCCAGAAATTCTTCTCTACTTACAGTCAGAGAAACTAGATGACTCTCCCTAGGGAATGTCTCCCCACCCAGAACATCACAAGTGCAGACGATCATTGCATCCACATTTGCAGGCATATTTCTAGGGATTTTTAGTTGACATCTATATTCATTATTTATTTTACAATTTCATTTTTGTACAATTGTCAGATTGTGAATGCAATTTTTTCTTAAAATTCATTTTAACTTGAAAATATGTTTTAATTCTCCCTATTTAATTAATGGGCTGTATGCATATATATATGACGGTGTGCTTAGATGTTAATAACATACTTGCATACTTACCAGAATTTCACATTGGAATCCATAGTTAAAAAAAAAAAAAAAAAACAAATACTACTTCTACCAATTTACAATTTTTTCTCTTGGTTTAAGAGGAGATGTTTGACAGCTTTACCTACTTCCTCCAGATTCATCTAAACCCAGACATTGCCGAGAAGAGCATATTGACTTGGAATATGTGTTTTTTTGTTTTCAGTTCTGTTCTAGGTTATAACTATGTAAAAAATATTAAGTTATAATCTGTTATACTAAAATTCATCAGCCAAATGTTAGATGAAATGTCTGCACTGTAGTCTCTGATCACTGTCACATATATGTTTGCTTTTTCATTTCGATTTGTAGAATAGCTTTACAGTAGAAACACCAGTAAACAATTTTTATACTATTAAAAGGCTTTTTTCCCTTCCTAAATGTTTTGATCGTACCGTAGTGTTTTGCCCACTGAAGACGCTTTTTATGGACCTTGCAACTTTGATGCCAGCTTGAGGTTGATTATTGTGTTTGTATTGTTCACTGTGTGTAGAAATAGTATGAGTACGATTTACATAGATTATTCAGTTTTTAATATTAGCCATAGAACTGGTTAGTATCTCAGTAGTTTCATGAAACGTTTCCTGTATTCTAATCTATTTTGAGAAATTTTGTGGGGTTTTTTTTAATTGTGTCTTATGGTTCAAGTTTGTACATTTTAATAAGCAGCAATTTTTAAAGATGTGGTAATCTTCCAACTAATATTTATCTGTCTTTCATGATCCCACAAACTGCATCTTTAAATCCATAAATAAGTTTCCTTAAGTATCATTCTTTTCTGGTCCTTCATGCTTAGCGATAAGGGGGAAGCACAAGAAAAATTTCAGTAGAATACAGTTTTTATTTTGTAAACACTAATGTATTAAACTTGCTATACATTGAAACAAATAATATATATTTTTATTTGAAGTGTATATATGAATTGGATGTTATAAGTAGTTGATTTTTTTCATTGTGTTAGAGGTATTTTCACTGAACAAGGTCAATTGGTTACCTCAGTATTACAACCAATATAGTCCAAGGGACCATTTCTCCCCAGGAGTGTGCTGTACTTTATTATGTGAAGTCTGTTTCTGTGACTCTTAAAGCTGTTGGTGAGGTGGGACGAGTGCACTTGCTTCCTGTGGCAATAAAGACTTTCTGTGCCTCACACATCTATGTTTATAGAGCTTTCTGCACAGCACTCTTCACGGTAGTGTTAGTCTACTCTGCCTCCCCTCTTTCATTACGTGGTGTGGGCTAGAGTGTTAGGGGCCAGGGGCTTATGTCTTAAGTCAAGACGAAATATTATTGTCAGCTATCGTCATTTCTGTAAAGCTATTTTGCATATAGGTACTCAGTTGACTCTGGAATGTCAGAGCAAGAATTTGGTTTATATTGTTCTCACTTACGAGAAGTTTACAAAGACATTTTAGAAATTACCCACCATATCTAAACAGCCAAAGTAATAAATAAAAGGGGGAACATTAGGACTTAACATTTATAATATACTAAATATTTGCAAAGTGTTAATGTGATCTGGCTTCAGTATTAAGGGCTAGGTTTATGGAATTGAACTAACCTGTGGTAGAGAATTAGCAAAAGCTTTGCAACAAGGTTGTAATTGATGAGTTTGCTAGATTAATGAAGAACTTCGTGATGTCCAGAGCTGAGCCAAGGGCTAGGATGAGGCTGGAGGCCACAGAAGAAAGGTAAAACATGATCCTTGCCCTTTGGGAGCCCAACACCTAGTTGAATTGGAACTAATGCCACTCAAATAAAAATACAGATTTTAGTATGTTACAGACTTGGGGTGAATAAGGAGCTGACATTAGGTGCATTCTGTGTTCAGTAGGGATTATGGGAGTAGATACTTAACAGGTGAAAGAGAGCACTCTCAGTGAGTGAGACTCAAGAATTATCAGCCAGGACTGGAATAGTTAACAGAAAGAGGTGGGATGTGCTTCTAAAGCCATAGAGGTAATGCATTCCACTTTGAGGTCACTTTTTAAAAGAATACTTAAGCTCAATGCTTCAAAATGATGGTTGCCATGGATAATCATTATTTTGACAGTCCCTTTGAACCTGTCGAGAGGCAGAGGGGGAAAATGTGCTTTTTCCTGTCCTTAATTAGATTACCTAGGTAAAAGCTTTTGGATCTGGTGGTCATGAGCACTAGTGTACCTTTACAGTTATAGTTGGTGATATTTAAGACTTGAAACCTAAATAAGCATGCAAGGAATTTCCTAACATATGGTCTGCTCACTTGGCTACTCAAATGTTTTAAGTATTACTGACACAGTACTCATTTTGCTTGTGATTTCACTGAATACTACGTTGAGTCTTCAAAAGAAAATCAACCAAAGCATTAACCTAATGAAACTAGGTCTATCTCTTATAGGAAATGAATTCAGTTAGTACATAACTGAAGTTAGAATTAAGCAGGCATTTTGTGTTTGTAACAGCTTGAAGCATTAGACCAAATATGGTAGCTGCTATTTAACTGAAAATCACCTTATGGTCCAGCTGTGTGCATGGGTGGTGTTTCAGGGAATCCAGGCTTATTTATTTGTTATAATCTGTGGGTGTTCTCATAAATCAGATTCTCAAGTGAGCCTCCAAAGTTAATAAAAGAATGATCCAATCTCCAGAAATTTATTTTTATTGAATACGTATGGTCTCAAAAAAGTCTTATTGTTAATTATTTCCTTAGTGACTATAAAATGATTCTTATGTTACATAGAAGGGATCAAAAGCTAAATGTTAGGGTAGGGCTTTCTTACTTTTTGAGTATACAACAGTTAAAGCTTTAGAATCTCTTCTCTGGCTTCTGTTTATACTGACCTTGTGAAAATTAAACAACAACCACCAAATACCTCTTTGGGTTTTTTTTTTTTTGGCAGAAAAAAACTAATCAGAAATTTATTTTTTAGGTTCATAATCAGTTTAAAGTCTGATTAAAGTTAGAATCCAAAAAGTTAACTGTTTAAGTTTTTAAGTTCAACTTACAAATCCTTTTCTATCTGTAAGTTTAGCAGTTTTAAGGGAACTATGAATAACGGTTTGGTTCCATTCAAAAATTTGGTTAATTAAGATCCTTTATATTTTTATTCTTTCATATTCTTTCTATCTTCTAAAGGCCACAGAATTTTGAAGTATTAAAACCATGCTCTATTGAATTCTGGGTCTCCTGGTTGTGTCATTTGGTTACAGTTTCCAAAGTTATTCTTCTGACAGCTAAATAATCTACTTCCAAGTATTGCTCCCAATAATGTTAAAGGTCTAGCCTTTACCAGTTCATCTTCAATTAAAAGAAATTTTTATGACATTTTTGTAGCAATTTCATAAAACATCAGAAATTAATCACGAAATATACTGATCCTAGTTTTATTTCAACATCTATATCAAATGTTTAGTTATGATCCTTTTCTTGTTTTATTCTTATTGCATGATTCCAGATACTTAAGAGAGAAACTGCCTGGTTTTTTTTTCTCTCTTTATTATACAATTGTTGTCTGTTTACATTTTCCAATGTAACTTCTCAAAAGATTTGACTTCTTCGCAGTCTCAGAGAAACAGAATTGAATGCCATGAAACAATACTGCAAAGTGCAAACTGAGTACTTGTAACAGTGGTTCAAGATTAGTGCCAAACAAGCGTTACAATAAACCCAAGAATTTTTCTCATCGACTTACTAAGAGCGACAAATTTTGTGAATTTCCTGGTAGTCCAAACAATTTGGTATTCAACCCAGGCTAGTTTTGCTATGGGTGAGCACCAGTGACAGTATATGTTAGATTGTGCTTCATATTTACACATTCTGAAACCTTCTGAGTCATCTTTGCATTAAAAGTTTGCACCTCATAAATTTATGTTTCAAGTGCCATGTTCAACACCCACACACAGTCCTAAGCAAGTAAGGCCAATCTCTTGTAACTGTCACAGACACCCTCTGCTGACAGGTCACTTAGGCTCAAGTATGTAGGAAGATACTTAAGCAGTGCACATGTAGGTGGAATCTTACCGTAACTAGCTCAGCAGAGGCATTTTATAATTTTGTGAGACTACCTACCATCCTCTACTGTGAACTGTTAAACCAAACATCTGTGGTCTAGCCCCATACCCTGTTATTTAGCATCCTTCCCAGAAGACAAAGTGACTTCTTCGGTAGCGTATTCTCATACTGTAGGTCCTCCAGAGTCTCATTATTTTAGTTATGTTTCAAAAAAAATACACTTTCCACGTTCTGGTCCCTGACAACATGCTGTAAGGATGTTTTCCATCAAGTTCAAATGGACTAGGTCATCTTTTTCCTTTCTGAATTCAGCCAGTTACTCTATCATCAGAATATGCTCATATATTGATGGAGTGAATTTCTTTTGCATGTAACAGCTAATTCTCAAATTGGAGCACATCTTTCTGATTTTTATTGGCGAGAAGACAGCTTGTATAATGAGATAGACATTGCAGATATAACCAGGTACTTAACTCCAATTCTTAGGGTATTAAAAAGTCCCTTGTTTTAAAAAAAAAAATCAAGGTGAAATAAATTTAGGTTACCTAACTTATTCAAAGAGAAGAAAAAGATAATGTGATATTTAAAAGTGAGAAGAGATAGTCTCATTTCCTAAGATTTTAAGCAGGTATACAACAGTTTACAGGAAAAATAAGCCACTTTTAAGCTCTCTTGTTAAAAAGACAAGTTCTGCTTTGTAAAGCAAATGACCTAAAACTAAGGCTTATACGTTTAATCTAGTGGCAGTTGCAGTCGTGCCATATATCGCATTTACTGCTTCCTAGCCCTGGGCTGGCTGCTGTACATTTAATCCTTTCTGAAACTCCAGGAAGTAATTATTATCACCCTCGTTTTATAGATGAGGAAACGGAGGTCTCCAGATTAGGTAATTAGTTATCACACCCATAGCAAATAGTAACTTTGGCCTGTCTGCTTGTTTGATGCCAGTCCAAGTGCACCCTTTCCTGTTAAATTCTCTTTGAACTGAGTGGCCTGTACTGTACCAACGTTTTACATTAACACAGTAGACACTTTAAAATGCGGATACAGCTTAACTATACACACATATAGGAACTACTGGGCTATATGTGTATGAGTATTGATCCACTGGTTAGTTGATAGTGGTGTCTAGATTCCAGCAGAAGCATCCTAAAGGAAGTAAGCAGGCCGTTCTGAAGGCAGGTATTTAAGCAGAGAAGTTAAAGGGCTTTGCTTTAGGTCTAGCACATGTGAAAGGCTCAGGTATAGGAGCAGAAAAGTCACATTCGGGTACCATTGTGAAATTGAATGGACTAGAGCAAAGAATTTAAATAAAAATGTAATTAGAGATGAAGTATCTAGAAAAGAGAATGCCCACTTAATGACATCTTTTGAAACATACAAAGTTCTCATTTAATTTGGGAGGCAATTAGAAGCTTTTGAGGAGAGGAGTGAAACAGTCCAAAAATATTCGAAACATAAGGACAAAATAATACAAATCAGATCCTTAATATAAGGTGTTCCAAGGAGACCCCAAGAGCTTGATTTTGGCTCTGACAGGTGGCAGGAGTGACTAGGATGCTGTTGCAGTGGTCAAACTGAACTCAAGCATAAGGACCAGGGGGAACAGCAGTTAAGACTGCCCAATCAGTCACAATTTCATTAATTCAGCCATCTGCTTAAAAATATCCAGGCACATTTTTAGGAACTGGGGATACAAAAGTCACAAGACATTGTCCCTGCCCTTGAGGGAAGCTTCACTGTCTAGAAGAAGAAGAAGGTGATTGTTGATGAAGTGGCAGGACTTGACAATAGACAAATAAATGTCTGGCTCATGAGAAGGGGACAGGAACTAATTGGTCAATTGGATGGAAATTATCCATGCTTGTGACCTTGGGGAAAGGAGGGAATAAAAGGCACCACTTTTCAAGAGAATTTAGGAAGGAAAGAGAATTTGGTGTTCAATATTTTGTTTCTGACAGGTTCATTTTGGGTGTTGGTATATGTGAGTAGCACTCCTCTGAAGGCAGTGAGAAATGTTGAATCAGTGATAATGTAGATGGTCTAAGCTGGAGCTGAGCATTTTTGAGAATTTGAAGCCATTTTCCTAGAGAGGTTCCACCAAGAGCAAAATTAGTTATCAGTAAACTGATAATCCACAAATAAACCTAAAAGAACCCCCTGATAGAAGGCTGAGGTGTGTTTTGGATGTGTTGTTTAGAAGGAAGAGAGGAAGGAGGGATTCAGTGAAGGAACCATATTAGCTAGATTTCAAACCCTGGTTCGTTTAACTTCATTTGTATCTCCAAATTTCACCCACAAATTATTTATTTATTACAAAGGGAAAAGGCTAATTTTACAATTGTGAAATTTAGTCTATTCTCCTTTCCTGAACTGAGTGGGAAAATTCTGGAAACAGCATATTTACTTAAACCTCGGAGGGCTATCTTTATCCTTACAGTTGTGACCTAATTAATGCTCTTCACAAACCCGCAGATTTCTCAAATTTTATGAAAGCAAAACCGCACTGAGAGGTTTAGGGGCATATTGATACCTCGAGAAGGGATTAGTTTGCAGGTGATAATTGTTTCTGCTTCGGTTTCTATCCTTAATGAGGAAAGAAAATCATACTGTGCATTTGAAAAAATATAGGTTGCCTCCAGCTCCTTTATGTGGGCCAGTGTGAGGGCTCCAATGAGACAGTTACGAAAAGGTTGAAAAGAAGCAGCTTAGACACTGACAGCTTGAGATAAATTCAAAGTCAAATACAAATACTATACTTTGTTTCTTAAATGGAGAGTCTTTTTTTTTAAGATAGACAAATAGCATTGTTTTGCTAAATGTTTTCTTAAAACTCAAGGATTTTCTAAATACAACAAAAATTATCATCACTAACATTTTTTAGGCATGCATCTAAAGGCAGGGTGACCATAAGAACAAATTAAGTTATGATTCTTGAACTTAAAACATTTATAATATAAAGCAGATGGCATTATTCTGAACAAATGCAAAGAACAAGAGAAAATTATGAACTGTGCCCACAACCCAGACCCATAGTCTGCCTTCACTCAAGGGAGTGAATACCAGGAATGGATATAATTGCAGGCCGTCTTGGAGGCTGCCTTCCACAGTGAGGGGGGACAATGAGCTCTGTTTGACATGTTGCGTTTGAGAGGCTGTCAGTTTATCTTAGTGGAGCTATTTAGGATTTCCTTGGAAACAAAAGTCTGGAGATCAGGAAAGCCTGGAACTCAGGTCAAGACTGGGGTTGTAGATTTGGGAGTTACTGATGTCTCATAAATGGTAGCTGAAACCATGGGAGTGAATGAAAGAGGATAAAAATTGAAGAAAGTTAAAGACAGAGTCCTGGGAAATATTAACTCATATGGAGCAGGTGGAATGACAAGAGCCTCCAGAGATACAAAAGAAAGGGCAGTTAGAGAGGAGAACAGAGACTACATCCTGGAAGTTCTTCAGAAATGTCAAATTAGACAAGGGTCAACTAGGATGAGAACAGGCTGTTGCCTTTGATCATTAAGTAGGTCACTGTCAACTTTTAAGAGACTGCTAACAAACAGTGTCATTGGGAAAAAAGAATTGATATGACTATTCAATGCAATTTGCTAAAGTAAAACACAACTTATTGATAAAAGTAAACAGAGTATGAAAATTAATAATGCACTTGATATAAGGCATATTTTATTGAAATCTAAGGGTGGCCTATTCCTGGATTAACACCACATCCACCACATCCCTCCTTCATCACAGAAGATTAGACAAATTTACTTAGAGCTCTCTGACACATGCCAGCTCACTATGCAAGCCAGAATTCAGTGTACTTGGATCCCTTAAGCTCCTCAGCCCAGCCCTGTCACAATCTGCGTCTCAAAAGCCTGAAGTAGAATCCCAGAACAACTGACCAGGAACACCCAACTTCATGATAGAATAGATTTGTGGAAAAGAAACCATTTGGACTTGTTTGTTTGCTTGTCTGTTTTCTTTGTTTTCCCATGCATTTTAGTAAAATGACCTTTTAACTGTAAAATAATGTTCCTGATCCATGATGCCAGGCCACCATCAAAAACATCTGGCTGTTTATAATAACCTTGTGTTTCTTTGTTTTAAAACACTTCGTTTATTTTATCACTGCTTATCTGCAGTTTTTATATCTTCAAAAATAGTCAAAATCAAGAATGAAGAGAATGGTTAGAAGAAAATAGTAAAAATTCACCAATGAAAATAAATGTATTTTAAAGATTTGAAATATGTTTTAGCCTCTAGGATGTAGTTGTTTTCCTCATGCTAAGGGAAGCTTTGAGTTATGATTAGAACACTCTAACAGCTGTAGTTCAGCCAAAATATATTCTCCCTGATCTCACAGAAATGATGAATTTTAATGACTAATTCCATGATAGTAAACTTGATATGTCTGCTCTTTGCTTCTACCACCAAAGAAGGTAAATGTATACAGAATAAAACCTAAGAAGAAATACGTGCCTAACCACATCCTGGCTGAGAAGACAGGATGCCCAAACTCAAAAAGCACTGGAATTGGGAATTAAAAGCAATAAAAATTAAAATTTTAGTAGCCTACAATCCACTATTCTTGAGATAAAGTATAAGGTAATTAACTTTTATAAAAAACTTCTGAGTTAAGGAAATTAGACTAACCTCATTCTTTGTAATTTGCTGTTTTTAACTTAGTAAAAGTAGCTTTTGAAATGCACTTCATTCTCTCACAAGATGTCCAGTTTATGTTTGTTTGACTGAAGATGGGGCAGCAGAGTTCTAATGAGGTAGAATTTATCACATGAGTGGTGATACACACACACACATATAGACTGAAGAATCTAAGGAAATCTTTCTAGTGAATGAGTGTAGGATGTTGAGCTCACCTGCCCAATTTCCAAAATGAACCTCTATTTTATTTTACTTTACTTTACTTTATTTTATTTTATTTTATTTTAGAAGTTGGAGCTGAAGTAAAAGAAGAAGAAAGCAAGCCCAGGGTGCATGTCTGGCAGTACTAGTGTGGTCCAAGGACACATTTGGGACTCACTTTGCCTGACAGCCAATGTCTACAGTGACTTAAACAGGAGCAAAATACCATTAAGATCCATAAAACCTTATCTCCACATGTTAAGGGGTGAATTGTGTTCTCCTAAAAATTCATATGTTGAAGTTTTAACCACCCCTACTCAACCCGAGTATTTCAGAATATAAGCATATATGAAGATAGGGTCTTTAAAGAGCTAATTAAATTAAAACAAGGTCTTATGGATGGGCCCTAATTGAATATAACTATTACCGTCATAAGAAAAGGAAATTTAGACACAGACACATACAGAGGCAAGACAATTTGAAGACACAGGGAGAAAAGGGCCATCTACAAGGCAAGGAAGAGATCCTTTCTTCATAGCCCTCAGAAGGAAGCAACCCTGCTTACACTTTGATCTTGGACTAATAACCTCTAGAACTGTGAGAAAATTAATTTCTATTTTTTAAGCCACCGAGTCTGTGGTACTTTGTTATGGCAGCCCTGGAAAACTAATACACCAGAATGTTGTTTTCCAAAGGAAGTTTCTTGGTCTCTGCATTTTATGGATTCCCTAATATCACAAATTAAAAGATTCATTGAATTATAGCTGTGTTGTTTTAGGAACAGGGAGAAGACATTGGTATCATCCATGTAAAACTAACCACGTTGTTGTAGAACAGGAAAAAAAGCTACACCTTCAGCACAGCTGGTGACTGATGGCCTCATAGATACCAAATGGCCACAGCCTTTCTTTTGTTTCTATAAAAAATTTTCTGTGCAGAATACATTTCATTTTCTCTGTGAGCTACCACAAGATCTGCTTACGGTAGGAAAATTCAAATAGAACAGTGCTGGATGTCTTCTGGGTCAGATAATTACTTTTAAGATTCTATAACTGGAAGCTGATTGAAACTGGAATGGTGTCCTTTTTCAAATGAAGTAAATTCCAATGGCTTCAGCAAAATAAAATTCAACTGATATTATTGGCAATGTATGATGGTAAAACTATGAAATGTGAAAATATTATGCTACATTCAGATTATGGAATAAATCAATTCTTTTCAACATAAAGTGATATATAACTTTGGTTAATAAAAATATTAGTTTATCTCTACCCGTACTAAACACATGTAGAACATAGTTGAAGAACATTATCTTGAATCTACGGTATCTTTGTTGGACTCTGTTTATATTATCTTCCTATCTAGCTGGAAGAGTTTTGTAGTTTAGGAAAAAGGCTCATTCTTTCCCTTTTCCTGCTCAAATTACCTGAAACAAATATTTGTAGCTTATCAACTTCCATAAAACGAGCTATTTCCACCAAAATATGCTCAGGGAAAACTTGAAGGGGAGACAACAGAAAGGCCAAATACTCTCACTCTTGATCAGTGCCAACATTCTTCTCTTCACTTAGATTTGAAACTTATCCTTCTGTATTCTTCATACTCAATCAGATATCAAATCTGTCGATTCTTCATTTGTATCTCCTCACACATATATCCATTTCTTTGTAGTCGCATTGTCATCTTTTAGTTCAGTGCCTTATCATCTCATGCAATTTCAACCTCTATTTTTTTCTGTCCTTCAATTCATTCTGTATATTGTTTCCAGAATAATTTCCCTCAACAGTACTTTTCTCATTCATTGCCTTGCTAAATAAAAGTAAAACACATCACTAGAATTTCCATGATTGTCTGCTGCTAATAGAATGAAATCCGCATTCCCTAGGCAAGCATTTTTTGGGCCAAGCCAGTCCATTAAGAGTTGTCCCCCTATCCAGATACCAGTGCCCCTGGCTTACTAGAAAAAGAAAAGGATGTGCTTTGACTCAGAGGACCCCTCTACCTGGCACTTCAAGCCTCCATTCCTGAGCCCATCACCAGGTTTCTTACTGCCCTGCCCCTTTAGAGTGATAGAGAGTCTGGATACCTACTTGGCTTCGGATTGAGCTTCTTCCCAAAAGGTGCTTCTAGGATCCAGCTCCATACAGTGCAGCCAATGATGTCCTCTGACAAATTTGATTCAGCTAGGAAGCAGCATCCTGGCATTCACCATCTGGAAAAGGGAGATCAGATAGTCTTTAATGCTCTCTTCAATATGGACCCCACATATATTTTTTGCCTTCTTTCCCTATGCAAATGTTTTATTTCAGCAAAGTGTCCACCTATGGTACTCCAAATCGCTACTCATTCATCCTAAGCCCCTAACTATGAGAGTCCAAAGGAAATTTTCCCCTATCAGAATCCTTAACACTCATCACCAGAATAATGAGGCCACTTTTGTTGGTTTTTAGGATTTCTTTGCTAACAATGGATACATTATCTGGGAGTCCATCTCTATGTCTTATCATGTTCTCTGTTTCTGTAGACATGGGTCTCTTTATCACTGCCATTAACCAAGTATGACCACTTCCAGTAATCTACTCGGGGGCTAAGTCCCCTCTAGCTCTGTCTCTGCCTGACCCCTTGGCCTGCCAGTCTCTACCTGACCAACAAACAGAGCCTTAGTCCAAGCATGTGAAGCGCGTTGTTGTTTCCCATGGGTGTGTCAATCTCAGGGTAGTAGGGCAGTGTGAAAGAAACATTAGTTATGGCTCCACCCAAGGCATTCCCTTGTCCCGTCCAAGGAATGGCACTTCCCAGCATGGACTTTAAAGGGGAGATGCCTTCTGTAGGTCCACCCTTCTGTGTTTTCTACGCCTCATTAAGGGCCCCATCCACTCTCTGGGGAAATCACCTCCAATGAGGAAGAGGAAGCTCTGTCCAGAGAAATCTTTTTGGATCTTGAAAACTTGGGGTCCTCAGGCTTTGACAAGTTATCCCTTAGGGCACTGATGCTGATTCAGTCAGCTCTGGAGGGAAGGGGCAGGCTCCAGATCCTTGAATGAGAGTGAAAGTGGCTGTTGTAATCCAAGTTCAGTCTCCTAACCATGACAACTGCAATGGATTTTCGCATTGGTTACCTAGCAAGTAATCACACCTCACCAATGTTGTCTAAGATAACAGTCCAAACTCACATTGAAGAAAGAATATTTCTCCTGTTACTATGCCTTTTTTCTCACCCTTTTCAAAAAATTGGAGCCCACTTTTGTGTGAGACTGTGTGTGTGTGTTTGTGTGTGTGTTTGTGTGTGCCAAGAAACAGTTGTTTCTCTACTGGACCTAGCCTGAAGACTTGAGCCAGCACGCCAACTGTCCAAGAGAGGTGGCTCAGGCTTTGATCAATTCTTTAGATTCCAAGTTTCCCCTTGATAGGTTTGGGACAATGATGGGGATATTCTAGTTTATCCCATCTCCCAGTATTGTGATCATACAGCAATTACATAACTTCTTCACAGCTTACATGTAGGAGATACATGTGGAATTTGTGGTATATACACAGATAAATGGGACAATTTGAATTCCAGGGGTGTAGAAGTTAATGGGCGATACAAGTATGTCAGCAACTAGTCATGATACACAATATGAAATAGATACTTTCCTAGGTTGCAAATGAGGATGGAGTGGTGTTGATTTTAATTGGATAGGGTTGATTTTGATCAGAAAAGGTTTCTTGGAAGCGGTATCATTTAATATCCTTCAATATGAGACAGGGTTTTGATAGGCAGACAATGCACTAGGGTCAGATGAAACTACATAATCAAGGCCTAAAGTGTTAGAGAATATGGTGTTTGAGGGGGAACAATATGGGTAAATAAGCCAGCTAGGGATTTCTAATTTTATCCTATAAGCAACAAAAGTGCATTTCCAGTTTTTCAGAAGATGAATATTCTCACTCAACTTTTGCTTGAAAAATATGACTCTATGTCAATGAGAAGGCTAGACTGGAAAGACACATCTAAATACTTGATAGAGCTATGAGCTTTTCTTGGATATCTCATGCTTCCTTAAGGTCATCTGTAGCCAGCAGAAATTCAGTTCTACCATTTCTTATGCCTTAGCAGGTATTCTCTGCTGCTTGAGGACTCGTATCTCCCATCGGTGCCATAAGCCAGTCTTGATTACTCCTAGTAATCCAGAGAGAGGGTCAAAGTCCCTCTTTGTATTGTATTACACTAGAAACACCCTTGGAAGTACATACACGGAAGAAACATAGGTAATTATTTATAGATTGAAAAGAAAAACCACTAAGGCAAATATATAATGTGCTAATACCACTTTAATATTTAACTTTACTATTCATCATGATTATTATGTATGTTTGAAGCTCCATAAAATTGATTTTCTACCCACTGGGGAATAAATGGGCTGTTTAAAACCATAGGCCCACAAATAAATCTCCTGAGGTGCATGAGAGCACATTTCCTTCCTGATAATTGTGCACAATTAGAGCAGTTTCTTTCAGATACATAAATTAAAGCAATAAAACGAGATAACTATAAATAGCACTGCTTGTTCACACTGAAGGAATTGAGCTGTAAACTACAAATCCTTGCCCAAAATAACTTTGTTCTGTAGTTGGGAACACTGATAAGAATAGGTTATAGAATCACCAGATGGGAAGAAAACCTAGTCTAGTGCAAACCTTTTCTTCCAAACTAGATTATATCAAACCTCCCAGGGGGACAACCTCCTCTGCTCATCCATATCAATGAGTATCCACAGAATAGGCTAAAAAAGAATTGAGAATGTTTGCGTGTGTTCCTTACTTACTGGTCATCCTTTCCCTAGGAGGTGAGAAGTGGGGCAGGTTTCATACACTATGGCCAGTGCTCAGGGACAAGAGCGTTTCTTCTTCTCTGTGGCTAGGATGGTTAAGACCAGGTGGCAGTACCTGAGAACTACGTCCTGGAGGGCCTTCTGACATGCTGAATTCAAAATGGGATGCCAAACTGAGGGCCTGACAGGAGACTGGGGGTGAATGTATGGAACCAATATAGGGCAAAGTGTCAAGATCAGGAATTCTGAGGAGCTTCAGTCCTTTTAAAAAGATTGGAATGAGATGGACAACACCACCATTCATGGGTATTAAGTATAGACACTTCCTCGGAGCAAGTTTTCTTCACATGAATTGCTTGAAAGACAATTAACTAATTAGGGTACGTGTTTTGCATAACACAGATTTCTTTGGTTTTATAACAATTACAATCAAGAATTAGCACCAAAATAAGAATGAAAATGCTGTGGCCCACACAGGCTAGGAGTACCTCTCCACTCTGTGTGGCGGGCTGCTCATTGAACACTGCTTTCTTTTATCTAACAGCAGTTTTATGTTTTGCTCGTAATAACAATGAAAGTGATATGAACTGTATATAAGAGACCCTCTAGATGCTAATCCCATCTGTTTCCCTTGGAAACAGTTAAGTTTATAACAAAAATTTTGATAACGTAAGCTTTCCATAGGAGTATAATTTTTGTACTAGGGCAGAATATTTTCATTTACATTTCTTTGCTTTAAATTTAATACTATTCATTTCAAAAATACAGAAAATGACAAGAAGTGTCTCTAGGAAAACACCCTCGATGACTTATAATCCAGTTTAGTTGAGACCTGACCATTCCTCCAGCTATTCAATCAACCACGCTTTCTCAAGAAATTATCAAGTCTTAGAAATTATCAAACCTAGAGATCATCTGGTTCCAACTATCCTCTAATGTACCTTTAGAAAAATAATAACAACCAGAGAGAAACTACTATATGAAATATAAGATATTATGAGCAAAGGGAATGTTGGGGGCCACTGAGAGCTTGGACAGGAATTGCCAATACTGGGCAAGGAGTTCCTCCTGGGCATTTCAGAGTTGGAGTCAGAATGGGGAAGAGCCTTCTTGTTTGTTTCATCTGGTGCTAAAGAGAAGTTAGTTTTTACTAAAGATTTAATTAAACTGAAGTTAGGATTCTCAGAAAAAATATTTTCACCAACTTCATATGTAAATGCCATTTCCTTTAATGATGTGTTTTTGCAACCTAAATTATTATATATTCCTTTGAGAAATGTATCAATACAGCTCTAATGGCTGAAATATTTAACGAGGACGTACAGCACACAACTCTATAGGATTCATGCTAAAAGTATTTTCAATCAGTAAACTGTGCTAGAAAATTAGAACATTAGATTTTGATCTCAGAATCTCTACTGTAATGAACTCTATTCAGGCATGTTTTTATATGAGACAGTTTGGTGCTTTTATATATATTTATTTCCACCAAGTCCAATAGGCTTGTAAAATAGAGATTACATTAAAAATGAAGACATGGAAGTCTAGAGTAGGCATAACCTGCCTGTGGTGACATATAGCAGATATTGGCTGAGCAAGGATTTAAAATAGATCTGACTTACTGCGAAGTCAAGAAAAAATTATGGGAGAAATAGTTGTTTCTTCAACTTACGTTATTTTTTAAAATATTTTGCTTTACTTCTTTTTTAATCTCTTCAGCAGAGTCTTCAGGATCCTCAAAATAAAACCTTAGTAAACTAACCTAATCATTCCTTGTAAATTGACATTCAGTATTCCTGTTGTCTCAATATCACACAGAGTGTATTTTATCTAAAACCCTACAAAGAGAGAACATCTAGAAAAAAAGTAACTTAATTTGTCTTCTTTTAAAAGATAATACTAATTTTATTAATTTAATCCTCTGACACTTCAAAACATGAATCATCAATTTTTTCATTATAAAACAATAGGCCCACATTATATTTTTAAAATATAGGAACTAAAGATGAAAGAAATCAATTCTAACTCCATCAGCCTAAAAAGGCAACTGCTTACATGTTGATGTGAACTTTAATTTTATAGTTTTTTTCTTATGCATAGTTTTTAAAGCTGAATATACTGTGATTATAGAATGTCCCTTTTCACCTCTTAACTTTAATATACAAGAATTGGGAATTTAATCTTGACTCTTCTGTTAAATAAAACAAAACTAGAAAGAGATGAGTAGAGAGAAAAAGAACAAAAAGGATGGATAAAGCCTTCCTTTGGCCCTTAATGTGTTACATTCTATTTGGGGGCCTTATCCCATTCTTAGGTATTGTGAAAGTGGGCAGAAATATCTTAGTTTGGCCAGCTGTAACAAACTGCTACAGGCTGAATGGCTTAAACAACAGTCATTTATGTCTTACAGTGCTGGAGGCTGGAAGTCCAAGATCGGGTGCCTGCATTTTCTGTGTCTGGTGAGAGCCTAGATTGCGGAGCCTAGATTGCGGACCTCTGCCATCTCTATGTGTGCTCACATGGTCTTTCTGTGTGCATGTGCACAGAGAGAGAGAGAAAGCAAGCTCTGTCTTTCTTTCCTTTTAAGGGGACTAATCTCATCATGGAGGCCCCAACCTCATAACGTCTGGATGACTGGATAAAGAAGATGTGGTATATTTACACAATGGAATACTACTCAGCCATAAAAATGACAACACAATGCCTTTGCAGCAACATGGATGTCCCTGGAGAATGTCATTCTAAGTGAAGTAAGCCAGAAAGAGAAAGGAAAATACCATATGAAATTGCTCATATGTGGAATCTAAAAAAAAAAAACAAAACAAAAAAGACAAAAAAAAACAAATACAAAATAGAAACAGACTCATAGACATAGAATACAAACTTGTGGTTGCCAAGGAGGCAGGGGGTGGGAAGGGACAGACTGGGATTTCAAAATGTAGAACAGATAAACAAGATTATACTGTATAGCACAGGGAAATATACACAAGATCTTGTGGTAGCTCACAGCAAAAAAAAATGTGACAATGAATATATATATGTTCATGTATAACTGAAAAATTGTGCTCTACACTGGAATTTGACACAACATTGTAAAATGACTATAACTCAATAAAAAAATGTTAAAAAAAAAAAATCCTGTCTCCAAGTACCATCACTTGGGTCTTAGGACTTCAATGTATGAATTTGGTGGGAGACACAAACTTTCAGACAAAAACAATAGGCAAATGATAGTTTAATGCAGAGTAAAACCCCACTATTATGCTCTAGTCCAAGTCCAAAAAGTTCAATCAAGTAAAATGAGGGTCAGTGTTATTATAAGGTTAGTGAATGACCTGGCTGGTGGAAAACAGTCACTAGTTGCATCACATGTGAACATGAGTTATCACGAGGCATGTTATCTCTCTGTATTGAGGGCTCCCTTATAAGGAAGGTGTACAAATAGGATCTGAGCTATTAAGAATGATACCCCTCATCTTCCTTCACTGTATATTATTACAGCCATTTTCACTGTGAGTTTAAGGCTGGTAGATTTTATTTTCAATGTCAGTTCCAATTGGTTAATAGTGGCCACCTGGAGCACTGCATTGAGGAGAATTCCAAGGCCATGTCTTGGCTCAGGGAAATTTATTGCCTGTTTGATTAGTACCCTCTAGAACGACTGTGGGGTGGAAGGATGGAGGTGTGAATACTACCAACTGGCCTTCCTGGGCTTTAGGCATACTAGTCTTATTACTAATGAGGACATTCAGGGAGACCCTTTCAGAGAGGCAGAGGCAGGGAGAAGAGTTGCCTGAAAGGATCGCCAGAGAGAGTCTGAGGGAGTGAACAAAGCTAGTGAACTGAGTCAGAAAGAACTTGATTATGCCACAGACTCAGAGTAAGCCAATCACAAATGCTTTAAAAATTAGTGGGGAAATGGAAATTAGTAGGCAGTTCAAGAGGGGGTTGAAACAGAAAATGCTTGAGGTCCACTGCTGGTGATCTATAAGAGCAGACAAGCCTGCAGGATAGATAAGCATCATCAGTGCAGCACAGCTGGGGGTGGGCCAAGGCTAAGAAGCTGAACTTCACCTAAAGCAGTAGCTCTCCATGCTGGGTGCATCTTAGATACACTTGGGGAGATTACAACCTTATCTCTACCTGGGGGCTTCCTCAGACAAATTAAATCATTATCAACTGGGAGTGAGCCCAGCTATTTTAATTTAAAATTGACCCAGGAGACTGTGGGTCACTGGCCTAAAGGAAAAAGAACCAGGGTTTTAGAGTCTGATGCACTGGGTTTAAGTCCTGGATCTACCACTATTAGCTGTGTGATCTTGAAAAATGTACTTAAACTCTCTGAGTTACTATTTCCTTACCTATAAAATACAGGTAATAATATAGGGTTTAGAGGCTCACATGAGGTCATACATACAAAGGCCTTAATACAATGTCCAGTGTTAGGTGGCAACACAGAATTTTCATGGGAAGTTTTCCTGTTGTTCTGGAATTAACAACTGGAATCCTAAACTGACAGCAAAGTATCGAGGACCAAACAATCAATAATAAATGACCAGGGATCAGACATTCCTTTCAGGGCTCATCAAGAAGTAGCTGAACTTGTTTGCTTCCTCAGCCTTCATATTCTCCACCTGTTTCCAGTTGAAAACAAGCAGACAGGAGTCAGGAGGAGAGAATTCCAGGAACTCGTCTGCATCCGTGGGGGGCTGCTTTGTTATGAGATGCTTTTCCTGCTCCTTCCTCATTCAACTGGGTGTCTGCTTATACAACAGAGAGGCTGGTCTACCTCTGTCCAGTTTGATAAGTGGAATGGAGAACTGGAAGGAGAATGTGGACCAGAGAGAAGGGGTAGAATGCTGCAGCTTCCATGCCCAATATTTAGCATTTGGTGATGAATATGGGATTTTATTGTGAATCAAAGGGATGCTGTGGAAGGCTGCCAGGCTTGAGGCAAGGCTGTCTCACTAGTATACCACCCAAGAGAACTGGTTGCCAGGAAAGTGGACCCTGGTAACAAGAAACAGTGAGGTGAATCACCAAGGATAGGCGCAGATGGTGAAGATGGCAAAGTGGGAGGTCTTCTATGGAGCCTCTGGAAAATTCACATAAGCACCAACAAGGGAGCCAGATTTGGGTGTCTGCCACAGAGAGGGAGCCGACAGCCAGCCAGCACTGGCCGGAGAGGCCTTCAACACCCCAGGCAGGTATGAAACACTTGTCTCTCCTGTCCCTTTCCCTTGTCTCCACACAGACAGGAGGAGTGCCCCAGAGTAGGTAAGCCCCTCTACACTCACTGTAAGTCTCTCTGGTTGAGGGGCTGGCCAGGGCTGGGAGAGGGGACATCATCATTGTATTGAAGCAAGATTGAAGTTTTAAATCATATTAGACTGGATTAGGCTTTGCATTCCTGAAAGTGACCGGAACTCTAGAGAGCTGCCTGAGATGTTCTCAGGGGCACAACAAGGAGATTTGAACGTTGCAGAGTTGAAGGCAAGGATTGTAGAAAAATAAAATCATTTCATGTTTGACCCTTCTGTGAACTAGGATTGTTTGATAAATCAGATGCGGTAGCTACCATTTTCATTAACAGCAAAGTGGCAACACACAAGACTGAATGATACGGCTTTGGGGAAATGCACTGGCGATGAATCACTGTGTGATTATGCGGGTGGGGTTTCCCCTGAAGGACCGGAACTGCTTACTGCCAGCTGTCCTCAAAAGAGGTCAGCAGTGGGGCAGGAAATTAGAACTCTGAGACGTGGAGTCAGTCTGGGTAGATCTCCCAGGAAGGGCGCCTCCTGAAGCCCTGAGGTGCTCCCCGGGGCACGTGGGCCACCGGGTATGCCGTGCTTCCTCCTGGAGGGGACTGAGCCTGTGCTTGGGAATCCACTCATTCTCTGTGTCCCTTTTCCCATTCATTGTCCCTGAACCTTCCTAAGATTTGATCAACATCTTGCATATTTTGACTTCTGATGTCCTGAGGAGAATTAAGGAGAAAGGCCCACAACTATACTTGGGGCAAAGCTACACAGAGGAGGGTCATGACTCCTGTCCTGAGGCCACAGTGGTGGTGGCAGCAGCCAGCCACAGGCACTAGCTGAGAAGAGCTTCGCCCAAGAGTGGCTATCTCACAATAGCTGATTACATCACAGGTAGTGGCCAAAATGGGGGTTCTTGAGGGATTAGTTGCTGAAACGCATGACAGGGGACCCTGAGAGAGGCTCAGAATTCTTAAGTATATCAGGGGACATTGGTGTGAGAGGCCAATTTATGTCAATAAAACTAGTGTGAGTCAAGCCATATAGTCTGAATTGCACGATAATCAGTTACCCAGCAATGGAACAAGCTCCTTGTCACTATGAATGTTTAAAGAATAAATATTTTCCTTTTAGGGAATTTTCTAAGGGTGTTCCTGTGACATTTACTTATTCAACATGTATTTATTTTGCATTACTGTATACAAGCATTGTGCTAAGTGCTTTCTATACAATCTCTATTAGTAACCCAGTTTTATAGATGAGGAAACTGAGGCTTCGAAGTTAAATGAGTTGCTTAAGCTCTTAACAGCCAATAAGCAGCAGAGCTAGGGTGTGACAACAGTTGTCTGACTCTAACCACGACCTTGTACTCACTCCAAAGGTGAGTACACTAGTCTAGTGAGAAAGTTGAAATAAACGATTAGAGACTGATTTATTGATGCAGATATGCACAAATTGTTATGGAGGCACAGGACAGCATAACGGAAGAAGAGTGGAATGGAGGGATGGTCAGAAGAGGCTTCTCAGAAGATGTGTCTCCAAGACTGTTTCTTAAGTGATGTGTAGAAATTACAAGGATGGAGCACTATGGGGGTGGCAGAGGAGGCTGACATTCCAGACGGAGGGGCCAAGGCAGGGAATGTTGGTAAGGCAGCAGATCTCATGGAAGACTATGAACCAGATGGTTTAAAAAAAAAAAAAAAAGCAGCTATGGGACAGCAGAAATATTTGAAGGTTGTTTTCTGAGAGAAGATTTGGAATCTAAGATTTCTGAGGTGGAGCACTTCCAGATGATGAGACGATGCATAGGGTCACGCTGGGCGTGTTGGCTGAAATGAACAGGTGGTGAAGGTCATTAGGGTTCGATGAACGTCCCAACATTTTTAGGCCAAGTAGATTCCTTACAACTCTATGATTCTATTAAGTACCAGGCTTTTCTCTAAATGAATGAATTTGTAAAATGCATTATACAAAAGCTGGTTGCCTAATTAAAAGTTGCTATTTTACTCAGCTTTCACAAATACACTGCCTGGATATTACGATCAAAGCAATGTGACAGAAATTGGAGACTGTCTTTGGCAACTAAATCAGGGGCAGTCTTTGCCAACTGCTACCTGCTTCTCTATGGCTCCAGAGCTCCTGGGAAAAAGATTGCTCTGGGATCTATAGCATCCCCATAATTTTCTGTATCTTCTGAATGAAACTCAAAAAGGTGGTCCCTATGAAACACAATCCCTACTCAATTTTCATCTTGGATACAGAATACTTGTGCTGTACATTTCATAGCCACTCTCCTTCCCTGCTACTCGCTGGGAAAGGTCACATTGATGTCCACTCTATCATGTGAGAAAAAAAAAGTTCTCATTCTAAAAAAAAAAATGGTTTCAAGTTTCAACTTGTGGTGAATTTTTATGGTTGACTTACAAAGGTCTGAAGACTGAGGGGGAGCATGAGAGGTTTACAATGGAAACGCTGACTGCTTTCTGATTTACCGGTGCTGACAAGCATCTACTTCACTTAAATCTCACAGATGTAAACATGAATCTTGCACTTCTGGGTTTCTTGTGGGGTTATCGATGAGGAAGACAGCAAATGTGCTGACTTCACTGGAAATTCCCTTGTAAAAAGACCCTTACTAACATTTTGAAAATTGAATCTCCCAGTCCTGATAATGCTCACTGACCAACCAAATAATGCATTCCTGACAAATGTAACCTGTGAGAACGAAGAGAAAAGACTCTTCTCCCTTAACCACATGGCCTGTGTACCAGCTGGCGCTTCTCAAGCATTTGTTTGGGATTTAAGAGGAAGAGTCCAATCGTGACCAGGGCACAGCAAAGGCCTCTACACAGGGCCCGGTGTTCCCAAATGTTTCCTGCCTTTAGACAACATTTCTTGGAAACTTTAGAATGAAAAGCTTCCATTATTTTGCTCTTCCAGGAAATGATTCACAGTATTTCCAAAACCAACAGAATCTCTCATACAGCAGAATATTTGAATTCCCAAAGCAGGAATTGCTCTTTGCAGACCTCCACGATCTCCTTGTTCATTAGGTTTATGTCTATTAGTCTCTTATTTGCTGATGAATCTTGCAATTTGGTCCCAAATAAAACAGAGTTGAAATTTTTTAGTGTTAATTTTTTTTTTAATTAAAAAGATTTCTTCCAGTTTCCTTAAAGCACATTCAGGATCCTGGTTCTGTCTTCCAGGACAGGGATCTGACGGTAGTGCAGAGGAGACATGTGGGGTAGTGGAAAGAATGTTAGAGATCACATTCATCAGATCTCAGGCCCTCGTCTGTGACTTACTGGCAGGAGAACACTGGGCTCATCCTGTAACCCCTGGGCCTCAATTTCCTCAATTATAAGAATTGTAACACTGCCTGCTGAAGTTTTAAAAAAAATCAGAAGACCTAATATTTGTAAAAGAGATGTGTAAACAAAGATGTCAAGCAAAATGATGTCCGATTATCACTGTAAGTGTAATTACTTGGAAATGGGGCTCTTTCTTACTCATTCAAAGTATGGGATGCCACCCCTGTCTGCCAGTAAGGCAGATTCCTTTGTCCTGGGCAAAGCATTCTAATGCAGAATGCCTCTAAGTGGCTAATGGTGTTGGTAACAGGATTTAGGCATACGTGGGCACCTGATCAGTAAAGCTCCCCACACAATTCTCTGGAGAAAAGTCGAGGCTGTCCTGAGGGCCTCTGGTGCCAAGATGCTTTAGAAACATTCTGCTCTACATGCCCTTATAGCTTGTCTTATATACCCATTATTACTTGTTATTGCTTGAATTTAGACCCCTGGGTACTCAAATTTCTGCTATTAGAATTCCAACACCTTCAAAGTGTTTGGATCCCATTAGAAAAGAAGGAATAGTGCCATTTATACAACCAATAGCACTCAGTTCGTCTGCCCTCTGAGGTGGAAGCTGAGGGGTGCTGGCTACACAGGACAGAACACTCACTGACTCAGCTTTCTGGGAGGTTGCCTATGGAGGGCTCAATACTTTCCTTCTTTCCTTCCTTCCTTCCCTTAGAATTGCTCTCAGCTGAAGGGAGCTTACAATGCCTGATCAATATTGGGAGAGGAAAATCTGGCCCCAGGGCTCAATTTAGGACAGATCTGAAGGGCCATCCAGCTTCGGAGCTTTCTGTGGGATTGGCTGAGGGCTTTGATGAGGCAACTGCTTAATGGTTTAACTTTTACCTCTGCCCAGTCCTGCTTCCCTTTCTTCCACGTAGGTGATGCTCCACCTGTGCAGAAAAGAGCTGGCATAGCAGTCTGAGACGGCTATCCTTCAAAACACCTGCTTACAATTTTGGCCCTTGACTGGTATCTGGGAACTTGGGTATCAGTAGGATTTATACCATTCCCAGAACTGACAAGAGCAGCTCATTCTGCCCAAACTGTTTGTAAGAACAATGTGGTTTATGCTAAAAATCTGTTTTCCTTCTGGGAGTCTGGAGGTTTGGTATGTGCTAGGCCAAGAGCACCTATGTGGCCAGCCACCAATAGAAACCCTGGGCACTGAGTCTCTAAGGAGCTTCCCCGGAAGGGAACACTGTATGTGTGTTGCCTCACAAGTCCCGGGTAACTCCACTGGGAGAAGACTCTTGCAAGCTTACACCTGATCTCCCCCAGGCTTCATCCCTTTGCTAATTTTCCTTTACATCCTTTTACTGTGATTAATTATATCTGTGAGTACAGTTGTATGCCGAGTCTTGTTAGTTCTCTAAGCAAATCACCAAACTCCCTAACCAACTTCCTGCATGCAAATCTCCATCATCTCAGAAAACCAGACCTGAGTCTCTCCCCTCCTCACTGCTAACCCAGGACCTATTTTTCCTTGAAGCTTGATTTCGGTCAGTGGTACCACCATTCTTCCAGTCTCCTAATCTTATCATTTCAGAATCAAAATTCTCCCATCCAGTTGGCTGACAGTTCCTTCTAAATATATCTCTATAACGTCTACTGAACGTGTGCTCTACGTTCTCACCACCATCACTGTTGTACTTTAGGCCACCATACTTTCCATCTGGACAATGCGTCAGTCCCCACACTGTTCTCTTCCCAGCCACACTGATACACAGTGCTGCCATGTTCTTCTTCCTAATGTAAATCTTGGAATAAGTGGGTTTCTAGCTTTAAAACCAGAATAATTTCAGTTTTTGCCTCATTGATTTCAGAATAATGTTAAACTTCTTAGCAAGGCATTCAAGGCCTCCATGAACTGGCCTCAGCCACTATGCCTGTCTGATTCTCTCCCACTCATTGTACTATACCTTTTAGCTGTATGGAACCTCACACTGCTCACTGAAACAGTCTTGTATTTTGGCCTCCTTTTCCCTTGGTCTATGCTACTAATTCTCTCTCAAAAGGTCCCTCACCCATCTTCTTTTATCAAGATTCTATTACCATTTTCAATGCCAAATTTCTTTTGAGAATCCTTCTCCGTAAAGCCTTCCCAATCTGTCTCCTCAAGGCAGAACTGAAGTTTCATCCTCTGCTCTTCTACAGCAAAAATAGATTACTGCATCGCTTACCTCCCTTTGATGTGTGTCTCTGAAAATAGTAAGGCTTCCCGTCCTTTCTCCTTTGACCTAGATCAATAGATTTGGCTACACAAGAGCAAGAGGAAATTCTTGAGCAAGAGTTTTTATTCCTTACGGGAGAGAAAATTATCCATAGTTTATAAGCTGTGTGCTCTGGACCAGTGATCTCCAAAGTTCTAGATTATGTACCCCAAAACAAATTTGAACATGTATCTTTAAACCTATATTACTTATGTATATATTACATGTACATTACACTGACATTTTCTGTACATCATAGAACATACACATAAATGTTCAAAGGATGCGATGAAAAATAGATGGAGAACATCTTAATATTTTCATCCCAGGCCCCAGTGAATCCCCTTACACTGAGGTGTGTACACCCCTTTCTCGAGAATCCTGCTTCCTGCTCTCAGGACTATGTGCTTCATTTCCCCTTTGTGATCTCCCTGCCTCTAATCAAAAGACTTTTTCAGTTGTGCTATGAGCAAAGCTAGGAAATATTAACTTCATTTGTGACCAGAGTGCAAAAAGGTCATCTTTCTCAAGGGAAAGGTGAATTTCATGAGCAGTACAAGGTCCTGGTAGTTTAGCTGCCCCTTCAGCCAGAGATTCTCCAGAGGGAATCAGTCTTATTTTTATTAAAGAAAACAGCATATTCAGATAGGCCCTAACTTTTGTTTTTATTATTGGATGGTTGTGTGTTCAAACCACACCTTCTGCGATCCTATATGATTAGAAAGATATTTCAAATTCTGGGCTGGGCTGCGGGCAGGTTGAGGCAAAATATTTTTCCACTAGTGATGACAGATTCAGCTTATTATGCAGAACTTTAAGTGGCAGTGACCTTAAGTATATCAAGTCCTTGGCTTTCTCCTGCTGTCACAACAGACTCTTGAGCAATCCAAGCAGAAAAACAGGAGCACAAGAAATACATAAAGGGGTGGTGGATGGTGGCATAAAAATAACTATAGAAAGGTTTTCAGGAAATGTGGCCACATGCATATTAGCATCAAGCATAAACTTAAGAATATGATACAATATAAGACTAAGAAAGTAAGCATATTGCAAAAGAACATTTATATAATTTTGGATTAAATAAGATCAAATAAAGTCCAGGAAGACAGAAAATTGCTCTTGTACAATAAATCTTTGGGCTAGTATTCTGGAATACTTTCCCCACATAATTTTGATATGATTACATTAAGATTACAATCAACTAGAAAACCTCCAATAAAATCTGAAGTTGTAATTAAAAAAAAAAGATGACAATCAACTGAGACCTTTCTATTTACAAATTGTCTCCCTTCCTACTTCTGCAAATAAGCCTTACTGGAACTTACTACATCAAAAGTCATTAAACACATACAGATACTGCAATGACTCCAGAAAGGCAAGCTGAGCGTCATTAATTGCCGTTTCACACACATCCCCCACACCCCACACAACAGGTCAAAGATGAGCTGAGGTTCATATGCTGGCTCTGAGTATAATGTTTCATACGCAATCATCAGCCCACTACTAGGAAAGGACAGTTTGGGGTTTAAAGCAAAATGCACTTTTCCCTGGGGAAATTTTATTTCAATGAAAGTCAAAATAAATGGGGCAGAAAGGATATATATATATAACTAATTGCTTTCTTCTTCTCAGCCATGCTAGCATATTCTATGCGCCTACCCAGGTTCTCCAGGCATAAGCCTTTGCCTTGAATGCTACTCGTATGGCTCCAGGGGAGGTAGAGGTAAAGACAAAGGGGAGAAAAGCCCTGATACCCTCTAACAGTCACTCCGGGGCATTATGAAGCAGACGCAGAGCATGAGGCTGCAGTTTGAGTCTGCTGTGTTGTGGCATTTTTGCATAGCAGAGCTTGCTTGCACATAAGCAAATGTGCATTGAGTTGTGCAGGTAATTAATATATGTGTATTTGCCTTTTCTGCAAGTATTTGAAGAATTTAAGAGTGAAATATAACTCACTATTTTCTCCAATAGTTGACATTTCTGGAAATGCTACACGTATCTTGGAATGCAACTAGTCAGCTGATACAGAAAGAGTCTAAAAAGGAAGTGATTTTTATATCTCACTAGAGTTTTAGTGTCTATTTTAAGATCTTTTATTCTGTTGATTTTAGATCAAATAAGGAATGAAGAAAGCACCTCATTTTTTCAATAGCTGGTGAGGCAAGAGAAGGGATATAACAAGATTTATAAGTTTTTCTCTAGTTCTAGGGAAATAATAGTATTTGATATTTGTAATTCAGGCTGGCTAGATAAATGAGTTAAACATACACTTTACAGGTGGTAATTTTCTAACAGGATGCAAAGCTGCTAATGATACCAAGTAAGAAAACATCAAAGAGACGTGTAGATTGTAACTAAGAGATAAGATTTCAACTAAGAGGGATCAGTGATACAGGAATGATTTTTAACACCGAGGTAAATTTTGAAGGAGGAGCCTCAGTCAGATAATCAGGACTTGCCAGTGGGTTTTAAGGGACCACTCAGTAGATCTGTAAGCCATTTACTGCTACTGCCTTTCTTTCTTTGTCCACCGTCTATCCTCAGTGCCCTCTCTCCATGCTTTAGGAAAAGACAGGACAACCTGGAATGACACATTTTCAAACACTCCTCATGGACCTAGACTGAACCCAACCTGCATTGTCTCCTTTCCCAGGGGATGTCAGGGCCTTTCAGAATAGATTCCTCTTCACATAAAATTCAATATACTAATCTAGATTCAGTCAGGAAGGCAGAAATCACGGTAGGTATTTCAAATATGAGGGATTTAAGACAAAGTATTGGAAGGGCTGCAAAAGGAGGAAGGAGTGATACACAGAGATTTGAAAGCTCTTGATCCTTCTAGGTTGGCCCACATGAGCCAATTTCTGTCACTGGGCAGCTATGGATGCTGCCACCTCAGGGACTGGAATTGTCACAGTTGTCCCTCCATGGCTAGGGCTGTAATCAGCAAAGAGACTCTGCTGCTGCCTGGCTGATGGAGACTGTCGCTGACCTGCCCCTCTACCGCTAGGGTAGCTGCTGTTGAATTTAGAAGTAGAACACTTCTTCCTTCTTCCAACCTTCTGATCTTTCCCAGTGCCTGCCATTGGCAGGTACTAACAGGAAACCACTGGCAAGGAGTCTGAGAAATGTAATTTCCAGACCTCCAGACCCAAGCAACACAGAGCAGATTATAAGTATAAAACTGGGGAAATTTTTTAGGTCATAGCATATATTGAAATTGGGATAAACTGGAGGAGATTTGGGTACCTCTATGTGGGACTTGGTAAAACCATCTAGCACATTTTATTTATGTTATAATTCTAAGAAAAAAGTACAATACAAAGTATAAGAGAAGATACTAGATCTTGAATTTGTCTGAAATTTCCAAATAAAATATTTTGACATTTTAATGATAAACTTGAGCCTGTTTCCATAAACATGACTTATTTTATGTTGTGATTTATGTTTGAAATAGCTGCATATAATTCTTACCAGTGCTTTTCAATGAAGAGCTCTTCTCATTCTTGATAGTTGCTATTAATGTGAAACTTCACAAAGGGGTGACAGAAAGAGTAAAAACTTTTAAAAATAGCAATTCAAAAATTCACTGCTGTTGAAAATATATTTAAAGACTAATAGCTCTTCTTTTTCTTCCTTGACAAACATAATGTTGACATTTCTTGTGATAATATGAATGGTTTTGAATTCTATCAAAAATTTTCAAATCCACTTAATGTGTTCCTATAATGCATTCATTGTAGTGTAGTTATCCTGCAGCTAGCTTAGATGTCCCTAAAAACACACACTGGCTGCAAATGGATGGGAACATTGAATAAATATGAAAATAGAGATTTAGGGCTAATGCTGGATCAGGAGCTACACAGGTTAGAAGCTCCCATTTAAGCTCCCCAATCACATCCATTCTGCAATTTGCGCACCCAGAGCACAAACTCCCCCAGCAGGACCATAGCCTCTTCATTCACGTTGAGTCTGTGTTGGTGTGCTCTAAGTGGCCTGCTGAAGGAGATGCCAGGTGGAAAAGCACCTCCTTGACTGCAATTCTTGTATCTGGACAGAGTGAAAATAAAGGACATTATTCTGCTTGCCACCTACAGGGACCTTGGGGCACACTGTCACACTCCACTCCACTAGGGGATCAGTATCTAGAATACAGTAACATCCACTTGGGGCACACACATTGTGCTGTTCAAGGCCAGGAAGAACCACATGGTTTTGCTTGCTGAGGGTTTCAAAAGTTTACTTGAGTCTAGTTCTACTTGGAATTTCACTGATTTGTAAAAGCCTACACCTATCCCCAGTACACAGAGACATACACTGACAAAGGTGCTGAACAGATTTCTGTGTCTTTGTAGCAGAACTTTGCATACAAATTTGAAACAAGAATGCTGGGAAACCGTGCTTTGGTTAGTGAGGCTGCAGCTCTGAGATGGCTCCCCAGTATCCTTCCTCCTGGTATTCATGCCTGTGAGTGTGGGTTGGACCTAGTGATTTGCTTCTAATGAACAGAATCGACCAGTGATGAGATTAGGCACCAAGACAGTGCAACAAAAGGACACTGCTTACATCTTGCTTACCTTCTCTTGGTCTCTCACCTGCTCACTCTGATTGAAGCCAGTTTCCATGCTATGAACTGCTTTATAAGAAGGCCTTCATGGCAAGGAATTGAGAGCAGTCTCCAGCCAACAGCCAGAGAAAAACTGAGGCCCTTAGTCCCACAGCCTGGAAGAACTGAATCCTGCAAATAATCACGTGTGTGAGTTTGGAAGCAGATCTTCCCCAGCTGAACCTTAAAATGACTATCGTTTATTACTTTGCATCCCCAATCAACACCTTGATTGTAGCTCTGTAGGAAACCCCGAGCCAGGGGACCTTAGCTAAGCTGTACCCAGATTACTAACCAGAAAAATAATGAGATAATATTTGTTGCTTTAAGTTGCTCAGTTTTGAGCTAATCTGTTCCTCAGCAATAGATAACTAATACCATCATTTATCTTCAGTGGGCAGAATGAAATTCATAAAGAATTTTGATGGCCTTTCACAGTATACCAGGAGCTCACTAATTGTACAAATAATGAGATCATTCAAAGAATGCCAACTTTTGAAAGTTAGGAAGGAAATCAGCCATAACTCTTACTGAGTCATGCTTCTTCTGTTTCCTTCAAAGGTTTAGGATTGTGTTTGATAATTCATAAATATAAATGCCTTGCAATGACTTGGTGACAAATAACCAAACAAATGCAGTGTTTAAAAAGACACAGAAACTTCACATTGGTTCACTGCAAAAAAGATAGCTGGATTTTATATCAGAATATTCTCTAATTGAAAAGGAGCTAATAATTTTAAAATATAGTTTAAGGCATTTGCTTAAACTTGCTTAAATCAAAACAAAAGAAATAAATTTATTATTAAAACTCTGGAAAATACAGAAGAGCCCAAAAAAGAAAATTAAAATTTCCAACTATCCCACCTCCTAGAGATAATCATTACTAAGATTTTGGTGTGTATTTCCAGTCATTTTTTTTCCTGTATGTGTGTGTGTGTGTGTGTGTATGTGTATGAATGAAACATCTTTGTAACACATATAATATACATTTATAACACTTTTTTTTGAAAATAGGATTATACTGCATATTTTGTTTTGGAAGCTGATTTATGTCACTTAATATGAAATGTGTTATTAAATGTTTTTCTCCAAATTTCTATGACTGCATAATATTCCACTGTATGAATGGACTATGATTTATTTAACTGCTTCTATTGTTATAGTCCATTCATTTTTGTATATTATGAAAGTGAGAAAGAGACTATGTAGTTCTTTTTTTCCTTATTGCTCATGGGTCAAAAATAAATAGAGGGATGACTAAGTTGTAGTTAGCTGTGAGAATTAACAAAAGTGTTCCATGACAGAGACTGCTTTTTACTCACTATCCCTTGCTATATTCTCTTTCTCCTTCCCAGAACCCTGATTTTACTGGGGTAGCAATGATCCCAGCTTGAAAAAACAAGACAAAACAAAACCCCTTGATCTCCCATACAGTCGGAGTGCTGTGATCCAGCTCTAGGCAATGAGAAGTCAGCAGTGTGACGGGGAGGAACACCTAGGAGAGCACATTTTGCGGGGGAAGGGCAAAATCAGTCGGTAGGTGGACTTTTTCTCTTTGCTTTTCCCCTTGTTCCTGGTTGAAAAGGGTGAGGACCTGATGACTAGAGTTCTGGCAACCATCTCAAGAGCATAAAGATAAGAGTCTTATGTAAGGATAGCATGAAAGCCATTTCTCATATGATGATCAGCCCAGTGCCTAAGCGTATGGAATGGAATGGAGAACAGAATCATTCTCACTCTATAAACTGTTCTTTCCCTCTCTCATGTATAGCTAAATCTGCATAAGTTAAATGTACCTATACCCGCTTTGTATTTGTATCTGCCTTAATCTTTCTGACACTTCAGAAAGTCAACAGTTTCTACTATATACCTGCATAAACAAAGACTTCTTTAAAAGTGTTAAAAATCCCCAAAGGCCAATGGTAATTTGTATGGTGGACCTATGAGTTAAGGGTGCTTTTTTGTTTTGTATTTTTGTATTTTTTTTCATTTTATGTAGTATGTGTGCTCATGTGTACTGGGTAATGAAAGATAGGAGGAGGGGAGAAGGGTTGCCTCACCAGTGGCCCTAGCCATCCCTGAACCCCTTAACTATCAGCTTAGATCCACTGAGTTTGACAGGTTAGTTCAACAGTGGTAACCTAATTTAGCCATTAGCTAGATTGCCCAGGTACATGCTGACCCCAAGGGTAACTGTAGGAGGTACAGAAAGTTATTTGAGCCTAAGATGACTGTTTAGGTGGGGCAAGAATAGTTCTTGAAGCATGAGACTGCAGAAAGATGACCCAGTCTTGGGCCAAAATTGGGATAGAGCCATGAAAATTTAGAACTCAAAGCCATCATTGAGAGGGTGCCTCCAACCCAGAGCTGAGTAAACTTTACCTGGAATCAAGGAATATAAAAATGTTAATAGGTTTTAGTTTTCCCCTTTCCAAATTGAAAATAGTTTTTCTAGGTCTCATGGAGAAATGTAAAGTCTTAGAACTTACATTACCCAATTCATTGAATTGAAAAACGTCAGTGAGAAACACTGCTTCTTAGCCACTATAATGCTAATATATGGGCATATTTATGAAGAAGCTCAATACAGGAAGATTTATAATTTTTCATCTTGAAATCATATTTCAGGCTGTATTGCAAAGGTAGGTGATGGTTCCTGGATAGGGACTGATTATCATTGATCATCACCATTTTACAAGTGGGAAAGGTATAGAGATGTACCTGCAGACACAGTGCTGAGGATGTCTCTAGGACTGGAAGCCACGTTTCTGGACTCCCAATTCAAGGCTTCTCTGAACCATTTCAGGAACTTTACTCAAAACCATTTCTTGATTTTATCAACTTTTGTTGTCGGAAGAGGCTGAGAATTTTTTTAAATCATCAGTTCAACAGTCCTTCTCTCAATTTATCTCTGTCCTTTCACATTTTACTATAAGCAGACTGTATCTTTAACACTTTGCTTGGAAAGCTTCTTAGCTAGATCATCGAGTTCATTAAGCATATTCTCTGCTTTCCACATAACTGAAGACAACAGGGTGGCTAAGATTTCTGCCACTACATAACAGGTTCTCCCTTCCTCCAGCGTTCCTCACTTCCCTCTGAGTCTTCACCACTGCATTCTCAAAGTTCAGATTTCTAGTAACAGTCTATTCAAAGCAATTTAGGTTTTCTCTAATATGCTTCTCAAAATCCTTCTAGCCTCCACCCACTGCTTGGCTCCAAGTCACTCCCACACTGTTAGGCATGTGTTGTGGCAGCATACCACACTCAGCACAGGGTTCAGTCAGAGAGGAAGAACCACTCGGATGCATATATGGATGCATGTACATATACACAGGGATTTGATCTTCCTGAGTTGTGGATGCTGGGTAAGCAGTCTCTCAAGCCTGTTGTGTTCACACTGAACCTGGAGCTTGTAGCCTAACCGTCAAGCAGAGTCTGGAAGGGATAATGGAGATCAACAACAAGCCAAAACCCAAAAGCATGAGGTTTGAGCCCCATGAAGACAGACAAACTCCTGCCAGTTCTTATTGCCTCTAACCTCGGCTGTGTGAATATCCTGCAGAAGCCGAGGCTCACTGTCACAGAAATAAACCCTCACACCTGGCCCAGGAATCAGCTGCTGAAGGAGGCGCCAAGGGAAGACAGAGCAGCTGCTGCCTCACACCAGTGAAGTGAGTCAGCAGTTCAGCAGCAAGGTGTGAGAGCTACAAAATGGCTGGAGCTCTCTAGATCGCCCACAGAAATCTTCCTGTGGCCTGCCCCAGATGGAAACATACAGAAAAGGGAATTATGGGGAAAGTAGCTCATACTGGTTAAATTGACTGATTCTAAGTTACCAGAATCCATTGTATCTGCAGTCCAGCCAGGGAGAAGGAGGAAGGAAAAGAAAAAAAAAGCTCGCTTTCCTCCACTTGAAGACACTGCATCAAATGGCTACCTGGCTCCAATGGGCTAAAACCTAGTCAGGGAGGTGGGAAATGTAGGCTTCACTCCAGGTCATGGGCTGAGGCCTTCTGTTCCTGGGGAAGGAAGAAGGATGAATACAGAAGACAACACAACTCACATTTTCGGCCACAACACATTTGGCTCTGCCTAGAATGTCTTTTCTTCCTCCTCTGCTTGGCAAACCCTCGTTCACCCCTGTAGGCTTAGCTCAATTATCATTCTTCCTGCAAAGCCTTCACTCTGTTTTCCCATTGGGTTTTATAAGGCACTCCATCTTGGCACTTTC
This sequence comes from Vicugna pacos, assembly GCF_048564905.1. Classification (NCBI taxonomy): domain Eukaryota; kingdom Metazoa; phylum Chordata; class Mammalia; order Artiodactyla; family Camelidae; genus Vicugna; species Vicugna pacos. The sequence continues at coordinate 77,490,666 of NC_132991.1, read as the reverse complement.
TCATTTATTCATTTAGCAAGTTTTAAGTCCTTCCATATGTCAGGCATTATTCTGGGAACTGGGGATTTAGCAGTGACCAAAACAAAGTCCTTTCCTTTGCAAAGCTTATTGCATCATAATTATTTAGTAAACTTTCTCCTCTAGCACTGCCTCAAATTAAGACAAGAAGATTAAGATTCATGGATAACGTCAAGCATTTTTATTCCCAAATAAATGTATAAATTTGTTATTCAGAACTAAAGTTAAATAATTGGGTAAGGCTTCTAAAGTACTTCATATTCTTTCCTATTAATCACAAAGGTATTATTTGTAATTTATAAATCATGTCTCTTTTAGGAAGTCGTGGACCTTGAAAGGCCCTTGGAGATTATGTAATTAAGCCACCTCAGTTTAGATGAGAAGTCAGAGTCTTGATCATAAGATTATTTGCTCAGGATTACGTGCCAAGTTAGTGTCAGAGCCAGAAGTAGAGTCCAAGAATATTGATTCTTGTATATATGCCCTTGATGTATTACAATTTTGTGAAAAAAATCGCAGTAAATATACTTCCACTATGTTTATAAAAATCAGTCTTTGCAAAAATTATAGCATCAATATTTAGGTATAATAAACTGCTATAAGAATAGGGATATTTGGGGTGACCGTGTGACAGTATTAAGGACATTTTTTAGTTCCAATATGTAGGAAAAAAGATAGAAATAATTTGAAAATAAACATATTAGAGAATGGTAATATACAGAGTTGTAAAATGTCAGGTTACATTTAAGGGTGACAGATGACACTTTACATCCAGGTCTATGTAGCCCTTTCCTAAAATTTCATGGACTCTATTACAGATCTGCTTCATGTTAATTTAAGATCTGTAACAGTGTACACACATACGCACACACACTTAAAAACAGAAAAGCAGGGTTTTAATTGAAAATTGATATAAAAAAAGCCATTATGCACAGTTTTGAGCAGCCACTGAATTCTAACACATACCCTTGCTCTTTGAACCTCTGCTCCCACACACCAACAGATGCAGTCTAAAACACCCCCCACCACGTTCACACCTACACTTTCAGTCACTCACCCGCCCCTCACACACAGTTCTGACACGTTTGTTCCACCTTCTTCATCTACGGGAGGTAGCGTGAAGGAGAAGTGAAAGTCAAGAGCGCAGATGCAAAACGTGTAAATGTGTGCACTACACAAAGCCTGTGGGAAAAAAGCTTTCAGTGAAATAAACTCTAATTTATTTCAGAAAAAGTCAATTTCAGTAGAATCAATGAAAATATAACTAGCTCCTCCAGACCAAATTCATGAGACTACATGGGAAGACTGTGATTCGGTGTAATCCAATCCATTTGTTATAACAATGTATCTGAACAAATGCAGTCAACTGATGATTTCCTGAGGAAACAGTACTGCTAAATTAGCTCTAATAGCCTTAAGAAGAAGAAAATAATTTTTGATGGTTCAGGAAGACTCTAAGTTTAATGCATTAGGGGTTTTGCCCTGGAGCCTGAAGTCTTTCTGATTCTTTATTATGTTCAGGTTTAGGAGGATACAATTAGGTCAAGTATCAGATTTTAAAGCACACAAGAATGGAAAATCAGCAATGCTACTGCTAAAAATACACAAGCCAGGAACTGTGGCAAATCGAAAATTATCAAGTTAAGATGTTATCATGTCTCTCTCAAAGTGGTGGCCATTGACTGTATATTACTATTGCTGACAAAGCATCTTGTATTTTATATGTCAAACTTTTGTTTGTCAAGAATCTTAAAGGTTCTGAAAATCAATAAAATTATGAAAAACAGGATAGAAAGGTACACATTTCCTCCACTAATGAGCAGAAATAGCTCACCTTTGGCACAGGCTTAGACTCTAGGAAATGAAAGGAATTCTTTTCAGTACAAGTGGCAGAAAACCTGACCCAAACTGGCTGAAAAGGAAGTACATTGTCTCCTATAACTGGAAAGGCCCAAGTGTAGGTTCCAGGCTTCAAGCAAAGCCAAGTTCAAGCTAAGTAATTCATTCACCAGTGCGCGGTTGCTCTCCATCCTTTAACTCTGCCTTCTGTGTGGCTGCATGTTTCACACAGTGGTGCTGCAGTCCTGCCATCCTCCTGGGTTCAAGACCAGAAAGCGAGAGCAAGTCAGCTTCCCCAGGAACTCAGAGTTAATGACTTGAATCTTGTGGCCATACCTGAGCCAATCACTGTGGCTAAGAGAATGTGATGGACTGACTGGCTTAGGCCTAAGAAGTATGTTTTGAATCTGAGTGAGAACAAAGTTGTAGTCTTGGTCAGCCGAATTAGCAATTGATATAGGAAAGATTTTGGTTGGTTCAGTGAGATCATTCTGTGCACACCCCCTCTGATCTATACATTGCATACCTGCCTATGTGTGCGCGCACACACACACACACATAATTACACTTATCTAGATTTCAGTCTTTCCTTATTATTTCTAATATTCTCTTTCCAGCTATCTTAGATTTTCCTGTGCTTAGCATTAGGAAAGATCTCTCAGGAGATCATCCTTTTTTTCCTATTGGTGGCCTGATCCATTTAACTCCTCCCTCCTCCCTTATGCTTTATTTCCTAAACCTTTTGGAATCTTTATCATTCTTGTTACCATAAAATTCTAGCCTCTATTTCTAATAATTATATTGCCAGCAGCCTACTTAGCATCCCAGCATTTACTGCAGCCTTATTAGATATGATGGGGTTAGAGGGGGCAGGGCTGAAGCCTGACTCAGCACTAAGTGATGTCAGGCAAAGAGTTACCCTGGAGGTGCTCACAGTCTCACTGTCACATTCCTGAGGCCCATATGTCCTCTGGAGGTGATGGTAGGGAGAATAGCTCCAGAAAAGTCTGAGGAAACACAGCAGGTAGGTAGAAAGTGGGAAGAGGGGAAAGAAGTGGTAAGTTATCCCATTTATGAGGACATTACTCAGTTCAAATCCTTTGATGCCCATTCAGGCTGGGGCTGGGAATGGAGAATAGCAGTCAGGAGAACAGAAGGAACAGATAACTTCCTACAGCCAAAGACTGTATTCCTGTCTTGTTCTTAGGCTGGAGGGAAAAAGGGTCAAAGATGGTGGACCCAGTTCTGAGGCTGCTGGGAGAGGGAACAGAGAGGGCTCAGTAGGTGTGGATGACTTTGAGGATCCAGTCTGTGTACTGAGAAACCTTGGTGTAGTAGCCAACATTACCTCTCAGAATACACCCTTCTGACCAGGATAAGATCCCTTGGAGCTGATTTTCACACAGGATTGGGGCAGCAGCTATTTCCTGTTAGAAAGAAGGGAGATGGGTTGGGCAGACTAGCCAAAACAAAGATGACCAAGTACCAAGTCCCCATCTGGAGGGCCCAGAATAGAAAGATTTAGGAGATAAGGGTTGGGACAAGTGTCTGGTGGCCATTTGGGCCCATCCTATCATTCACCCTAGTCTACATCATAGGAAGCTGTAGAGAAATGAGAACACTCTGAGCTGTTTCCACCCTGACATCTAAGTTCATTCATGATTGGAAGGAAGACACATTCCTTCCTGGACCCCATTTACCTTGATCTCTTTTTGGATGTAGACAGGAAATTAGACTGGGTTGAGGAGATATGTGGGCCCCAAAACAGTGTCCCAGGGCAAACTTAGGAGAGGCTGAGGGAAAAGAGTTACCTCACATGAGTGTATGCTCTCCAGAGATGATCCCGCACAGAACATGTTCCCTGTGATTTTAACAGGCACTTTTCTTACAGGGGGATCTTGGCGATATTCATAAGAGAACCAGGAGACAGTCCGGTTTAGCTCAACATCAGGTTCTACATCTGAGCACATATACATACACAGTGGGAGAGAGAGAGAGGCTCTGTTTTTTTTGATCCTTCACATACCTACCTTCCTTTCTTCTCTCCTTCCCTCCCTCTTTCCTGTAATTAACCTATTATTCAGTGAAAGAAAAAAACCACAACGAAAAGGAAACAGGGAAGAAGAAAACAAATAATGAAATGAGAAAAACCAACATCTGGTTCCAGTGTCATAAACTGCATGCCTTGGGCTTGCATGTCCATGTTTTTACTTGTGAATGCATGTCTGTAAGTCAGCACCAGCAGGACTATCCTCCAACCCTTTCCTTACCCAGACACCCTTTCACCCTCATTTCAGTAGTGAATGGGTCAAGAATACTGGATTCCAGAGACCTCTCTCCATAAATAGCCACGTTACCCCTAGGTATATCTTGTCACCAGTTTGGGCCTCAATTTCCACGTGAATAAAATATATAAGTTCTCAGGACCCTAACAGCTCTCTTGATCTACAATAATAGTTATTTGATAATCCTTATTGAGTGGGTGCTCAAGAGCACTATGGGTCTGTCTTGAGGGTCACTCACTGGAATTCTTTCATGACCAGCCCCAGCCCAAGACAGTTCACTTGTCCAATTTTCTGTCAACTGTGGTATTGGGCAGAATCATCAGCTTCACCCAAGCACTGAGTTTTAGGGGATGTATCAGCTTGATGAGCATGAGGTCATGTTCAGCAGAATCCCAGGTGAAATCTGGATGTTGGATTGTAAGCATGGGTCTTAAGTGCTCCATCTTGTTTTGGAAACTTCTTTTTGAAGTAGCAATGTCAGTCTCCAGAAATGTGGAACAGGCCGTGAAGGATTAGCAGAGGAAGGAGATATTATTCTATTGTTCATCTTGCATCCTTTCTTCCCCCTAACTTGCTTTGTAACTTTGCCCGAGTTCCTTCCTAAACTTGCCAAGACCTCCATCTCCTTCTCTGGCAAATGAGGAATTTCCAGTGCTGTTACATAACTCTTTGATCTGTATCACGTTGCATACAGTCTTTTATTCCCTATTGGTTGGTCCTCTGGTCCTCGGCTCCCTCAGTTCCCTCCATCTACATCATCCTACCCAGGAATCTAACTCTAACCACCTGGATATATTTCCTGCTTCCTTCCAACCACTTCTCAGGTTTGAAAGTGCCCTGTGCAAGTCTCTTCAGGGCTGAGCCTCCGTGGCCCCTGAGCAATCCCAGTGACTAAGGGGGAACACCTTTCCCTCCAGGACCCCCATCACTCACGGTAGAAAGCAGTGGGCTGCGGTGAGAATCCATTATTTGTGGATGAAGGTCCCCAGACAAGCCTCATTTTCTGAGTTCAGGAAAACCAAAACGGTTGGTACAGTTTTGATGTTCATCTGGTTGAATTGCTGGACTGATTTTACCTGTGCTGGTGCTGGCATCATGGTTATTGTTGTCACTGCTGACAGATAGGGGAAAGGAAGGCAGAATCTTAGAGACAGGGGCAGACATTCCAGAGGATGGAAATCTGAGATGTTTTACATGGAAGTGCTTTGAAATGGTCAATGTTATTGGTATTTAAGGTACTACTGAACTATTTCAGGATCCTTCTCTTAATTTCCCTTGAGACTTCCCTCTGTATTTGTGTCCTCCCTCTTACTTACTCCTCCTCTCTCTTCCTTTCTTCCTTTTGATTCTTATTTCCTTTCTTCAAGCTTCCTTCCTAGCTATACAGCAAAATCACTTTTGTTTTTGGTCCAACATCCACCATTTGTTGTGTAAAGTCTCATTATCGTAGTCTGAATCTTCTCTTGTGCCCATGGATCCAGAAGAAAAAAAATCAGTGAACTCTAGTTATCTTCATTGTTCTAGGAAACTATCAATCACTGGGGTCCTGAATTCTTACGTTTCTAACTGATAATATCCTCACCCATCTTATCTAGACCCATTTCCTACACTTTCCTCCAATACAACATTTTCAAAATGTTAAGTCAAAATAGGAACCTGCACTCACTAGTCACTGCCAGAACAGTGACGACTAGAAAGAGGCTGTTCATATCTGCTGTCTCTTCCAATGAGAAGACCTGGGAAGGGAGTGAACTACCAACCAGCCTGATGATCTGGAAGCTTTACAGAAGAGAAATTACAAGGAGGAGTGAGGAGATTCAAGGGAGCACGGTGTTCTGAACTAAGGGAGGATGGCATCAGAGGAAGGAAAGAGAACCTATCTCTCCAGAGTGCCTGCCCTCCCTTTGCAGTCTGGGAAATTTATCCAAGGTGAGACAGCTGACTCCCAGAGAGATGTACTATAAGCCAAGAACTTTGCTCTCCTTTATTAGCAAAGAGAAATCTCAACTGGCCAATCTTGTCTGCCTTAATCTACTCTCTCCAGTTATACTTCAGCTCCCTGGTTCCCTTTGGTTTACTCACCTGTTCTCACAATGTGGCTGATCTCTACCTCTCTGTGACATTTACCAGCCCTTAATCTTAAAAATAAACTCCCTCCTCTATGAACTATAGACCCCCTCCTCATCTAACACACACTGAGCCCTCCCCTATGTCACATTGACCTTTGTCATGTGAGGACCCTAGCCTTCATGTTACACTGTTCCCATCCCATGTCATCCTCCCCTAACCCCCAGATACCACTGACCGCTTCCTGAAAATCTGCAGAGCCAGTGAGAGACAGACAGGGTATGCTTAGCACAGATCACCCTAGAGAAGTGGACTCTTATAGGTCCATACACATGCCTCTTCCCTAGGCTTGCTTGTTCGCAATTTTCTGATCTTTCTCCTCTAAACCCCAAAGTAAGCAGCCACATTAATCATCAGTGATATGAGTCCTGTGTATTTTATTTCAGGCCACTTTTCTTTCCACACAAAGTAGATAACTAGATGTACCACAAATCTCTTCTACTGAGTTTCACTTCACTGCTATCTTCTAGGGCTATGTTTGAACACGGTTACAGGGTAGCAGTCTATTTCTGACTTTACCACATACCAAGCTGATCCATCTGTGTACCAAGCACGGGCTTTCTCTTCCAAGAGCTGATCATAAGGGAACCTTCCTTTCCCTCCCCAACTCTCATCCCAAAACAACTGTACGTGTGTGCTCAGGAAGGGGCAACAGTGCCGTAGTGGTGGATGGCACAGGACTCTGAGCCCCCTACTTATGCACCTTACTTGTCCTCTGGCCCTGCTCAGGACCAATCCTAGATGGAACGCTTCTGTCTTACTGGACTGCCACTGGGGCGCACGTGACTTTTTGACCTAGCGGATCTGACAGAACACACCTTGTGACGAACAGTTCTGGCTGCATGGTTACTGGATATCCCAAGATCAGGTGTTCTGTCTCTGCCAGGGCACAGCAGCACAGCTGAGTGGTCTCTGCTGCAGATGATAGAACATTGTTCCAGAACTCTACAGTCTATGTGGTGATTCTCTTACTGGGGCTTGCTGACAACGCCACAAAATTTCTTTTCTTACCACAGATATGTCTAATAGCACAAGTCTGCTAGGCAGCGTGGGCCTGCTTGTGCCATAGCCCGAGACTTCTTCAGAGCTTTGACCTGCTCTGGACCCTACTCAAAGCTGGCAGAATTCCATGTCACTCAGAAATGGTTCAATGCAGTATTTCCAAGTGTTGAACATGCTGACCCCAGAACCCCAAAAGCCCACTGGGCACTAATGCTTCTTAGTTCTGGGATGTCTGGCATGTCCCAGTCCACTAAGCACTGATGTGGAGAACCTCCGAGTTTTCTTAGAATATATCTTTTACCCTCTAGAGTACAAGTGTCTTGCCAAGTTCTCGAACATTCTTGCCACTGCTTAATCATCTGTTCTGATTAACTTGATGTGATAGTTATCTGCTGCTCTGTTTGAAATTACTCCCAAACATAGCAGCTTAAAACAGTAAATCCTTATTATCTCACAGTTTCTGTAGGTCAGGAATTCAGCAGTGGCTTAACTGAGGGATTCTGGCTCAAGGTCTCCCGTGAGGTTATAGGCAAGATGCTATCCAGGGCTGCAGTCACCTGAAGGCTTGACTGGGCTAGGTCATCTGCTTTTATGAGAGCTCACTTAAATGGCCTTTGGCAGGAGGCCTCAGTTCCCTTCCACTTGAATCTCTCCGCAGGGCTACTTCAGCATCCTTATCACATGGTACGTGACCCCCCTCACAGCAAGTGATCCGAGAGAGCGAGGAACGAAGCTGTAATGGCTCGAAAGTCACACACCATCACTTCTGCAATATTCTATTTGTTAGAAGCAAGCCACTAAGCCCAGTTCACACTCAACGGGAGAGAGATTAAGCTCTACCTATTGAAGGAAGCAATATCAAAGAATTTGTGGGCATACTTGAAAACCACCACATACAATATCACCAATATCGTGGATCACTGCGATGATATGCAGAATGTCCAGGCCGACCGGTTTCCTTTGGGTTATATCATTTCAGGAGACGAAAGAATGAAACCCTGGTCAAGACTACAAATGTCCGTGTTATTCACATGCATGTTCTCTTTCCTTGATAGGAATGTAAATGAATGCATTTGCTAATCAACACACGGTACCATATTACATCTGGCATAGCAACAGCAATGTGGGAGACTATTTGGTTAAATTTATTATTGCCCAGGATCAGACATTTTTGTCAGAGCCAAACTGGTGAATTAAACGGAAATAAATGAGGATTATCACCCTACATTCTTTAAGTCTTGAAGGGTAGCATTAATCTCTGCCATTTATCCTCAGGATGTGATACTGTTTTCAATTTACCATCTTGCTGAGGGAGCAAATGTTTCAGATATTCCACTTGGCCTTCCCCACTAATATAGATAAAATCCCACAGTACAAGGGATCAGCGTGGAGGTTACCAAGTATGTCCATTCCAATTACACACTGGGGACCCAGAGAAATGACCTTTTCCTACATAGTGTTTTCTCCACAGCGTTAATCACTATCTAACCCAACATACACTATACTTACTCGTTTTATTTATTGTCTGTCTTCCCTATGGATACGATTTCTGCAAGGGCAGACATTTTGTTTTACTTTTTTAAACTGATTTATTTCCATTGCCTATGTAGTGCCTAACACGTCACAGAAACTTTATAGTTCTGGCATGTAGCAGGCATTCAGTAAATATTTATCGACTGAAAGAGTAAGTAGTGCCTGACTCTCAATGTAAGTTTATTATTATTATTTTTATAATTGCCTCTAAGATTTTTCCATCTCTTCTGGCAAGTATGAGTTCAAGTGTGAAGCATTCACTCTGTAGCAAATTAGGGAAAGGTTTCCACAAGAGGATCAGAGACGACCATTGGCCCCTCAAGTGTCCCAAGGAACAGTATATGTGTTGCTGATGGGTTGAGAGGTGAAAGGCAGACCATGAGGGACGTTCTATATCTCTCTCCTCTCCTAAGTGTGTGTTGAAATATAAATATTTAATCTCCCACATTTTCCAGTGGTAATTATTGTTTTTGAGCCTCTTAGAATGGAATTGCTTGTTTTTGAAACATTGAATTAGTCATAAAATATTTAAATACTTTCAGGCTTTCTTCTGAAAAATTGAAGGATCTGGCTATTGGCATTTTTCTGGTGCTTAGAAGTATATAGTCATTTCAGATGGGGCATGTCTTTTTTATCACAGTCCTCACCACTCCTTACTGTCTCTTTCACACTAAGGCTAAGTGACAATTGTCATTTATCAATGTATGAATAGGAGCATTTTTCTTAAAGTAAAGTAAGGAATAAAGTGATACAATTTTTATATCCAAGTCCATATAATAACTGGGAAGAATGAAATGTAGACAGACCCTGGTCAAGACTGTAAATGTCCATGTTATTCACATGCATCTGTTCCCTTTCCTTGATAGTAAGGTAAATGAATGCATTGCTAATCATTGAAATTTCAAGAAAAATGGGAAGAGTGTTTTTGGAAGGTAAGAGAACATAAAGATCATTCCTAAGCATTTAATATGTAACATGCAAACAAAATATGACTGGATACATAAAGTGCAATTCAAGATATAGGGAGCCTGAGTTTGCAATCCTCCCTGATCCAATAAAGAGGAATAAATAGTATATTCTACTTAATTTGTAAGGTACTTATTTCTCTTTTAAAAAAATCTATCATTCATATTATTATGCACTACAATTTTAGTTTCTTTTTCTCGTGTTGATATCTTTCCTCCAAGATACATATTGTCCCACTTCAACTCCCAAATTTTGCCCTTGGGGAGTGGAAATAGAGAGGGACTCATTGCTAGCTCATATGCTTAGTAACTGTTGCTTCCTTATTTGCAAAGAGAAAAACTTTGCGATTCTAGTTCAGAAAAGAATTAAAATTTCAGCTAAGGACCCTTATTTTCTTCAATTTCTATATGGAGAAAGAGTGATTCATTCTTTCAGTTGCTTTTAGTTGATGGTTTTAGAATCCAATAACTGTAATTACAACAGTAAGAGTAAAATTTCATGACAGTAATTCAAATTCTGGATGTTCTTAGCTAGTAAATACACATGATGACTAGAAAAATGTAACACTATCAGATTTCCAGATATCTTTTAAAAAGCCAAACACAAATCCATCACAATCCTGGTACTGAGCTAAGCTTACATGGTAGTCAGGTTATGGCGCACAGCTGTCAAACTCTTATAAGGAAACAAGCGTGTTCTTATATTTATCTGAATATGCCTTTCTCTTTCTACCACCTTTTGCATCTTCATTAAAGCCAATTACAAAAATAAGACAGTTACTGAGCTCAGTATTTGCTGATAACCAAGCAGGAAGCTTTTGGGTGTGAACCAGACTAAGGATGACTCATTAGAAGCCAAATGTTTGTATGGAAAGCTCCCCCTAAAATGGCACGAAAGCAAATGTTTACACACATGTTAAAAAGCATTGTGGAACTCTTGGGAGGAGGGGTTAAAATACTGCCACCCATTCTTAATTATATCATTTTGATAAAACATTGCTTTGCTACCACAGAGGCCAGCCCAGGCCTTTCAGAAATGGGGTTGTTATCATCGGCAGGACTGTCCGGACTCACAGAACTTCTTATTTTGAAATATGACTCTGTTTTAATAACCTCAACCCAATCTGTATTTTGAATACGTTGAAAATTCATGTGCTACTTGTGAAGAGTTTAAGTTCCCCATAGATAGGTGTCTCAGTTGTAATCTACACAAATATCGGTCATAAGAAGAGTGGTTAAAAATGAAAATTTGAAAAAAAAAATGAAAATTTGTTTCTTGCTGAGCAAACATTTACCTCAAATGGTGTAAGTATATATTTAAATTCTGCACCATGATGTTGACTATTGTTTTAAATGCCTTTTTTTTTTTAACCCCTCAAGCTAACAAACAAAAACACCCAGTTGTTCTCATTCTGACATATTTTTGGCACACATCAGTTTCCTGCTCAGGCTTACCAGGCCCTAAAGCCCATGACTCAGGTGATTTGGGGCACCTGGGAAATCAGCTCCTGTTAGAAGCTATTGCTGAAGATAAGGTGATGATAGTGGTGGAAGGTTGGAGTTTCACTATCCTGTCCTGATTCGAAAAGGAACCAGGGGGTCAGAAGGTAATCAGGCTCTCCTGCTAAAGTTAAGCTGCCTGCTCTTTTCCGATGACCCTTACTAGGGTTCCAAGCTCTGCTGATATATTTTAAAAAGGACATTGAGCCAGCCAGGCACTGATGATTGAACTCACTGAACTAAGCAGTATCCCTTTTTTAGAATTTTGTCTTGTATCCAAGGAAACAATGGAAAGTACTTAGGACAGTGGCTGTAGAGAGATGCAAATACAAAGGCTAATATCAAGGAGAGGTAAGTCATCTTGATCTCCATAATTGGGGCTGGTGTTATCTGTTTCTGGAACAAAAACATCCTGACCAGATGAATGTATGGTATGGTCTGTGATTAGAGATAGAGCTGCTTCCTTTAGCTCAGATCATAAGAAAACTAGATAAATAAATTTCCTAGATTTCTGGAGCTTCCCCTATTAAGTACCAAAATGTTAAAGAAAAAAAAAAACAGAAAATGGAACGGTCTCTGTGGAGTATGATTGAAGAGAGAGGATCAGGTAAGTGAAATTTTTACTTTTCTGTTTATACTCTTTTATAAGGAATGAATTTTTAAATAACAAATATATATTATTTTTATTTTTAAAAATTCAGTTGAAACTATTTCTTTATAAATAAATGGGTTATATATATCTGACCTCTTAAACTGAGCCAAATTAAGTTTTCTTTTAATGACTCATTATCGTCATACAGCTCAATTTTCTATGCCACAAAACAATGATACCCTCAAGTAGTCCTAGAGTTTACTGAATGGTTCATTCCTACACTAAATGTCCTCAGAGTTTTAATTTACTCCTCGTAAATTTTCTGCTGTCTGCTTTGCAATGAGATTGTCAGCTGTCACGTCACACTGATAGACTTCCACCTATTTTTAGCAGCCTCTCATTCAAATTTGTTGTTTTAACTTGATGCTCCTAATCAGCTGACTGATTAGTAAGTCACATACACAGATTTATTAATAGTTTATGTAAAATAAAATTAAATGGGCATAGAGTGAGTGCCTAAGGATCATTTCTTTGAGCAACGTGTATTTTTTAACAAATGCAAAAAAAAATGCATTTATTTGGAGGTTTCAGTCTTATCCTTTCTATCTGGATCTCAGCTATGTTTCAGATAGTAAGTGTCACTGGATGAAAGAGTTATATGTAAGTGAAATGATACTCTGCTGTCATTTAATAAATGCATCATTTTTTCCTTCCCTCCTGAAATTGCTCGGTGGTGATACAGATAGATGCATGTATAGGGGAACAAAATTTGCCACCCCAAAATGTCTCCAGCATCTGGATTATTTCAAGCTGAAAACAATCAAGGCCCAAAAGACTCAGGAAGAAACTGTGACCTCCCCCCTAACTGCCTGAAGAATTTAGATAGAGAGCCCATTGCAGGAATAGAGAGATCACCAGAGGGATCCGCAAAGACTATGGGCTAGGTGTAGTGGGGGAAACTCTTACAGATCAGGGTCTATTCTGCATGGCCCAGCAAACATTTATTTACCAAACATTTGCTTTACCATCTCCATGTGAAATGCTTTCTTCTCCTTTGAAGTCCCAAACCAGTTCCCTCAATGTCCTCTTTTGTCTTTAGCTGAAGATGATATTTAAAGTGAGAGTTTCAGCCATTTTAGTGAGTTATCCAGTTTCTCTAGGTCTCTTTCATGTATGCATGTTATTATACTTTTGTCTGATTTTCTTCTGTTAATCTCTCAATTAATCTCTCATGTCAATTTAATTCTTAGATCAGTCAGAAGCACCTAGAAGGACAGAGAAAAACTTCCTCCTCCTGGAAAACATGTGATACTGAATTGGAGTTATTCTCATTTTTCATAGTAATTGAAATGACAGCCCTGGACATGTTGCTGGTTCTAGAATAATATTTTAAATTAGAAATAGTTGCCAGCATTTGGATAACCAAGGATTCATTTATAGTAAATGTTTCCAGATGTGATAAATATATATTTGGTTTTTATCACTGGTTCCTGACACAAAACTTCTAAAACTCTTAGAATTTCCTGAATAGGGTGATAGGAAAATGTTTTGTTATTTATAACAAGCTCCTTTCAATCATACCTGAGTTGGATACGCTAATAAGGTGACTCTTAGCGGGCTCTCCTAGATAGCTTCAGGATGAGGGCTGGCTGTGAGGAACCAATCTTGTGATCAGAGAGTTAGAACTTTCAGGCCCACCCTACTGACCCCCAGGGAGAAGAGAAGGGGTTGGAGGTTGGTTTAATCACAAATCTTCGGTGATTTGATCAATCAGGCCCATGTGTGGAATCTCCATAAAACCCCGAAATGATAAGATTCAGAGAGCCTCCTAATTGATGAACACATTGAGGTGCTGGGAGGGTGGGAGGGAGAGCCCTTTGTCTCCTACGCCCTACACTGTACCTTGTCAATACACCTCTTCCATTTGGCTGTTTCTGAGCTGTGGCCTTTGTAATAAACTGGTAATAGCAAGTAAACTATTTTTGAGTTCTGTGAGCTGTTCTAACAAATTACAGAACCTGAGGAAGGGATCATGGGAACCTCAAATTTATAGCCTGTTGGTCAGAAGTATAGGTGGTCTAGGACTTGCAATTATTGCCCAGAGTCGGGGCAGTCTTGCGGGAAAGAGCCCTTAACATGTGGCGGCTGCACTACTGGTACCTAGTGTCAGAATTGAATTCTGGGACACCTAGTTGATGTCTAGAGAGTTGGAAAAATTGGTTGGTGTGAGGGGAAAAAAACACACACATTTGGTGTCAGAAGTGTTATCAGTAAAAACAGCACACCAGGCTTTTATGATCTCAATATGCTAGAATATGTAACAGGCTTGCCAAATCCATATGAAAAAAAACATACATGTAGGCTCTAGTCTACTGGGTAGATCAGATAGGACTCACTCAGCTGACTCACAGATACACGGAAATAGATCAAACAAGTAGCATGTGTTTGAAAAGAACACTTTATAGTTAGACAGGGAGCGGGGATTTTTTTGACAATCGTTTTGAATGTGAGTCAGAGTGCAGGTTTGCGTGGGTGCATGTGTGGGTGGATACATCTGTGGGTGTCAGGAAGAAACAGCCAGAGATAGATGGCTGCAGTTCTATAGCTAGTAAAATGACTATAATAGTAAAATAAATTTAAAGGCACAGAGCTTCATAGAGCCCTTTAAAATAGTTTTAGACACATGATGTCTACAGACAGGCTTATTTAAAATGCCAATTGCTTCCCACAAAGACTTTAAATTACCCCTCCTTACATAATGCCATGCAATTTTCATTTACCACTTACTTGCAATTTGGTAATTATCACAAATGAAACCCTATCTTACATTCCTGGTAGTCAAAACTTTTTAAAACTGGGAAATTGAGATAATCTGGCTACACTTCTTATCTAGAAATGACCTTCAGCAGTCTGTAGACCAAGAAATGATAGCAAATTACTCACCACGGAAAAATGACCTAAATGGGTAATAGGATAAGAAGAATTTTATCTACAGCTATAAGATGATTTCTGATGTTCTTATCTACATATAGTAAGTGGGCAATACAAAAATGTAAAAAGATAGGGAATTGGCAATATGATTGCTTTCTTGGTTTTACCTGGGAGAGTAATAATGCTGGTGAAGTAACATCTCTGCATAAAGACTTAATTTAACAACAAATTCACAGATTCTCACTGTTTCGGGCAATTCCATGATTGCGTCCCTGTACCCTGGCAAGTGTGAATGTATGGGTAAGTCCAGAACCCACAAAGCTACTAAGAATATCACTCGATATTAAAGTGAATAATCCCAGAATGACAGAAATGATGGATTCACACACACAGGGTGAGTAGAGTCATTCAATATGCAACTCCCATATTTGAGCCTTTGGGCTGTGCCTCACTACTGTGCTTGCTTCTAGAATTCCAACCTACATCTGTCTTCAAGGAACTCAGCCCTTGAATTAAACAGTTAAGGAAGCTGATAAGCACTGTTTGTACCAGGTCAATGGAGGAAACAATTATTAATTCTTCATTCACCAACAGTGATTTTTTTCAAAGTAAATACATTTTTCTAATTATAAAAATAATATATGCTCATTATAAAAAATTCAGATACAAGAAGAAAATATCATTCAACGAGTTAAGGACAACTTATTTAAAGCTATAAAACACCGAAAGAGTATAAAGGGTCCCATACTCATTTCATATCCCCTCTTTGTAAACTCACTTCTCCACTCCTTGCCATGCATCACTTTTCATTATTAACTGGTGGAGAATAAGTGATACAATGTACTTGCCTAGCAGGACAATATGTCTATATACCATTACTGGTTCTCATATACTGTAAGCATAAAATATAATTTATTTCATAAATTACTTTAGGCCCGGAAATATCAGAACTACATCTGCCTCTTATTTGCAGATAGAAAGATCACTCTTACACTCACAAGAAGAGAGCTCTTACCTGTCTCTGCTCTAAAGTCCTGATTCTTTACCTTCAGAGCTAGGAAGTCAAATCCCATGTAACCAGTCTGAGAATGATTAGTGGTGGCTTTGAGCCTCCATGAAGCTTAGAACTTTTGATGTGAGGATGAACAATATACTTAGAGTGTGTGAGTTCGTGTCAGCCAGCACAAGATAGGCTAATGTTGCAGTTACACAATTAACCAGAGATCCCAGTGGCTTAACACAAGAAAAGTTTAATCTTGCTCATGCTACATGTCCACTACACATGGGGAGGCAGTCTTGCTCAAGGACCAGGATGATGGGGTTTCTGACATCTATTGACTGCAACAGCTCCTTGGTCACTGTAACAGGGAAGGCAAGATGGGAGAATCCCAAATGGGCTTTTCACTGCCTCTGCCCAGAAGGAACACCGGTGCTTCTACTTGCATTCCACTGGCCATAGCTAATCACATGGTCTTCGTAACTTCAAAAGAGCTGAGGAATTAGGGGAACAGTTGGAATAATGATTTACAATTGTCTCTCCCTTAAACCTAAGTGCACTTTTCTGACCATAGGCTGACATCATCCAAAATCAAATAAGTGATGGTATTTACTATATCAATTTTCTACTCCTTTGGCATGAAATTTGAGTTTGAGAAGAATGTAGAGAAGAATATCCCCTACATAAAAAGGTCTTGATACATAACGTAATTCACGTATACATAATAGCTTTTTATTTTCCATAACAGATATTCAAGAAAGAGGAAGATGATTGTGAAAGAAAGTATTACCAAGCCCTCATTTTTTTACCATTAATTCCAATTTGGGTTGACTAAAAGCAGCAACATGCTTGGATTTGTCAGGATAGACTAATTTCTGTAAGAAGTAGTTATCTCTGGTCTTTGGAATTCTGAGTAATTTTTTCTTCCATATATCTGAATTTTATGGTTTTTCTATAATCTCAGTTTAAGAAAACAGAATTTATTAATTGCATATGTGACAGTTCTGTGTAGGTATTTGATGAACGGCCTTCCAAAAGGTGATTCAGGGACCTGGGCTCCTCCTTTCTGAGACTGACCTCTTCTAGGGTTTTGGAGTCCTCTGCAGGTTCCTCAGACAGACAAAGGAAGGGAACAGCAGGGAAGATCAGGGGCCCGGCTTGGAAACAGCATATATCATTTCCACCCACACTCATGATCACACTTCCCCTCAAGAGATCCTGGGAAATGTAGTCCAACTGTGTGCACAGGAGGAAAAGAAATAAGTTTGGTGACTGTCTTTACCACAATGTCCCTAATGTGACCTAAATAAATAAGTAATAAAAGAGCAGAAGAAAAACTAAGGAGTCTGACCAGAGTTGGATGTGTCTGGGGAAAAGAACATTATTTCTATTGTCTTGTTCTTATTTCCTTCATTTATACCTATATGTTGCTTCTCTGCAAGTTCTTCCCTTATTTTCTTTTAAAACCAGATTTTAAGAATGCCCCACTTTGTTGAGAGTATACAGAAATGAACATGATGCCACTCAGCTGGTTGGAATGTAAACTGATAGAACTTCACTGAAGGGAAATTTGTCTATGTGAATCAAAAAATCTTAAACAGAGTACAGCCAACAATTCTTCTAGAATTTTATCCTAGGGAAACAAACAGGTACTGTAAACAGATGCATGTACAAGTAGACTTATCATAGTGTTGCTGATAATGGGGAAACAATTCCATGCCATAAATGTCCTGCAATTGAAGGTAAAGTAATAATGTTACTTCTAATAAAATGTCATGTGGTCAGGAAAGAAGCCACAGAAGTCTATTTAGTAATGTCAAACAATGTTCCTTACACAGTAAGTAAAAATATCTTTATAAATCTCTATTTCTAGAATATTCTCATTTTTATTTAAAAAAAGATTACATATATACATAATACATATCAAATTAAAGTAAAAATTGAAATATTCTGGAATAGAAGCTTTGTAAACTGGTATTTTACATATATAATTTTTCACTCATCTATGTTTTCTAATTTTTCTGTATAAACAAATGATATTTTTCTAACAAAGACTTTTTTTTATTTTAAAGCAAAAAATGGAAATCTCTAATGTTTAAAAAAAAACACAGAGTTTTAATCCATAGGCATCTCAAAGAAACAAACAACAAAACACCACCTGGTTACCCATACTGACTCTCTTGCAGACAGCCCCCTTGCCTGAGCACCTGATAGAGTCCCAGCCATCAGGGTGGGGGTAGGTGGGTGGGGTGGTGGTGGGGAGCCAAGTTCTTGGTAGGCCCTTGTCTCAGCTCCGGCCTTAGGCAAACTGTAGAGTCCATACATAGCTGCTGCTCTCCATTCCTCACCTCCCTCACCCTGACAATGGTCTGCTTTCTTTCCTCTGAGTAGGAAACCTGCAGAGGCAGCTGCCTTGTGATATTTTGTGTAGGCATGTGAGTTATATGTAAATCACACGCAAAGACACTAAGAATTGTTTCTCAGACGACCCAAGTCGAGAATATTTGTCTCAAGTTTGTGTTACACCTAAAAGAGAGCAGTTCTGATATTTCTCTTACTTAATTGCTTCCAATAATAAGTCAAGCTGCTGTCAGAAGAGGTTTCAGCTTTTTAAGTTCACAATTCATTTTGGAGTTATCCATGCATGCATACTTACAAAAGTTAAATTATTTTCAAAGTAAGAATAATTTTTCTACCACATGAATTCAAAGTAAGTGAAGAACCAGAACATGATAATTTTATCTAAGAATCAACATCCTTTATAATTCAAATAACATTAATATGGATTTATAACAGCCAAACGATGAAAACATATTTAACTGCTTTCAATATTAAGAAAAGTGATTTTATGAACTATAGACTTCACTCAGCAAAATCACACATCTTTGTCACACACACACAAACACACATCCCAAATTTTATTAATATCTGTTAAAATTACAGCAGTTATATTCATTTAAAAATTAATTCAAAGCAGTGTACTTTTTTAAAAAGGTAACACCTACATTAAAAAATCAAAGCCATGTGGAATCTAAAAAATACAACAAATTTGTGAATACAACATGAAAGAAGTAGACTCAGATCTAGAGAACAAACCAGCTGTTACCAGTGGGGAGTGGGGGAGGGGCAACATAGGGGTGGGAGAGTGGGACTTACAAGCTGTTGGGTGTCAGATAGGCTCAGGATGTACTGTACAACATGGGGAACACAGCCAATATTTCATACTAACTGTAAATGGAAAGTAATCTATAAAAATTGTATAAAATAAAAAGTTAAATTTAAAAACTCACTTTAAAAAACAAAGCCAATATTGCTTTTCTATTAAAGAGCAACTTTTAGTCAATCCCAGTGTACTCTCTTCAGAAAATTATGAAACTCAGGGAAAAGACAGAACGTACCAAGATGTCACTTTGTTTGCTTAGTTATAATAACCCATACTAGCCTAGGCTGTTTTTGGTTTTCAAAAGCAGATTGATAAAGAGGAAATATTGATAGCTCTATGTAACTCATTCTTATTTTACTGATTAGCAGTAAGTTAAGGATTCCCCTTCCTAACAGAGGAGGATAAGATACTAATTTTCACAGTCATTCAGGATTTTAATAGGAGGTAGAAGGGGATTATCCCTGAGGGGTGAGGAAATAAACTGCGGGGAAACAGACTATGGGCAGGACCCTCTGCCTCCTTCATGATTCCCTGGTAGGTTCTAGCTAAGTATTGCCGTAAGTAACTCTCTTGCTAAGGTGGTTTTTGCCACCATAAAGGGCATCAGGCCAACCTAAAAGGTGTGTTCTGGGGGAAGCCTGGTTCTCACGCCTCAATGTTACTGTTCCTCTGGGAGATCTTGTCTGTCTCTCCGTTATTGGCTACATCCTTTGAGCACCAGCTGTAAATGCTGTTCATTTGCTCCTGACTCACCATTCCTGTCATCCCACTTTCTTGGCTGGACCATCACTAAAAAGACCTTGGTCAGTCTGGGATGTCCCAACTCACCCACAGTCCCTAGCTGGCTGCCAGTGGGCATGGGCTTTCCCACTGCTGAATTTAGACAATGTGTAAAGAGGGTTCACTGTATCGGGCAGGAAGACGACAGAGAAAAAAGCTCACTGATTCACCTGAGAATTACCCTGGAATAGTGTTGAGACCAGTGAAAGGGACTAGTGCAATTATAAAGGTATCTAAGTGTATGACTTGTTCTCTGATAACCAGAGATCAGATAGTAAGAAATTAAAGAGTAAAATTTGGCAACTCAAGTTTATTGTTTTGAATCTCTTTGACAAATAGGCTGCATGATGTTTTCTTATGTTCCCACTCATTTTCCCACTTACCCATATCAGCCATCCTTCAATCCCCTCCCTTCCATACAGCTGTTAGCCTCCAACACTTACCTTTTTGCTAACTACCCTGATTCTCCCACCTACCAATCAGTGAACCCATTTACACCTGTGAGATCATGAATCATGGTAGTCTGTGGAATGTCTTTCTGAAAGTATAGGCATGTTTCCTTTCACCTCCAGAACATGATTTTCTTTAGGTGAATAGGTTCTTTGGTTAACCTGTGTGGCTATATTGTTATATAACATAATATATTGGTGTGTTCACCTCTATTGAGCAGATGGCTGAATCCAGATGATGGCTTAAATCAACCATATTTATATACAAAGTGTAAATTTATCCCTGTAGGTATGTACATACCAAGAGGTATAAACTCTTGTGTTTCCCTGGGATCTGTGTTTAGGTACTTGGGTTGTTTATGTATGTAGAAGTCTGCATCTGTATTCATCTGTACATGTGTTAAGGCCCAGTATGACCATCTGCCTCCAAATCTCCCTATCTAGCAGTGCTATCCTCTTGAGTTTTTTTTATAATTTTTATTTTTATTGTGGTAAAATATATGTAAAATAAAGTTTACCATTTTAACCAATTTTAAGTATACAATTCATGGCATTAATTACATTCACAATGTTGGGCAAACAATCACCACTGTGTGTTCCCCAGATTTTCCATCACTCAAAAAGAAACTCTGTAACCATTAAGCAATAACCCCCTGTACCCCTTCTCTCATCCCCTGGCACCCTCTAATCTACTTTCTATCTCTGTGAATTTGCCTATTCTGGATATTTCATGTAAGTGGGATCATAATAATTGTCCTGTTTATGTCTCTTGTGTCTGGCTTATTTCACTTAGCATAATGTTTTCAAGGTTCAGCCTTGTTGGAGCATATATAAGAACTTCATTCCTTTATATGGCTGAATAATATTCCATTGTGGGTATATACCACATTTTATTTCTCCATTTATTTGTTATGGACACTTGGGCTGTTTCTACCATTTAGCTATTATGAATAAAGCTGACATTAATGTTTGCATACGAGTGTCTGTTCAAATCCCTGTTTTTAATTTTTTGGCGTATATACCTATCAGTTGAGTTGCTGGCTCATACAGTAATTTTATGTTTAGCTTTTTGAGGAACCACCAAAATATTTCAAAAGTGGCTGGACCATTTTACATTATCACCAGCAATGCATGAGGGTTTCAATTTCTCCACATCTTTGCCAACATTTTTGTTTTCTTTTCTATCTTTTTTGGGGGGGGCAGATAATAACAATGCTAAATGAGTTTGAAGTAGTATCTCACTGTGATTTTGACTTGCATTTCTCTAATAATCAGTGATGTTGAGCATTTTTTTCACGTGCCTATTGGCCATCTCTATATTTTCATTAGAGAAATGTCTATTCAAATCCTTTGCCCAGCTTTTAATTGGGCTTTTAACTGGGTTTCTTTTTTGTTGTTGAGTTGGAGGAATTCTTTATATATTCTGGATATTAATTCTTTATCAGACATATGATTTGCAAATATATTCTCCCATTCTATATGTTGGCTTTTCACTTTCTTGATAATATCCTTTGAAGTACAAAAGTTTTAAAATTTGATGAAATCCAATTTATTTCTTTTTTCTTTTTCTTTTGTTGCTCATGCTTCTGGTGTCATATCTAAGAATCTATTGCCAAATCCAAGGTCATGAAGATTTTCTACAGCGTTTTCTCCTGAGATATTCATGATTTCAGCTCTCATATTTAGGTCACTGACACATTTTGAACTTTTGTATATTGTGTGATGTAGGGTCCAACTTCATTTTTTACATGTGGAAATCCAGGTGTCCCAGTACTATTTGTTGAAGAGACTGCTCTTGTCCCATTACATGGACTTGCCACCCTTGTCAAATATTAGCCATAGATGTATGGGTTTATTCCCAAACTTTCAATTCTATTTTATTGGTCTGTATGTCTATCTATCTTTATGCCAGAACCACGCCATTTTGATTATTGTAGGCTTGTAGTAACTTTTGAAATCAGGAAATGTGGGTCCTTCTTCTGTTTAAGATTGTTTTGGCTATTCAGTGCCCCTTGCAATTCCACATAAAATTGAAGATTGGCTCTTCCAGTTCTGCAAAAAGGGCTATTGGAGTTTTGATAGTGACTGTAGTGAATCTGTAGATTGTTTTGTATATGATTGCAATCTAACAAGAAGTCTTGCTCCCCATAAACATGGGCTGTCTCCACTTATTTAGGTCTTTAATTTCTTTCAGCAATGTTTTGTAGTTTTCAGTGTACAAGTCTTTCACCTTCTTGGTTAAATTTATTCCTAGGTATTTTATTTACCCTCTCCTTTTAATTGACTCGAAATCCTTCTCCATTGTAATTATTGGACTAAGATGTGTCCATAGTGCATAGAATAGTGCCTAACGCACAGCAGACATTGAACAAATGCTAATTGAATGTAAGAATCTCTAAAATCATAGGATCTTAGAACTTTGAGGAAACACTCATACCAGTTCTATTCTTCTAAAGATGAGGAAATGATGTTCAGAGTGGGTAAGTGAATTGTTCCATACAGCAATTAGCTAGTGGTAGAACCAGAAATTCACATCTCCTAAGACTTTTCTGTGAATCAGATGTAATCACTATATGCCAAAATTCTGTCTGCTGAAGTAGATAAATGAGTATGTTTATAAACATGGATGCTTGTCTTTGGGTATGGAGATTTTTTTCAGTATCTGGTTCCTATACTTTTAAATGAGTCGTAGGTTTCTTTTAGGATTCAAATGAATCTTAGGATTACACCAAGGATTTGTATACCTACCAAAGTAGCTTGCATTTAAGACCAACATGTAGGTATTTCAGCAAATGAGGTTATTCAAATGGATAATTAAAATAGACTATCTGGAGATATCTATCAATAATGGCATTATATATGGAAATCTCTAGGACTATGTGTGTGTATGTGTTAGATGGGATGGTTGAGGGACATTTTGGAAATAAATTTAGCCCATTAGATCTTCCCTTGCTGAGAGATGATCCTCCACTAGGCTTTACCTCCTAAATAATTTTTGTTATAGAATTACTTCCATTTAGAGACAGAGTGAAGAAAAGAAAAAGAACTGTTTCCTTGTTTACCAACTGGGACATTCTTTAATGTGATTTTTTTAAAGAACTGCCTATGGTGTTTTGTTTTTGTTTTTGTTTTTTTTCCTCCCTTCTAAGGTAAGGGTTAATCAGCCTGGGACAGAGGTTTAGTGTTGCTTTATTTTTTGGTCCTTTTTTTTTATAACTGGTCAGTCCCTCTGTCATTCTCTTACTTCTCCTGATATAGGCATCTCCAAGGACCTCATAAAGATGGTCAGTAATTGTCAGTCTGGGAATTCTCTCTGAGTCAATGGTGGAAGATCAGCAACTCTTTGACTCTGAAATTTGGGAGCTGTATAGGAGAATTGCTAGTTGCCTGCTCAATATCCTCCCTTAACTTTATTTACTGATAGCTCCCCAATGTACCTGTAGGCAATAATGTGCTTAGGAAAAACAAAACAAAACAAAAAATGGGGAAAAAAACCCCCACACAGATATACCCTACATTTCCTACTCTCCTCTGCAGCTAGAGGTTGACATTAGCCCAGCTCTGGATAATCAGGCATAAGCAAAAATTTTCACATGGGCTTTCAGGAAAGCTCTTTAAAATGGAGTTGATAGCTGACAAATGTCTTTTGCCCTTTGCACTCTGCCCTTCCTCTCAGCTGGATTCTAGATGTAATGCTAGAGGTGGAGCAGCCCACTTATAACTATGGCAACCATGAGGGGAAGGTTAAGATGTCACAGAGATATCAATACTGACATCACTGTGCTGCTGAACCAATGCCCACTACCACCTACCTCTTGTACAAGAAAAACCCCTGATTAGTTTAAACCACTGTATTTTGAGGAGTCTCTTAACCAGCAGCCCAATTTAATTCTTAACTGATACAGGAACTTAAAGAGCTCAGTGAGATAACCGGAGTTATTTTGTTGGCATATTAGACAGACTTACAGTAAACATGGAGGAATTCTAGGTAGCCAAGATAATGGTGGTGGCATGAATCTAAAACTCCCAACATATTGCCTTCTCTAAAAAACAAAAACAAAAACAAAACACCAGGGAAAACAAGAGAGCAAATAAAATGATATAAAACCCATGTCTTCAGATAACTAAAAACAGAGAATGTCCACATTTCAAATTAACTGTAAATAGAAAAACAAACATTAAGTCCCAGAAAGCTGTCTCCCACACTGCCCCTCAGGAAAACAAAGTCAGTTTGGGAAAAACCATGCAGAGTACAGAAAAGGGGAGAGAGTGGTGGTCTTAGGATTGATTTAAAACTACCAGAAGAAGAAAGTCCACTTGTAGGTGGAGCACCTACTACATGGAAAGTACTTAACTGTGTGTGCAGGGTGAAAGGAGGCAGCCTTGGAAAGACAAAGCTTCCTAGTGAAAATGGTACAAAGGGAAGAGTTCCTTCAAAAATCATACAAGGTGGCAGGCGGAGGCAGGGAACTTGAAGGAGAAACTTAGAAACCTGCCAGACCCTGTCTCCTCAAAATGGAAGGAAACCCAATCTGTACCCCTATTACTTCTTTTCCATAAACAAAAAAACCATACATATAAACAAATAAATAGAATTTTAAAAAGAGAAAAGAAGTCATATTTTACTGCACTAACAGAAGAGGGCGCTCTTGATCTAGGAATCTTGCAACCACCCCTAAACCTCCAGCCCTGTCCATAGAAATGCAAATCAGTTTCCATCTAAGCAAAATTACTAAAATAAGAAAGAATCCAAACAATTCAACTGATAAAAATTCCTCCCCCCAATAATGGTGAAGTAGCAGAAAACTCCCCAACTGTAACACAGTTCTCTAAACTGAATTAGGTATCTTCAAACAAGCACGTGGGAATAATGAAAAAACACCTCTATGAGAAATTCAAAAACTAAGTACAGAAATGGAAGAGAAAACTAGAAAAAAATAAAATGAGAGTTGATTGAAATCAGGAAAGAAATAGAATAAACATTAAACTGCATTACCTGTAAGATTTTAGATAATGTGTACTGACATTTTAAATACATATACACACACATATGCATGCCATCCTTCAAGGTACAGTCAAACAGTTTCTTCGCCATGCAGCTTTTTGGGATTTTTCCTAAATGAATCTGACCTTTGAAGCAGGCAATAAATGGTGTCAGGTATTATTGCTATTATCACCACTATCGACAATTGATTAATTGAGGACAGCAAGGGAGGGGAGAGAATCCCAAATAAAATGTCTGGAGCAAAAAATTATAGAGTTTATCATACCCTTGTGTCCACCTAGGCCAACGATTTGACTTTATGTATGAGATTCAGGGAGGTAACATGGGGACCCATGGAAAAAGCCATCCTTTCCTTCTCTCTCCTCTTTTCCTCCTTACTCTTCAAAAGACAACTGAAGCCTCCTTTTGCATCCAGCCTCCAGCATTCTCCAGATGCTGAGACCTCCCCTCTCAGCAGGATCCCTTTTATGTTCACCCTCCCCTTTTCCTCTAACACATTCTCCTAGACAGAAGCTCTGCCTAAATCACTGTCATTATAAAATGCAAATAAGCCAAACCACCTTTCCTTGACTCTGTCATCTCTGATTTTCCTCTTATCATTAAACTTATGAAAGTGCATTATACTAGCTCTCGGCTCTTCCTCACTACTCATTCCTAAAACTCTTGCTATTCATTCTCTCTGAAAACTACTTCTAGAAACTGTCAGCTACCATCTTTAAATACTCCTATCCATAATCTTCTTGGATGCACAGTCTTTTTCCTCTCGTCAGTTCCAAAGCTACTCATTCTCTTGTTCTGGCTTTATCTTCTTCCCTCTTCAATGTAGATATTCCACCAAAGTTCTCCACTACCTTCTTTTTCTGTGCTTACAGCTACAAACTGTAAATATACATCTTCAGGTCCATCTGCTTCTTGGGTGTCTCTCTGGACATCATCCCTGGGTTCCAGGAGGCACCTGGAGCTTAACATGTCTGAAACTGAATTCTATACCCTCTTTTCAATTCTGTATCTCCTCTCAATCTCCAGCCCAGCTTCAAATAGTCCTGGATATCATCCTTTCCTTTATCTTCTGTCCCAAATAATTTATACGTTCAACTCAAAATATTTATTGAGTACTTAGTATGTGTAGGCACTAGCCATGGGACTGGGGATGGGAGAGTAACAAGACTCACTTTTCACTTTCTACATTTATACTTACAGACTCGGTGAAAAGTCCTGTCCAATCACTGTACACAACTTTTCTTTCATCCTATTGTCATACTTTTCATTCCCATTATCACCCTCCATATTCAAGTCAGCATTACCTGTTTCCAAGACTAATAAATCAGCCTTTTATGAGATTTCTCTGAAGCCAGCCTGGCCAAACAGAGCTGATCTCTGTTCTTGCATGTTTTGTACTTCAGCACATCTGCTCCTGTTTCTGTGTTTCCCTCTGCCTGGAACACCCTCCTCTGATCTCCCCATGCTACACTTCATCTGTCCTTTAAGACCCATCTCAAGTGCCAGCCCTCTCTGATGTTTTCCCTGACTTCCTAGGCCAGGAATGTGTCTTCTTTCTCTAAATCCATGCAGACTTGTCCTCTGCACCTATGCTTTTACTAGCTGTCCCCCCGTCCAGGCTTGGTGCTCCACAAATTATGATTAGATATAGAAACCAGTTTTCTGTGATAGGAAAGTGGCCAGAGGTCAACTTCAAGAAAGATTATTCCATCATCAGCTAATTTGTGTATCTTTTTTTCTGGAGATTTGATAAACCAAACTACCAAAGAGGCTGAATATGCTAGGGTTACTAAATTTTGTCTGGTGTTTCAGAGGAAATAATACATGACTTCAAGAAGGTCACAAGAGTTCTCTGGACCTCAGCTTCATCATCTAGAAAATAGAAAGCTGTACTAAATGATCTTTAGTCTCTGAAGAGTCTAGTTTTCTAGATCTAACATTCTATAATTAAGCTTTCTAGGGGATTTGACAGGGTGATTTTTGTCTATTGATAGATAATCCGGCACCCATTCTCAGCCCCTCTCCTTTCCTTGCCTTCTCTATAGGAGTTGGAAGAGCTAAATATCCTCTTTATGAGATTTCTTTATAGCTCGCAGTGGCCACGTGATATAGCTCTGGCCAGTGAGATGTAAAGGGAAATTTGGGAAGCCATTTGCTTTCCAGATGAAAAAGATAGGCACAGCTGACACACTCCTGTGGTCGGCAGACTTCTCGGATGGCCTCCTGATGCACATGCTCTATACAATCCTCTCCCCTGAAGTATGGGCAGAACCATGGGATATCACTCCCACGATTAGGTTACCAATCAGCTGACTTTGAGCCAACCAAGGGGAGATTATTTTGGGTAGGCCTGACATAATCAGGTGAGCCTTTCAAAACAGAGATAATTTCCTGTTGGCCTCTTAGAGGAAAGTAAACAGCCATGCTGTGAACTGTCTTGGGGTAGCCTCTAGAAGCTGAAGACCTCAGCCCTAGGAAATGAATTCTAACAACAACCAGTGAGCTTGAAAGAAGACCCTAAACCTCAGATGACAGACAGTCCCAGCTGACACTCTGATTGCAGCCTGGTGACTTCTTGAGCAGAGAACTCAGTTAACTAGTGACCAGACGCCTGATCCACAGAAGCTGCGAGATAAATTTGTGTTAAGTTGCTATACTTGTGGCAGTTTGTTACGCAGCCATAGAAAACTAACACAACTCCTTTCCACTTAATCTCAAAAGCTGAACACTTTAAAAAAAACCATCTTGTAATCATAAAGGAGAGGCCAAGTGAATCACAGAGCCCCTGATCCTGATCTCTTGCACCTCTAAACCACAGGCAGCAACTGCTTTTCTCTAAACTTTTTTTACACCAGAAAAAGAAATGTCTACTTGTAAAAGCCAATACAATTTAGCAAGCTTTTCTTTTACTTGCAGTTGAAATCATTTCCAACTGATAAAGCAGACTTCCAAAATCAGCATGAGCAAATTCTTATTTATTCATTGGCAAACATTTATAAGGAATCTATAATGTTCCAGATGGGAAAAAAAAGAAACACCAGAAATAAAAAAATCTCTGCCTTCTATAGGCTCATAGCCTAGTATAGGGGGAATAGGTGGTGGGAAACAAAGGAGTGGGGGGGTAGGGGAGAAGGTAGAAAAATCAGGATACAATTAAAATACAGAGTGGTTAGGCTATGATGGGTATAAGCAGAAGATCTTAGGGAAGCTCAAAGAAGGGCCACTTAGTGTAGATTTCAGGGCTGGCTAGGAGAGGAGGGCTGGATCTGGAGGTTTAGGATGAGGAGCAGAATTATGAGGGAGGAGTATGAGTCACTCAGGAGCAATAGAGGAGGGGAGTTCTGGCACAGAGAGTGGAGGTCATTCAGTCAAATAATCGACAACCACCAAAATAGCTAATGTGAGGCTGGGGAATGTGCCAGACATCACAGGGAAACAGAGACCTAGAGTACTTGGTAACCCGCCCCAGGTTCTTATAATCATCCTGTATCCACCCCTCCCCAATAGAGCAGAATGAGTGCTCTCCCTTGTCACGGAGGGAAATGCAACAGCACCTGCCACTCTGCCTTGTGGCTTGCTCCCAGGATTAGTGCCTTTGGCAGCTGCCCCAGATGTAAGCACATCTAGAGAGCGGCTTACCCACAGGAGAATCTAGGTCAAGGTCCTTCAGGAATGTGCTGTGCACAGGGAATTCAAGAAGACAGAAATGGATTTGACAGAGAAGACAAACCCTTCAGCTTTTGAAGCAGAATCTTAGTGCCTTCAGGCTCTGTCAAATCATGTTCTCTCTCCTCCTGACTTATGGTTCTTAGAACCTAGGATTTAGCTTGGAATTTAGAAAGCTTCTATAAATCTCCTCCAAATAAGCAGAGGAACAAATATGTTAAAATAATAAAATGTGAAATCTGAAATAGGGCCTAGATAAAAACACTGGAGGTAAAAAGGCTAAGGCAAATACTGTGGCAGGAAGTTGAGAGCAACAACAAAACAAATCTTATCTCATCCATTGATCTGTTTTATCATCTTTGAGGAGCAAAGAGGGTTCGGGGTGCTAAAAAAGAAGAGATAACTTAGAAGCTAGGAATACATTCTTCCTATTTCAGAGGACAGCCTCCCCAGCCTCCCTGATTTTCCCAGGGTGTTGAGGAAACTTTCCTTGTGGCAGCAGGTATGGAGCTTGCCCAAGGCATAGGAGGTTTGTTTTTTTTTCCCCCAATCTTTTAAAATGTCAGACTTATTGATGTTTAATATACAATACAGTAAAATTCACCCAGTTTTGGTGTACAGTTTGATGAGATCTGACAAATGTGTACAGTAGTGTAACTACACTATGAAGATGACATAGGGACACTTCCATCAACCCACAAAGTTCCTCCCTGCCTCTTTGTAGGAATCCCCATCCCTGGGAAACTACTGACAATTTCTTACCCCTGTAATTTTGCCTTTTCCAGAATGTCATGTAAATGGAATCATACAGTATACACCTTGTGTATCTGACTTCTTGCACTTAATATAATGCAAGGCCAGTTTCTAAAAGCTTTAATGTTGTCTGTCAAGGTCATCTTTCCTTGTGATACAAGGCTAAGTGGGTGAGCATCGATGTTCATGCTTGTCTTAACAAATTCACTGGAGTATGACTCTAGACCCGAAATCAAACCTGCTGAATACCACGCAGTTTGTCTCTGTAATCTATTCTAATGTGTTGGTTCAAGCTACACTTGTATGGTGCAAACAGTAATAGTGGTATAGTAAATTTATACATGAATATCTCTCTATTAGCATTTAGAAATGCATAATTGCATTTTAATCAAGCAAGAGCATGTATAGGCCTATGCTACTGCCCTCAAGGACCTTGCAAAGATAATTAAAAAGATAGCACATACTTAAACCATAAACTTTCATTGCTGAAAGGGGTTTTAGGGATCATCTAGTCATAGTATCATAGAATTTCACAGTTGGCAATGACCTTCAAGATTATCCAGACCTGCCCAACATCTGGGATTTGAATTTCCTCCTGGGGTGGGAAACTCCAAAAGCAGATGAGTAATGTAAATGTTTGAC
Source organism: Vicugna pacos (assembly GCF_048564905.1). Lineage (NCBI taxonomy): Eukaryota > Metazoa > Chordata > Mammalia > Artiodactyla > Camelidae > Vicugna > Vicugna pacos. The sequence goes on along the minus strand of NC_132991.1, from coordinate 77,460,419 downwards.
ACTAGCCAGGAGAGAGTGATGGGGCCTGAGGCAAATTGGAGACAGCATGATAGTACCCACAGTCATTCAAATTCAATTTAAAAAAAAAACACTGTGAAAAAACAAAAAGTACATATGAAAATAAGAAGTACATATGTCTGGGCTTGATTCAGTCCTTGGGTTGTCATATTGCAATCTCTTTTCCATAATAGCCTTCCCAAGTTTTTAGCTAGTATACTCCTGAAACCCTGACACATATCCTTTCACTCTTACCAGTTCAGTATGAGCTGGTCTGGCTTTCAATTGCCAGGATAGGATTTATTTCCTATAGGATTTCTTGAAACCCCAGCACCTGCTTTGCCCCTCTCCCACCAGGCAGGCAGAAAGTGGCTGGAGACTGATGCTCTACTGGAGTAGCTTTCATCCTCCACTGATAGAAATTTGTGTATATATATCCTAGCTCCCTTAGCTTGTTGGGGGGATAACTAAAGCATTTTTAATTGGCCCCCAGATTCCCCAAGTGGAATTAGAGTTTCTTTTACCACAGTGGACTCTTACGTAACAGTATATCCTTTATTTCCAGCATACTTTGGTTGTCGTATTTCCCCATTTCCTACCAGTCTTTCCTGAGATCACCTGCCAGATAAGCTACTGGATGTGAATCTTCATCTTAGGATCTGCTTCTAAGAGTTGATCTCAAGTTAATGCAGCCAGTGAATACCTGAAAAACTCCAGAGATGCGGGACTTACTGCATTCCAAAACCCTTAGAATGTCTTGAGAAATCTCTGGCGCACAGAAATACCTTTACTGAGATGAAAGTATCTTTCTATGACTGGCATCTAGAGGTTCACTCTGTGGAACCATATGTTGTTGTGTGAACTTGTCTAGAAATCCCCCTCTTTAGAATCATCCAACCCAATTCTTAAACTGCTTAATTGTTCTTGAATATATTCTATATTTCACTCACTTATCTATGAAAAAAAAAAAGTTAACTGGTACAGAAAGCCAGTAGTGAAAATCTGGAATGAAAAAATGCCCAGGAGAAGGAAAACTCCCAGAAATCTGGAGGGTTGAAGTGTAATACTGGACTTCCCTTTTATGTGAGATGCAAACTAGGGCCATTTTTAGTTAAATGTTACAAGAAGGGTCAATCAAAAGGACATGGGATCATGCTGTTTACACATATAATACATGTATAATACCACATAATTTATGGTCTGAATTTTTCATTTGGGAGAGGATCATGAAAAATGTGCTGTCTTCATTCTCAGCCTGTCAGTTTTCAAGCTTCTAAGTTTTCCAGTCAAGTGTCCAATGTCTGTTCTTGCATGTACTACCTAACAGGGTGTCAAACACTTTGTAAGGTGCTGGTATGGTATTAAATTCTCAGCTTCTTTCTAAGAGGCAACTTTTGGGCCTCTTCAAGAGACAAAAAAGGTTCTGAATTGTCTCAGCAGTGTTCTGAGAGCATCCTCTACCTATTCCTTCCCATCCTAAGAGAAAGGTGAGTTTCAGGAGAGCCAAGAGCTGGGCAAAATGGAGTGCAAAATAGTGTGACAAGTAGATTTCAGAGCCCTTATGAATCTCTCTTCTGACACTGTATTTGAAATAAAGTACTTGTTGGAGAGTTAAATGTACTAGTTTTTAAATTTTGAGAGTACTTTGAGGACATCCGTGGCCATTTTTTCACAACCTATTTCTGGGACACACTGAAAGGACTGATTACTTGCTAATATATCTTTTCTTATACAAAACTACTTGTGAATATGCATTCCGACTATTTGAATAGTTTTTCTTTTAAATTTTTTTTTTTAAAGAGAGATAAACAAGTGATTATTGAATTCAAGGCTATACCTATTCCTCCCACTTCTTCTCCATCTGATATAATTACAGTAAGTCTGGGTTGTGCATATCTGAACATCTTCTGGTTTTGATTGTCAAGCAATCAAATAGCATTTCTCGCCCCCACTCAGACCCATAATTTAGAAGCTTCTCTGCAGTGACACTTGGTGCAGTTTAATTATTATGCTCTTCAATCCAGAAAGCTATTTAAAGGACAATGGAAGCTGTGCATTTGCAGTCCTCTCTCTTGAAAAAGATTCAGAAATATATATGTATAGCTAATCCCAAACTGAAACTTGATAAATTGTATGGTACATGACTTTGAATAGCAATGCTTTTTCCTTTAAAAAAAATGGTATTTTAACATATATGTTTCCTTCCAAGAAAGCGTCCAGCACAATTATACCATTTGAAAACTTTTCTACCACAACATTAGAAGAAACCATGTAAGATTTCACAATCATCTGCATTCTGTTTACAGCAAATATTTTTTCATTTCAAAATGAAATTCTCAAGCCCCAAATGGGTAGGTGTTTTAATTCAGCATTGAAATGAAGAGCTGCTTTTTTCTAAACATATTCTCTTCCCTTCCCTGGCAGTTACTGGTACCAACTTGTTCTTAATTATCTCCCATTCAATGCTAGTCATAGCCGCCCGCCTACTTCACACCTCGGCAGGCCAGCCCACAGTACTCACTCAGCCCCCTCTGGCTGAATCATCTTCCGCCCCCATCCTTTCTCACTGCCGTTTCCTTTTTCACTTCAGTGCTCTTTTTAGAAGGACATTCTGCTTTTCCAAAGCTTTTTTCTTCATTCTACATTATGTCCCCTTTATATTCTAGAAAACCGCAACTCAAGGAATTTTCTTCTCGTAACTGAAAACAACTCGAGCTTAATACATCATGCATCTGTGTTCATTAGCTATCCATTAATTCTGTGTACTTTAAGGGAAAATAGGATTTGAGAAGCTGGAAGTTTATCACCTTCACACCAATATACAAAAGATAAAATGGAGTCATTTTTATAAATCTCTACCTCGGCAGAGACACAGGAACTCCCAGATCTGGGCAATTTAAACCGTCAAACAGTTTGACATTCCTGCTTTCAACATTCTGCTCTCATTGATTTTTTTTCCCCTAATGTTACAGATAAGTCCTTTTATATTGTTAACCCTCAAGTGTCCATTTTTCTTAGGCATAAATGCTGACCCAATGGTTCCTATAAAGTGTGGGAGGCTGGGGGCTTTAGGATCCACTTGAAGGTATCTGAGCTCTGACCAACCAACAGAAACGTTGTGCTGATACCAGCCTAAGCCGTGAGGACACAACTGAACATTTTATCTCTATGTGTTATCAACTTAAAATAATCTCAACATTTTCTGGAGGTATCCATGCATGTAGATAAATTTCTTAGCATCTACAGACAAGTCACTCATCATCATCTCACACAGATTCCTAATACAGGCCTCACAATGATCCCACCATGCACGAAGAAAAGAGATTAGAGGTTGGATCCCAAGTTCAAATGATCACTGATGGCCCATAGGGAGGGGAGTCTCCTGCTGTTAAGAAGTTTACAGTTAAAAAAGATACACTTGGTCCAACTTCTCATTTTATGTGAGAAAAATGAGCTCCAAAGGCCTGATGTGACTTGGCCAAAGTCATTAGGGAATTAGTTAAAAAAAAAAAACCTCAGACTAGAATCCAAGTACATCCACTAGACAAAAGGAAACCTACCTTTGTAAAGTGCCCTTCCTTTTTATTTCACCAAATCTTCACAATCACCCCACAGAAAGATATCATTATTCTGACTTGACAGATAAGCAAACTGAGCGTCATAAAGTTAAGTAACTATCACAAGTTCAAACACCTGGAAAGTGATACAGACACGCGGAACTACTTGCTGATGTTTGCAGGGAACACTTTACAGCTTTGTGAGTACTCACATGGGAAGTGTCAGGCATTGAACTAAGCTCATTACTATATCATCTGACTAAAGCCTTAAAACAGCCCCTTGTGATGTTATTTATGTATTAATAATGTCATCATTATCTCCATAATGAAAACATGGGATTTTAGACTTCTTTTGTGCCTTTTTCTACTGTATGTTGTTATTTTTTTTTGTTTGTTTTATTTATCTCTTTAGACACAAAGACTATTTAAAAAACAGAAGGCAAATGGGTTTTTTTCACGTATTATTTTCTGGAGTCCAAATTGTCAATATGTTTTAGGAGGCAAGAGAGTAATCATACTCTCACAACTCTTAGCACTTTTCCCCTATGGATTGAATGTAAAGTATTTTTGAGGGAAGACGGATGAGGGACCAAAGATGGTAGCCCCACCAATCCTTGGCAATTTGTCAGAGAAAATAAAACATAAAATGATACTAAATATCTTTGTTCTTACTCAAGGTTTGATTGGGTGGGAATACGGAGATAAGAGGGGAAATATGCTTTTATTATTTAATTTATCTGCATTTATCAAGATATACATGCAGCATAATTCTCAATTTTACTCAGAAAATAAAGGAATCTATGTTAAAATAAAGCTCTCAATTGTGTCTCTAACAACCTATTCATCAAAAACTAGGTAGGAAAAATTGGGAGATATAGATAATAAGAATAATAAAATTTAATGTATAGGTTTTTTGAAGATTTGTGAACAGACCTGCCAAATCACAGTAATGTATTTTCAATGTGCTCACATCAGCTCAGTACTCACTTTACTCAGTCATCCACCTCTGTCTCCAGACCTTCCCAGATGCCCCACCCAGTGTCTGGCACACATTCCCCTTCTCAGCTCTATGAGCTCATGCCTTTTCAATTGTTCAATCATCTCCCCCAACTACTACCTTTCAGGATGCTTTTCTGTGCTAACTAGAAGCATGATGGTAATTTCCTTCATAATATCTGTCTGAAGCAAACTTTTCAGACTGCATTTTCTTCACTTGTAAAATGAGTCTAGATTAGATCATCAGTAAAGTGTCGTCTGGGTCTAAATTTTATGGGTTTCTAGTATTTTCTCCCCCTTTTTATTGAAGTATAGGTGACTTACAATTTTGTGGTGTGTATATACATTATATATATATATATACACACACACTTTTTCATTACAGGTTACTGCAAGCCATTGAATATAGTTCCCTGGGCTATACGGTAAGACCCTAGTGTTTATATGTGCTGTACATAGTAGTTTGTATATGCCAATCCCAAATGTATTAACACATATTGAGGACTTACTAAATGTCAGGCTCTGTACCAGAAACTAGGGCAACCAGGACACAGTCCCTCCCTCCCCTCACAGCTTATTCTATAGCAAGGGAGAGGCTAATTATTACTCAATACTGAAAATGATAAAATCAAGGTATGTGCACAGGGATGCAGTGATTCTAGTTAAGTAAAATATAGAGAAGGTGACATCTGAGCTGAGCCATGAGGGATGAGTTAATAGGCCCAGGCAAGGAGAAAAGAACTTTCTAGGTAGAAGAACAGCATAAGCAATGGCACAGAAACTTGTGACTACATGGGCAGAGCAAAAAGAGCACAGGTGAGAAGAGCAGTGAAGCAGCAGGATTAAGACCACATCCTCTGAGAAGTCAGTGTTCCAGTGTTAGTCAGCTAGAGCTGCCTTACAAAATATCACAACTGAGTGACTTAAACCACAAAAATTTCTTTCTCCACAGTTCTGGAGGCTAGAAGTCCAAGATCTAGGCGTTGGCAGATTTGGTTTCTCCTTAGGCCTCTGTCCCTGGCTTGCAGATGGCCACCTTCTTGCTGTGTCCTCTCATGGCTTTTCCTCTATATGCCTGTCCCCTATTGTCTCTTCTTCTTATAAGGACACCAGTCTGATTGGATTAGAAGTCCACCCTTACTTAGTACCTGATTTAACCTTAATTACCTCCTTAAAGGCCCTGACTCCAAACACAGTCACATTAAGGGTTATGGCTTCAGCATATGAATGGAGGTGGGGGGGCAGGGCACAATTCAATCCATAACATTAGGCTGGCTGCACTATTTTGAAAACAGTGAGGAAAAGCCTCAGGGCAGCTGGCGTGGCTACCAAGCAGATTAGTATATTAAAGCTTGGTCATCTCATTCATAAAAGAACCCTTAAGCCTCACCCAAATGACTACATATTTGATTTTACATTCAATTTTGGAAAGCCAGTTTGTTCTGCTACTTTAGAACCTTAGAACTGAAACCTTAGGCGTGCAGGAAGCCTACAGGGGGAAGACATCAATGATGATAAGAAATGGTTGCTGACAGTTTGTATTTTTCACAGATGGGCCCACCAATCTCTCCCATCCCTCGTGCTTTCTTCCAGTGTGAGCTTGCTAATGCCTCATCAATAAGCAGAGTCTAAATCTGGCTTCCTTGAATTTGGGGTTGACCTCATGACTCACTTGTTGCCAACAGAACGGCGCTGTATGATTTATGAGTCCATGAGAAAAAGACCATGAAGCTTCCACCTGTTTCTCTTGGAAAACTCACCCTCTGGTAGCCCCATTTTGGGGCTTTCCCTCTCAAAACCCACCCACCCTGCTGTGAAAATCTTAAACCATGTTAAAAGGCCACGTGTAGGTGTCCTGGTCAGTAGTCACAACTGAGCCCAGCCTTTAGCTGTCCCAGTCCAGGCATCAGACTGGTGAGTGAACAATCGTAGAGCTAGATCCTCCAGTCCTAGCTGTTTCAGATTCCAGCTGTTAAAGTCACTCCTAGTCATGAGTCTCCTAGCTGAGGGGCCAGACACTGCAGAGCAGAGAAGCACTCCACATACCCTTTCTGAATTCCTGATCCACTGAATCTGAGAGAATAATAAAATAATTTTTTCTATGCCACTAAATTTGGGATGGCTTATTGCAGAGCAATAGTAACTGACTTGGACAGTTAAACCACTAAGAGGAAAGATTTTTTAAAATACTTATGATAAGTAAAGAGATGAACCCAAAATATAGTCTGACTCCATTTAGTGTATGGAAAAATAGTTCTGTACATCTCACTATTGTTCCTGAAAAGTTCTCTATTTACAGTACAGCATACTGTTTGATGTTCATCACAATGATACTCCAGTCTCACTAAAAAAATGTCTAATTTAGCTCAGGATACATAATTTTTACAAGGCAGGGGGAATAGATCATACATTTTGGAAAGATAAACTTTAATTGATTAATATTTAAAAAGCTTTGGTGCTTTAAAAGGAATAAACATTTCCATTATCAGGAAAATTAAGCCACAAAAATGTTGTCATTATTTTGATAATACTGGATAAATTAGACTTCACTATAACTTTTAACTGAATGTATTTCATGTTTTTTTGATGTTTGTATTTCTTGTCAAGAGTAAGTCTTGGAAATTCACATATTATTATTTATTTATATACATTCTCTTTTTCAAAAGAGGATTTGAGGAAGCTTTGATGTTGGCTTAACTCGCTTCATACCCCATCCAGCATACCATGTATGATGGAATCATTAAGAAATACACTTTGATAATGGTATTGATACTAAATTATGGCCTCTCTAGAGACCAGGGACCATGCCCTATTACTTGTTTGTGTATTCTCAATATTGCCTAGTTTAATTCTTTGTAGCAGAAATTCAAAAGAGATTTGGTGAATTGAATTGACAGAATTGTGATCATATCTTTAATTTATGTCTAAAATTTCTCTCGAGAACACTATAGAGAAATCAGCCAAAACATCTGAAGTAATCATTAGTAACAGCAAAGTAATACCAAAAAGCCATGTAAAATACCAACCACTTCTAAAATGGATATACCAATGCATTACAATAAACACACCACATGATAGGCTTCTCTGATTTTATTTCCATGGACTTTCACACCATTCAAATGGTATCATAAAGAGCTCAATTACAGTTCAGGTCAGGACTAACATTTTATGAGGAGGATTGTGCAAGTGGTTATATGTGGTTGTGTGCAGCTGTGCATGTGTGTGTATGTTTTGAAGGGAAGCAGACTTATCAGCAGAAATAGGACTTCAGGTCTCATAATTCCATCACTCATTCTTGGCAAAGAGCAGACAGTGCCTTTGGCAAAGTGGGATCTGGTGGCTGGTGCCCAACAAGACAGGGTGCTAACCAACATGTTAACATTAGGAGTTCTGGCTACCCCTTTCTTCCTGGAGACCAGCAAAGCCCAGGTCCTCTTCCCATCCCTTGAAGCTTCTCATCCTGAAGTCCCAGAAACTCCATATAAGACCCCCAGTAGCATTCATCCTAGGTGGCTGGGCCCCCAGCTGGAGATAAGTCAAGTAGAGGTTCCCTCCCAGTTTTTCCACTGTGCAACTCAAGATTGCAGGGATGGATTGTTGACTGAAATTTCATCTTTGCTGGTGATTAAACTTTATGCAGGCAGTGTAATCACAGCTGGGGCTGCAATTAAAATTCAATTCAAAACATATGGTCCCTATCCTGTAGAATTTATAATCTAATGGGAAAGACAGGCTCAGACATTTCTAGCTAGCCATAGTCATTTTTGACTATAGACATCAGACATGAGTCTAAGTATGAGTGAAGTGCTGCATGGGGAATCTGTGAGGGAGGCCGTTACCTTTGATACTATGGAAGAAGATACAGATCTCACTTAAATCTCACTTTTGATAAATGGTTCTGATTAGAACAGACAGCACTATGAATTATAAAATGCTTTTTAATAAAATAATAATAGTATTTAATTTATTGAATATATACAATGTTCAAGATACTAGCATTGTGCAATGCACTTGATTGCATTTCTCATTTTACCCTTAAAAGAGTCCTAGAAGTAGGTGCCATTATTATCCTTGTTTTATAGATGAAGAAACTGAAGTTTAGAGAAGTGACTTAACTAAGGTCACACAGTTAGAAAATGGCAGAGCCAGGACATCCGTAGAGTTCAGGGTATTTCAAACCAAATTTTGCTCTGCTCAATGTCAGGAAAATATCTGTGTTCCTTGCCTCCGTGAAATAATGATTCTGATACTTAAAAATATTTCTGTGTTCTGATTTCTCCCTACCCTCAAGATAGAAAAGAAATTTAACACAAGACTTAATTTCTAACTGAAGATTTATCTGACTTTATCTATACAATCTCCCTACCCTCAAGATAGAAAAGAAATTTAACACAAGACTTAATTTCTAACTGAAGATTTATCTGACTTTATCTATACAACAGAGTATTACTTCTCTAACAGCTTTTCTAGTTAATTGCTAATTAATTATATATTTCAAATTGCTTGTAATATGTTTCTTTAAAAAGAGTAGAGAGCTTTATTGGTAGGTTACAATTATAAGATTATACAGTTCCCACTACTGATTTAAAAATAATTAATGAAGGCTTATATGCCTGTTAGCGTAACTGATACCATTCTGGGCCTGTACAGTTTCTCCTACCCTTTCACTGACCCTACCCATGACTGTACTGTGTGGGAAATCACTGTCATCAAGGGCTTTGTAGTTAACAGATACTGTTTAATAATCATTAGGACCAGGTGGCCTCCATGCTCTGTTAGTCCCCAAACAATGATGAAAACCTGATGTACTCCTGGCACCCACAAGACTAGCTACCCATTCATAAATCTTGACTTAGGAATTCATGTCCTGTTTCCAAGCACCTATTCCCATACCCTAGGTTAACTTTAAAATTATTCAACGGCCCATCGATGGTGAAGAGTGTAGCTGCAAATGCTTCCAGATCATTGTCCACCTGATCCAGATCCTACCCTGTGAGTAAGTTACCCTACAATAAACTGATTATATGGAGCTGCCTGCCTTGTTTTTAGTCTCAAGGTGTCTTCTCAGTTCAGTGGACACTTTCATTCCCTCCATCTTTCAACATGGCTCAAGTTTCAAAATGGCAAGAACATTATTTCAAAAATGTTAATTTCTAGCTCACTGGGGGCAGCAAGAATCTCTTCAGATATTTTATTTTTTAAAGCGTCAAAATTTTCTATACCAAAATATACAGACCATAATTTTTGAACAAGATTTCTACGGCACACTAGTGGCATAATGAGCTACACACCATACCAGGTCAACCATCCCAGGCATCTGCAGCAGGAGCAAGGAAGCTTCTGCAGATTGTGTTACTCCCTTTGAAGCCCAGGGAACCGTAATTTCTCCCCACTTGAGAATGGAAATTATAGCCTTCATCCAGAAGGTTAGTTTGTCAACTGAGCCCTGGTTTCCAAATTAATCAACAAGTATACAAGTCCAGCACGATGCCAAAGAAAATGTACAAATGTATCCAGTATCCCAGACTGGATTAAGCAAAGAGTAAAGTTAAGTGTGTGCTTAGGGCACCACAAAAGGTTAAAACAGCATATAAGCAGTCATTAGGGAAAGGAAGTAGACTTTAATGAACTATATTATACTGATTTTATAAATCAGATTAAAAAATATTTTTGAACTATGTTTGAGAGACTGAGAGGTGAAGGAGGCATCATAAGCTTTTCAGAAGCTGAGGCCACTAAAGGGTATCAACTCTTCTTTGTATCTCACAGTATAACAATTTAACATAGAATACAATTGACCTGTCAGAATACCCCCAAATTCTTTATTTGTGACAGATATGGGAAACTTTTAATATAGTCCACAAAATGGTTCTAGTCAACAATAGAGTCTATTTCTAAGTATTTGTCCTCATATGACTTAGTGTTTCCACAATGGGTTGTTTTGATCAAGGTTTCCATAGGAGAAATTGTGGACATACTTCAGCTGATCTTTATTAAATGAATAAATAAGTCAATGAACTAGAAGCAACAGACCTGGATTCAAAATTCACTTTTTTTTTCATTTCTAATCTGTGACCTTGGATCACTTACCTTGAGCTTCTACATCTGTAAAATGAAAATCATATTATATACTTCATGGGGTTGTTATGATGATTAACTGAGATAATGTAAATGAGATTATCTCATTAAGGTAGTCGAATCTTATTTGGGCATGGAAGGATTAGAAATGAGACACTTATTTAAGGAGTTGTATTGAAATCCTTCATAACCTTCCCATAATGATTCATTCATTCATTTATTAAAAGTATATAGAATGCCTACAGGTATGATATTAGGTATAGAGAAGACTTCATGATAAAACCTTAGGGAACAGCATGTTCTATGTCCATTTTGACTATGTAGTCTTTGATACAGTCTGTAATAATTTATTATTTTGTTCAACCTAACCATCCCTCCCTGGTGCCCCCTCTCATCTTTGAGAATAAGAGAGGGAGTGAGACTGTCTGTTTTACAAATTACATAGTGATTTTCAAAAATTAAAGTTTAATTGTTTGATATTTTTAAAGTCATGAAATAGGTGTGAATGACAAAACTGTCCAACAAAAATGTCACCCCTCTCCATGACCTCCCACCCAAAATATCACCTCCTCTTGAAGGTATTCTCCTCTCTGGTCTTTAAGATTTCACAAAATGCTGCTCCCTTTGTCTGAATCATGCTCTCCTGACCTCCCTGCCTCAAGACATTGGCTCCCACCCAACCTCCAGCATTCTCTTCAGTCCTTCTCTGTCCTGGATGGCTCTTCTGTCCTCACTCCCACCACCCCCAGTCTAAATAGGCGCCTTTCTCACCCCTCAAGTAGAGTATTAAATGAAATTGTTTTTTTTTTCTTAACTGGAAAGACATTTAAAATGTGTCAGTAGTGGGAATATTCATTCACCTTTGAAGCAGATTCTTTTGCTTTAGGAAAATCACGAGAATACTTTTATAAACATATAACCACCTATCATTCTTGGAGAAAAATATTAAGTCATCTCTAATCTGAAAGCTAGTACTTCAGACAGAGAGACGTGAAATGTGCCATTGAATGATGTACATTTTGCTGTCTTTAGCATAAATATGCCCTTGCAGAGACAGAAACAGATATTAGGTTTACTTCCTAAGTATGCATTTAATCTTGCCCCTGAACCCATAGCCCCCCAATCCTGGGATATATGTGTATCTTTTATACAAGAATTTTTCCTCACAGACTGGTTTAGAACAGGTCATATCAGGAGCCGGGTCTGCCCTACGCTTTACATTGTGCTGGAATAAAGATCTGGAATGGCCTTGGAACAGATTTACCATAGCTGAATTGTTGGCGAACTATGCATTTTTTTTTTAATTAAATAACCTAGACTTTGAAGTATGTCTTTTAAACTGTTGCCATTGCCTTGGCTGTTCCCCTGAGGCTGAAGAGTACCTGGCAGGTGAGGGTAAAGGAACTGGGTGGTTTCCATTGTCAATTATCCTGGGGTAGAAGATAAGGCAGGCCTGGAAATGGACTGGGAGAGGGCAGACTTCTTCCCAGTTATAGACAAAGGACAGGTAAGTGTAAAAACTCCACAATGCATAGATGCCTGGATGACCTGCCACGCAGAACAATCTCTGACATACAATATCAATTTATTTATATTTAATATTGATGAAAGATCCTAAGAGTAGCAAGTCATTTTTAGTGGCAGCTGAATTACAAGGCACTTTCTATGTTGTACTTGAGTTATACCTAAGCTTTCAACTAAGTGTTAAGTATTTCAGAAGGCTTCGCTGTGCTCTATGCGTGTATCTAGTGTGAAGCAAAAAAGAGCAGCAGGAGCATTGAAAGGCATTTACAGGACATCAAAAAATAAATTGTAGAATATGGAGCTATAATATCTAGATCAGGGTGGCTAGTCAATTGGTCAGTGACCATCTGGACAGACTGGGAATATGGAAGTGTTGTTGCTTGGGGATTTATAGAACTTACTTGGGAAGCAAATCCAGTAAAGGAATAATTTTCCCACCATTCTTCTTGAGGGCTATTGCTATTGTTTTGAGGAGTATTGATGGAAAAGCATGTGCTTTTATTAATTTATTAATTAATTTATTTACTTATTTTTAAACATTTGAAAGGCATGTGCTTTTAACGGTTAAAAAACTTGGATTGCATTCTTCAAATTCACTTTGTCTTTTCTACAAAACCATCAAATTATTTAATAATAAGGGCTGTGTCTTTTTTATCTTTGCATCATCACAGTTTATAGAACAGTGTCTGGAACACAATAGGTGCTCAAAAAATATTTGCTGAGTTACATATACATAAAGTCTTTCACGATACTGTCTTCAACATGATGAACTGACTTAAGTCACTTGTCATTTAAAACTGGTTACGAAACCAGAAATGATAAAATTCCTAGAAGAAAACATAAGCAGAACACTCTTTGACATAAATAGTAGTAATAATTTTGGGCTTCTATTTTCCTCCTAAGGCAAAGGAAACAAAAGCAAAAATGAATAAGCTGAACCTAATTAAACTTAAAAGCTTTTGCATAGCAAAGGAAATCATCAACAAAATGAAAAGACAACCTACTGAATGGGAGGAAATATTTGTAAATGATGACCAATAAGGGGTTAATATCCAAAACATATAAATAGCTCAAACAACTCAATGTCAAAAAAACAAACAAACCTATTAAAAAATGGATGGGGCCTGAACAGACATTTTCCCAAAGACATACAGATGGCCAACACGCATGTGAAAGATGTTCAACACTGCTAATCATTAGAGAAATGCAAATCAAAACCACAATGAGATATCACCCCAAATCTGTCAGAATGTCTAGAAGACCACAAATAACAAACATTGATGAGGATGTGGAGAAAAGGGAACCCTTGTTGGTAGGAATGCAACTTGGTGCAGCTATTATAGAAAACAGTACAAAAGTTCCTCAAAAAACCTAAAAATAGAACTACCATATGATCCATAAATTCCACTCCTGGGTATATATCTAAAGAAAACAAAAACACTAATTCAAAAAGATCACCCCAATGTTTATAGCAGCATTATTTAAAATAACCAAGATATGGAAGCAATGTAAGTATCCCTCAACAGATGAATGGATAAAGATGTCACACACACACAACACACACACACACACACACACACACACAGAAATACAACTCAGCCACAACAAAGAATGACATTTTACCATTTGTAATAACATTGAGGGTATTATGCCTAGTGAAATAAATCAGACAGAGAAAGATAAATACTGTATGTTATCACTTGTATGTGGAATCTAAAAAATAAAACAAATTAATATAACAAAACAGCAATAGACTCACAGATAGAGAGAACAAACTAATGGTTATCAGTGGTGAGAGGGAAGGAGGAGGGGCTAGATAAGGGTAGGGGGTTAAGAGGTACAAACTACTATGTATAAAATCAGTAAGAACAGGATATGTTTTATAGCCCAGGGAATATAGCCAATGTTTTATAATAACTTTAAATGTAGCACAATCTATACAAATTCTGAATCACTATATTGTACATCTGAAGCACTAATATAATATTGTAAACCAATCATTCCCCAATTTAAAAAACTGGTTATGAGAAATATGTTGAAATAGAATAGTGAGATGCCTTGACCTTCTTTATTATAAGGCCGTTGCTGTAACTTTTAAATTGGAAAAGACGTTTTAAGCAGATTGCTGCAAAAAGGAAGGAATGCTACACAAAAATCACATATTGCCAGAGAATCAGGCAACTGGAAGAGATCTGAAGTCCGTGTAGTCCCCTCACGTTACGCATGAGGAAATTAAAGCCCCGAGTGAAAAAGTAACTTGCCCAGTGTCACATACCTCATCAGTGGTGGAGCCAGGGATAGGCTGCACCTGTTCTGATTCATTGTTCTTAATACTACATTGCATATTTCTACTAAATCATACCTCTCACAGATCCATGGCTATATAGGCAGTTGATAATATTTATTTGTATTTTACATTTACAAAACGTTCTGAAACAATAGTTGGTATAGAGTTTTTTTTTTTTTTTATCATACTTTGCTTAATTTTATCAGCGCTGAAGATTCTTGAAAGTCCTAAATAGTGGTCCTCACACTTGGTTGCAAAAAGACCTATGTCAGGGTCCTGCCCCAAGCCAGCAAGGCTTAGGCATTGATATTTTTGAAAAAGTTTCCCCAAATGCTTGTAATTGCAGCCAAGATCGAAAATTATGGCCCTAAAATAGTTTTATTTAATGTCCTTATCCATTTCCAATTCTTTTGTTCTTGTCTCCCAATCTCTCCCTCAGGCCCTACTCTGTGATTAACTGCAAGACGCTGAGAATGCAGTCTTCGTTTAGGCATCACTAATGACCAGCGGGGACTTTTGAAATTAATGAAGTTCAATGCTAAAAATATTTAATTTACATTAAACACAAAAGACATTACCATGTGCTTAGGACAACATGGTATTACACTATTTTAGAGAATAGGTTTCCACAGAATCACACTATCAGCAAGAAGTGTATCATTCAAACCTCAGCCACCAGGGAAATTTTTACCTATGATGTATGTTCTCTTTGTTCAAAGTCAACAAGGAGAATTATTTCGCATTTTCTTTTGTTACTCTTAGCCACACTGCTGAGACTATTCTTTACTAAACCAATTTAATTTAACTGCTGCCTTCAGTGGAAATGAAGAACAATGAATAGATTGCCTGTTTATGTATCTTTTCTTTAGCTGTGGACTCACAAATTCGCAACTTAGCCTTCTTTTCTTCAGGCTAATAATAAATAATTTAACCTGTCATTGTGGCCTGTATTTTATAACCATTTATATTTTTCATTCCTCTTCTCTGAACATAATTAGAGTGCTGTGTAATAAAATAGTTATTTACCTTTGCTTTGACATGTCATCTAAAGATGAAAAATGCAATGAGGTCATCATTTTAAAGTTTACTTTCACACTCAAGTACTTTCCATTTTTTACCTTATTTTTCAACTTTAAAACAAAATATAGTTACTGGGTCATAAATTATAATTACCTTGCCTTGTATCTGAAAACAGAACGCAAACATAAAGCTTTCTTGCTTTGGTAATTTCTGTAATTTATACATAGCATTAATGAGACCCTGGGTACAATTCAAATGTACAGATTGCACCCACAATACCATAAATACAAGCTTTTCTCACAGCAAATCATCACTGAAGCACCAACTCAGATAACAGAATCAGCCATTAACTCTTCAGGCAGCCTTTACATTTTCTCTATGTAGTGTTTTCTATACTCGTCGTAATATTGTGCCATTTTTACCAGCTAGTTAAAATTTCACTGTATAAACAGTAGTTGAATATATTCATGTCAAAGATAATCATTCCTTTAAAAGGTTTCTTTGTCAGGTATTCATTAAAGTGGGTTTCACATCAAAATGATCGTCACCAATATAGGGCAAACATCTTATCCATTTGGCAGGTTTTGAAAATTTTATTAGCACTGTATCAAATCCTCAGTCTATATTATATCTCCTTAACAGTACAAAAATCTGTTTTATGAAGGTACACAATTGGTGGGAATCCAAAGTGGAATAATCTGTATATCATACCAACATAGGAGACCACAATAGAAATGAGACTGCTCATGGATGCATCTGACATTCATTATTAGAAATACGTATTTGCACCAACGCTATGCTTTGTAAACAGTACTTTCACTTTCTTAATATTGGTCTTCATAAATTCATTTTGTGACAAATTCCCGAAATAAAGGCTTCCTCCCAGCTGATGTTTACCACTCCGGCCTGCATGAAGCACTGGCAATTTGCTTCAAGACAGGAGGTAACAGGAATGAATACAGCGCCAGCTACATTTCCTCTGGATCAGATATGTGAATGTTGTGAGCATTGTAATGTGTAGCGTGGGTGACAGAATTTCACAAAAGCGCCTACACAAAACGCAGCCCTTCTCAGAAGGCACAGCAGACACCATTTTGTCTCATCCCAAAGCAGTTCACAACCTTCTCCAGTTTTTCAGTTTAAGCTTTCAGACACAAAGTTTTTAATCTAAACCTGATGGGATATGATGAAGTTTTAGGAGGGCAATTTGATTTCTAGACAGTAGGAGGGAGAATAGAAAAGAGCGAGAATTGAGGTCACATCCGTAAATATCTCTGAGTTCTCTGAAGGAGTAAATTAAAGTGAGAATAGCCTTTATTTTGAGTCACAGAGGCACTGATAAGCATTAAATTTATGCCAGTGTAAAAAGAAATCTCCATTCTTATATTTCTTCATAGGAGAGACCCGTGTTTGCCCTGGGGGCTTGGCGGGGTCGGCGGGAGGGGTGGTGGGTGAGGGGGTCAAAATTGGGCTAAATCGTGAATCCCACTCTATGTCTTTCTGCGGAGATATGTGAGAAACTAGTTGTGCCCAGGAAGCCCCACCCACTGAGAAGACTTCTTGGGACTCTGATTGGCCTGTGAATGTGTCAATCACAATTATGTATACAGCAATGTAGTTGTAAGGAAATTATAAGTGTTTTGTAGCTTTGCTTTTGCTTTAGTTTTTGGCAAGCCAAAGGATGTATCTGAGAATTGGCTTTCAACACTGTAACCTGATTTACTGTCAGTGCTGAAAACATTTTGGGGTGCATCTTTTCAACTCCAGCAGCACATCTTTTTCTATATCCAGAGTACTAATAACTCTCCATCCTTTCAGGGAAGATTTTATTTTATTCTGTTTTATTTTATGTTTGTATTTGTTTTTTATTGGGAAAATATACATAACATAAAATTTGTCATTTTAAAGGGTACAATTTAGTGGCATATAATGCATTCACAATGTTGTGCAACCTCACTACTGATCTAGTTCCAGAACATTTTCATCACCACTACTCATTAAGCAGTCACTCCACATTACCCCTCCCCAGGCCCCTGACAATGGCTAATCTGCCATCTCTATGGATTTGCCTATTTTGGATATTTCACATAAATGGAACCATACAACATGTATCCTTTTGTGTCTGCATTTTTTCACTTGTAATATTTTTGAGGATCATCCATGTTGTATCAGTATTTGCTTTGAAGCAATGGGAAGTCAGTAGGAGCCTAGTCTGGTCAATTTATTGGTATATACTGTTTGAAAAAGGTTTAGGTGATATTAGAAAGTAAATAAGATTAATTTTCCTATGTGTCTCATGTTTTGTTTTTATGCCTTTAAATATATAGGTTCTATTTACACTAAAAAAAAAAAAAACCACACACCAAATAAATACCACAATACATTACTACCTATACTCAGAATATGAATATTGCTTGAATACTGCCCTGCCAAGTAGACTTTCACAAGGTTCTCTTTTGGGGGGTTGAGGGTTGGCCAAAGGATGTTACGCTAAAGATGTTATACTAAAACTATAACGTCCTCCTAATGAATAATGTGAGGTACTGTATCTGGAATTCAGATATTAGGTGACTATAAGGTGAAGTATTCAAATTAAGCTTTTGTAGCCTCTCTTTGTAACATTCTCTCTTTTAATTGTCCACTTTCCTAGTTCTCCCATGAAGGTGAAATACCTAGTTAATAAAATAAATTCACTTTAAAATATTTATGACTTAATGAACTTAGAAACTAATGAAGATATCCTTGCTTAATTCTACAAAACTAACTGACTTTTGATCAATAAGTGGAGAGAGATGTTAAGAGAAGGATCCTTTTTTGTCCCCTCAAATCATACCACATTGACCAGTGTGGTTCTCAAATTTCTACATGTCTAAGAATTACTGTGATATTTGTTTTAAAATATAAATTTCTAGACCCCAGAGATTCTGACTTAATCTGGGTGAGGAGAAGAAATCTACACTTTAAATAACTATCCTAAGCCGGGGGTCCTCAGACTTCAATGTGCATCAGAATCACTCTGGGGGCTTGTTCTGGACCCCATTCCTAGAGCTTCTGAATCATAGGTCTGGAGTGGGGTGGGAGAATTTACCTAACAAGATCCCAGGTGATGTTGATGCTGCTGGTTGGGGATCATGTTTTGAGAGCCACTGTTTTAGGTGATTCTAAAATAACTGTGCTGTGGCCACATTTGGAGGCATACTGATAAACTAATCACAATTCTGCCAATCAGGCTAAGCCTGTATGGCAGCCTGTGATAAAAGAGCTTGGCTTTCACAATGGTGGAATAAAATAAAGCTTTATCCCTAGCTGTGGAAGCATCAATAATTTTCACATACAATTTCAATAGGGTACAATGTTAATCTAAAAAATCAGTTAAAGACTTAAAACCAATGCATGAAAAACAACATTTTCTTTTGAATTTCAGGTGTACATATCAAAATTTGTAAATTATTGTTATAGACCTTACTTAAAATAATATTTAAAAAAACCAACTGAAGCACTTAAAGAAAATAACTGTTTAATGGCTTGGGGTTTCAATTAGAAAACTGATTCAGGGGTACAGCCTACTGGATGATTCTGAGATTGCAAAGGAAAACATTGTCATGGACTTTTTAACATTTAATATCTTTCTCTCATGTATTAGTTTCTCTCCATGTGTACAAGCATGGTACAGTGGAAACATCATGAACTTTGGAGGTTCAAGATCTTTCTTGGCCTTAAGACTTTTGTTGCCATGTGACCTTGGCAAGTTACTCAAGCTTCAGTTTCCTAC
This sequence comes from Vicugna pacos, assembly GCF_048564905.1. Lineage (NCBI taxonomy): Eukaryota > Metazoa > Chordata > Mammalia > Artiodactyla > Camelidae > Vicugna > Vicugna pacos. The sequence continues at coordinate 77,441,188 of NC_132991.1, read as the reverse complement.
TCTGTATAATGGAGTGACACAGTAATTACTACCCAGCAGAACTATGATGAGAATTAGGGAATAAAACATGTAAATTTCCAAGATAATCTTGGACTTACTGTAGAACCTATGTCCTTTACACACACGCACACACACACACCCCCAAACATTAAAAAAAAAAAATCACTTTCTGACCTCCTTTCTACACGAGTTCCTCAAGCTTAATTCTACTTTGAAGCAACAACATTCACCAGGACATGTGGGGACTCCATATTGGTGCTTCTCTGCATTTTGAATTCTGACCGTCCTATGCTTTAATATAAATTGGAGAAGAATAAGCAATGGAAGAATCTTATCACTTTTGCTGGTACTAAAACTCAGTGATGAATTGAAGGATCACAGCTAAATAATTTCCTGTAAAAAAGTTGTTGTTGTTGTTTTTTAATTTTAAAGTAGAAACCATAGTCAGTGCTTTCAGTCAATTAATTCCTGCTGATCACACTGAGAGAAGACATTTACACACTGGTCCTTACCTAAGATAAGCAACAAGAAATGAGCTCTCATTAATGTCAAAGCCCAAACTGTGATGTTTCCGGGCTCCACATGTGCTTAGGAACTCACATCTTGAGACCCCCAAATCTCCCCATAATTCGTGAAGTATCCATGGTGGTCTCAAGTGTGCTTGGAAACAGGTTCCCTCATGTTTTCAGCTCAGGCCTCCTGGTCAAGAAATCCAGAGATGTGATTCAGTGTTCTACCGCAGGACCTGGGAATATGCTTTAAAACAAGTACTCCAGGAGTTTCTGATGAAAGGCATTCAAATGTTACACAATACGAAAAAAAATCTTGCATTGGGAGTATTGCCCTGAGATCCAGCAGAAATCGATTTTTCTGCGCCAGCTTGCTTTAATTATTGGAATAGAACTGAGCAGTACTGTATATTCAGTGAAAACTCTTCACTGGTTAAATAGAATATCAGTTATGGTTGTCAGGGGGCACTACATTTCAAGTTGTGTCCTTTTGATTCTAGTGTTGCAAACTACAGTGATTTATGAGGCTCTTATTGCAGTAAAAGATCATTATTGAAGGGGACACTATTCCTTCCTCCTTATCTGCTGCCCCAACATTATCGAGCCAGATTGTTTAAGCTTGCTCAGGGTCCAGCACAGAGTGTTGCACAAAGAAGGCATTCAATAGATACACGTTGAATGGAATCCTTGTGGTGCTATACTACCAGTTACACCAATTGGTAGTATAATTGGAGTTTAATTAGAAGATATATTTATTTGGCTTTGTATTCATGACCAAGAAGTCACTCCACGTATCGGGTGCCCATCCAATGTAGCTCTACTCCAGGTAACTCAGGACTAGGTGATTTGGGAAGTTTGTGCCCTGCTGTGCATTTTCAGAATACAGCTCTGGCCCCACACCATTCACTTATGGCAGCTTATCAAAAATCACATCCCATCAACATTCTTAAAATAGAATTAGACTAGGGTTTGGGTGAAGTTCGCATGAAGAGGAAATTAATTAGGACTCGATGTTTTGAGTAATTGTATGGGGTTTAGACAGGTTCCGTTATTAATAGCCAAGTGTTAGAGAATAGTGTTGGTGGAGTTTTTTTTTACCTTGGGCAATACTTGTCAGTGTTCTTAAGGTAGTGTGGACTGACTTACACAGGTCACAGGACAGTTACCCTTTATTCCTAATCTGTAAATATATATTGCTTAACTTTTGATTGCTCTGTAAAACCCATAGGTCGTGGATGGCAGTACCTGTCTTTCAGGGTCACAATAACACATAATTATTAACTTTAATTTTCTTTCCTAAGTCAGGAATCTGTGAGAGTGATACCACTCAGATAAACTCCGACGTGGGCTTTCCAAGAACCCATCTGGGAAAATGCTAGCCTACAAAAATTAAGAGTGAATAAAGAAAAAGCAGTTTGATGAAAAAAAACATGGTTCAAACTAGTTAAAAAAAAAGAGCTTGATAAATTTTCATCATATTCTCCTATTTACTATGAATTTTAAACCACATACATTTAGTACCTACTTTAAAATAAATCATCATTGCTGAAGAATTGTAATTACAGAGGTATTTATAGAGTATTTGCTTTTAGGAGAAAATACTTAGAATTATGCAACCATAGACATAGGAACTTTTTTTACTGAGCCTAGTGTGAGAATTAGGTATTATGCTATTCTAGGTTCTTCCTATGCCACCTAGTGGGAGACTCAAATGGTTTTATCTGAGTTTTGTGCAGATTATTTACCTTTAATTTTTCCGACTTTTTATTTGTAGCAAATCAACTACATTATACCTACTAAATGGTACATGTCACATTATAGATTGAAAATAAAACTAAAGCAGACAAAACAAAGTGTCTTATGTTACCCTGTCTTATGTTACAAATAACTTTATGACAGGATATGTTCATGTTTCCAGCTCACATCACTAACACCACCAATGAGAGGTTCCATGGTTAAAACATAGGCTGTTACTGCTATTGGTAGATCATTATATTATGATATGATGACACATCCTGATTTTGTCAGCCAAGAGTATCCTAAGGACAGAACTCATTGGTTTAAATAGACTATAATGCTTTTTCACATGCTATTTCCTGCCCTCTCTCTCCTCTGCTTTTCCCCTTTTCTGCATGATGAAATCTGGCTCATCTTTTAAGAGTTCTCTAATCATGTCCTTTTGAAACTTGCATTCTGTCATAGTTTGCCTGCATAAACTCATAGACACCCAACCAAACACCCCCCTCCCAACAGGACTAACTGGTCACTCCTTGTTGCATCCAGAGTACCTTGCTCTCACGCTTTTGCTGCTGCGTTAACTCGTATTATGGTTTTCACAGTCAGAGCTGCTTGAGGACAAGGATTGTGTCTTCATCTTTAGATTAGACACCATGAATGAATGAATGAATGAACGAACTAAAGTCATTATACAGTCGATACTACTGCTCATTTCTCTCACTTGGTTGGTTATAGAAGTCACTCATATCCAGTTCTCAGTGACTGGGCTAGAAACAGAGAATGACAGAGTACATGTGAAAGAAAGACAAGGGAATGGGTAGGAGAGCAGGAAATGACAGATCAGTAGGAATAGCTATTTAAGGGATATTTAATGAGCTTCCCCTTTCTGTAACTTCTTTCTTCACCCTCAGTCCCCTTTCTTCCCTTTGATTGAAGGGACAAACTATCTCACAGTTGGAGACTTGGCTTAGCTCCATTTGTACCTCCTTATGAATGGCAGTGATGGTCACAGAGGACTCAAGTGCTAATACAGATAGTTCAGTTGGAGGTGAAGGAACAAACTACAGGACTTCCCCTAAAATACAATGTATATTCACATGCAAAGCCTATCTTTTGGGACCAGCTCCAGGTATCTGACATTTTGGGGGTTCTCTCACTGTAGGCACAAGGTAGACACAAGGCTCCTCCCAGGACCACGTTCCTAAAGAAATATTCACCCCTCCTAGAGCCCATGGGGAAAAGCAGCATTGGCTGACCACTGGCCTGGCGAAGCAGCTTCATCTCCAACCCCTACAGCACTACCAGTGTGGTCTGATAGAGGGCGACTTCAGTCACAGTTCCATTTACATCACTTGCATCACTTGCATCAGGTGTCCTTGATTGGACTGCAAACCCCCTAAGGATAAGGGCCATAGCTAATGCTTCCCTCTCAAGCTCCTAGAACAGCAGGCAAAGGTTAAAGTAAAACCCTGCTATACAGTCTCTTTGGTTAACTGAAAAAGAAATGCTCATACCTTTCCCCCCTTCTTTCACATCTACTTTCATCTCTGCCTTTCATTCATGTTACTTCTCTTTCCTGTTCCCTAACCCTCATTCACAGGGCATTATTTTTCAAAGGTTGTAATCACTCAGCTCTGTCAGAGGCACCACAGTAAGTGAAGCCCAAAGCAGAATGACGTAAACAGAGCCCTGCACCGAGACACTTGTGACCCTGAGTGAGTCCACATTCAGAAGATGCAGAGAGGAAAGGAAGCAATAAACGTGAGTCCAGTCAGAGCTGTTATGGCCATAAAATGTGTTGTAACCACACTCCAAATCAAGGTCAGCCCAGATCTAACAGAAACCCTATGATTAGCACCATCACCTTATTTCCTAACTGCAGACATGAAAGACATAATCCTTCTCTATCTGTCCTCCAGCCTGGTAAGAATGAGAAAAGTAACTCAAACCCATATGAGGTTAAAATTGCCATTGTTCACGTTTATGCGTCTCATTTTATCAACTTGTCAGTTGTTCAGGCTGAGAGAGTGTAGGTCAAGTTTTTCTTTTAGTGTCTACATGTGAAATTCATGTGGGGTCTTTAGAGTCTCGACGAGGCCACAGGTGATGAATACTGTGGTCTAAGGGCTGCAGCTAGATGGTTCAGAGCAAACTGAGTTGACCAGGAGAACTGCAAGCAAGGGAGGTTTCCGAGAGTTCTGGTCTCCATCTCAGAAAATGTCATCTCTGTTTTTTTAGTGAGTTCAAACTGAAAACCGTACTGTCCTTGGTTTCTCTCTACTGCCACACCCAGCATCCAATCCATCCATACATCTTGCTGGTCTCAGAGAAAATTCTTCCAAAATATACCTAGTATCTCCATTTTACACCACTCCAGTGCCACCAACCTAATCTAAACCACCATCAGTCCCATTAGGACCACCTAACTGGTCTCCTTGCTGCCACCCTTTACCACTTTCAAGCTATTCTCTATACAGCAGCCAATGTGATCTTGGCAAAGCATAAGTCATGTGACTTGTATCATTTAGGGTAACAGTAGCTACCATAACAAGGAAACCCCCAAATCTGAAAAATACGAATTTTATTTCTTGCTCACCAAACAGTCCCATATAGGAGTTCCTTGTCAGTACCAAGAGGGAATAGGGCAAAACCCAGTTATCTTCAATACATGAAATTAACACCCACCTAGCTGGTAGAAGGGGGAAGAGAGAGTGAAGCAGGTACATCTACTCCTTTGATACTTTTGCCCAAGAGTAACACATAAATCACTCCTGCTTCCTTTCTAATGGCAAGAATTCATCCATGGCTTCTCTTGATGCAGGGAGATGTTCTGGCTGGGCAGCCAGTTCCCTGCAACAACTCCACAACTCTACAGCTCTTTAGTGGGCAGCTGCCATCTGTTAAAATGTAAGACAAGGATTGTTACTCATCTTCTTACAACTGACCTAGAACGTCCTGTCTAACTAAGTGAAATATCCAAAGACTTCCAGATCCTTATGATCTGGCCCACTCCACCTCTCTGGTCTCTCTGTGCTCCAGCCTCACTGGCCTCAATTCTGGTCTTTGCTTATTCCCATCTCAGCAGTCACTATTCTCTGCTTCAAATATTCCTTCACTAGATCTTCATAAAACAGATTCCTTTTCATCACTGAAGCAGAAATGAAGTGGGACCCACCAGGAATCTGCACTTAAAAGGCACCCCAGGTGACCCTGACACAGTTGGTCCATGGCTTGTGCTCACAGAAGCACCAGCACAGTGGTTAAGAGAATGGACTCCAAGATCAGATACCTGAGTTCAAACACTGCTGAGTCTCTTACCAGTCTATAACCTTGGGCAATTTATTCACCCTCTCTAGTTGAGAATGGCAGCTTCTAGTGTGCAAGGGGAAGGGGAACAAAGTTGATTAAAGAGACTCAAAGCCCTAGATGTGGATAAGAGATGGATGTGTCTCATACAAGGAACACTAACATAAAAGAGAGAGATGGAGCAGCTCGATAAGGTGGCAAAGGGTAAACTTTGATTATTAATGCTTGTTTGCTAGTAGACAGGAGCCATTCTTTTACCCACAGGTACTACCTGCACACAAGCTCGTTCTCTCTCATGCATAACTATATACATGCTTCAAAGTCCCTTTGACTCTCCATTACTGAAGCCACCACACTCCAACATTATAAACTGACTTCTGACCTAGTTTGAGCGTAATTAAAATTCCATGTAGGTAAAATGGGTCCAGGTTTTGTTGGGGGTAAAGCTTATATTATTTGGTTGATCCTCTTTGAAAAAAAAAGGATATAAAATTATAAATAGAAAGTTAGGTACAAAATAGTACAAATTGTTTGTAGAATAAGAAAAGGATTGTTGACAAATTACAGGAGGCTTGTAAGTCCAAATCCCTTTTATCTGACATTTCTCTAGGCAATTAACCAAAGATGCTTACACTGAAGTGCAATCTGATTGCTCTTTCCTCTTAGAACATACTATAATTTCCAGCGACTCCCAGTGTTCACAGGGACCCAAGCAAGTAAGAGGCCCCACGCTTTGGCTTCAATTACTTCTTAGTAAGCCTGCTTTCCATCTAGATATTTCTCTTCTGCTCCAAGGTGGGGAAACTCTAATATCTGACTGAAATGAAGGACTTCTTCATGTCATCCTTTTTATAAAATTGCTATATTTCCTTTCCTTGAAGGTAGAGGGGACTAAATACTGACCATCATGAAAAATCCTGCAGAGAGCTGTGACCTTGGCTATCATAGGTTCAAGGGGTCTGGCAGAGGGTTGCAGCCCTGAGCTCTTCCAAGACACATTGCCACATTCCTAACAGTACAAATACTGCCCAAACACCAGCCATACCTTTGGAAAGAATATGGTTTTGTGGATTCTTCCATTAGCCTTTCTAGACTCATTCTCTCCTCAGCTCCATCCTGCTCTGCACCCCAGGAGGTTGACCCAAGAGGTGTCAGCGGGCTCCCCTCCTGCCTAGCTCATGTTCGCGTCTGGCAGTGGGAGGCACCAGCAGAAGAAGAGTGAGGCTACTTCTTCCCCTGGCTCCCTTGCTGTGCATTGGCTGCAGACTCTCCTCTCAGGTGGTCCTCTCCATATAACCAGCCTTTCTAGGGTCTGGAAACAGCTCCATCCCCTCAAACTTCAGGCCTAGGGTGGTAACAGCTCCTCTAACTCAAGTCCTCGGGTACTGCACCATCCCTGGCTATAAACCCTGACCATATCTTTGTAAACATCTCCTTTATTAAACTCTTCTCAAATTACCCAGTTTGACTGCTTGTTTGTTTTCTGCTTGGACCCTGAGTAATATGTTATAATTAACAAGGAGGAAAAAAAGACCTTTCAGAAATGTTTGCTTGGGAGTCCAGGATTACTAATAAGTAAGGAGAAGTAAAAAGCAGTAGCTGACACTGAGCACACCAGCCAATGGACTGTGACAAAAAGAGGGCTGTAACAAGGGTGTCTGTCTTCCTTTCCTCCTGCCAGGTGGGGGTGCAGGGAAAGTAACCCCAGGTAGAAGATCAGAATCCAGAATCAAGGCTGTGAGGACCTGTGCTCACTGTACACAAATCTCATGTTTCTCCAGTCAGAAAGGACTTTATAAAAGAAACCATTCTATTAGTTAGTCAGGTTAATGAATATTCTCTGCTTGAGTACTTGTAGAGATGGGAAACATTACAACAGCCCATTCTGTTACAAGGGCACATCTAATTGTTAGAACGTTACATTAAGCAAAATCTGCCTCCCTCTAATTTTCCATGGGTCTATTTCTTTTCTTTTCTTTCTTTTCTTTTTTTTTTTTTTGAACAATGTAGAGCCAAGTGTGATCTTTCTTCCTTTGGCAGACCTACAGATTATCTGAGGAGAGATGCTATGTCACCCTAACTCCCTCTGTGGAGGCATTGTTGACACATTTCTCACCATACTGGTGTCTTGAATGAACTCTGGTTCATCAATGCTCCTATGAGAGCACGGTGTCCGAAAATGGACATCATACTCTACGTTGACTTTTGTTTGAAATAACCATACAACACTCAACCAGGTTTTTATCTTTCCTCCTCCACTTCTCTTACTTCTGGGACACATTTTAAATTAATCCTTTCTCTTCTCACCCATAGCTGCTACCTCATTTAACTATACTAAAATTATCTTCTTCTCTCACGTCATTTCCTATTTCAAATGTCCCTTTTATAGCTACCCGTGGTTTTTTTTTCCATCAGAATTCAAGCTTCTTGATTTTATTGTTACCACCTGACCTCAATCATTATTTTTACTGCTTCCTGATTCTCTTGTTCTCCTTTCTCCTCCACAACTTTGTTCCCTGTCAGCTCCACTGAATACACTACTGATTTCACACTGAACTCTGTTTGAAACGTTCAGCCCATTTTCATCCTTTCCTCTTTTAGAAATTCTTTTTATATCACCACCTCATGTTTAAAATTTAGAGGAGACACACACACATACATACAAAATCCCAATGATCTTTTCTGCTTCAAAGTTCATGAGCATCCCCTTTTTAGCAACTTGATCTCATTCTCTGAGTTAAATACTAGCATCAAGGATAAACTGTTAGTACCAAAATCACTGTTTTATGAAAATGCTAAGTCCTTTATAATTACGTAAAACCTATAGAACTTGAAGTAACATGGAAATAACACTTGAAATAATGTTGGTTGACAATCATTTTACTGAAAGATGTATCATAAAAATGAAAATTATGTATAAAGTTCTTATTAGAATATTTGACACACAGGACTCACCTAGACTTAGCTTTACTTCTCACTGTGAGGGAAGACTACAGTTCAGTTCATGCCCTTATTTTAAAGGATGAAACTGAGTTAAATATGCAGTACTGAACATTTGCTATCCATACGTGTGCAGCCTTCTGGATACAAACCATGTTAAAAAAAATCTGAATGTAGATACAAAGACTGACATATAGTATCACAGTGTTTGTCTACCAGAATTCCTTCAGTTATATTTATACAACATTTTTATTGAAGGAGCTCAAAGCCCTCCATAGCTATTACTTAGATAATATTTTATTATCTTAGATTAGAACCTTTATAATATTCTCTTTAAGCAAGTAGAAACCAGAGGGATTATATTATCTCTTTCTTGAAGAACACACTTTTAAGTGGAGGCAGCAAGGCCTTACCCCAGTACCCCATTCCTCTTGACAGATTGATGACTTGCCTTAGGTCAAGGACACTTACTAAGGTACCAGTGTGCCAAGAAAAGAATTTTAGTTTAATGATCCACACATGAGATCTGGCTGACTTCCATGTGTACAAAGTCAGCCCTAAGACACTGCAGAGTAGGATGTTGGCTAAGGCTCTGTATACAAAACTCACTAAGTTTTCTATTAAAACATTTCTGGAAGATGAATCAAAACATACAAGTAATATATGAATGCTAGTCACATAGTTATGACCCCTCAGGCCCCATCCTTTCTTGACATCACAATAGAAGACTAGGTTGGCCTGCACACTGTCATGGATTTACTCCCTTGTCTCATCCTGTCTCAGTTTCTGCCCCAGACCCTGGCTTTCACTCTTGATATTTCCAATAGGCAAATAATTAACTTGCTGCTGCCCTTCTCCTGGAATTAAAAGAAAAAGTCAGTAAATTTACACATTAATAATCCTCTTTAATTGCACAAAGCAGTGGGGTTTGGAAACAGTCACATTAGGCAGTGACTTTATTGAGAAACAGGCTTCCCCACCTACCCTAACATCACTGTGGGAAGGTAAAGCCACCTCTCTAGTATCTTCTGCCAAGGGCTTCTCAAGGTCACAGGTACCCAAGGAGGGGCCCTTTTCTGAGTCACCTGACTGATGCTTCTTCCATTTGTTATTTCTACCAGTGTTTTGGTGCCTTGAGGCTAGGTCTTCCTCTTCTTCTTTACTGCTCTGTTTCCCCACAGATTTCCTGCAAGTATCCTGTCTTCCTTGATTATTCTACCCTCTCTACTCTAGACTTCTGAATACGTTCCCTCATCTTACCGTCCCATTAACCTTGGACTTAGCCTTTCTTTGTACTACCAGTGTTTGCCCAGAATGGGTCTGAATTTGCTTTACTCTTGTTAGGACTTGCTCTCAGAAAGCTAACTTTCTCCATGGATACTGTAGCCATCACTCCCATTTGCCCCAAGTTCCTGCTAGTTTCTTACCAATCCCCTCTTTCTCTTGACTTACATCCCCTTTCTCCTTGCTCCCCAAGTGCCCTGTGGCAAATGCCATAAAAGGGTATTCTACTCCCTCCTGGCTGCCAGAATTCATACTGCCTTCATTTCCATGTAATTTCTTTCCTTCCAGACAGTCACCACCAAACTCTGCACAGTGGGGGCTGTTCATGTACTGTAAGTGGTTCTTCACTTACCAGAAGTGTGTAAAAGAACCATGGCAGGGCCAGAACTTCTGCCTCAGAATGAGATTCATAATTCAGCACTCTTATTGCTGACACATTGACCTGAGTCACTCAACTACCTGGATTTAGGACTCTTTGTCTCTCCTTAACTCAGATTATTTCCTACTTAGGAATAGTTTCTTTACTGGGAAAAAAATTTTGTAAAACATAGAGGACTCTCATAGCTTAATAAGGCAAACAGCCCAATTAAAAAATGGACAAAAGAAATGGACAAATTTCACAAAAAGATATTCAAATGGAAAATAAATACATAAAAAGATGCTCAACAACATTAGCCATTAAAGAAATGCAATTAAAACCACAATGAGACACTACACATGCATCAGAATGCCTAAGTTACAAAGACAAGTAATATCAAGTCCTGTCAATAATGCAGTCTTTGGAATTCTCATGCACTGCAGTGGAAATGTAAAATGGTACAGCTATTTTGGAAAACAGTTTGACAATTTCATATAAGATTCAACATGCTCTTACTATATGAGCCAGCAATCGTTAGTGAGAACTGACATCCTATTTCAGAGAAAGTCTTCACCATTTGAAATTAAGAAAATGATCAAGGCAATGTTCCTACTTAAAGAGTAAAGATGAGTTTCTAATTCATTTCAATGCTTTCGATGAAGGGTGTTTACCCTTTTAGCTGTAGGGGTGAAGAATGAGAGGCAGATCTTGTTCTTTTGGGTGGCCATATTGGCTTTGGATATTGGATTTTATGGCTTTCCAGGATAAATCTGTAAATGCAACATGTTACAGTCTTCAAAGAAGAGCAAAGAGAGACACATTTTGAGAAATCATGGCTATATTTACTTGATAATATAAATATTCTACTGTTTTCATTGTTGATCCCATTACTTTTTCAACACCTCATTATTTGACCATTATTTAACAGTTTGATGTTTTCAGATAACATCTTTGTCTTTTGTTTTTCTGGGTTTTTTTTGGGGGGGGGGGATTCGGTTTATTTATTTATTTATTTATTTATTTATTTATTTATTTATTTATTTAATGGAGGTACAGGAGATTGAACCCAGGACTTTGTGCATGCCAAGCATGCACTCTACCACTGAGCTATACCCTCCCCTCCCTGATAATACCTTTGTCATTTCAACAATCTAACAGTTTAATTTTACACCTACACAGATCTGACACTCTGCTCCTAGTTGAGGATGGTGTCAGTTCAAAGGGAAAGGTAATTGTTGATCACTTGCATGCATTCTTTTGGTATTCATCAGATGTGACCATATTTCATCCTGAATGAAGTACAAAGCTTGAGAGCCTGATGGACCAGAGTGATCCATCAGGTCAGCTGGCACCTGTGTTCTCTTTCCCTAGAGATCAGACTGCCTGGTGGCTTCTTCCTTCTTTCTTTCCTTTCTCCCTCTCTCATTTAAGTCTGCGCCTGGCATAGGGATATATGATCATGTAAGAGACAAAGTTCCTGCCTTATAATCACTTATTACTAGAGCTTCCAGTCCATTCTGAATATTCAGTTTAAAAAGTTCAGTCTTTCTCCCCAACTCCATGTGTCTAAATCCTACCTGCCTTCAGTGTCCTCTCAAATGGAACTATCAGTCAGAAGCTTCCCTTGACCACCCAAGTCCTCTTCCTTTGAACAACCACGGTCACTAGTTGTATTACTCTTGTACCATCATCTACTGTGTCTTGTTCTACAGTTTTTTAATCTCATCTCCTATACTAGACAGTGAGCACTTTGGGGACAAGATTCATTTTCATATCCTCAAAAAACCTACCATATTGATTTCTGCATAGTAGTTGCTTAAAATCACCTGCTAAATTATTGAATACATCCAAAAACTAAATATAGAAAGGCAACATACAATTTTTTTCATAGACTACATCTTTGGTCCAAAAACTTGTTCATTCCTAAGAGCCCTTGAATGAAAAGCAACAGGTGAAAAAGGTCTCTTAAAATTGATGTGTAGTAATTTTAATGCCAACAAATTTCTACTACTTTGGATTCACTTTCTGGAATCAGGTCAATTCTGAATCTCTAAGTCCCTGAGCAGGGAGGGAAGGATACATAATTTAAAAAGCTGGGCATGTTCAGGTTAATATTAAATGCATTCTGCTAAAAACCCATACTTAGTACAGGTCATTCCTGACATAGGATGAGAATAATGTTTAGTTGTAAGTTCTTTGAAGTCATTCACTCCTAATAGGACTTTCGCTATCCCTTTATTTTGCAGAGAATAATGTATTGGTTAACAAATAAAACATAGTGTTATGTTTCACCAGCTAAACCTTAAGCTCTTTTCATTAAAGACAAATTTACACAATATTATCCTGCTGTGGTTAGAGTGTTGCTAATCCGGAAACAAGAAACACATTGTATTCTGTTGCACAGTTAACTCTGGTGAACAAGGCTGAATTTAGTGTTTAAGCCTCATGAGCTCTGGTGTCTTGTTGCCTGCATTCACACCTTGCTCTGTGGTCTTCTAGTTTTGTAATCTAGTTAGCTTCCCTGTCTCAATTTCCTCATGATAAAAGAGAGATAATAATTGCCTGTTGACCTGTAGTGAAGATTAAGTGAGTTTATGTAGCCAAAGCTCTTGGAATGGTGCCTGGAACATAGTAAACACCATGTGAGTATTGTTAAGGGTATGAGGGTAGACAGTAAGAACTTGAATCCCTTCTCTTCAAATTTGAGGAATGAATCAGACGAAAATGAATCTCATTTTAAGGTAGGTAAGTGGCTCCTTTTCCTGATAACCCTAGGGCCTGAAAGCTATTTCAACCAATGGAAGTCTAATTACTGGTATCTCTCCCTATATCCTTTTAACTCTTTCTATACCATCTCTGTTTAAAGTGCTATGCACCCCTCAGAGTCAAATTTCAGAAGGAGATCTGTAGTGTCACATAACTGACTATAAACCTATGTAACATATCACCTCCCTGATCTGTGACTCCCATTCAAAGGTGAAAAGCGAAATTGTAGCTATTTCTTGATCAATAATACCCACATGGCTTAAGTGGAATTAGCAGGATTTTTTAATACCTCAACCATGCACTCCATGTGTTTGGCATATAAAGAGAAGCAAACTAATGGTGATATCAACTAACTTTAAAAAGATTAAATAAAAGGAAAAGGCTTAGTCTAAGAATTGGAGAGAGAGGTAACACATGGCAACTGAGGTGTCTATCTTACCTCATTAAGCACAGGAGGCAAAGAGGGCCCCTAATTTCTTGGGGCAACTAGTTTCCAAAGACTCCTGCCAGTGTTTCTCAATTGCTTGACTTGCTTCTATAAAATGCCAGTTTCTAGGGCTCACATGTGCAAATAGGATTCTGGGGGTGGGACCTAGCATCTCCATGTCTAACATTTTTCCCTCAGGTGATTCTAATGCCCCCAGCTCTCCTCTGCTAACTCATTTCTCAGTGATAAATAGACACAAGGTATTGGTTGGAGAAATCTCTGATGAGAAGAGGACTTAGAGGTTATTTACAGTGCCTCCTTTCATACACAGGACAAGGAGCTCCCTAGAAGTCAAAGAACTGGCCCAGGGTCACTCAGATTGGATAAGGTAGCACTTCTGAGGGGTTGCAAGAGCTAAGGAATTGCTCACCCACAAAATGTGCTTAAACTGCAAAGTTTTTATTTTGCTAACACACACAGCATTTCTAAAAATATCAAGGTAAGACAATAATGTTCTGTTTTAAAAGACTGCACTGCCACACATATATCTACATATTCATATCTCTTATAACCAGTTTATCTTGGGAGTTTTCTAATTAGCTTTCTTTTCCTTTTAAAAAAAATCAACATTATTTTATTCTTTCTTTTGGTTTCTTAGATCAGGATTTCAGGGGGAACTCAGGTGAGTAGTTCACGATCAGGGTCTGCTTTTTTAAAAAATCATAGAATTCACCCATTTAAAGTGTACAATTCAATTATTTTTAGTGTATCCACAAAATTGTGCAAGGAGCACCACAATCTAAGTTTAAAACATTTTCACTATCTCAAAAGAGAACTCTGTATCTCTTGAGTCACACCTCATTCCTCTCACCCTTTCCCACACCCTTAAACCTACCTACCAACCACTAATCTACTTCCTTTGTCTATAAATTTGCCTATTTTGGGCATATCATATAAGTGGAATCATATACAAGTGGCCTTTTATGACTGGCTTTTTTCACTTAGCATAATGTTTTCAAGATTTATCCATATTGTAGCATATATCAATACTTCATTTCTTCTGCTGAATAATATTCCATTGGATGGATATACCACATTTTGTTTATTCACCCAATATTTGATGAACATTTGGGTTGTTTCCACCTTTGGGCTATTTTGAATAATGCTGCTATAAACAATTCAAGTACAAGTATTTGTTTAAACACCTGTTTTCAGTTCTCTTGGGTATATACCTATGAGTGTAATTGTCAAGCCATATGGCAACTACATGTTTAACATTTTGAGGACCTGCCAGACTAGTTTCTAAAGGACTGCACTTCACATTCCCATCAGCAATGTATGAGGGTTCCAACTGCTCTACATTCTCACCGTTATTATTATTCATTGTCTTTATTATACTCATTTATTTTGATTTGCTAGGGCTGCTATAACAAAGCGCCATAAACTAACTAATCCAAACAATACCAATTTATCATCTCTCAGTTTTGGAGGCTAGAAGTCCAAGATCAAGGTCTGTAGGACCAAGTTCCCCTTGAAGATCCCAAGGTATTATCTGTTCCACATCTTTCTTCTAGCTTCTGTTAATTCCTTGGCTTATGGCAACACAATGCCAGTCTTCACATGGTGTTTTCCCTTTAGGCAGTCTGTGTCCAAATTTCCCCTTTTTGTAAGGATATTAGCTATATTGGATTAGGGGCCCACCCTATTTCAGTATGACCTCATTTTAACTAATTGCATTTACAAAGATTCTATTTCCAAATAAGGTCACATTCTGGGGTTAAGGCTTTAACATACGAATTTTGGAGGATACAATTCAACCCGTAACATCATATTTCTGGTATTTAATTGAGGGTTTTTGTGTTTCTACTTGTAAGGGATATTGATATATAGTTTTCTTTTTGTGTAATATTTTTATCTGGGTTTGGTATCAGGCTGATACTGGCTCACAGAATGACTGTCTTCTTTTTTCGGAAGAGTATACGAGGGACTGCCATTAATTCTTCAAATGTTTGGTAGAATTCATCAGTGAAGCTATCTGGTTCTGGACATTTCTTTATGGGAAGTTTTTGAAAACTAGTGCAATATCTTGTTATACAGATCTTTAGTTTTTACTTGAGCCAGTTTCAGTAGTTTGCGTCTTTTGAGGAATCTGTCCATTTCATCTAAGTTATCAGTTTTGTTGGCATATACTCTTCATAGTTTTCATTTCCATTCTTCTCAAAGTATTTTCTAACTACCCTTATGATTTCTTCTTTGACCCACTGGTTATTTAGAAGTGTATTGTTTAGTTTCCATATATTTGTGAACTTCCCAGATTTCCTTGTTACTGATTTCTACTTTCATTCCAATTGGCTGGAAAATATACCTTGTATGATTTCAGTGCTTTTAAATATATTGAGCCTTGTTTCATAGTCTAGTAATAATCTGTCCTGAAAAATGTTTCATATGCACTTGAGGAAAAACAATTCCACTGTTGTTGGACAGAATGTTCCATAAATTCATTCACATTCACATCTGTATGCTTATATTCTATATTAGATAATCTGCTTAGATTTATATCTGCCATTTTGCTTTTCATTTTCTATACTTCCCATGTCTTTCTGTTCTTCTCTTCATCCTTACTGTCTTCTTTTGTATTAAGTTGATTTTTTATAATGTAATATTTTAATTTCTTTCATAGTTTTTCAAAATTATATTTTTGAGTTTTTAAGATAGTTTTTCTAGGGATTATAATATATTTATCAACTTAACAAAACCTACTTCAGATTTATACTATCCACATTCTAGGGAAATGTGGAAATATGGGCCGTCATTACACCTGTATAGCTTATGCCCTACTCCTTTTTTGTGCTATTATGGTTATAGCTATTACATTTACATGTATCACAAACCCAGCAATCCATTATAATTATTACTTTATATGATCTGATGTGTTTTAAAGAAGCTGAGAGAAGAAAGGAAAATTACTATCTGGTGTCATTTCCTTACACCAATTAGCTTTGTTTCTACCAGCCAACTTTGTACTGTTACTGGCAAATACATTACATTTCCATAAGCTATAGGCCCAATGATATATTGTACATACATATATTGTACATATAATCATATTATATTATGTTTTATGTAATTGCTTTTTATTTTTATTAAGCATATTATATACGTTGTTTTATGCAATTGCTTTTTAAATCATTTAAATGAAGAAGGAGAAGAAATGCACAATCATACTATTATAATCATCTACATAATTATCTTTCTTGCAAGGCAGGTCTGCTAGCAATGAATTCTCTCAGCTTTTGTTTATCTGGGAACATATTTATTTTGCCTTCATTTTTGAGAGATTATTTTGCCTAATATAAGATTCTTAATTGACAATTTTTTACTTTTAATACTTTATGCCATCCTACTGCTTTCTGACCTCCATTGCTTCTTATGGGAAATTAGTTGTTAATAGGATTCGCTTGTATGTGATGAGTTCTTTTCTCTTACTCCTTTTAAGAATTTCTTGGCTTCTAACATTTTGACTATGATGTGTCTGGGTGGGGATCTCTTTATATTAACCTAACTGGAGTTTGTTCAGCTTCCTGGATATGTAGATTAATGTTTTTCATCAAATTTGGAAGTTTTGAGCCATTACTTCTAACACTTTTTTCTGCTACTTTCTCTCTCTCCTCATATTCTAGTACTCCCATTACAAATATGTTGGTACATTTAATGGTACCCCACCTCCTTCTGTGGCTATGCTCATTTTCTTCATTCTTCTTTCCTCTCTGTTCTTCAGATAGCACAATCTTTATTGATGTTCAGTTTCACAGGTTCTTCTTTCACCAGCTCACATATACTGTCAATAGTTACTGAACTTTTATTTTACTTTTCAACTCCAGAATTTCTGTTTAGTTACTTTCTATAATTTCTGTCTCTTTATTTACATTATCAATTTGATGAGACATTGTCATCATAGTTTCCTTTAATAATTTAAGCATGGTTTCTTTTAGTTCTTTGAACCTGTTTATAATAGCTGTTTTGAAGTCTTTGCTAAGTCCAAGATCTGGGTCCCCAGAGGCAGTTTCTGTTTGCCTGTTTTTGTTTCTATGTGTGGATCATACTTTCCCATTTCTTTGCATATCTCATTATTTTTGTTGTCGTTGTTGAAATCTTTACATGATAGATAATATATTGTAATAATTCTGTATGCATATCCCCCTAGGGATTGGTGTTCTTTTCGTTTTTTGCTTGGTCATTACTTTATTTGTTCAATGACCTGGCTGAACTAATTTTGTGAAGTCTATTTTCCTGCAGTGTGCACTTTCTGATATTCCTACTCATATTTTTCTCCTTTGTTTCCATATTTTATCCTTGCTTTCTATCCTGGATATCTAGAAGGTACTCACGAGTCAGCACAAGTCACCTACTGTTTGGCTGTTAAACTTAAAAACTCTTAGCTAGTTAGATTTTCACTCTTTACTACTGACTGTGTGTGTGGCTTGGAGGTTGCTATCATAGTTCATAGTTATATTATTTACTCAAATTCAATCAGAGATTAATACCTTAGAAATTCCCTTTCATATCACTCTTGAGATTCTCAAGTGCAGGCTTGGGCAGGCACATAGTCTTCCAGACTGCTAGGGATGTGATTTTATTTTCAACTGTGGCTTCATGGGAGTTGCCTCTGAATCAGGGTAGCTTATTTGTTCACTCAGTGTTTATGCAGAGGTTGTGCTTAAGTCCTTTGTGGCAGTGATGCTTCTGCCCTTTGTTGATGGATTTCTGTGTGACTTGGGAATGTTTTCAGTTCTGCCCCACATCCTGCTCTGATTGCTCCTGAATGGGTGCAGCTTAGCACATTTGCACAGTCCCCTTGATCTCTGTTAAAACTCTGGCTGCTTTGGCTTCTTGTTTGTTGATACTAGTGTCATGGAGCTAAAAGCACCCTCTCAGTTGTTCTCTACCAAAATCTTCATTTTGAATAACACCCTTAAGCATGGAATTTCCACATTCTGTTCTAAACAAATCAGTCCCCTTAGGAGGAGGCATGGACTTTTTTGTCCTTTTGACCTGCCTTTCTACCTGAACATAATCTCTGAAGCACTGCACAGGAACTGAAGGCAGAGACAGTAACCTGGTTCTTCCAGTATGACACTCTAGAAATACATGCAGTTGCTGGGAATGGAGGATGGAAAGCTGGTTTTCTCAGCTTGCCCCTTCCCCACCCCACCCAGTGTGGAACCTCTGCCCTATAAGTGAGCTTCAGGGCCCCAGTATTTTGGGCTTGCCAAGCCTGGAGCAGAGCTTCTTCCCTGTGACTAGGGGCTGGGTGGATGAAGGAAACCCTAGTCCTTATAGCTGCACCTGTTGAAAATAGAGCTTCTAAAACACAGGGCTGAGGGTCCAAGAAATGCTAGCGGCTTTCCTCTGCTGGGGTGAAATTACAGCCCTAGACTGTGAGCTGTGGGGAAAGAGAGCTACCATCTTTTTGCCACACCATACAGGAGTAGATCACCTAGAGCAGAGTTTCCATAGCATGGAGCTGGGGAAGAGGAGGGAGCAGGTCATGACTCAAATGCCACAGACTCTCATACCAAGATTTAGTAGATTTTCTTGAATGAGTACTTCTCCATTTTCTCTATACACTTAGGACAATTTCCAGAGATATTAGATAACTTTTTAAAGCTATATAACTTTTACCAGTTATATAGCTGTTTTACTGGGGAGAGAGTTTGCCAAGCACCTTACTCTGGAAGTTCCACTCCCTAATTTGCTTTTAAAGAGGTACCTTTCATAATCTCCACTGGCCTAGGTAGTTTCTCATATACTCCCCTACCAACATTAATTACAGAGCTTATAAAATAACATCATCAGGCAGAGAAGAACAAATTGCACATTTGGGAGAGAGGGGAGCTGGCTGAGGTCTGGAGTGGGTCATGTCCCCAGGGATGGGTAAGACACCAGGAGGAAGAATCCAACTGCAAACTAGTGAATAACTGTCAAGGCAGGTAGAGCATGATCTGCAGAGTATAGTGAAAAGCAACAAGAGGCAACTCAAGGTAGGGTTCAGTATCAGAGTTGTCCCTAGAAGCATATGTGGGGATCTAAGAATAAGTAATCTGTGAAAACCCAGAAAGGAAAACACTATTATGTAGCAGTACCCATAGGCACAAGGAGGCAAGATTCCATTTCTTTTTTAAAGTGTGAGGTGAGGCACTATGTGTTGTGAAAAAGGCAGAAGCTCAGTTTTTGAAATTAAAAATAAGGTAAGAATCAGCAAAGTTAGTGAGCTCTGAACTAGAAGTCATTATAGTTCTCCAGTCTAAAATCCCTCCTGAAGTCATGGACGGTGAGGAGTCCCTGGCTGCACATCACAATACCTGGGGAGCTTTAAAAAAATCCTGATCACAAACCAATTACTTCCAAACACCTAGTATAGGGCTCAGGGCTCAGGAATAAGTAGTTTTTAAGAGTTTTCCAGGTGATCCCAATGTAGAGCCAATTTAAGAACCACTATGATATGTGGCTGGGGAGGAGGATTAGCTGCGATCAAAGCAGGGTTAGAGGGGCAGGGAGACAGGTAGACTGTATGCAGAATTTTCTTATCAAAAATCTCACCCAAGGAGTCTCCTCCAAACTTTCAGTTTTATATTAATAAATTTCTATACGCATGTGCCAGTCTTCTGAATTGATTATGCTTCTTACTACCTTACATCTCATGCTTCTTCACTTATTTTGAATGTTGTCTTTCCATTAGAAAGTGAGCTGTAATGTCTAACACTAGACATTAACTAAATGAAAAGTATATTTCATTTTGAATAAATATGTCTTTAGTATGTACACATTTTACTGACTATCTATCATATAGATATCCAGCAGGGATCCCAGCAGAAGTTCAGGCATGCATTGGCATGGCTATTAAATTGGTGAAGATGGTCTAAAAGAAGTCTGTTCATGGGGAGTAAGAGCTTAATGGAAAGTTATATCCTCAGCAAGAAAATTATAGGGAGGAATTTATATATTAAGTATTGATACATATGTTATTATTTGATATATAAATATCCCTTGCAAATAAGCTGAAAATTGAACACCCCAATGTGAATGTCCAAACTATATGAATGGGCAAATTATCAGGAGAATTATCAAACATGGAATGTTAACTAGAATTTTTAAAATTTCAAATAAAAACAAGAATGCAGAATAATCTGTTTAAGTCTCTCAGACTGGCAAAGATGAAAAAGATTGGTCATATTATCTGGTGAAGATGAAAGAAAATAGCTAGCCTTATTCACAGCTGACAGACTCCCTCCAACCTGTCTCCCTGCCCCTCTAACCCTCCTTTGATCGCAGCTAATCCACTGGTACAAACTCTGTACGGAAGATTTTCTCTTGAATCCATTAAAATTGTAATGTCTACTCACCATTGATTTGCCAATTCTTCTAAGAATTTCTCCTAAAGGACTAATAACTGCATGTACAAACATGTTTACAACAACATTACTTACAGCCAGGTGGCTAAAAACAACACGAAAGTCCATTAAAAAGGATCTGGCTAAAAAAGCTATATTGCATCCAACCACTACATGACCATGCAAAAAATAGTAAGTAGATCTTTAATTTGAAATAAGTTTACAGAATATGGTGATTCCATTTAAGCAGCCACAATGAAGGCATAAAAGGACAAAACAAATGTTGGAGAAATAATAGCACATATACTTAAAATATCATTCACCATGGAATTGTGCCCCTTTCTTGGGGTTATATGACCACTGCCTTCAACATCTGAAGTAACAGTCTTGTTTTATTGCTGCAGAAAGCCAGATATGGCTTGATAAAAGTAAAATTATGTTGGAACTGAAAGTTATGCTAAGATGATCTTATCTGACCCTTTCATTTCATAGATCAGGCAACATATGACTACATGATAATGACAGATAGTAAAATTATTTGATAAAACCATTTGGAGAATAGTTGATGGTTAACTAGACATTTCTATTGTATCACATTAAAACCACATAGACTATTTCCTAGTCACAAAGGAAAATAGAACTGTACAAGGGAGGGATCTGGTCATCATCACACTAAATGAATAGTTCAGTTTTATATCTCTAATGATGGTTCACCCAGAAAATATCTTCTGATGGGATTTAGCACGGAGTACCTAATGTTACCTATGACATAATCTAGGCAAGTGTCTAACTGGAATACACAAAGTTCAACAAGCGGTGCTGGGACAACTGGATATCCATATGTGAAAGAATGAATTTTGAATTCCTTCCTCATGCCACACAAAAATGAACTCAGAGTGGATCAAAGCCCTAAATTTAAGCATCTGAAACTATAAAGCTTTTAGAATGAAGCATGGGTGGAAATTTTTGTGACTTTGTGTTAGGCAATCGTTTCTCAAATACGATAGCAAAAGTACAAGAAGCATAAGCAATGAGAGGAAAATAGATAAATTGAATTTCATCAGAACTAAAACCTTTTCTATATTAAAAATCATTATCAAGAAAGTGAAAAGACAACCTACAGAATGAGAGAAAATGTTTGCAAATCATATATTTGATAAGGGTCTACTATCCAGAACATATAAGGAAACAAGCCAATTTAAAAATGAGCAAAACATTTCTCCAAAGAAGATATACAAGTGGTCAAAGAGCACCCAAAAAGATGCTCAACATCACTAGTTATTAGGGAAATGCAAATCAAAATCACAGTGAGATCCTTCACACCCACTTAGGTGATTATGAGTTTCTAAAAAATGGAAAATAACAGGTATGGGTGATGATGCAGAGAAATTGGAACCCTCATATATTGCTGGTGGAAATGTAAAATAGTGCAGCTGCTATGGAAAACAGTTTGGCAGTTCCTCAAAAAATTAATGATAGAGCTACCATGTGATGCAGCAATTTCACTCCTAGCTATATACTCAAAAGAGTTGAAAAATCTATGTTCAAATAAAAATATGTACAGGAATGTTCATACCAGCATTATTCAGAACAGCCAAAAAGTGAAAACAGTTCAAAGGTCCATCAACTGAAGAATGGATAAACACAATGTAGTGCCATGGAATATTATTCACCCACAAAAAGTAATAACATACAGATAAATGCTGCGACATAAATGAACCTTGAAAACATTAAGCTATATGAAAAAAGACAGATACAAAAACACAAAAGACTGCGTATTATATGATTCCATTTATGTGAGATGTCCAGAACAGGCAAATTTATGGAAACAGAAAATAGATTAGTGTTGCCAAAAGAGTGGGGGAGGAAGATATTGGAAGATATGTGGTTTCCTTTTGGAGTGATGGAAGTATTCTATAATTAGATAGGGGTGATGATTGCACAAAACCATCAATATATAAAAGTCTACTAAATTGTACACTTGAAAATGGTGAATTTTGTTGTGAATTTTATCTCAGTAAAAAAGTTTTTTTAAAAAAAAAAAGTACACAAAGTTTTAGATACAACATTTTACAGTTAACTCAGGCAATAGGGAAACAAGCTAAATGATATCAGGTGAGCAACAGGACAAACCCAGAAAGTGGCCCAACCTGTAGGACAAGTGGACTGATGTTTTTTAAAGAATAATAACATAAAAACATGACTGGGCTAGCATATGAAATATATGGAAGAAGACAGCACCCCCTCTTCCAGACCTTGGAAGGGTCCCAACAGAGGCTGGTGAGCCACCATTTGGGAATGCCGGGGACAAGACTCCTGTGTTGAGTCAGAAATGAAATAAATAGACTTAGGGTCTTTCCACACTTATTAGAGACTTGGAAATCATCTTTACCTTCTATTTCCATGTTATTAAACTCTGCCTGTCATTCCACTTCCTCAATATCTCTCATATTTATTCCTGTTTTTAGTTCTGCTGCCACTAGAGCTAAAATCTCCTAATAATCCTCTACATGAGCTCCATGATCACAGCAAACTTTACTAGAATGATTGCTCTTGCCTCCTTATTTGTTGTGAATTCCATCATTTCTCATTTCTCAGCTCTAACTCTCCTCCTCAAGGAAGTTTTTTCTTATTTAGCCTAACAGAGTCCTTGATTACCTCCATTAAACAAAACAATACCTTGGACATACTTCCATTATGCACTTATCATTCTATATTGCAATTTTGTGTTTACACATCTGACTCCCCTACTAGAAGATAAACCTCCTCCAGGACAAGGATCATGCCTTATCTTTGTATCACCAGCACCTAGAAGAGTATTTCCTAGAAAAGTTGCTCAACAAATATTTGGTGAGTAAATCAATCAATGAGTCATTGGGATTCCATATTTCTATTAAGAATTCTTATAATGTCATATGGCATCTTTGGAGATAAGAATGGAATGTTTGGTGACTGAGGCCAGTATTTTTATATCTAAAGTAGTACTTCTCAGCTTTACAATTTTTATGTTCCCCATCTCCCATGCTGAGGAAAGGAGTTTGCTACAGATGACTAAAAGGAAGTATTGATGCAACAGTAAAGAAGAAGGTGAAAAGTTATTACAATGAGCATTTGGCTCTGGTAAGGCTCCATCTGAAGACTTAATTAATATTAATGAGTAAGAAGAGAAATCAGGGGGTATAAAGGATACCATTTGATTGGTATCCAGGAGGAGATGAGGAAGCAGTGAAGAACATACATGGGCAGGAGAATGTAAACATCAGAGGACAAAGTGGATGAACAACATTTTTGGATTACATATATCAGCGCCACTTTGTGACACTGATAAAAAGTGATGCTTAGAAGACCTTGGAAGTTCTCAATCTGAGGCAAGAATAGAGTACAAAGGGGCACAGCATTGCTCCTGGGAAGGGTTTATTAAGATCAGGCAGATGAAGATTAGCCTAGGGATATGCACTAAGGAAGGGTGCTCAGATTGCTGGTGCAAGGTCTCTTCCCCCTCCTAGCGTAAAAAGAATTCCCCTTTTCCCTGTGTATGGGAGATAATTTTTGGCTCTCTTGGCTAGCACCAGCCCGAAGA
Organism: Vicugna pacos; assembly: GCF_048564905.1. Lineage (NCBI taxonomy): Eukaryota > Metazoa > Chordata > Mammalia > Artiodactyla > Camelidae > Vicugna > Vicugna pacos. The sequence goes on along the minus strand of NC_132991.1, from coordinate 77,416,890 downwards.
AAATTTGGGAATTAGACAAAATTTAACATTTATACATTTTTTTTTTAGAGTCCCTTCTTCCTTTTTACAGCCCCTGCTTTATCTCCAGTTTTTTCTAATTTCCCTATGGCCCTCTCCCCCATCTGTGACAACCCATCAGGGCATCCCAGCACTCCATTTACCTGGTTTATTCTCTACTAACCCTCCCTGGTGGCCATGGCACAGTGTTCATTCTTTCTGACAAAACTGCTTGGCCAGTCTGAGATAATCCCCCCCCCCTTTTGATAGCTTTCTGTGAAAGTCATTTATAAAGTTACTTTATTCCTGCAGCCTCTCAATTGTTTCTTCCTGATATTTGTCCTTTTCCTTTCCTACTTGGTGAGATTTGGCTTTACTTTCAAGGATCTTTTTGCAGTCTTTGTCTAGTTTTAGTCTAGTGATAATCACCTTGCTGAGGTAAATGCCCATATCAGCCTTCTCCTGCTATGCTAGTTCAGGGTAGATGACTTATTTCTTCCTGTGAATCTGGACTGCTTTGCCAATTTGCTGCTCTTCGTAGTGCTCTTACACAACCTGAACTTCAACATCCTTTCAGATGAGCATGGATGAAACGTTGTACTTCTGTCTTAGTTCTTTGGAAAGAGGGGAAGACATCATCTTCCTGTGAATGTGGGAAGGTGAACTGACATGACTTTTCTGATTCTTGCTTCAGTCAGAGGTCACAAGGGGACTGAACTTCGTTTTGGCTGCTGGTGCTTCAGCGATGGCTTTAAAGGGGAAGAGCTAAACCACAATGTTAATGACTGACAATAGCTTTGGTTCTTACTGTGCTATTCTTCTCATACATGCATTCAGCTAGAGATTTTCAGGGGCTTAATCTACAGGTGGAGTGAATATTAAATACTAACTAAAGGAAACCATTTGCAAAGCTAACCCAAACCAAAACTTCCATTTAAAATGAAGCTTCCTTAAGGAGCTGGAGATCCTTAAGAAACAGTTTCACATTTCATATTTCATTAAAATAAACAGAACACACAGTACTTCAGATTTTTGCTTCACTCTAATGATTTTGACAGCAGCTGTTGTTAATTGGGGAGGAGTATATTTGTCAAAGCAGCTAATCATCTTGTATTTTAAAAAACAGAATGTAATGGGAATTTGGAAATCTGCCCAGTGTGCATTTTGAGAAATGGATGGCGATAGGTGACGTCTCTTTTTTTGTGCCTCCTCCTGAAACTCCCTCACAGGGGCATAACCTGCCCATTCTCAGGGTGAATCTAAAGACAGATTATTGTCTAATTAATGACACAGAAATACGTTCTCTCCAAACTGCACTGAAGGAGAATCTAATGAGGCAACCGTAAATTATTAACAGCTGCTTTTATGAACCTGCTTTTCAAGAATGTAATACTGGTTGCTTTTAATGGTGCCTGGAAATTCTTTTCTTTGTTTTAAGAGCTAAAGAAAAAGTTTTTTTTTAAAAAGCAAGCAAACAGGAAGGGGCTGGGGGGGCAGTTAAAAATGAAAAAAGGAATACCTTAGCTCCCTACTGTTAAACAGTTCTGTATCTTTGAGATGTTGACATTTTGAAATGAAAGCTTCTTGGTACATTTATTTTCTCCCAAGATTCAGCCAAGGGCTTTGATGGGCAGTACTTGCTCACTGTCTTTCCCATATATTTTTTAAAAATTATGTATGTATTTCCACATTTCATTTTATCTGTCTGGGTGGCTCTGTGTTGGAACAAATGAGATAACTATTTCAGGCACTTGTTTTTCCTCTCTCCAATGAACGCTATCTCCAATTCTCTTTACGCCTTTGTTTACATTCTTTTGACATTAATAAAAAACCAGATCTGATAATGAGCTTTGATGGGGATAAGCCTCAGAAATGGCTTAGGATTCAGAGGTTAGCCTACTATGGTCCACAAACCAAATCTAGTCTGCTGACTGTTTTTAAAACAGTTTTATTGGAATACAGCCTTTCCCATTCATTTACGTATTGTCTGAAGGCTGCTTCCTTGCTATAATGACAAACTTCACAGAGACTACATGCTCTAAAATTTTTTACTATCTTGTTCTTTATAGAAAAAAACATTTTTTTTGTGTGTTTACCCCTAAGCCTTGGATCTTGCTACCAAAAGTGTGGTTTATAGATTGCAATTTGCCTAGGTACTATTTATTATCAGTTTGCAGCAATGTGAGGAGCTAGCATGAACTATAAATAGAAACCAACTATGTCATAGGCACACTTGAATTAAGCTGATGTTCTTTTTGCATCAAGACTTTCTTGATGAAAGAAGCAGTGTATAGATTTACATTCTGAGGAAAGCTCTATCTCTCTGTGGATCAGCACTTATAGTGATACTGGCTTAAATGACAACAAAAATTTTAACTTACTTTGAGGAAAGTATTTACTTTATAACACTTCTAGGCTGTGACTTAAGAGAGGTACGTAGAGCTCTCAGCTAGCTTTTGCTATTGAATAAACTTCCCCAAAACTTTGTGGCTTAAAACAAACTGCAGTTTGGCAATTTGGTCAGGTCTTGGCTTGAAGGTTCTAGCCTTGGCTAGGTTCAGCTGGTTGTTCAGCTAGGTTTGCTCATGTATCTGTGGTCAGTTGGAAGGTCACCCAGGGCTGGTTGGTCCAAGATGGTTCAACTAGAATAGCCTTCTGCTCCACATGTTCTCTCAGGATGCACAGTCTATCCCAGGCAGGAGTCTCAAAAGCAGGTAAGAGGAAGCTGAGGCCTTTTGAGGCCTAGGTTCAAAACTCACAAGATACTACTTTCATCACATTCTTGGCCAAGGCAAGTTCCAAGAGCTGCCCACCTTATCTTGAGGATAGGAAATAGATTTGACCTCTTGATGTAGGAGTTGCAAACCATTGTAGTTCACTGTATTTCCCACATATTTTTGCAATCAACCGTAAAGTGGAAGGGAGAAACATTATTGCTTCTCTACACTCCCTTCTTACTTCTTTTCCAAACTTTGGTCAAACTTCACTATTCTAGTGAAAAATGCTAAGTGGAAACCTCTGAAACTGCCTCCAGATCCATACCAAGATAGTAAAAAAAAATACAATATCATATCCCATAAATAATAGTGGAAATTGTTGCTACCATTAAATACCTAAATGATGCAGAAGTGGTGAGCCCTCTATTTCTGTTTAACTCACCAGTGTGGCCCCTGCAGAAACCAGATGAATACTGGAGAATGACTGTGGCCTATTACAGACTTAATCAAGTAGTAAACCTGATCATAGTTGCTGTGCCAGACGTGAATTTGTGCTAAGCAGATTAATAAGACCTTAGGTACATGATATGCAGCCATTGATTTGGACAATGTCCTTTTTCATTCCACTTAGAAAAGAAGATCAGAAATGATTTGTACTCATGTGAGATAGACAATGGTGTTAATTTTCAATTTTGTCTCAGGGTTATATTAGTACTCTTACCCTTTGTCATAGTTTTGCTTGAAAAATCTGAATCACCTCCACATCCCACAGAACATCACAATGATTCATTACATCAATGATATCATAATGATTGGACAAGAGAGGAAGAGGTGGCTAGGACACTGAAGGCCTTGTTAAGACATGTTCTCCAGAGGGTGAAAGATAAATTGTCTGAAGACTCACGACCTGCCATTTCAATGAAATTTTTAGAGATCCAGTGGTCAGGGACATGCTGGGAGAGTCCTTCCAACGTAAAAGACAGATTGCTGAAAATCTTGTATCTTCTACCATAAAGAGGAAAGCATAGTAGCTGGTAGGTCTCTTTGGGTTCTGCAAGCAATGCATTCAATACTTAGGAATAGCGCCCTGGTGACATGAAAGGCTGTCAGCTTTAAGTGGAGCCCAGAGCAGAAAAGGGCTCCAATTCAAGTCTAGCCTGTGTTGCAAGCAGCTTTGCTGCTTAAGCCATATGATCTGGCAAACTCCATGATGCTGGAGGTGACAGTGGTGAGAAAATATGAGGGGGTGTTTATGACAAATCTTGATAGGAGTTTCACAGTGTGGGACCCTAATATATGGAACAAGGCCATGATTAGGCAGCCTAGACCCTTTGTTACCTACCACAGTTGCACCGTACCCCTTCCCCAGTACCATGGCATTATGGAGGAGTCTGCTTGACCAGCTAAAGAAAAAAGTCTGAGCTTAGTTAAGATTGGCTTGACACATGAGAGTGAGCCAAAAACAGACTGCATTCCAGCCATACTAGGGATGGCCCTGAAAGACAGTGGAGAGGGAAATTCTTCCTACTGAGCAGAGCAGTAAGCAGTACACCTGGCATCTACTTTCTACAGAAGTCAAGAATATTTATACATGTAAGTTCCTGGGTACAAGCAGCCAGTGGCCTGGCATTCTGATCAGAGATATGGAAATAAAAGCATTGGAAGGTTAGAGATAAGGGGGTATGGGATAGAGGTATGTGAGAAAATATATGGGAGGGGACATGAAGTGTATTGTACATTAATTCATCAGAAAGCCTCTACCATGAATGAAGTACTGAACAACGAAGCAGACAAAATGACTAGCTGATTGGCATTAGCCAGTCTTTGTCATCAGTCATCCCACAACTGTCACAATGGGTACATGAATGAAGGAGCCATAGTGGCAGATGTGCAGCCTATATATGGGCCCAACAGCATGGTCTACCACATATAGAGACTTATTTAGCAACTACTGTCTCTGAATATCCAGTCTATTAGCAACAGAGACCAATGCTGAGCCCTGAGTAAAGTACTATTTATTACTCAAAGAAACCAGCAGGCCACTTGGTGGTTAATGTTGACTACATTGGGGCCTTGGTTCATCCACAAGGGATAGATACCTATTCCAGGTTAGGGTCTGCCTTTCATGTTCACAAAGTGTCAACTAGCACCACTATTTGCAGAAGTGAGAGGATGTATACGAGCTGCCGTTCTGGGATCTACTGCAATAATAGGGCCTGTAGCGCATCTCACTAACCTCCTCGTTTTTGGGTTCCCCCTAGGAAGATAGGTCCATGGTAGCCATGGAGTTGCTGCCCTCTTTTTCCTTTTTCCTGTATGGAAAAGTAGATCTGTCTGATGAATGGAGTGGATAGTAATAACCATGAAAATTTGACTTTCAGATTTCTCACCTTGGAAAGCATGACTGACCAACAGCCCTAGCTGTTGTGCTCAGAAATCTATCACCCATTTGCGCTGAAACCATATTTCTCACAGGCTGCTCCTAGGCAATGACCAAGCGAGGCAGGTCCATTCCCAGAAGGGCACAGGACTCCTCACAAGGTGACTTTGACTCAGGGACTCCTACAATCTTTCCTAACTCTCAGAACTGCACTGCAGTCTGAGATGTTTCTAACCCAGCTCACTTCCTTCTCTTTCTCATTTATCTAAAGGTAGACCTGTGCTATAGTCTGATGACTCTTTTGGCCTCTTCAGTCTCCTTGTTTCCCTTATAGACCTTTTTTTAAATAAAAATTTTCATCCAATCACATCCTGTCTTCTTCTCAAAAGACCTGAACTAACACACTCTATAAAATCCTTTCAAACACTGCATGTATAAGAACATACGCCTACGCTCAAATGAGCCATTAGTTCAGACAATCTAGTAAATATTTCACCCCACCTCTCTTCCCCATAGGTCCTCAGCACAAGAAAAAGAACCTACTTTCTAAAAAAAAAAAAAAACCAAAAAAAAAAAAAACCAACCCAGAAAACCGAGTTAATAAAAGTTTATCATTAAAGTAAGGACATGAGTAGAGTTGACAGAGTAACCCATGATGCAGGAGTGAGGACTTTACACTAGAGGATCGAGCCCAAAGTCCTCTTTCCTTTTACACTTTTAGCCTGTTTTCTCCTTGCCTTCTGTGAAGCATCTGTTTTACCTTTTGTGAGATGGGAGAAGATTAGAAGCGAGCTCATAGAAAAGTGCCCAACGTGATGACTTCCCTACTGGATGTCTCAAGCTACCAGACAAATCTTGAATGATTCAACATCCTGGTAGAAAAAGGAAACTACCAATTGTTCCATATAGAGTAAATCATTTCAAGGAAACACACACACACACACACAGTATGTGGGCATTGTTTATGAGAAAAGTGAAAAAAATTAAAGCAATGGGCCCTTGAAAGAACTCTAAAGCACAAGAAAAAAAGTTAAATAAAGGATAGAAAGATCAGGTTTTACAGGAATTAAAAAAAAAAAAGCCTAAATGTTGAACTAGCAATACAAAAGAAGCTACTATACAAGGAAAAGCAACCTTCAAAGAATGGAAAGTTTGCCTTCAGAAAGTACCACAGAAGTATGGGTGTTAAATATATCAACTAAAATCTAGATGTCAAAAAAGAACTCAAGAAGAACTCAAGCGTCTTGAGGGACTCAAAGAGCAATACCAAGAGATTCTTTAAAATCCCTAATGATAAAACTTCAGTTAAAATTTAAAAAATACAAATTAATGTCTTCCTTTAGGAGGCATCAGAGGATTTCCAAGACCAAATTTTCTTCTGAACAACCAAGTTAGAGTGATTAGTCCAAATTATGATAATGCTTATATCTTGTACAATTTATTAGCCAACCATTTGTAGGTTAACTCCTTAAAAACATGTTTTTCAAATATTTCACCACTCTTATTAAGGCTCTTACCAAAGGTTGTGGTTAGTCCTCACAGTGCCTTTGTAAGAATTAGAAAAAGGTGTCCCCTCAGGAATTTCAGCTTCTACGGTAAAGGGCACAACCTTAATACACTCACACACCCACTCAGTGGATGAATTTACCAGCAAATCTCAAAGAAAACTGAAATGAAGAGTTGTGAACTCCTTCATTTTCCAACTTTTCTACCTGAGATTTAACTCTGTCTCTCCACGCTCCCTCATGTCAGGAAGAAATGCTCTTTCTGGACTTAGTCCATCCTCCTGGGCACTTCCTCCTCTCCCCTTCCAGGGCCCAGTTGTACCCATTTACATGCTCACACTGCTACTCCTGTGCTTTCTATAGCTTGTTTTCCTCGGTTTTCATGTAGGCTCAAGTCTCTTGACTTAAAAAATACTAATCCTTCTCTTCACTCTGTCCTCCAATGCCAAACTTACGCACAGCTGTATGTATGTCTTTGTCCTCACTTCTTCACCCCTCATTTGCTCCTCAGCTTTCTCACTGTTGTATCTTATTTCACTACTTCATTCAAAAACATTCAAAAAAGGTCAGTCCTGACTCCGTAAATCACAATAATTTCTGTTTTTATCCTTCTTGATGTCTCTGCATCACTGGACTCTGTTGACTTTCTTTAAACTTTTTCTGCCACTGGCTTTTCAGAGACCTCCACCTCTCTGCCTTGTCTTTCTTAGCATATTATTGTGACTTTTATTAATGTAAAAAAGCAGGAAGAGCAGCACAGCCTCACCTCTAAGCTTTAATGATGTAACTTACTATGAAGAGTAAGATCATTGAAAACTTGTACAAACTTGACATATTGATAGAAAATATATTTTATTTCATTAAGGGGAAATCATATCTAAAATAATGTGCCAAACTTCTTTGAAAGCAAAATTAAATACATTAATGAGAGCATAACAATAAATGTAATGTTTATAGAAGTAATTGATAAGATTCTATACTAGAAACACTTAAAAACACAAAAGTCATCATGGAAAATATTTTGTGGGATAAGATCTACACTAAAAGCACTAAATAAAGGATAAGGATAAATGGGCACTTATAACGTAAGTACTTTGAACAAGCACCCCCCTCCCCAAATTTAACTTTTCTCTTCAATTGCCTATTTACATTTATTCAGTGGGTCTGGTCCTTTGTCTGCTTCTCTGTAAAAACTTGGCTTTTCTTCTTACCCTTACATAAGAAGGGTTCAACCTGCTGGTTCACTTTAAGATTCACTCTTGGCCTGAGATAAAGGGGAATGTAGTACTTAACAACTCTCTCTCTTTAAAAAAAAAAAATCACTTCCACAAATGCCCAGTAAAACTATAATTTGTACCTTTGTGATAATGTGAGCTTTGTAACTCTAAAATTCACAAATTCACAATTCACTTAGGTACCTGATTCCTTAAGATCTCAGCTGAAACTTCCACCTTAACATTCCATTCCACCTGGATGAGAGATTCAGACAGCAGGGTACACCAGAAATTGGCTTTAAGGTATTCTTATGAAACAGTTTGGTAAATGATTTAAAAGTGAGCATATATGTGAAATCTCCAAAGTGTCATATGACACAAAACTTCCAATTAGTAAAATGTCAAGTCAATAGGATAAACTGCAGGAAGATGCAGGCTGGGTGAGTGGGCAGAGAAGTGGCAGATGGATATTCAAGGATAAGACAAAAGATGCTTTCAGGACAAAAATCCAAACACCACTGTTAGGGTAATGGTCTCTAGGGTATCAGCCATGACTCTCTGGAAGTATGGGGTTCAGAAAAGGTACAAATCTGCACATGAAATACAGTTCCTATTTATAGTTCTTATGTTATTAGAGTCTTTTACATATTTGAACTAAAGTTCTTTATCCTCATTAAAATCATTAAAATAAGGCTGCATTCTATAGCAAGATTTTACCTTCAGTCAATATTTCCATATATACTTGTAATTAAGATAAAGTCTTAAAAACCGAAATTTATTATTCTTCACATAGAAGGTCTTTATTATGAATGTGCTAATAAAGTTTCCTTTTTGTTGCTATAAAGATGTGGGTATATCTTTCTACATGTATTTTCTCCCTATTGTGCATGTGTGTGTACATTTGGTAATACTAGTATGTAATTACTTGAGGTGTAATTAAAAGTTTTTAGGAGACCCTTAAGATCTTTTTCCCCCAATTCAGAAGGCGAGGCATTGGATAGCTGGTACAATTTCCACTAATAAAAATAAATGTCCTGCAGACAGGAATTAGATAAGCAGCTTGTTTCTGCAAAAGTTGAACTGCAGCCAGTCTCCTACAAACTCATTTCATAAATATTTCTCTCTTCCAAAAAAAAATTGAGAAGATGGATGAACTAAAAAATTTCCAGGAAGGTACTGAGGATTCTGCTCAGGATTATCGCAGGGGGGAGCTTCCATCTGTTCTAATAGTTTAACTTGCTCTTCTTTGTTTCATATTTCTTTATCAGGACTTTGGAGTTTCTGCATAAGCTCAAATATTTTTCTCATTTCCCCCTTTTATTAAAAATACCACATGTATTTGAAAAACATTGCCTTGCTCTATTGCTTACACTATTATTTTAGGGTAGAAAAATATTTTGTCACAGAAATATTTCATGACATTTCTATGGCTATGTAAACATATAATTTTTTAAATGCTTTGATTGATTGGTTTTAGATTGTCTCAGATTCCATTAGCTTTCTCTGCCTCCCTGATAAACCTTCAATTCCTGTATAATTTCCTGTTTATTCCTGCTCCCTGGCCCACAAAGGTCACCTTCAAGATATTATCACATTTATGTAATGAAGGCAAAACCTAACCATCACCTAAATGATTTCAATATGAAGCATGCCTATAAACCAATGTAAGTAATTTTTGAAGTAAACAGAAATTAAAGATAGTACAAGAAAAGAAACTCCACAAATCTCAGCATTAGAACAAGCACAAAACTTCTTTTCTGCTGAATTCTTTGAATATATAAGTGCTGTAGTACTTATTTATAAAATCATTCACACTGTTAATACTTTTATCTCATACTTGGTATTAATACGCTATATGGTTTTCTCTTTGTGTATGACATCTTCCTATTTTAATATTCATGTTAATAGCTCTCATAACAGAAAGGTGGGTAGATTTTAATTTTTAGCAGTCCTTTATTTTCTTCAGTACCTTCTCACTTTTAAAGATGAAAAACATGAAAGTGAATGTCTATAAGATTTTTTTAACTAGAGAAATTCCTTATATTGTTTTTTTAACAAAAAAAAAAAACCAAAAAACCCTGGGCCCAGTAATTCATGGTTTTAAATTACTTGTTTGGAATTTTAGGGACTTCTCTACTGCTCTGATCTCCCAATTAAAAAAAAAAAAAGAAGAAGTATGCAAGGTGCATATGAAAACACTCTCAACTTCCCTGAGAAAGGTGATACTTTATAATAATTCTTTTATGATGGGTTTCTCTAATTTTCCACGACAAATTAGTATCCGAGGTTCTTTCAAGCAGACATTTCTTTCATATGCTCTAACACTATATGGTTGACCTTGAGGTGAGAGTGGAAACCAGCCCAAATCACACTGACTCCCATTTTCTGCTCTAAACATTTTTATATGAAAATATCAGGTTAAAAGAAATAAACCTTAAAAGGAGGGAATGAGGAAGTCCCAGAAGAGCCAAACCCAGTATGGGCAGAGGGTGTGCATAGAAGATAAGCCAGTCTTACCTGCCTGCTTTGACCAAGTGTATAGCAGTAAGTTGGGCTCACTGAATTCATATATAAAAAACTCCTCCCACCAAAAGAAAAAAGAATGCTGAGGACATTGAATTTTTATAGCCCTGTGAGTCAGGTAGTATTATTATCTTCATATTTTACAGATGAGAAAACTGTATTTCAGGGCATTTTTAGCACCAGTTGGGGAATTGGCCAACTGCCTGAGTGAGTCAGTGAGTCATGGTCCAGATGCTCAACCTTGCAGCCACTGGGGCCCAAGACAATTAGCCCATGTTCTGATTCTCCTTGATTTAGCTGTGCCCAGTATACACCCTGAATATTTGATAATACAGGCTTAAAAACAACTGCATATTGTACAGTTTTATACAAATATCTGTGTTAATGAATATTTATTTTCAGTATTTGAATCACCAACTCTTATTTCAGTGCTGATTTTCACTTTGGCCATTTGTGCCAATATAAGGAGGCATTGGCATGAATATTGGAAGTGGGCAGTTTGCCCACCCAGCAGGACCACACAAATAAGCCAAACACTGAAACTTGCTGTCATATCATCCTTTAAAATTAAAGCTAGATTGAGGAAAGCTACCACCAGGGGGCAATAAATATTTTATCACATGGTCAGAACCAGAGAAAAATTAGTGGCCAGCAGCCATATTTTGCGTGGTTCAAGTGGTTTGTTGGTTTGTTCATTTTAAATTTAAGTCAACATTTAATAATCAGCCATGTTTACATAAAAATATAGATTTTCAGTTTTTCTGGGAAAATCAGAATATCGAGAAATTACTGACTCTATGTTTCCTCAAGATAACAATTGGCTGCAGCTGACTCCAGCTGCCCTATTTCGATAGCCAGGCTATCTCTAGCACTCCATCATTCACATAATATATGCACATGTACTTACACCCAGCCTGCTTCAGGTTACCTGCCTGGCCTCTGTGGCATGTTAATGTGTGAACTCCTCATTCAAATAATCAGGTTAAGGCAGGAAGTATGGTTACAAGAAAGATTATATGTATTAACCATTTAGAATTATTTAAATAAATATTGTAACTTTTTTGGCTAAAAGCAACACTGTACCATCAAAGAATAAAATAATTGAATATTAATACTGAGATCAACATATTTTAAAATGGCCAAAACATTCTATATGTCTTTCACTAATGCTTAACTACTTTCAATTAAGTTATTCTAACTTTGTTCTTATCCTCTCTCTGAAACAGAAATTCAGATATTCATCCTATATCTACATCCTGAAGGAATCAGGGCCCTCCTAAAGAGGCTATATATTTTGTCACTTCAAATCAATTTGGCATCTGGTCATTCCCTTAGCTGCAAGTAAAAGGAAGAATTATACAGCTGCCATGAAAAGCTTGCTTAGATGCAGTTTCCTAACTTCTTACCTAACTCATTCTCTCTCTAGCAGGTGGAAAAACTGCTGGAGGAGATGACAAAGGCAGCATACTTTTCCTTTTTGCCTTCTTCTCACTCTTCTGTGAGTTTACTTACAATCAGAACAGGCAGAGAGAGGCAATGATGGTCTTCAAGGTTAATGGAAGCTTTGACAATGAGGATATTTCTCTTTTCAGACTCATAGACTGTTCTCACTACTCAGAGCCAAATTTTCTGGTTTCATAGAGAAGTTACTGTTGCTCTGTAGAGGTAGTTTGGTGGCAGACAGAGTTCTAGCTTTGAGTGAAAAAAGCTTGGTTCAAATTGTTACTCTATCCCTCACCAGGTATTCATTACTAATTTACTTGTACTCTGAGGCTCAATTTTCTTGACTGTAAGATGAGGATAATACTATTGGCCCATACTACTCCCCCCATGTTTTTATAAATAATCGAAATAATACATATGATAAAAACAAAGTATAGAACATTATGTAATATATAATAATTTGGAAAATGCTTTGGAGACAAACTGACCAAAGATGGCTACTTTTCTAATTCTGAGGGTTTACTAATTAGGATGCAGATGAACAAGGTCTTCATAGTGAAAGAGACTTTTAAAAGTCAAAGCAGTGAGTCCTCAGGTAAGATGGCAGAGTAGGAAGTACCAGGAATCTGTCTTCCCACCTAGACAACAACTGCACTCACAGAATTGATCTGATGTAACTATTTTGAAACTCTAAAGTCTTTTGAAGGCTTGTAACTTCCACAGGAAGGTTTGGATGGTAAATTGTGGTTAATTTTGGACAATTTCAGCTCTTAGCACAGTAGCAGCTACCATTCCCCACCGCCCAGACCCCAGCTTGCCAAAACAGTCTTGAGAAAAAAAGAACAAAGCTGGAGGCATCATGTTCTCAGACTTCAGACTATACTACAAAGCTACAGTCATCAAAATAGTATGGTACCAGCACAAAAATAGACACCTGGATCAATGGAACAGAATAGAGAGCCCAGAATTAAACCCACACATTTTTGGTCAATTAATCTACAACAACAAAGGAGGCAAGAATATACAATGAGGAAAAGATAGTCTCTTCAGTAAGTGGCACTAGGAAAATGGGACATCTACATGTAAAAGTATAGAAGGAGAATGTTCTCTAACACCATATTCAAAAATAAACTGAAAATGGATTAAGGACCTAAATGTAAGACCAGAAACCATAAAACTTGTAGAAGAAAACACAGGCAATACATTTCTGGTTCTCCTTTTATTCTTCTACATGTAGATGTTCCATTCAATGGATTTCCTAAAATAAAAGGAGAATCTGCTGAATGAGAGGAAATATTTGCAAATTATATGACTGATAAAGGGTTAATATACAAAATATATAAACAGCTCATATAACTCAATATCAAAAAATAAACAACCCAATTAAAAAATGGGCATAAGACCTGATAGACATTTTTCCAAAAAAGACATACAGATGGCCAATAGGCACATGAAAAAATGTTCAACATCACTAATCATCAGAGAAATGCAAATCAAAACCACAACGAGATATCACCTCACACTTGTCAGAATAGCTATCATCAAAAAGATCACAAATAACAAATGTTGGCAAAGATGTGGTGAAAAGGAACTCTTGTACACTGTTGATGGAAATGTAAATTGATGCAGTCACTATGGAAAACAATATGGAAGTTTCTCAAAAAACTAAAAATAGAACTACCGTATCATCCAGCAATTCCACTCCTAACTATATATCCAAAGAAAACAAAAACACTAATTTGAAAAGATACATGGACCCCAATATTCATAGCACCATTATTTACAATAGCCAAGGTATAGAAGCAACCTAAGTGTCCATCAACACATAAATGGATAAAGAAGGTGTGGTATATGTATACCTATCTAGATAGATAGATAGATAGATAGATAGATAGATATAGATAGATATAATGCAATATTACTCATCCATAAACAAGAATGAAATTTTGCCATTCACAACAACATGGATGGACATGGAGGGTACTATGCTTAGTGAAATAAGTCAGACAGAGAAAGACAAATACTGTATGTTATCACTTGTATGTGGAATCTAAAAAATGAAACAAATTAATATAACAAACCAGCAACAGACTGACAGATATTGAGAACAAACTAGTGGTCTAGTGGTTACCAGTGGGCAGAGGGAGGAGGGGAGGGGTGAGATAGGGGTAGGGGATTAAGAGGTACAAACTAGTATGTATAAAATAAATAAGATATAAGGACATATTGTACCACACAGGGAATATAGCCAATATTTTATAATAACTTTAAATGGAGTACAATCTATAAAATACTGAATCACTATGTTGTACACATAAAACTAATATAATATTGTAAATCAATTATACTTCAATAAAAAGAAAGAAAGAAAGAAAGAAAGAAAGACAGACAGATAACTGTCCTAAAGATATTCAAAGAACTAAAGGACGACATGGAGGAAGTCAAGAAAACAATGTATTAAAAAATGGAAATATCAATTAAGACACAGAAAGCCTAAAAAGAAAACAAAAAGAAATTCTGAAGCTCAAAAGTGTAACTGCAATGAAAGACTCACTATAGAGATTCTAAAGCAGATTTGAGCAAGTGGAAAAAAGAATCAAGAAACTCAGAATAGGACAATGGGAATTCCTGAGCCTGAAGAACATAAAGAAAAAGACCAAAAAAAAAGTGAACAGAGCATAGGGGACTTGAAGGATACCAACAAGCAAATCAACATACAGATAGTGGGAGTTCTGGAAAGAGAAGAGAGAGAAAGGGGTAGAGGGAATATTTAAAGCAATAATGGACAAAAACCTTCCATATTTGATGAAAGTCATGAATATAAATATCCAAGAAGTTAATGAAACTCAAGTAGCATGAACTCAAAGAAGCACACGCTGAGACCGGTTGTAATCAAATTGTCAAAAGCCAAAGACAGAGCGATTCTTGAAAGCAGCAAGAGAAAAGCAACTCATCACATAAAAGGGACCCTCAATCAGATTACTAGCAAAAATTTCTCATCAGAAACTTTGGAGGCCAGAAGTCAGTGGGCTGATATATTCAATGTGCTAACAGACAAAAGAGTCAACCAAAAATCTCATGTCTGGCAAAACTGTCCTTCAAAAGTGAGGGAGAAATTAAGACATCTCTAGATAAACAAAAGCTGAGGGAGTTCATGACCACTAGACCTGTCCTGTAAGAAATGCTCTAGGGAGTCCTGCAGATTGAAATGAAGGAACACTAGGCAGTAACTTGAACCCATGTGAAGAAATAAAGATCTCAATAAAGGTAAATACATGGGCAATTACAAAAGCTAGTGTTTTTGCTACAATGTTTGTAACTCCACTTTTTGTTTTCTGCATTATTTAAGAGACTAATACACTTAAAATTATTATTTTATGTTTTGGACACACAATGTATAAAGATGTAATTTTGTGACATCAGAAGCTGAAGGAGTAGAGACGTAGGTGCCAAGGAACAGAGCTTCTGTATGTTATTGATGTTAAACTGGCATAAATCCAAATTAGAGTGTTGTAACTTTGGAATATTAAATGTAATACCCATGATAAGTACCAATAAAATGATACAGAATATACACAAAAGAAAATAAGAAAGGAATTCAAACATTTCACTACAAAAACACTAAACACAAAAGAAGACAGTAATGCAATAAATGAAGGACAAAAAGCTAAAAAATATATAGAAAACAAACAGCAAATGACTGTAAGTCCTTCATCAGGTAACCTTAAAAAAATTCTGACACATGCTACAACATAGATGAAACTTGAGGACATTATGCTAAGGGAAATAAGCCAGTCACAAAAGGACAAATATTGTATGATTTCCCTCATATGAGGTACCTAGACTAGTGAAAATCATAAACACAGAAAATAGAAAGGCAGTTGCCAGGGGATGGGATGAGGGGAATGGAAAGTTACTGCTAAATGGGTATAGAGTTTCAGTTTCACAGAATGAAGAGTTCTGGAGTGGACGGGTGGTGGTGGATGTACAACAATACCACTTAATACTTAATACCACTGAACTATACACTTAAAAATAGTTAAAATGATATATTTTATGTTACACGTATTTTACCATAGTAAAAAAAAATTGAAAAAAATCTATAATGAGGGCCTAGGGACTGTTAGGTGTAATGGGGTTTCCTTTTGGGGTGGTGAATATTCTAAAGTTGATTAGGGTGGTGATTGTACAATTCTGTCAAATATACTAAAAAAAAATGAATTATACAATTTAAATGGATGAATTATATGTTATGTAATTTATATCTCATAAAGGCTCTTATAAAATAAAAATAATGATAATAATAGCTAATGAGTTCTTAAAATTCTGCCAATTTTGTGGTCTTAACTTTATAGAAAGATATAGACTCTTAAATATACAAGACCATAAGATTCCCTTGTCATACAGAATTTTTCATTGATCAATAATTAAATAAACAAACTGAACTTTAAAATATAGCTTTTAAATACAATCTCTATCAGCTCAGTCATAACCAAACTTAAAACCTGAGTTCTATAAAGTAAGAGAGAATGGTTCAGGATTATAAAAATAAGATAGTCTTTTATATTCAGAATGTTTCTCAGTTAAATTTTTGATCAACTATAGCTTCTTTTGCATAGTAATGACATGTAATCATACATTTAGGGATTTCAAAATATAGCCATAGCAAATACGTTTTGTTGATATTGCTAGGAACTACTAACTACCCCTCCCACCTTCTCCCCTTTTAAATGCATAAGGAAATTGAAACATGCCATCTTATAAACAGGGTAAAATATAATGGTGTATAATAAACAAATTCTGTGGGCAAAAGTTAACATGCAAAAGTTATTGCTGAGATATTTAAAAACTTGGATTTCTAGAATTTAGGAAGCTTGACAGTTTCTGGGAAAATCTGTATATTTAAGTGGAGAAAATTAGGAAAATAATATAATCCTTCTGGAAATTCAAAATATCAAACAGCTCTTCATGTCACAGAGGTATCAAAATGAAGCAGGTGGACCAATGTGATGGAGGATTTGGCCGTATCTCTCTGCCTCCATCCCTTTCTTAGCACCATCAAGGGTTGGGAAAGGGAAAGATCAGCCTTGCTCATAGGATTCCTTGCAGGATGTCTACTGTAGGTTAGCATTTTACTGCTCTGCTTGGACCTGTCTCCTAGGGGATCACTCCTGTAAAAACAATATATCACCTCTTCACATCCAAATCATTTTTCTAATACAACTAAAATTGTTGCTACTGTAACTTTGGTTGATCAAATTTTGAAACTGGTTTGGATATTCATTAACACTGTTCATTTTCACTCTTCTTTTCCTCTCATATCCTATCTGTACTGACTCAAACTTCAAAATGTTTTCGAGTCTGTCCACCTTTCTCACCCCTGCTACCTGAGTCCAATCTACCATCATCTCTCACCTGGAACTTCAGCAACAGCACTCTGACTAGTGTTCCTGCTTCCCCTTTTTGCTCTCTTCATCACATTCTCCACCTACTGGCCCACCAGGTCACATGACTCCCTGATGAAAATCCTCCAGAGAGGATTTTGCACAAGGAAGGCCTGTTACTGGGCCTCTGCCTATTTCTTCCTTGCTTACTATGCTCTGGCCACACTCACCTTCTTGCAGCTACTGAAATACACCAAGCTTGTGTGTATCTTCCATTTGCTATCCCTCTGCCTTGAGAGTTCTTTGTGTGGCATGTCCTCTTGGTCATCCCAGGCCTCAGTTTAATGTTGCTGGCTCAAAGAAGCCTTCAGTCAGAAGTAACACTCCCCCATCCTGTTCACCCACTATCACATCACATTTGATGTTCTCCATGGTTACCATTCTCTAAAATTACTTTGTTCATTTCTTCCTTTATGTGTATTGATGTTTCTACCTACATGCAGTGTGAGCTCTCTAGGAGCAGGATCTTTCTATTTTGTTGACAGCTGTTTCTGTAGCACAAAGAACATACTGACATATGATAGGGATTCAAAAGTCATTTGCTGAATGAATAAGTGAAAAACAAATTTGATTCTGTTTTCAAGATGGAATATCTCTCAATTTCATCCAAAGCCTAGAGGCCCAATGACTCAGACTTGTTACTTTGTTCTAGTATCCTTGGTTTAGGGGGTTAAAAAAAAAACCACATTCTTTTCCAGCTTATGATTTGCAAACCTAAAAAAGAGTTGAAAGAAAAATACAAAGAACACCCATATATTCTTCACCTAAATTCAACAATTAACATTTTGCCACATTTGCAATATTTCCCTCTTTCTCTCCACACACACACACACATCTTTCTAAATAAATTATTACAGTGATGACTATAAAATAGTAATTTTGTTTCTACTAGTCCTACCCTATTTATTAACTGGCATTATTCATAACCAATGACTTCTTAACACCAGAGCATATGGAGGCAGGTTTGTATTAACAGTGAAGTAGATAGATTCTACTACTTTTTGATGATCTTCATGTACTTTTGAGTCAACCCCATTAGTGCAGTCCCCAAACAAAGAGCATGGAACTCAAAGCCCTCAATACTAAAATTCACTGCTGCCAGAAAAATGAAATTCTAAGATATTCATTTTTCTTCCTTCAGTGTAACAAGTGTAACAGTGTCCCTATATTATTCTATTGTTATTATGATTGTTCCATCTGGTCCACAGACATTTTAAGCTATTTTGTTGTTAACACTAAAGTCAAAAGGAAAGAAATTGATGATACGTGTTTGCAATATGAGAAACAGTTTGGAATTGAAAGTTAATTTTAAACATGTATAACATTTTCAGATGGCCCCAGATAACTGAAGAGGAAAACTTGCAGTCAGCATTTCATTACTGCCACTAATGCAGTGAGGCAGTAATGCATTATTGTCATAATGTAGACCAGATATTCCCAACAGGATAAACCAAACATAATTTCTTAAGTTTAAAAATATTAAGTATAATTTTTGCTCCCAGCAGGTTTGATTAATAATATTTTTTCCACAGGTTAGGATTAGGACTAGTCTGATGGGGAAGGTTGTCTGGAAAAGGAGTCAGGGGAGCCAATCTGAAATTTGAAATCCTCCACAGGTATAGAAATTACTTCTTTTCAGGCTTTTAATATTGGCTGTTCCACTAATCAAATGATATGAACTTGGATTGCCTAACTACTGAGATAACCTCAGATAGTTCTAAAACATGTTTATTCATTCATTCAGGAGTGGAATTCTTCTACATGCCACCTATATGCCAGGTGCTGGGAGCCCCCGCATTTAACACCACAGTTCCTAACATCAAGTGTCATCACTCTCCTCTGGCTCTAAAGAAATCTCTCCCTAAGAAAGTGGGATAGGGTAGAGGTGACTGTAGGAAGGGATAAAAGGGGGCAGAAAAAGAATACTAAGAGTCAACAAAGAGTCTGGGCAAAAATAAAGCCTAACAGAAAAATGCAGATGGACCTTACAGGTGAGATGTGAGTAGGGCAGCCACTGACTATTTAGTCTGAGTATCATGTAGACACTTGATGGAATAGCGAGGGGATCTGAAATCAAAGCCTAGTTCCACTTGTCAAACTTCATTCCCTGGAGGGGTGGGGGAGACTTCATCTTCCCCTAAAAACAGGCACCTTTTTTAAATTCATGGTAAGATACTGCATGGGCTGTGTCCCTGCACCATTAAAACTAAACTTATTTCTCAAAAAAGGGATGTGAGTGGCATTTGGGGCAGGACAGTTCTTTGTTTTATAGAATGGTATAATATGCGGCAGAATATTTTAGCATCCCTGGTCTCAACCCACTAAATTGCAATAGCATCTCCCCTGCCACCCCACCTGCCCAGTCACTGTGGCAACCAACAGGCCTCCCCACACATCTCCAAATGTGTGAGACAACCCTGGTGAGAACTTTTAGCCAATCCTTTTTAGAGCCAGCTAGATCCTTCTCCAATGGGAAGAATGCCCCGCCAGCCACACCCTCCAGGGAACTGAGTTGCCTTGGACCTCCAGTGGCCACATCTCTGTTCAGGAATACAGTGTGTGAATGAGAAAAAGCTGACACGCACTTCCCTCTCAATATCCTCAAACTAATTCCAGTTAACTATCTTACCATGAGTCAGAAATTCAGACTAAAAGGATGGGAAATTTTTTTTGAAAATAAAGGCTTTCTTCAGATGGCGGCTTAGTGAGGAATCATTAGGTGGTTTGACATAGATTTTCTAATATTGTGACAGTATCACTGGAAGAAACTATTCCCTTGGGGATAACATAACTTCAGAATTTCATCTAACTACAGTTGGAGTCATATTTGGTCTCATTCAAGACATCATTTTTAAAGAATTAGTACATAAGGAAAAGTTAGAATAGAGGTACCATTGTCTCAAATGCCATGGTAACACACTAAAATATTGATTTTTTAAAAATTCCTCACTTGACACAATTTTTAATAAGTCAATTTTTATTACTTTCATTAATTTGTTACAATCAGGATTAAATGGTTTGAAGATATGGTCAGAGTAAGAACTACATAATATCATAGCAAAATGCATTTCTAGTTTATGGTGGGTAGATCAAAGTTTCAAGGGCCACAAAGAGTTTTATTGGAGTGTAAAGTCCTTTTGTTTTCCTTTAGATAAGATATACGTGTAGAAGGCCCATGAGCAGCCATAGTGCTGGTCAGATGCCAATTTAGGAAAAGAAAGTGACTCTACTTTGCGTTCAGGAATGCAGGGGCCATGTGATATTACTCTATCTCCAGTGGCTGAGCACAGGGACTAGCATATAGAAGGCCCTCGAAGGAGTGGATAAGTTGAAAAACATTCACTCCTTTCTTCTAGTGTGACAGCCATACACCCTTGGTGATTCTCCCCCGAATCATACTCAATTCAACAAACTCTGGTTGTTAATAATAAGGCCTCTCATCATTATGCCTTTATCGTGTGCCAGGCACAAGATGACCATTATTTTATTTGATTATTAAATCAACCTCATGGCATAAGCATTATTATTGACCTTCTCAGATAAAGAAGCCAGATCTTAGAGAGGTCAGTAATTTGTTCTGGATAACATGGCACTGAATTGCAAATTCAGGTCTCTAAGACCTGAGTCTATTTATTGAGTGCCTAGTAGGCATGAAGCACTGTACCAGGAGATAGAGAAAGAAGAGCCTCTGGCCTCTAGTCAGGGAAAGAACCACAACTCACCCCATTCACTATTAAATGGGCTATTAACAGAGGAAGCAACAAGGAAGCAACAAGCGCAATTTAGAGAAGAGCTAATCCTATGATGATAGGAGAATGATAGGAATTACATGTTGCCTCTCCAGATTCCCAGAGGCAAGCAAGTTATGTAAGCTGAGAAAAATCATCATACCTGGGTGTTCAACAATTCTGTCCCCGGCCCTAGTTCTCTTCAGGCAGCTCTGCACACCAGGCCAGTGTATACTGAGCAGCGCTGCTAAGCCTATCAGCGCTTACCTCAAATGCCCCCAGTACAACTCTTGTGAGATAGCTGTACTCACACCCTACCCCTACCTACTTGAAAAGCTTCTCCCTGCTATTTCTGAGAGTCACCAAAAGGGATGCCTTACATGGAGAGGCAAATCAAGTCTCTCCTTTCTTACTGGGGTTCCCTCTTGCCAATGTCCACTGCAACTGAAGCTTCCTTAAGGAAACTGCTGCCCCCACTGCTGAAGACTGTTAAGCAGGATGCCTGTCAAGGATGCCACTACTAGTTCTGCCTTTACCCCGCAGAGCCATGGGAAATGGGAGGAAGCCCCCCATCTACAGTCAATTGGTCTCCAAGACCCCCACTGCTAGCAGCCAGTGTCTCTCAAAATAGAATTTCTTCCCCTTTTTTATCACCTTTAAGCAAAAATTCGTCTCAACAGAAAGAAGCAGCAGCATTCTCTGTGTGATCCCTATCCCGTTTATATGCTTCCAAGAAAAATGTTTTCTTTGCCTACTACTGAAATACAAGTAAACATGTATGCACACACACTCATCCAGGGGATTTGGAGATTGAAATCTAGCCCAAGGCCACACAATCAGCCATTTCCCTCACCAAACCAGAATGCTTAGTGTCCTGTTCAGGTTAATGGCACTTGCTTTATATTTGTATAATTAAAAGAACCATGCTGGGGTTTTTTTCCCCTAAAACAAAGACAGTTTAAATTAAAGATGAATGAATATTTACTTGTAGAAACCAAAAATACATACAAAAAAGTTTATAAATTTTAAAGTTCAGTCTCAGCCAAGACACCTTATTACATCAAGGCGGAGAAAGGAAGAGTTGGGAATATTAAGTTTGGTGGTTGAAATCATACGTAATAGCAGAGCTAGAGTTAGAATCTAGGTTTTCTGATTCCTAGTCTAATGCTCTTTCTTCGGGGAGGGTGTGGGGCGGGAGGTAGGTTAAAAGAGGTGTAATGTGATAATTTTTCCTCTCTAGAAGAAAGAAGAATGGATTTCTCTGTTCTCCCTTGGTTTGCTTTTGGTCAGTTTTTGGTCACTTGCTTGGTATGTGTCATTTCTGGCTCTTGCCTTTTCAACACAACCGACCCTTGTATACTGAGCTCAGAGGCTCCCTGGTTTTCTGGAATGCTCAGCATGAGTCTCCTCCAATGAGAGAGTTGCACAACCCTCCTCGTTCTAAAAATACGCTTTTTGTTGAAATGGCTAAACTATTAAGGTTCATTTTACTGTACTTTGAATTGGATCTAATTTATTTTTTATTGTTTTCCTTTTCATTTCCTGTGTTCTGGTTTTTTGAACAAACTGTGATATGCTCCACATGGCCTAGAATCACTTACGTATGCTTTCTTATAAATCACAGCTTCTCCAGATTGTCATTAATGTTCAAACCTTTTCCCTTAGTATGGTTGCCTAGATATACTTACTGCCAGAGGTCCTGGAACATGATTTTGCCAGTACTAACTGCAATGTTAATATTCTGCTCAGTCTCCCTCTCCCCGGTCCAGGGAAAGGCTTCTTTTCCTCATCTTCATCAGGAAGTAGAAACCTGTGCATCTGCCAGCTTCATAATGCTCTTGGCCGCTTTGAGTGTGATGCGGAAAAAAATGCTGAGGGTAGGTTTATAGCAGCTGTTTTACCACATTCCTGTGAAAATGCCTGCAGGCACAGATTGCTCCACTCAAGGCACAAAAAGGCCTTCTCCAGCTTTGGTAAATCTGCCTTGGCAGATCCCTGTTAGAATGCAGGGTCTCAGAGTTTAACGTGCATTAAAAAACATCTTGGGGTGCAGATTTCTGGGATGTACTCCCAGAGTTTAGGAACCTGTCCATCTCAGGTAGAGCCTAAGGACCCTTCAGCAGCACCCAGGTGATTCCAATGCAGGCTGTCCACAGAGCATTCTTTGAGAAATACTGGTTAGGACTTTAGAATTAGGTTCATTATTATTTTAAGATTCTTTTTCTTAAAACCATGGCTGGATGGCCAGTTTTGAGGAATGCCAGAGGGGATTAACAAACAGGGGAGTGGGCCATACTTCTCAAGTCCCTTCCTTCTCACTTCTTGATTCCATGATTCTGCATTTTTTTTTTGGATTATATATAATACATCTAAATCCATGGTATTTAGGCACAGTATAGAGAGGGCTCTTGGCATCTTTTCCCCACTACTGAAGCTCCTGCAAGATAAGGGTTGTGCTAAAATGTAGAAAATGTGTGCGTAGAAGCATTGATACCTTTTGGGAGTTATTCTTTGCTAACTAAATAAAACCACAGCCTGCAGTCTATGGTCTCACCCCATTCTCACCTTCTGGGCAGTTTGCTTGGTTTTACAAGATTAGGACTGAAGTGAGTAGTTTCTGTAAATAGGAGCAGAGGAGGAATGTGCCCTGAGAACTGAGGTGAGCCTTAGAACCAAAAAGAGAGGGCTTGGAACATTGGGACAGGGCAGGCCAGGTTCACTTATGGGTGAAACAGACAGATCTTCTGTGGTGTGATTTTAGAAGAGACAAAGACACTTTGGTATGAAATTTCTTTATAGGGATGAAGGTGGCTGAATGACTCAGACTCTGTAAAGATAAAACTTGTCTTCCTGGAAGGTATTTCTTAAATTTACACTATTATACACAAAAAATTTCCATGGAAGTTTCCAGAAAGCTGTTTTTAATGTAGAGGGGGGAACTGCCATAGAAAGTTGGAGTGAGGTGGTGGCGGGGGGGGGGGGAGAAAGCAAATAAACTGGAGTGTAAAAAATAGATCATTGACACCATGACTGTTCTGATTCTGTTTATCTGTAGGCAAAGACCTGACTATGTGGCCACCTCAACTAATAGGAGAGAAATTCTAAGCCAATTTAAGCACAAGGGCCCTGACAAAGCAGATGCCACTGTGCTCTCATACTTCAGAGGAAGGGCCTCCGGTCCTCACTCAGAACAGCCTCAGGTCTGGCAGTTAAGTGGTAAATATATATTTTAACACAGACAGGGACATCTCTTCAAGGACTTCCCCAGGACCTACCTCTCACATTGGGAGTTTCCAAACAGGGATAGTCTAAAGGAAGATGTGAGACCAGGCTGGGGAGACAGACCTTAAAGAAAAATCAAAGACAGGTAGGGGGGAAGACTCAAAGTGGACAAGAAAATGCAGGAGAGACTGTCAATCTAGACAGACTACCAAGGCCAGAAAATGCAGAAGGGATGGCACCTAGCACAGTGCTTGGCACTTACAGACATTTCATTAAGTATCATAGAAAGAAGGGAGGGAAGACAGGGTATCCTATTAAAGCTTCCTGAGTTGTTGGAAGAGGTGGCAGGTTATAAAGTATGCCGTCATGCCTAAAAGACAAGTAGGACCAAATCTAGAATCCAAACAGAAAAGGATATTCGTACTTCCCTTCACAGACCTATGTAGAAGCACAACGCAGGAAACTAAAGCGGGTAGCTTAGCCTATTGGTAAATGATCCAGAGGCACATTAACACAGACTAGAAGCGAAGTACAAAGATATGCCTGGCAGGGACTTTCCTGCTGAGAGCTCAGGAGAGGAACTGCCTTGAGGCGGTACGTGTAGCTTGTCCCTTCTGTTCATAGTTGGTGACCCCTGCACTTCCTTCTCAAATCCCTCTTTCTATATGAAGTTTAGTTTTGCTCCAGAATCAACTGCTGAAATTCAGTGTATGGGGGTGGAAGAAAGGAAATGAGTTAAAGAGGAAGTAGACAGAGGTCACGAAACAAAGGCACAGTCTTTGATGGAAGCATTTACTTTCTCTTTTGCTTCTGGATGTTGGCTCAAGAAGGACCCTCAAAATCTGACATCAGCCTGGCCGGAGTA
Source organism: Vicugna pacos (assembly GCF_048564905.1). Taxonomy (NCBI): domain Eukaryota; kingdom Metazoa; phylum Chordata; class Mammalia; order Artiodactyla; family Camelidae; genus Vicugna; species Vicugna pacos. The sequence goes on along the minus strand of NC_132991.1, from coordinate 77,391,852 downwards.
ATGTTCTCCAATTTTTCACATCAGCAGCAAGATCTTTTGCTATATCTTTGGGTGGACTTTATTAGTAAATCTTTAACTCCAGCAACAAGCATTTCCTACATTCCTTCTTCATGCCAGACTATGGTGGGGGACTATCTCTCTTCAGTAGGGGAGAAACAGTCACCAGGATTATTCATTTGCTTGAAAGCAAAGACAAATGCTATGAGAGCTCTTAACAAGAAAACATAATTGAGAGGGTGACATTTAAGCCGAGATCTGAAGAGTAGCATTTCATCAGCAACAAAGGAGAAAGGTGAGGGTTTCAGGCAGAGGGAACATCATATGCAGAAGCAGTGACAGTTCCCAAATTACAATTTTTTTAAAAAAAATTTTATTTCATTGAGTTATCGTCTATTTATAATGTTGTGTTGATTTCCAGTGTAGCCAAATTACAATTTAAGAGGGCGTCAGACGCAGCAATTTGACTGAGTGGTGGACTGGCAGCTGTTTTTGCATAGATTTACAAAATATCAATTATGCATATCAAAGAAAAGATGGGCTTGGTGCATATTAAAAGATAAAGCCCCTCAACTCTCCCCTCATGCAATGACCATGCAGGAGCCATGAGACAGGACTGTCCTATTTGAAGAGCTGAAAGAAGGCAATTATGGCCAGAGAATAAACCTCAATGGGAGACAGGCTGAAGATGCAGCTACATTTAGGCAGAGCCAAGGAGGCCTTGTAGGGAAAATTGAATATTCTTAATTTTATCTTAGGTGTCATGGAAAGCCATTAAGGGTGTTAAGCTGAAGAATAATATGATATGATTTACAGCTTAAGATCACTCCGGCTTCTGGAGAGAAATGAACTACAAGGGACAAGGAGCTAATGTATGTTGAATCTGCATAGGCCTGTCCTTAAACAATACGCGTACATTACTCACTTAAATCTCACAACAGCCTCCCCGAAGTGGGTGCTATTATCTTCACTTTACAAGTAAGGGAACTAAGGCCCTTTGAGGTTATGTAAATTGCCCAGCATAACAGAGGGAGTGCAATTTGTTTTATTATCGTACAGTTAATGCACGGGGCTTACTTTACACCCAATAAAATCTCAATGATTGTTTTGTCATAAAATTCTGTAGGTAGTTGATAGTCATATCCAGAATGCAGTGATCATGGAAGGGTTAATACATGTTTTATTTCTAGCAAGGGTATGCCTGACACTGGCTGCTCATCTGAGAGATAGTGGATATAGCCACAAATGACTGAAGCTATTATAGGATTTTGCTCTTAAAACCTCTCTTATCATTGCTAAATGTGCAAAAGACCTCTTTTCACTGTTTTGATCTTTTTGTTAGGTCGTTTTCCAGGAAGCGGTTGCTAGGAGTGAAAAGTTTTATTATTTAGAGATAAGTGGAGCTTAGGTAGACCATCTCCTTAAAAAGTACAAAAAAAAAAAAACCTACAGTAATTGACTTGAAAAGTATTTTTTGCTACACCATTTGTACCAGTCCACCTGCTTTCTATTTACTTACGGCTATCTCCTTCGCTAATGATTCTCTGAAAGCACACACTAAGGTTTGCACCAAAATACTGTCCTGGAGACTGTTGGAGGCGTCTGCAGGGCTCTACAGAGTCAACAGTTGCCTCTAATGACAGTGAGCACGTGCACACTGAGTGACTACAGAGCTCCATGCCATGAGTGTGAATGTCAGCTCACTGCAGAGTACATGAATTACTCTTGAATATAGTTACCTTGATGTCTTGATAACGTCTACCACTGGGAGAAAACTCATCGAGACTGAAACCAGCCAGGTTACAGAGACACTGTTTCACATGCTAGGTGGGAACCCAGGCCCTGGGGTTCTTAGCTGTATCCCTTTGCCCCTTCTCATACCATCCCTTAAAGAATATTTGATTATTAACCTAAAGGTGTGTAAACTCTTTATTGCTCTTGCAAAACTGCCATATGCTAGGCTCTTTATAGCTTTTGTCTGGTCACTGGACTTAAAACATTCTTTAACCTTGTTTGATATTTATAATGTGTCACCCTGCAATTTTCATAATATCTGTTAGAAAAAAATAGACAGGAGATTTCATCAGTAAGTGACTAATAGTCTCCAGATAAAAACCACAACTGCTTGTAACTGATGCTCAGAATCCCAGTTTAGACCCAGGTGGCACCTTTGAGGTCACTGAGGCCAAGCTTCCACTTTATAACAGAGGAAACTGAGGCACTGACAGATCAGTGGATTTCCTAGGTCAACCAGTGAGGTAATGGCCAGGCTGGAGCTAAATTTCAGTTGCCTGACTCTCAGTTCAGAAAGCCTTTAGAGATCCACACACGTTATTAGAGTATTTAATAAACAAACATAAATTTAGTCTTTGAAATTGGACTTAAAATTTATTTATTGGATTTCTTACTATGCAAGAACTTGATTTTCCTCTCAATATTTGAGCAGATCCTAGAAAATATAAACACTTGAGGCACTTCCTTTGGCCTTAGTCACAAATTATTTAGGAAAAACTACAATTAATAAAGGAGACTAAGTTTTCTGCAGAGTCTTCATCTGTGTTCCCCATCCTCTCTTCTTCCTCTGGTTTTCTTCTTAGTATTTCTGGCATCTTAAGATAAGTATCCCAACCTGTTCATGGGCCCCTGGCCTTACATACTTACAATTTAGGATAACCCTTCATCATGTCGAGGTCTTTTCCTACCTTATTTCCTCCTTTGCCTACATAAACTCCCCTGTATAGTATATACTATCCTCTTAGCTCCTCCTTACAGGTAGTATGTTAGCAAAGCTTGCGTGCTAATCAACATAAATGTTCTCCTGTTTCTGTCTATCCCAAGGTGTCAAGTTCTCACTATTTCAGTCACTCCCTTGGATTAAGACATTATTTCTAGAAATGACTGTTAAAATGTAATCAATGTTAGCTGGGAGGTAAAATACATGAAAGCAGTACTGTGTGAAGGCAGTACACCCTGCTAGAATTAAAACATAAGCCTGTTGTTCTCCAAATTGTAAGCATTGTCCTCTGTACCATGCCTCTTGCAGTAGAAATGTAAAAGCATCCAGTGCTCAACACCAAGTAGCTAATATATCCTGAGTCTGCAGATGCCTCTAGATGCTTTTTTCCTCCAGCTGAAACACTGATGAAATAGATCAGTGACTATGTAAGTGTGACTTTAAGTAAAGGATGGATTATGAAGACTTTTTCTTGATTCAAATTACATTTGTCAACTTTGGAATTAGTTGAGGAAATAAGAACAACTAGTGAGAAATGGCATTTAATTTAAAAAACATAAAGTATGTTTACTTGAATTCACTGATTCCAATATTTCGGGCACACACTTTTAGGCAAATGGTCATTTTAAAGGCTGATCTTAGTATATGCTGGCTTCTCTATGATACAATGCTTTCTTCTACCTTCCTCCCATATTAGATGGATTAGTCAGGATAGGACAGCCTCAAAAGCACAGACACTTAAAATGACAAAGTTTCTTTCCTGAACTCACAAGCCCAGGTATACAGAGCAGCCACCAGCTTTAAGCATTAACAGAATAGCATAGGGAAAGAGAGAGTAGAAAATTGCACGTTTGCTTTTTAAGCTTATAATCACATTTCTCTGGCCAAAGCAAGCTGCATGGATTCATCCAACTTCTAGGGAGCAGGGACATGCAATCCTACACAGGAGGAGACTGGAAATATTTAGTGGAGAGTGCTAATAATAACACACCAAATTGCTTGTAATTCTGGGAACTTACCATTTAACTTCTCTTTTTTGTTCTTGAAAGAATGCTTTCATCAACCTCATACACCTGGGTTTCTTCCAAGCAAATGTCATCTACCTTCTAGAATATTCTACAATCTCTCTAATAGGATTTATTTTTATATCATCTTTATCCACTGAATGTACATATATGCCTACTGTTTACAGCATCCAGAATACTGTATTTTAATTAGGAGTTTATTTATCTGTTTCATCTACCTCCTTAAACCAAAAGACCATGTCTTATGCATCTCTGTAGTCTCAGCTCCCATCACAATGGTTGGCACAGGTAGATAGTCACTAAAAAACAAAGTGTCCATAAAGTCCCTTTACAGTCTGAATTTTTAATAAATATCCTCCTCTTTGTGAGATACATTAGACAAGGAACTTACTCAAGATTCAAATAAAATTGTAAAAGTTTTATTTGTTCTAACACATTTATTTTATAGTTAATAAGTTCTATGTTACATTAAACAGCCTCAGTTATGCTATTGAAAATGATGTTATTCAAAATGATAGTGGATATATTGAAAACTAAAAAATATTTAAGTCATCTTGTCCAGTTGGGAGAGAGGCACATGTAAATAATTAAGAGTAATACTGTAAATGAAGATATTACCAAGCAAGCCCTGATGTAGAAAGAAAGTACCCCTTAACTCTGCCTGAAGAGATCAAGGAAGGCTTCCCACAGAAGACATCATTTGAACTGAGTTCTTAGGAAACAGAAGGTATATTTAGATGGGAATAGTGAGGAGAAATAGGAGGGGTAAAAGCCATAGAGTCAAAAAATATGTGGTACTTTTAAGGCAAGTCACTACAGTGTTGAACAGATTATTTAATGTTTCTGTGTCAATTTTCTCACCTGCAAAATGAACATACCTATTTGCCCATCTGAAATGGCTGTTACTATTTTTTAAAAAATCAGTCATTACAGAAACAGTTGAAGCTCTGTATACATCTTCAATCCCATTCCCCATTATACATAACCAGAGATAATAACCACTGCACTGAATTTGATGTTTATCATTCCTATGTACATCTGAAACTTTTTAAGCCACATATGTGTAAATCTATAAACAATATGTTGCTTTGCATGTTTTACAATTTTATAATCATGTATCATAATATACATATCCACCTGTAACTTGTTTTTGAAATTTATCCACTTTAATACATGATACTGGGGATCATTAATTTTAAATAATTTACTTTATCCCATTATGTAGGACTATCACATTATCTTAATCCAGTCTTCTACTGACATTTAGGCTGTTTCTACAGACACTTTTTTTTTTTAGTACACCACATTGTTGTACTCTCTGAGGTGCATATGAATAAAGCTCTGCCTCAGAACACACCACATGGTGCTGTCACTATAAGAAGCAGCGCTATCACAAATCAACCTTTCTTTTCTAGAGTTGCCTCTTATGACTTATAATTAGACAGAGGGACTCTGTAAATGTCAGATACTTGAAAAATAAGGATAGTTTGAAGGCACCAACTCTATACAGAGGACGAATACTGATGCTTCTTTATCCCAGACATCAAAATACATTGCTGTATTCTGAACATCAAAATGTATCGCTGATGCTAATGCTTCTTTCCCAAATGTCTGAATTTTGGATTTAGCTTCATAAATAATGATTTCAGTCGAGTTCGGTAACTGTTTTCCAAATTGGCAACACAATCTTACCATTTGGTGAGCACAAAGAGACAAAAGTCCAAGTTCATTTTTCTTTTTCAGGGCTTAGAAAATGTGATAAATTTTAGACACTGAACCAACATTAGATTTCATAGCATGAAACCAACATAGCATAACTGATATGGAGCTCATACTTCAAACCACTTCTAATTTACCCCAGTTAAAGGGTCCAAATACGTGCAGTATATTGAATAACCAATAAGACATCTCTCCTACATGAACTTTGATTTTAATCATTTCTGAAAGAGAATGCCTATTCTGCATATGCCTATTCTGACTGTCTTCTCAGTGATACTCAGTTTCAACTGCCCTAGAGGTCATCTGCTTATCTTTTAGAGTTCTCAAATGCTCTTTGTAATTAATGTTGGTCTTATGGCTGCCGAGTCTTCATTCAAGTTGGATAATGTATCAGTCAACTTAAGTCACTGTATGGTAATAACCCCCAATTTGAAATTACTTACAGTAAGGTTTATTTCTCTTCATGCTGTTAGTCACAGTCATCTTCAGCTTTGTTCCATTATTCTGGGACCCATGTGAAGGAAGCATCTCCTCTTTAGAACATGCTGTTCGTGTACCAAAAGGAAAAGAGAGATGGCAGAACTAAGTGATGATTCAAAGTTTCTGCTCAGCAGCAGCCTATATCACTTCTTTTCACACTATATTGAAGAAACCAAGGCATATGATCAAGTCTGCCATTCAACAAGGTGAAGAAGTCCTTCCATTGAGGAGGACAAAAATATTTGGAAACAATAATACAATCTACCACAGAGGTTATTTTCATTCACAAATAAGTACTCTTTTGACTGATTTTTAGACTATTTATAAAGTCAAAACTTTCTAAAGTTTTGCTAATATACAAGTAAGACTTTTTGATGTCTAGGATAGGATTTAGTCCAATTTGATATTTTCTATGAATCTACCCAAAAAAAAGAAATTAAAATCACTTTGAAAAATCAATTACTATCTGGAGGTCCCATGTGTATAACTGTGACCTAAGTGTAAACAATACTAATTTATAAACTGAACTAACTGGAATCTTTACCATAACACTCTGAATGAAGGAAAGTAACTGATTACCACTCCACTCCCATCCCAGCCATCAGGGGACCCTCAAAAAGAATTTCACACAGCTAGTATTTTAAATGAGACCATTCAGTCTCTCCAAATTTGCTGAAAATCTCTCTTGCCATTTTTGTGTGATGTTGGAAGGAACAGAGTTTCAATTTAATTTACATAATTGGTAAATGATAGATTTTTAGGTTTAATTGTATGTGACATGTACATTTAGGCTAGCTTTTTTTTTTTTTGGTCTAGCAATTCTTTGTTTAGTAAATTTTTTTTAGTTATTTGTAAATGGCTGGTACCTTGGGCACTGAGCCTAGCTTTGCTTAGTCTGACTGTCTTTGCAGCAGTCTCTTTCTATTTTAAAAATATTTTGGAAATTACTAGTTTGTTTTCTAAAAATGAAGAAAAATTATCTCATTTTGGGGAGCTAGCTTCTTCTTAAATGATATTTTATGGTTAGATGGTTTAAAACAGTTCCCAGTTTGCCTTTTCAATAATAGAAGTGACAACTAATCACACTGCACAACAATATTTATTCAGTCACGGAAAAATAACAATAATTATAGCTAACACTTATAGAAGGCTACTAGCATTTTTCTAAGTCCTTTACATATAGATTCATTTAGTAGTCACAAAACCCTATGAGATAAGATACCAATAGTATCCATTTAAAAAATCACATATTTTACCATATATGGTAAAATAAATATAAAATGGTATGAGACACCATTTTATAGATGAGGGATTTATAATACTTACTTTAATAAAGATATAAATTCAGCTTTGGAAAAATAATGTTATGTTTGGCAGGGTTTATCAGAGAGGCTAGGAAGTTGGCCTGTTAAGCAGGAAACCAACAGAAGAAAGGGAAGTAGTAGCAGAAGCTTGTTTAGAGGTTTCCTGAACCTTACTCTATTCTCTACATAGATGAATTTCAAACAAACCAACAAACCAAAAAACTTACGTAATCCTTTTAAGCTGTTAGTCAAAGGATAATTATTTTCTGTTTAGCTCTAGGTCAACAAACAACAACCTTTTTTAGTTTTTGTGAAGGCCAAGATCTGGAATTTATATATAGGTTGCATTATGATCTTAAAACATTAGCCTTTTCTAACCTTCAAAAGAACACACAAGCTTAGGAACTGTTCTTCTAGTTAGAACAAAAACAGTTCATAAATTACAATTTTTCCCTTCTATGGTTGACTACCTTCTGAATGGCGATGAGAGCTCAACCCATTGTAGGGTAGCTGTACTTATCTAGCAGCAAAGAGGAAGTCTAAGAGTAGCTTTGACAATTCAGCCACATGTTAATCTGAAGAGCCATTCTTTATTTGAAGATATTTTGGTAGACTATGTTAGGTGTATGAAATGCTTACATAGGGATAGATTTTGTTTCATATGATGATATGATTTAATAGGTGAATAATTAGCCTAAAGGAATCGTAATTAATTCCAATTCATAGTTCCAAAGTTGTATTTGATTAAAAAAATCACTAAAGATTTAAAAAATTATATAAGATGAAGAAAATAATCAAATGAAAGTACTAATGAGTCACACTTTAATTCTATTATAGTAGTCTCAATTTGCTGTCTTTTTGTTGGTCTTCTCAAATAAGGAGTTTAATTTCAGCAGATTTTTAAGTTCTTCTAAATGTTAGGAGAAACATTCTCACCAGTTCATTTTTAAAGTAGAAACTTTAGAAAATAATCTATTACTAGGTTTGCTTTCTATATTTGTTAAATACACTAGAAAGTATTTAAAAATTTAAACACTGGAAAGAATTTTCATAGGAAAATTTAAGAAACTAAGAGGAAAAACCAGGAGGAAAATAACTGGATTTGTCAATAAATTGGATGTGATTGAGAGAAAGGAAGCAGTCAAAGTTATACGTAAGAGATGGGACAATACAGGTTTATGTCATTGATAAGTCAGACTGGAAAGGTTATGGAGAGGTAGTATTTGTTACCTTTCCTCTAAAACTTACTGTTCCTTTTCCTGAATATATTGTTACTTTGACTCTTTATCAAATCTTAGTGACAGGTTACATTAAGTAGTAATAAAAGCCTTGTAGATAATTTGCAATCATCTTAACTTAAAAAAAAAGTGACTAAGTGCTTTACGCATGATAGCTTTTCTCATGTTCTGGTTAAAGAGAAGATAGAAAAAACTTAAAACATAGCAAAACTGTGACATGCCAAAGGTCACATAACCTGTAGGTACAGCCAGATTTCCTATTTACTAATTTAGTGCAATATTTTCAGATTCATTAGATTACTAAATTCGATGATTAATGATGTACCTGACATACACCCTTTCCATTTCATAAAAATCATCCCATTAACCTTTGTGAATCTATGCATTTAAGTGTTGCAGGAAATCGTCTAAAAACCTTTTTATCGTGGAGTGGATTGTATACGTACGCTCAAAGGAAAACTCAAGAGTTTATCAGTTCCTTTTCCGACAAGTTCAAAAGAATAAATGAATAAATTGATACTGGGCTGAAACGATTTACAGAGAGCCATTATCCGGATGCTTCTATTTTACAATGATGAAGCAGCTTTAAAATAGAAGTGTCTACATTTTTGCTTTCAAGCAAATTAATTTTAAGGGAATCACTGCTGTTCAAAAATATTTTTGAGATGTCGGTGTATATTTTAAAAAGTAATTTTTAAAAAGGAAAGCAGTCGTGTTCTGAAATTTCCTCCCTCTTTGCCCTCCCCGAAACTCCAACCTTCCAAATGGCTAAGTCGCATAGCTGAAAGGATTTTGCTCATTTTTTCCAAAACACTTCACATCTGGGCAGTCGCCAACCATAGAAAGTTTCAAGTAAATGTAACATTTGGGAGAGGGACAAAGCTCGTCTGGGGCTGCCTTCGCGGGTCCGAGGCCCTCAGAGGCGTCGCCACACTCCCTTACCAGATAGCCGGGGGAGGGGGTGGGGTGGCCAGCTGCAAGCTTGGACCAGCAGAGCTCCAACAGCCCGGCCAGGCGCCAGTCCGGGCCAAGCCCACTGACCGCCCGCCCCTCGGCTGTGGGGCTCTTGCCCATCAGTCTTCCAAACAGTTCGAGGCCCCACAGTCCAGGAATGCATCCGGGTCGTAAATGACGAGCCCCTTGAGCCCCTCTAGTTCCCAACTAGGGCAGCCTCGGCGCTGAAGACGCGAGAAGGAAGGGGCTACTCTGGACACCGGCCTGGCTCCCCCGCCTCACACGTCAGTTTGATTCCTCTCCCCGCCCCACGCCAATCCCCCGCCCGCCCCCACGCCAATCCGCCGCCCGCCGCCCGCCCCCCGTCCGCCTCTACGCGCACGGGGCGCCTAAAGAAATTTGACTGTTCCAGGAACCAATCAGAAGGGAGATAGAGGATCTAATCCAATCAGAGCAGGCGAAAGGGGCGAGCCGCCGGCGTCCTCCCGCCTCCGGGAGGGTGAGCGCGGAATGTCACCGGCCCGCCCCTGCGCCTCAGCCTCAGTGCGGAACCCTCCGCTGTGTGAGGAGAGCCGGTCGCGGGCAGCCTGCGGGGCAGCAGCGGCGGCGGCGGCTGCGGGAGCAGAAGCCGAAGCCGAAGCCGGAACCACACCCACGTCACTGTCTCTGTCCTCTTGTGCCCTCTCGCCGTCCCGCCGGAGACCGCGTTCGTGAAGGAGAGCGGCTGCCCACGTCCGGAGCATCCTCCCCTGTCAAGCGGGCGCTGACGGACCCGGCGGCATGATGCGACTGAGAGGCTCGGCGATACTGCGGGACCTTCTGCGGCCGCCTGCCGCCGCCTGCGCGGCTCTGAGGCGGGCACAGCCCTTCGCCACCCTGTGCCGGCGCCCCCGGGGCGGGGGACGATCAGCTGCGGGCCCGGCTACCGCCGTGCGGCTCTACCAGTGGTGGGGTGGGGGCGGCCGGCCGGCGGGGCTCCTCGCGAGGGGCTTGGCCAGCTCCCCCTCAGAGATCCTCCAGGAGCTGGGCAAGGGGGGCACGCAGCAGCAGCAGCAGCAGCCACCGCAGCCTGGGGCGTCACCTCCTGCGGCCCCGCCGGCGCCCGGCCCCAAGGACAGCCCAGGGGAGACGGACACGTTCGGCAACAGCGAGGGCAAGGAGCTGGTGGTTTCGGGCGAAAAGTGAGTGTCTCCGCGAGGCGGAGGAGGCCTGGTCCCGCATGGGGTCGGGGTCCGAGCCCGGGAGGGGCCTGCGATAGGGCGGGATGGGAGCGGAGGTTCGAGAAAGAGAAAGAAAGAGATGCCGGGGCGGCCTGCGCCGTCTGCGCCATGTGATTAGGCCCGGCCCCGCCCGCGCCTTCCCCGCCTGCGCCCCTCCGCTAGGTCCTCACTTCCCTTCCTCGCCGCGGGGTGGAGCCGCCAAGGGGCTGGAGGGGCCCGTCTGGTCCACCACGTCACCCCCGCTCACCCGATCTGTGGCTGCCTGGTGCCCGCCGCGTGCTCCGCGCCCCGCTCCAGGCTGCAGCGCCTGGCCGCCCGCCCAGCCCTTCGTGGGTGATACCGCACGAACATCTCCGCCGAGTGACATTTAGGAGGCCTGCGTCCTGTGCCGTCCTGACTCGTAGCTTTTCCAGGCTCAAGTTTCCTTTTTTTTCCTGCTCTCCTTCGAACTCTGCCACCATTTCTTTGGAAGCCTATGTAGCAGAGTATTCTTAATATTTCTAGAGTAGCTTCTTCAGGCATGTGTAGAGCCATCTGGGGCACCGGAAATAATGCTTCCGAAACGAGATTAGGAGGAAAAAGGTCATGTGGCCGAGAAGATGGGGCACGCAGTACAGACCACCTGTTTGCAATGGGGACCAGCTTTGGCCTGTATGATCTTTTCCATGAGATGGCGAATGTTTGAAAATAAAAATTAGAATATCCTAGATGAAATGTGACAGATAAAACACTTAACTCTGAAAAAACCGAGTTAAAGAGTTTCTGTGACTTAAACGAATTGTGATAGAATGTTAACTCATCTATTCCGCACAGCAGTTTAGTCTTAAAATTGATTTTCCTTACACAGTTTCTGAGCCAATTTCCTGGATATTTTGTTTTGAGTTAATATAAATGGACACAAACGGTTTTCCCACTGTAGGTAAAAATTTATCTGTCTGCTTTCTTTATACCCTGTAATTTTTCTGACTTTGTGCTGACATCATATGACCTGTTTTGCCTCCTTTTACTTAATATGTATCACTGTCTCCAGCCCTAGAGTATTTTAAGCAAAACTGAAATTGTGATTCTTGTACTTTAAATCTCAGGCCTGGCTTAATGTTTCCTGTAATTGAAATTGGCACCGTCTTGAAACATTCCAAGCTAAAGTTGTTTTCCCAGACTGAAAAACGACATTTTAGAAAATTATTTGGTGATGGGCAAAATTTGTGGTATTCTGTGATAATGATTTTGTGCCACAAAGTAGCCTTATGACTATGAGCAAGTCACTTAACATCTTCAGTTGGATGACTCATATCTGTTCAAGTTCTAAAAATCTAGACTTTTGTCAAATTATTAGCTTCTCAATTTTTTTTGACGACTAGAAGGTGTATGCTCAATCTTATTTGGTACTCACTTACCTTAACATCATGTGAATCACCAGGCATGTAACTAGTTTAAATACAGTGCCCAGAGTTACAGAATTGAAAAATGCAATTACTAGCATTTAAAAGTTATCCTTAAAGGCTATAGAATGGGAACTGACGTCTTCCAGTCTGTCTCTTCAGTGACTTTAATGTCACTCTTTTTTTCCCCCATGTCAGAAAATTGAGCTCCTTTCCTAATTTACATGTTTTGCAGAAGCTTTTAGTTCTGTTGCCTTCTAAATAAAAAATTATTTCTTAATGTAACTTTGAAACACTATTTTGTCTAATACTTATTGATAACTGTACATTGAAAATGTCCCAACCTGTCCCTCCCAGCCCCCAGAGAAAACCAATTCTTTGGGGAGGCAGTCCTTCAAGAATATTTGCTCAGATGCCCTGAGAGCTTGAATGGCCAATAAGATAACCTTGTTTACTTTAGTTCATTGTTGTCTATTTTTTGCCACGAAAGTTTGGAGTAATAGCTTCACAGGTCAAGTATATGATAAACCTGAGAGCTTTCAATCAAGGATTTCAAGAGTGAACCCCAGCTATCTCCAATTTACATATAAAGTAAAGAGCACTGACCTCAAGATTGTGAAAACATTTTTTAATCTGGTTAAAGATTCTATTTCCTGAATGATCTGGTTTCCAAATGTAGTTTTCCTCTTTTGACTCCATTTTGTCTTTATGTGATAAACGTTTCTCTTATTCTGGAGGTGAGGTTCAGGCTGTTTCTGTTGCCCTTTCTAAAACTCAGCTTCTAAAGCATAGGTCATCCCTCAGTCAGCAAGCCACCTGGAATGCCAGCACTCACCCTGGACTCTGCCACGTTTTACAGAGGATTATTAAAAGAAATAGCCACGTGAAAATGAATTGAGTTAACATTTTGTAAAAGGCTTATTAGAACAATATTTGGCATGTGTTAAATACTACATAACTCCTCATTAAAAAAAATCAAATTGCTTTATTTATTGTAAAACCTTACAGGACATTGGCCTTTGAATTTTAGCCCCAAATCAGAAATTTCTTTTTGTTTCTTTGGTTTCTAGAAAAGATTTCTCTTGAGAGATTGTTGTACTTACGTGAAACGAGGTGATTTGCTCTGTTTACCTTTTTGCCGTGCTTCCAGTAAGCTTGGAGTGAATTTAATACTTAACCATAGCAATTTTATTAGTTCACATGGCTGGAATATTTGCTTTTCTTCATTTCCTTGACCCAACTCTGTATTTTATTAACCTTCATATTATATTCTGGAAGGAGGTGGGGTATAAGCAAGTTATTTTCTCATCTTTTTTCCATAGTCAGAGTCTTTGAACTAGGATCAAACTCTGTGATCCTAGGCTATGCCATCTCCTTCAACCAACTTCAGTTCTAGTTTAGGTTAAGATTTTACTACTGTCCTAAGTATCTTACAGGAAAATGCGATGATCTTTGCTCAGTTTGCTCTGCAGTGCTCTTACTTAATTTTCTTACCATCATTACATTGTTTTGGAAACCACTTTTGTGGCTCTCTTCATTTTTTGAATTGTTCTTTCTTGTTGCCTGGCTCTTTTTGGGTTTGCTCTGGGGAAAGCCTGAGGCCCGAGAGGCTTTTGCTTCTTTCCCAATTGTCTGCCTTCTTGACAGCATATCCTTCTCTCAGCTTTCAGTCTCATCTCTGTGGAAATAATATTTCATCATTTATCCAAGCTGTGCTCTCATATTTACTTCAGATTTAAAATTTGTACCCCTGTATCCATTCTTTTGCCTCATTTCAATCTATTTTGCATACTGTTTTGAGATTAATTATTAAATTTTAATTTCAAAATATCACTCCTTCCAGAAAACCAATATGGACTGGGATGAGCACTATGTCAGAGTCACAAGCCATACTGTGTAGCATTCAGGATTCTTGATTAACCTTTATTTTATGCCAGTACTTGCCCAACGTGAACATTTTTATCACACTCTTTTCAAGAATGCCATACTTCATTTCTGTAAAACCCAGAGTGTATATTCTGTCTCAGTGAAAGATCCCTGGGAAGGGTTGGAAGGTGGGGATGAGGGGACATTTTTTTAAGCTGCTCTTTTTTGGGGCAGTTTTATTGTTTAATTAGAAAAGAAAAGAGATATGACAGAGAAGGATAATGCTGGGACAGTATCAGCATATGTATGCTCTTTAAAAAAGAGGTAATTCCTACAGGGTACAGTGTTGAAAGTATTCCATTAAAACAAGATCATTTTTCCCCTATTGGATTTGCAGATGTTAAATTAAGTGATGCAGAGCGTGTGGGAAATAGAAACTCTTCCATTACTGGTGGAGGTATAATTAATTCAGCTATTTTAGAAGGCAGTTTGGTAGTATCTGCTAAAAACTGCATACCCATGATGCAATCATTGTATGTTTGCTCATTTACAGGAAGTCATGGCCTTTTAAAGTATTTTTAATTGAACAAATGTAATTAAAATATATTAAAAGTGAAAGTGCAAGCAAGAATGATTTTTAGCAAGCTTCAGATAGTATGATTTTGTTTTGGTAGTTTGTATTTACTGATAAATGGAAATCAAGGGGAAAAGAATCATTACATCATATGCTATGGGAATTGAATTTCAAAGTAAGATTAAATACTTAACGCATTTCAGCAAACATTGAATTAAGTCTATAAAATAGTACTGATAATGAAGTTGAAACAGTATTTAGCAGTTATAGATAATACATTTTGGAATTGAAAGACAGGAACCTCGAAGTAGGTCACAGATTCTGTTATGATTCTTTAATAATGCATTTTCTTTTATAAAAGTAAATGTATTTACAGTTCACTTACGTTAAAATCAAGATTGAAAATATGAACCCCTCAATGAACCCCTCAGACATTTTACTTGTGACTTCCTCAATATTAAAGTTTTTTTCTAGATTACAGTTATCAGTGAGTTTTAGTTTTGTTTGAGTGGCCAGCCATAACATACATCATAAAACTTTTTGCTGCCTAATGTTTACTTTAAACCACATGCATCCGTTTAGCTGTTGATAATATCTGTACAAAATTGGTAATGAATAAACTGCATGCTGCTAATTAATACTCAAAGTTCACTGAAAGAGCATGAATTAGATCCTGGAGTTTAGTCTTCTTGAGTTTTAGCTTCTTGTTTCCAGGCTTTACATTTTCACAAAGAAGTTTGCCTACCTAAAAATCAACTAACTGAAGAAATGACTACCAAACAGAATTGTCTTTTTTTGTAAAGGCTGTATATAGGGAAAAGTAGGTGGCGGTTGAGGGTAGTGATGGACGGCACTGTTTTAGTCTGAAAAACATAAAAGTTACCTTGAAGAGAAATTTGTTGAAATTATTTGTGGGATACTTTTTAGGGTTATAAGATAATACAATGTTACGTCAAAAGTTAGAATATAAATTTTTCCATGCAGTTTGATCTCAAGTGATCTTAACCTTTTAAAAAATGCTTAGGAAAGGTGATGGAAATAAGCCAAAATGATGTTAGCAGTTGTGGTTTATGAGAATGGATGTTGTTTTTCCTGTCTCCTTATAGTTACTTTTAAGATTTCCCATTATGAGTATATTTAACTTCTATAAAGAGGAAACACATCTGTTAAATTTTAAACTTGTATATCTCTGCTTTGCCGTCCTAGTCTGCTATCTTAATATCCTGTTTCTGATATGTATAATAAGCACCATCACATTCAAAAAAGTTATGAAAAAGATTATGAATGGATTTATACCGCTCCTATTCATCAGCATTATCTAGTTGTATTCACTTTTAATCCTTAGACATCAGACTTTCTAATTTCTAAACTATTTTTGGTATAAG
Organism: Vicugna pacos; assembly: GCF_048564905.1. NCBI lineage: Eukaryota > Metazoa > Chordata > Mammalia > Artiodactyla > Camelidae > Vicugna > Vicugna pacos. The sequence goes on along the minus strand of NC_132991.1, from coordinate 77,375,974 downwards.
TCTCCTTAGAAAATGTTACTTTTTTTTTTGGCCATATTGAAACATTATAATGAGTAGAGTTCAACATTTCTTGTTCAACTTATGTTTACTGTAAGAGAGCATTACTATATTGTGCTAAAATACAGTGATGCTCTAAGGCAAATGTTGGCAAACTTCTCTGAAGGATCAAATAGTAAATATTTTTGGCTTATAGTCTACCTGGTTTCTGTTAAAACTATTCAAATCAGTTGTTGTAGCAAAGAAGCCATAGACAATAGGTAAATGAGGAGGCATGGTGGTCTTGCAATAAAACTTTATTTACAAAAACAGGTGGCCCCTGCACTAAACTGTATTTAGTTGTGTAAGGTGTTCTCTCCTATTCTGATTGGTTCTGTTTTACATGATCTGTTCTATAGATTTTTGTATCCTGTATCAGTTGCAATGTTTTGGTTTTGGCTTTCATGTTCCTACTTTGGCTATTTTCCCTCACTCTCACCTTCTATATCCAACTCCCCTTAGGTTTTTAAAAAATTGGGGTAAAACAAATATAAAATTTTTCATTCTGACAGTTTTTAAGTCTACAGTAAATGGCATTAAGTACTCCCCTTACTTTTAAAAGAACCCAGATAATTAAGCTCTTGTATGTAAAAAGTGTATCTGTAGGTCTTTTATGTCTATATAGGTCCTGAGTGAGTAAAGTTTATAATCTTTAGTATAGGAATTTAGGAGGACATCTATTTTCTGCAACTCAAAAACTGAGAATTAGAGTTAGTGACTTTAAAGACATTGAATTCCACCTTATTTGACATTTTATAAACTGGTTACAGATATTAAATGAACTAACCAAGTTCATACAATATTAGGACTTATTTTGTTTTTTCTTCCAATATTAGGAGAGTAATACTTTATTGATTACTATTTTAGGTTCAGTATTGGAAGAGACCTTAAAAACCCACTCCCGAGCTGAAGTTTTTTTCTCTTCTGTTATACTTCCTACATGTAGTTATTCATCTCTGTTTGAATACTTCTTGACAAGACAATTCATTCCCTTGGAAGTCAGCCCATTCCATTTTCAGAGCTGTTTTGTTTTCCCTCATGTATAGCTGAAGTCTGCCTTTCGTTAACTTCTATCTATCTATTTTAGTTATGTTGAAGAAGTCATCTCTAGTGTGATATCAAAGTGATTGTGGTGACATAATTCACATACTTATATTTTTAGAACTAAAATGATTTGTTCAAGGACACTTGACTGAAGGAATACGTGGTTGGAAGGACTAACAGAGTCGGACATTAGACTTGATCTGTCAGGTCCTTGTTCTCCCATTGCAGTCAGGCAGACTGTCTCTGTGGGCTAGACTTCTAAAGCTGTACATGTGGACAAATTGCCATCAGCTGATGTGGACAGACTGGCCACTTCCTCACATAAAGCTGACTTTCGTGCTTCTTATTTTGGCTTGCTCTTGAATACATTTAATTGAAGTCCAGTCAAAACAGCAGCCCTAATTTAATATAATCTCATCCTTGCTTTGTAAATTTTAACAAGTCACAGTAACAATTTAGTTATCTGACATAAATAATTCCCCCATTAGCATTTTGAATGGAGATTCTTCGATATGTAAGGAGACTCATCTTTTATTATTCAGACCAAATTTGAGGTATTCCTGCTAAGATGAAGTGTAACAGCTGAGCACAGTTGGTGTGGCATAGCAGGAAGAATCTGGGACTGGGAACCAAGGACTGGCTTTCTAGGACAAATTCTGGGTCCAGCCACTTGAGTTGTGTGACATTGGACATGTTGCTTGACTTTGAGACTCTGCCCTTTTCTGTAAATTGGGGACAGTTTACCCACCTTGCTTTAACACATAGACTTTTAACATAAAACAACAGAAAGTCCTTTTTTAAAAGTAAAGGCTTAAAAGACAAAATATATTGTTTTGAAATTCACCAATAATTAGCCTTGGGGCAAAACGATTTAGAGGATGAGCAGAATTTGTCACTTAGAGTTTTAGATGGTCAGCCAACATCAGTTCAGCTTTCAGCCTCACAGGTTTAATCTGCTAATTTACAGTGTTGATGGACACTTTCTGTCAATCAAGTCACTCTAAATTTAAAATGATAAACTGAAGAACATCTCCAAATACTTTATAAATACTTTATAAAGATGATTGTTTTAAAATGAAGATACATATAAAAACACAGAAGCATTATTTTGTATTGTTAGTGGGTGTCTTTTTTAAACCTAGTTGAAAAAAAGTTTTTTGATTATCTAACGGGTTTATCATACTATGTAATGCATTACATGAAGTTGATCAAAAAAAAAAGAAAGAAAGAAAGAAAGGCAGACATTACTCTAGCCTTTATAGTTTGGAAAAGTTAAATAGTATGAAACATTATTTAACAAAATTAAGACAGTATAGTTGGTTTCTTTTTTTTTTTTTTTAATGAAGGTACTGGGGAATGAACCCAGGACCTCATGCATACTAGGCATGCCCTCTACCTCTTAGCTATTACTCTCTCTCCTCAGTTTTCTTTCCTCCTCTCATTTTGCAGTTCTTAATACTTTTCATTTTCTTCTTTTCGTTTTGTGGAGTTTTTTTTTTTTTACTTAGAAAATTTTAATAGAATAGATAGTACAAAGTCAAATTATATTCAGTTCAAACTTGGTATTGGGAAACTGTTTGATTAATAGAATAAACAAATGCAGCGCATCTTTTCATGTTTGCAGAATTTAAATTCCATATGTAAGTTTTTTGGCAGTCTCCTTATTTATTAGTTGATTTATATAGATCACTCTCAACCCTGAAGATTAGGCATTTTAACAGCTAATGGGTAGAAACTGGCACCTTAATTCACATATCCTGTGCTTTAACTGTTTGCTGTTCTTTGTAAATACCCAGTGAATGTTTACCCTCATTGCTGTTGTCCTTCTATTTCTTTTGCCAGAAATCCTCTTCTGTTGCCATGTTTGCAGCTCCTACCCATCTTTCAAGTCTCACTCAAATTCCACCTCTTCTAAAAAAGCTTTACCTTATTATAATGTCCACAATGAAGTAAATTTCCAGTGACTGGATCCCATTGTTTCTTTCTTGTAATTTCTCATTTTGTGTCTTTTATTTCCCTTTTAGACTGTAAGCAATGGCTACTATAATGCTGTACCTATTGTAGATGACAGTTAAATAAGTGGTATTTTTCTTTTTCAGTTTTTAAAAGAAATCATTTCTATTTTTTAAGCAGGTATTTTGTGAGGGTAAAGTAGGAGAAAGAATGGGTAAAAAAGGAACAAAATGATGGTGAAAAGACCTTAAAGGCAGAAATTAGAAAGGAGATGAGAGGATAAAAGGAAAGGAAATGAGGGAGAATAAAAGGGAAGGAATAAAAAGATATGAAACAAGGATTTTTCTTTGAGTTTACTAATCTTCTATGTATATCCTATCTCAGTTGCTTAGTGTCATAACTATTTTATGTTTTTCCTGAGGAATCTAAGGAGTTATCAGCAATTGTTGGTATTACAATTTGAAGCCTGTTATAGTCTATTTTTTGTCATTAAATCTTGAATACTTCTCAAGGACTTCCTAGTTACTATATAGTCTGAAAACTGTAATTTGTAACTTTTGAGTTTTGATAGCAAAAACATCATGAAACGTTGCCACAAAGCCATATTAAATTTGGGGAAAGAAAAGAGGGTATTATCAAGAAAGGTCTTTGGAGTAATTTCTACTTGTTTGAAAGTTTGGGAAGAATCTTTGTATTTATTCACCAGACTGTTGAAGTGAACCGTTCTCAGATCAGAGCCTGAGCTTTTAACAGCTGAGATAGGTAGTATTTTTTTTTAATCAATTTTTACCATTTATTTTGTGACCATATTTTTTAGGGATGACTTAAATCTTTCTTCTGTGGATAAAAATTAGTCTCTGTTCCAAAAGCAAGTAAATATTTACCTTTTTTGTTAGCTATGGCAATAGAACAGCCTTTTTTTTTTTCTTTCTTTTTGCACTATGTACCGTAAGCTAAAGAAGTGTATATTTTATGTTACTTACATAGCTTTTAGGCAAAGCAAATACCATTTACTGATGTGATAAATACATAGAAAGCTTATTCTGCAGTTTTTTTAAAGTGAAAAACTACCATTATCTGAAGTTTATTTGGCAAACCATTTTCTGTAAATAATTGGTATGTTATTTTCCACTGATTTTTTTCTTTTGACAGCTGGGTCAATTTTTCTTTAAATATTAAGTCATCAGTATTACTGAATGCTATTTAATGGTTTTAAATCAGGGTAAGATCTAGAAAAATTGTGCCTAATAGAGGTAATAACTAGCTGGTAGGCTTGAGAGCCAGTAAAACTAGTGATAAATAGTTTGGGCTCTGGATTCTGAGAAATGGGGGTTCTAAATACATCTTTACCACTGTGTAGTCTTGGAAAGTTTGTTGACCTGTCTGAGCCTCTGTGGAATGGGGATAGATTTTTATCAACAAATAATAAATATACTAAGCCTTTACTATGTACTGGGAACTATACTATGTTTTGGACAATAATAGTACCTTCTGTCATAAGATCATTGGAGAATTTAATTAGAATGCATGTAAAACACTTAGCAGAGTACTTAGAACAAAAGTGATCAATAAATTTTAGCTCTTATTATTAAAATATTTCAAATACATTTTAAAAAGTCCTCTAAGAGTTAAAATTGTTTCAGGGAGTAATTATATATCTGGGATATGTCATTAAATTACATTAATCCTATGTGTTTGTTTGTTTGTTTTTAATTGGCATGAAATTCTTATATTTTAAGGCTGATTTTAAAAACTAGTAGTTGGTTTAACAGCTTTGAAAACAAGTATAAATGATATTAATGCCAACATTAATGTTTGCTTTAGGAGAAGTTTTAATGTGCATGTGTAAGTGAACCAACACTATATTCTGTTATCTTTCAAGTAATATATGGACCACTGATAATAGTTAGGGAAGCAGTTATATTAGGAAATAAATAAATGTGGTTTATTAAAGTACAGAACTATTATATAATGTTCAGGTAATCCAGGAAATATTTAGACCTACAAAATACCTAGAAAAGCTCTTTTTAATAGTATAAAAATACAGTAGACTTACCCTCTGTGACAGTTAATTTTACAAAATTAATGTATTCAATTTTCCTGTTAAATTACCATTATACCTATGGCTAGTTAAGAATTGATAATACTAAGTTCTGAATTTAATTAAAAAAATATTTCCTCCTTTCTTTCTAATTTTCCATCTTTCTTGAAATACAGGTGAAGTTCTTTCCAGACACTTTATACATATACACATATATACATATACACACATGTATTTATTTCTTCCTTTGATTTTAATAAGTGATAGATGGGGAGGGGAATTGGTCTGCCTTAGATCTATAATTCTTATAGTATCATTATAAATCTTACAACATCACTTATGACAGTCATAAACATTCAGAATATTGAAATGTGTTCATTTCCCTTCCAGAGCCAAAAAAAAAAAAAAGACATTTAATGCATTCATTATAGTTTATCTGAAAGCTTTTCAGCGAAGAGGAAAAAATTTTTGTTGTTTAAAAGTTTGGTTAATTATAGCATCTTATAATAGCTTATTAGTTAATTAAGATTTTAATGTGTTTTTGTGGTAAAATTTTTATTCTAACAGTCTTTGTGACTTGTGGCATTTGATCTGTGTATGTAAGCATAGATTACTTTAAAAATATTAACTACAACTGCCAACAATTGAGTACTTACTCTCTACCAGGGAGTTTTCCAAAGGTATCAAAAGTATCAAGTCAGCTAATCTTCACAACAGCCCTCTGAGGTGGGTGCTATTACGTCCCTTTCTCAGATGAGGAAACTGAATCACCAGAAGGTTAATTTACCCAGAATTACTCAGATAGTATTACAGTCAGGATTCAAGAATTTGTGCACTAATCTTTACTTAATTGCCCTCTCCCCAAGATTTTACAGTCAGGTTAACTATTTGAACAATATACATGTATAGTCATCATATTAAAAAACAACAACAACGGAACAAAGTATTGAACATTTGCTAGGCTCTATAATTAGTATTAGGTGATTGTATTAGGCTGTACAGGAAGGGTGTCATCATTAACAGATGGCTAGGCATTAGCACTACTAGAAATGGTAGTCAAGATTTTGAAACCTGAGATTAAAAAATATCTGAGTTAATTAATCTTGTTTTTGCTTGTTTTTCAGTAGACTTTCAATAATACTGGTTTGATTTTGATAAATCAGCATTTATTATGACAGTAGATCTTGATGAGCAGTACGGTAGTCTCAACTGTAGTCTGATTCGGTGATTATTTTTAAAATACATGTAGCTAAAATCTGCTAGAATGTTCATGTAAGATTAATTTTATCTTCTTTTTTTTCCCTTTAGTAAAATAAAACAGGGTCTGTTACCTAGCTTGGAAGATTTGCTCTTCTATACAATTGCAGAAGGACAAGAGAAAATACCTGTTCATAAATTCATTACAGTAAGTTTTTATATTTTTCTGTCTTAATTTTTTTAAAGTCAGTAATACTGAATCAATAATATGGTAATATTGAAATGTAGTCTTAAAGGTCATCTGAAATGTAGATTCTGACTGACACTATTTCTCTTATTTTCAAATTTTCATCGTGTTCATTTCAAGGTAATCAGTGAAAGAAAATGAAAGAAACAATGAGAATGTCCAGAAAGTGGGTAATAGTGACACTAAAATGCCATATACATATTCAGGTCTTGGGTAGAAGTTTTTATATACAGGAATTAAAAACTTGTATTTGGAATAAGCATATACATTATTTGCACTTTATATTTACAAACTCTTATTTTTTTAAAAACAGGCACTCAAATCTACAGGATTGCGAACGTCTGATCCCAGGTTGAAAGAGTGTATGGATATGTTAAGATTAACTCTTCAAACAACATCAGATGGTGTCATGCTAGACAAAGATCTTTTTAAAAAGTAAAAAAAATTTCTGCCAAACCTTTAATGGTGATTTGCTATGCTATATGGTGTTTTTTCTTTTAAAAGAAAATTGCATCTTTGAAGGCCAGCGCTTCCTGTGTAACTGAAAAAAAAAGGGGAAGGGTGTTTATAAACATCAATTGTTTGGAACAACCTGGTGTACATTAAGGTTCTATAATACACTGAGGCTAAGACTATACTTTGAAACTGTTCTGAGGAAATGTAGCCACAGATCTTTATTGCATTCAGTTTGAATAGAGCACACTGTTTGTCCTATCATGGCTTAAATTAATCTTTAATTCATCTGCATATCTTGCAGGCTTTCTCAGTATGTTCTGTTTCTTGCCTACAAGGTGACTTAGATGACATCATAAAATGAGAAGGCTTCTTTCAGGCAGTGTATATTCCTCAGATTTACATATCTCATTTGTCTGCTTCTTTCCTCTCTTCAGACATATTACTACATAGGCTTTTGGCTATTTGGGATTTTTTTCCAGATTATTTAAAAACTTAATGCAGACTTTGGATATTAATGCCTTGATTTGGTTGTTGAGAATATTAATTTTGACCTTCTTATATTTGGCTATCTTTATTATTTCTCTTCATTAATGTGCTTCTACTTGTCTGATTGCTTAATGATTTAATAGATAGCATGTTTGTCATCGATCCCAAAGAGATGAACTATTAAACTACTAAACTTAGGTAAAAACTAGTATAAAACTGTAAACACTACTGTAAGACATTGGCTTTTTCTAGACCATAGGCTTAGGTTGGGATAGATCCAAAAAGTTCCAGCATCTGCCTTGAAAGTTTATTTGGATGTATGTATTTTTATTAACTTTTTCTTTTATTGTCTTTTGGGGGCTAGATGATTTGTTCTTAGATATCTCCTGGGAATGTCCTAGAGTAATAAGTCATCTGAAGATAAAAGTATTTAGCTGAGACCCTCCCAGGTATCTTGGCATACTGTGAAGCACTGCTGACAGTTTGGCTTTTTATCTTTTCACCACAAGGTTCTTGATTCTGTTAATTCAGCTGACCTTATGAAGTATAGATTTAGGTCCACGTTGGAATTGGTGTTAGGAATTGTGACTCTTCAGAACCTGTTTCTTTGTGAAGAGAAGGAAATTTCTAGTTAACTGTGCTTTTGCAGTAAAGATTATTTTACTTTTAGTGTTCATGAACTGTGCAAAGTATCTTGATTATGGTGCTTTTTAGGGAGTTATTTTAGTGTATCTGAAAGTGAAGTTGTCAAAGAGATGGTAGGTAGATTTGTTGATAATGGGTATGAGGAATTGCTTTGGAATTCCTAAGTGAAAGCAGTATTTTATACCTTTGTAATACTGGTTAAATTTTTTTTGTGCTTCATAAACATATTGCTGTGTTTAAATATGAAATTAAAAGTGACTTAAATATACTGATTATGAAGTCAAAAAACAGAATCATAAAATTTCTACCCGTAAGTATATTTTAAAAATAATAATTAGCATTATTTAAACACTGATCCTTTTTTTTTTTTTTAATTGATGATTGTAATATAGGCAGTTCCCAACATGACAAAGCTTAGTGGTACATGTGAGGAGGCAGTGGAAAAGTTTATATTTATAGGTATATGATTTCTCTTCCTCCCTGGAATGAGGTGATTCAAAACCTCTGACTATTAACCTTTTCAGGTCACCTGGAAAGGTGATTGCTCCAGAGAAGTTTTTTTCTCTGTTTTCAAAATAAGTTTTCTAGTTAGTGTTGCCAGAAATAAATTTATCTCAGCTCCGTGTAGGTGGGAAGAAGGTGTTACAGTGGAATCTTTTTTCCCAGAGAAGTGATTCATAAAGGTGGAAAGATTTGGTTGAAGTCAATATGTTGATATTTTACCTAAAATACATTGTTGGTTAATATATTTAGCCTTTGATGGTAATCTGAGAAACAACTTTTATGTAGAACATTTTTTTAAATGGGAAAATGAATTCTAAGCATACCTTTTGGAGCATAATCTGTTTGAAAGTTGGAGACTGCCTGTACCCATCTAGATAGTGAATTGTTTTTAATGATAATATCTTTAAAAGAAGTAGAAATTTGTGTTGAAAAGGAATGCCTTAAAAAAAAAAAAGAAAAGAAAAGGAATGCCTTACTTATTCTTGCATTTTTAGCCATATAAACAGTAGAACTATTTTTATGTGTGATCATAATTTTTTCATCTTATATGTTTTGGAGGAAAGTGAATGGTAGTTTTTGAATTTGTTTATTGTTTTATTTTTCTTAAAAAATTCATATCCACTATGTTATTCTACTAATGAAAAATTATATGTGAGATATTTTATAAAACCGTTATGTGCATTACAGTTGTTAATCACAAACATTTAAGTAAAGAAGGAAGGAAAAATTATTATTACGAGTTTACAGTTAAGAAAACTGAACAAAGCATGAGAAAGATGTGACTTGCTGAAAAGCATAAGCAATTCCTCATCAGCTCATTTTATGTGACTTCTGATTTTCTAATTAGGTTCATAAAATCTATGTTAAAGTAACTTCCAAGAAAAACATTACTATTTGGAATGTTCATCAGTGTGGCACTAGGCACTCTTCTGAGTGGTAAGATTTCCTTGGTTGGGCACAGTAATTCACCGGGGAAGACTGTTAGCATAGCTTTACCAGCATCTTCTGATAGAGCAGAAACATCCCAGTTTCACTGACTGTACAGTTTTGTTAATGATAAAGCCTCCTTTTAAAAGTGCTGATTAATTTTGAATAGTTAAATAGTGGGTTAGTGGTAGGCTAATAATTTCTGCTTGTTTGGCAGTCCTCATATTTTCTCATGTAATACTTCTTGAAAAAAGGGGGGTGTAGATTTGATTTGATATAGATATAGTGATATAAGATCAGGAATTGTCTTTTCGACTGAGAATACGACTTACAGCTCTCATGTGCAAGTTGAATTGCTATTTGACGCATATTATAAATATTAAGTCAGTGGCAAAACTTAATACTTTTAGGTTAACATTGAAATTATCAGAAAACATATCAAAGTGTATTGAAGTAAATATTTATCTTTTGAATGTCAATTATTTTTATGTCTGAAGGTTAATAGAAATTAGGACTATTAACTTTTACATGTTGTAATTGGGACACGTCTTTATCACTGAAAATAATCTATTTTACTTTAAATCAGTGTTTAATTTTATGTTGACTGAGTATATGTTCTGGATTTTTATTAATAGTTAAAATATGATATTTGGCTTTTTAATTTTGATTTGATGTTTCATTTAGAACAACTGGAATTAAAATACTGAGAGAACAATTTAAAATACTGAGATATAGAAATTTATCATTTACCTATGGACTGAAAAAGAAATACTGAGAGTGCTTGCTCCTCCATCTCTCCTTTAATAATTGGTGCACATTAGTTACTTGCAAGTTACATACAGAGTTTTCTTATCTGTAAAGTGGGAAATCATCTCAAAGTATTCATGTTTTAAGGGTTAAGCAGGATAAGTAGTACTTGAAACAGTACTTTTTAGTCTGTCTGGGCTTAGTCTTAAGTTGGTGTTATGGCTTGATGCTCACATCTGGAAAGTCTTACTTTATCAAGTAAGTATTCTATTACGAAATTTCTGAGACTCTCTTAAGAAGATGGACTTAGAGTATATGGTTGACTGCTATCTATTTACAAAACTCTTCTTTAAGGTTGTATTGATGAATTGATTTTCTGGCTTATATCTTTTTTAAAACAAAGCAGACCATTGGTTCACATCATTAGATTTCATGCTCTCCCATCCACATGATTTATCATACCTTTTAAATGGTTTATAACAATGAAACATTTTAATTCTTAATGTATTACGTATCTTACAGGGAATAGAATAATGTAGTTTAACATTTTTGGTGATTCAGATAATATAAAATTACTGTACTTCTATACATAATTTTTAAAAATTATACATTATTTTTATAAGCATTTTAATAAGTATTTCTTTAAGAGACAGTCTGACTAAACAAAGTTGATATTTCCATTTTTTTAGCTTAGAAATGCAAATTTTTCAAAATGTAATTCAGGAAAAATATGTTAAAATACAAAATGTTTAGTTTTTTGTCAAATACTAGTAATAGTCATATAGAAACTAAGGGATATATATTATTGAAGTCTGGTTTTTGTTAACCAAATGTCATGCTGAATGCTTATCAACTCTGGTAGGGTAAAAATCTTGTTTTTAGATGGTCTTGATACTTTACCTGGTGGAATACTCTGCTGTTTTAAACTTTGGCATAATTTTTAGGCTATCTAATTTGTTTCTTTAACTTGTTCAACAGCTTACAAGCAATTACATGAAAGGCTACTTGAAGGAAAGAGAATAATGTAGAAGGAGTATAATTTATAGAATTTAGTTTGTTATGTAAAATGATGAGTTTCTCTATTGTTTGAACATTCTCCTAATTAATATTGTTACTAGCAAGTACTAATATTTAAAAAGTACTAGTCTGTTAATTTTTTTCTCATATTCCACAGATGTGTTCAAAGCAACATTGTTTTGTTGACACAAGCCTTTAGAAGAAAGTTTGTCATTCCTGACTTTATGTCTTTTACTTCACACATTGATGAGTTATATGAGAGTGCTAAAAAGCAGTCTGGAGGAAAGGTAACATTTTTGATGTGACTATTTTCCTAAACCAGTTAATTAAATTCAGCTCAACTTGAGGTATAGAGAGTAAAATTGTGTAGTTTTGTGTTTTGCTAATTAAGAAATTTAAGTTAAGTGAAGCCACTGGATTAAGTGCTTTTAAAATATTTAATTTAATTGTTATTTTAGCTAAAAAGAAATCTAAATTTAAGAATTCTTTGTGATTTTTGAAATGATTAGCATGGCTTTTAAATTTTTAATTAATAAGTAACTTATTGGAAATTTCTGCAGATATAATACCTTTGAATATTAAATAAAGTGTTTCTAGTTTTTAAATTCTCCACATAAGGGCTACTTTATTTATTCTTCGTATTGAAAGTTTTTAGATAATGAAACACTGTCAGCATGACCCTGATTAAAAAAATTCTCTATTCCTTTCCCTTAAAAAAAAAAAGTCAGGTCCTAGCTCCTATTTCAGACTGCTTTATTAGGAAGAGAGGCACTGAAAAATGGAATGATGGAGATTGAGAGAAGTCATTTAGATCTCACTTACAATCCTCAGAAGTCTGTTGTGCCCTTAGTTTTTATGAATATTGTTATAAGAGATAGACTACAAAGCCACCGAGTGCTATAAAATAACTATTCATTGGTGGAAGCTAAATTGAGATAATTTTTTTGGTAGAAGAAAATACTATTTGCCTAGATTATATCTATTAATTTCTTTCCAATGTTTTGGATAGGTTGCGGATTATATTCCTCAGCTAGCCAAGTTCAGTCCTGATTTGTGGGGTGTGTCTGTTTGTACAGTAGATGGACAGAGGTAAGTTTATTTCAGACTAATCAAAACCAACTCTAAATCTTAAATTTTGCGTAACTGTGAACATGAGATAGAGGGGAACAACTTCTGTAATGGAAATTAGCCCCATAACATGACATAAATTCAAAAAGGTAAAGAAGTTTAGATTTTAGTTTAATTTAAGAAGCTCAACTGAAACAATAACCATACACTAAATTTTATGAGGCATTTCATCTCTCTTATTCACAGTTGTAGTCTTGTTATTTGAATGTTTTTTGTACAAGGACCTGCAATCATGAATTTATTTAGGAAGAGTAGACTTGGCAAAATAGGACATTGTTTACTAGTGAATTGACCACCAATAAAATTAGTTCCCCTTTCTTGGCTTACCATTGGTTACCCATCCTGTCATTATCTTTGTTCCTCTTGCTGCTGATATGATTAGAATCATAGTTAACACAATATAACATAATATAGTCTATTGCTCATCAGTCATTTGCAAAGTGAAAAGTCAGTTGCAAAACATTCAGGACTTCATGAAGTCCATGAAAGCAATCTTTGGGATGTGCTCACGCTGCAGGCATAACCACTGACATATGAGAATCTAGCAAAATTATGAAAGGGATAATGATGTGAGAATACTTCACGGAGAATGATTTGATTTAAAAAGTCAATTAAGAGAGGCCCTTCAAAAAATGGATAAAGTTCTGAAATTCTTTTTTAAGAATGACTGTTAATGCTGTAAGTCAGACATGAAGATTTCTTACTGGATTGCAATTTGGTTTTGTCAGTCAAAAAAATTATGCCAAAAAAGAAAAATCAATATTTTTTTACTCATTTGAAGACTTTGGCTCAGAGGTATAATCTTTCTGGTTTTTTTGATTTTTAGTAAGATCATTATTACTTTTCTCAATAAAATATAACTTACATAGAAATGTATACTACTCCCAAGTGTGTATAGCTTGATGAATTTATATCAGAGATATAATTTTATCCTAAGTTTTATTAAAACTACAAATCATTTAGCCATATAATTTTAGATTTTATTTTTCAGGATAATGTCCCAATTAAAACGTTTTCCACTCATTTATTAAATTTTAATCTCTTATCTAAGTGATCTTATTTTTCACTACTTATCCTCCTAAAGTATTTACACTACAAAACATGGTTGAGCTCATTGATTCTTACAACAAAGGAATCTGAGGCCCAGAGTTTGTATCAAACTGGCAGAGGTGAAACTAGCACCTAGGTCTCTTAACTTTTTTAGTCCGTTGTTTTCTCCATTATGAAAGGCTTTTACAACTTCATTTAGGCCTTTGAAATGCACTTAAACACTTATGCGTTGAATTAAATGTTGGGTGCCATGAAAGGATACAGGTGTATGAAAAGACATGGCGTGTCATTATGGAGCAAATTCCAAAAGGGAGTGATATTCCTATTTTTTTGTATTTGGAGGAAATGGTTTATAGTGTAGTGGAAATTGTTATATTTGGAGGAAATTGTTATCACCTAATGCTTACACATGCTTTTTTTTCTTCTTGAACATACTTTGTGAGTAAAATGGTTCTCTTTGTGTAGTTTTCTAATCTAGAGAATTCTTAACTTTGGACTAGAACATACGTATTTTTTAAATTCAAAGTTTTTTAACTAAGACTTTAGTCAGGCTTTGATTAAAATGATTGCCAAGTTGAATTGGAAATTATTTATAAATTTGATAGGAAAAAATGTATTTTTGATATGTATACATATTTATTTATATTCTATCATATACTCAGAAGTCAGGTGACCATTTGATGTATCTTTACCCTCTGATCTCTCCATTAACCTCTGTTTGCTCAGGGGTAGTTATTATAGTGCCCAGTTTCACTGTGACTGAGTTTCACTCTGAATGAATGAGTGCCTAAAATGTACTGGGGCATTGTTCAGGGCACCTGGGATGCTTCAGCAAATAAAACAGAGATCTGCCTTGTGAAGCTTACATTATAATGGGATTGGTCAGTTTTTCCTTTTTCATACCTATTCTCTACTTCATGTGCATCCCAGTTCGGTAACATATAAAGCTTTCTTTTTGTTCTGTTGTTTACCTACATAGTGATAATGATTGCCATTTGTGCCAGCTTTGTCAGGTTTATGAGACTGAATGCTGTTTCTTTTAATGGGGCTAAAATTGTGAATAGATATTGTTCACAAGATGAGGCAGTTATAGATAGGGTCTCAGAATCGTATTGAATCTAAACTGAGCTCCATTTAAAAACTACTACAGTTTAGCATGATTAAAGCTATGAGTAAAAGAATAGTGACTAATTTCTAAAAGGGCTAGCTCATTTTATGTGACTGAATACAGGTGGGAGCAAGGAGGGTCATACCCTCTTACCCTCAGAGGCAGTTTATCGCATTACTTATTTATTATCTAATTTTGAACCATTCTATTATTACCTGAGTACCTTAAGGTATTTGCCTTTGTATTGTAGTATCCCTCTTAAAATAAACATACTTGTATTTATTCTTTAATATCCAAGTAAACTTGTTGAATTATGGGGAAACTATTGAAGTTAGAATTAAAATATAAATAACAACTCCAATTATTGTTACGTTTTTTCCCAGTTGATCTTATTTTTTTAAATCTACTTTTAAATAGACATTCTATTGGAGATACCAAAGTTCCATTTTGTCTTCAGTCCTGTGTAAAACCTTTGAAATATGCCATTGCTGTTAATGATCTTGGAACAGAATATGTGCATCGATACGTTGGGAAAGAGCCAAGTGGATTAAGATTCAACAAACTATTTTTAAACGAAGATGGTAAGAATTAAAGCTCTTGTTAAACCTATGTTCAGTTAATATAATACAGTGCTAAATTCCTGAGTTTTTTTTGTGATCTTTTTTCCTACAGACTTAGTGTCAACAGAATGTACATGGCAAAAAAATGTATTACTTAGAATGTTAAATTCATTTATCCCAAGACCATTTTTTGTTGTTGTTGTTTCTGAAATACTTCTTCACATTCAAATTCCTCTATTTGTTCATTCCTACTCTTTAAAGATCTCTCTCAAAACCGGTCAGTTCACCAGAAACACCCAGTTTATTATTCTGCTTTGTCTTTTTTGGGAAATTTTTAATTTTTCTTATAAAATGTTTAATTTTGTTAGAACAAAAATATTAATTCTTTCCATATTAAATTTAGATGCCAGTGAGTTTATTAAACAAGGTGCTTCTGTATATGATATCCTTATTGAAGTTGCTAGTTTATAATAAGCTCCGTAAAATCAAATGTAGCATCAGGACAGAAAGATTATGGTAAAGTAAGTAAGAAAATGCAATTGCCCTCAAAACAAATAGGAAGAAAAGCAAGAAAATACTAGTTTTATAACTTTATTAAAAAAATAATGAAACAATAATGAGTATAAGCCACATTTCATTTTTTATCCAACAGAAAGAAAAAATACAAAAGTATGTCTCACAACAATTACTGCAACTAGTAAATTCCTTCACTCTTGTTTTCTTTAATTCTATCTTAACTCATCACACAATGAGGAACCCAGCGTATGCCTGAAAGATTAAAAAATAGAAATTAACCTATAGGTTGGTGTTTAGATTTAAAACCTCTGCCAGATAGAAGTACTAATTACCTTTGTTCTCCCCTTTTCTTTTGGATTCCTGTAAAGTATTAAGACTTGTTAGTTACCCAACTATTTAACACAAGATATTTCTTTCAAATACCAAATGTTATGAAAGAGAAAAAACAAAAATGCTCACCAACTCAACCAGAGCTACCATAAAACCTTTTTGTTATGGAAGTTCTCAAATACATATAATATACAAAAGTAGAAAGAACAGAATATAAGCATGTATGTATCCATCATTTAGCTTCATGATTACTAACGTATAGAAATAATCACACCCAGCACCCCCCCACTACACTCCACTGAATTATCTTAAAGCAAATCCCAGACATTGTAAATTTATAAAGTGAAATCTTACTTCCTGCTCCCATCTTCTCTCCAGCCCACTTTCCAGTGATATGAGATGCCTAAAATGACCAGTTTTTAGAGTAGGTGATTAAACTATTTCTGTGGGTTTCACAAAAATTCTAAAAAGTATGAATGTTTTTGATTTTCTTAAAAAAAAAAACTACTTAGATTTACACATGAAAATGAGGTATTTCTTTTTCCAGGTAATTTTTATATAAATCAAGGCTTTAGAATATTGTAATGATAAATTACCATTAATATGAATATAATAAATAGATAAAGAAATTATAGTAGTTACTCTTTTATTATCAGTTTAAAAATGCTTTACAGCATGAAAAGTTTTAGCCCTATGGTGGGGAGTTGGCTAATACTTTCTATCATTATAAATAAGGAAATAAGTTACTTGATGGAGATGTCAATTTTGGATATCCTCATTAAGTCTTTTCCACCTTAAAAAAATTAAATATTTTTTAGCCTTCTTCCCCTGTATTGTTAACATGGGCCTTGGTTCTTAAGTGTCTTATCTAGCTAATATTAAAGGATACAGAAAACAATTTACCTACATCTAATACATGGAAAAAGAAGGCAAGCTCAAGTGCTGCATACTAATTATATTATCTTACTGCTAATATGTATATATCTTATATATTATATTATCTGTGTAATTGACAGAAGCCAAAATGTATGTGTTGGTTTATATGTGTAGAGGATTCAAAAAAGAAGTTGAGTTGAATTAATTTACATGAGAAGACAGGACTGAATTGTATTAGGAAGAACAGTTTGGGTGGTTGGGTAAGGGGGTACACTGCAGGATTAAACAACATATTAATTTTTATATGGTGATGTAAAATTCCACTTTAATACCTAAAATATAAATATCTGTTAAATTGAGCATTAATACTTTGTAGTTCTTTAGTATATGCATTAGCAGACTTTGACTTAGCCCCAGTCATGAACCACATCTTTGAAAGGTTCATATGCTTAGAAATTAGAAAAGCTTTTTCCAGTATAATATGAAAGAACTTTCCACTTGTTTTATTTTCTTAGAGAGAATAAATATTTAAAAAATTGTTCAGTTTTATGCATTCTAGTTTAAAAATGCTTATAAATTTCAGATGTCACCCATGTCCATTTTATCATTATACTAGGTTAATGTATGTCATTACTTCAGATATAGCCTTTATTAATAGCTTAAGTGTTGTTTCTGCTGTCATAAATATTTTTAAATTATAAATTCTAAATGGAACCCTTCAATTCTTCCTTGTAACTACAGCAGAGCAGGAGACAAGTAGATTTCACTTTTAGGCTCAAGTTTTGTACTGCAGTAATGCTAGAGTTTTTAACATCTCTGGTTTATTTCCAAGTGTTCAGATGTCTGGCTTTTGAGTCATAGCAGAGTGAGCAAGCAGTTGCTTACATTTTAAAATTGTGCTGTCATGATGTGAAATGCTTTAGTGTTCTTGGAAGATCTTCTTGAATGTAGCTTATGTAGTATTTGCAGAATATTTATTATTTAGAAAAAGTAAATGTCCCCATACATGTGGTACCATTTGGAATATACACATTACCTCCTAGGGCCCTGAAGTCTAAACCTAATAATGTCAGGAAAAAAGAGAGAAGAAGAAAAGACAGATACATGAATATACGCAAGTACAAGTGTAAACTAATTTAGCACAGCCTGATGTCCATAGTTTGCTTCTGTCTGCGTGTGGTTTTTCTTTCAGATGGATAATATTGGAAAATTTTTGTTTCTTGGCTCCCCATTTGCCATGTGATATTTTTCTGTGGTAACAGTTGCTTTCATTTTGTGTGATCTCAAAGAAAGCAAACTTCTCTTAGCATAATTTGGAATAGGTGAAATCCTGACTGTACTAGTTAGATAGTATACCTGTACTAAGTTTTATTTTAACTTTTGAAATTAGTCATTATCATGGGTAACTCAAAATGTACAGTGTTTAAGGCATACCTAGATACTAAGTCACATTGTTGATCTTATATTGAGGGAAACTGGTGTACTCTAAGTCAATGAAGATTTTTTTAATTAAAAAATTTTAGCAGTTTTATTGAGATACAATTCACCTACCACATAATTCACTCACTCAAAATGTACAGCTTAATGGCATTTAGCATATTCATAGAGTTGTGCAGCCATGACCACAATCAATTTTAGGCCACTTTTATCACACAGAAGGTACCCTGTACCCACCGGTAGTCAGTACCTATTTCTCTTTTACCCTAGGAAACTAGAAATCTACTTTCTGTCTCTATGGATTTGCCTATTCTGGACATTTCATGTAAATGGAATCATATTTGCTTTTATGACTGGTCTATTTAGCGTAATATTTTTAAGGTGCTTTTATGTTGTGGCATGTTTCAGTACTTCATTTTTTATTTCTGAACGATATCCCACTGTATGGATAATAATAATACCACATTTGGTTTATCCACTTAACATTTGGCAGGAAGTTTTGGGTTGTGGGTTGCTTTCTGCTTTTTAACTATTATCGATAATACTGCTGTGAACATTTGTGTACAGGTTTTTGTGTGCACTTATGCTTTTATTTCTCTTGGTTATATACCTGGGAATTGTTGGGTCATATGATAACTCTTTAACAGTTTGAAGAACTTCCTTATTTAGCTATAAGCTCATCTCACAGAAGGTAACTTGCTTAAAATTCAAGGAGACTAGTAATATAGCAATAATAACTTAATGAATTCTGTTAGACTTGTCAGTTTAGGTAAAAAACTTGTTCTATAAGAAGTAAAGTACTACCACAAATAGATTAGGAATTATACTTTCAAATAAATGTTTTCAGTGGCCTAAGAGTTTTATGTTTGGCATTTTGCTATGCTGTGAATGAGAATATACTCAGTTGAGACTTGAAATTCTGTTTGTCCTAAGAGTTAGAAGCAGTACAATTCTGGATGAACTTAAATTTTAAGTAATTTTTTGAATTATATTAGGCATACATCCTTATCAGGAAATACAGAAAGTATAGGAAATACAACTTAAATGCCCTGTAATCTTTTATCCTGTATATGTCACTTGTTAATGTTTGTGTTTTCTTTTTCTGTGTATGTATATACATAAACACAAAAATAAAATATTTTTAAAAAGGAAAATTGAGTCCAAACTAGACATGCTTTTTCCCCGTTGATTTTTTAGTAATAATATTACTTAATTGCTTAAAGATGTGCCAGGGACTTTCTAAACATTTCATTTTTTTAATTCATTCGAGTAGTATGACTCACTGAGGTATTGGTGCTGTTATTACTCCTAGCTTACAGATGGAAAAATTGAGGCACAGTGAAAATCAATTACTTGCCTGGGGTCAAATAGCTAGTAAATGGCAGAGTTAGAAAATTTGATTGTGCTCTTTATTATACTACTATTCACTGCCTTTCTGTACTTGAATCTTTGCCTATATAATTATCATAGCAGCTTCCTAGAAGTGTATTACTGGTTTGGTATGTAAGTGCCTTAAATGCATTCCTCCACTCCAACTTCTCCCTTCCCCACTCCTGCCCCCCAAAGAACTATAACAATGGCTTACATAAAGAAAACAGATACGTTTATGGAAGTACCTGTGCATCACAGAAAATGGTGTCAGGTACTTGAAATAATGCTCTTGCTTTTATATTTTTAGATAAACCACACAATCCTATGGTAAATGCTGGAGCAATTGTTGTGACTTCATTAATAAAGGTAAAATGTTAACATTTCCTTTTAATCTAGTAAAATTTTAAATAGAATGAAAAAGATGAATCTTCATAAAGATGAATCTTACCTATTTATGTGAAACTGTGAAAAGTTTTCTTTCGGTTTTAAATTTATCTTATAGTATAAAGTTAGGATATTTATTTCAAAATGCATGATGTAGTTTCAAGGGCAAAATTAAAAACAGATGACTCATTATAAATTCCAACAGTTACCCTTGACCTGAAGATCTGGCAAAAATTCAAAAAGAAGTCTCTGCTGAATAATAGTCAAAGAAGTTTTTCTTCTTAAAGTTTAAGATTTTTTTCTTACTCTTCTTTTTGGCTCTTCTAAATGAACAGATGTAAACAGAAGTAATAGCGTTTTACTGTTTGATGTTTCTCATCAGCATATGTAGGAACAAATGCTCTGGTACTTTGTTTTACAACAAAGTACATTTACCCTTGACTAGTCTCAAGTCCTTTATACTTTCATGAGCTGTAATCACAATTTTCACTTGAACTTGTTTCCTTGAATCATATATAATAACTAAAATAAATAAACTTATTCCAATTATTAAGTTATATTATTTTCACTACTCTTCTTCGGTTTACATTGTATGTTTTGATTTTTGTTGTTGTTGTTAAGTGTTTGGTTTGCCTTAATAATTGGAAACACTAATGTTATTTTGAAATAAGTATTTGAAAATGAGTCTATTTTGTGATACTGTTTAGTTTTAAATTTCCAAAAAGTTTTATTTCTATTCAATTATGTTTCATTTGTGTTTGGAACATTTATATACTTTCTTCAGTAAACCTGTGCATATGTATTCCATGCTTGAAAAAAACATAACTACATGGCTTTGTATATGCTTTACTGAGGATGGGATACCCTGGTTACACAAAGAATATTTGAACATAAATTATACCCTTGGCCCAATTAATAAAAATTCACCCAATTTGTATACTAGAAATTTTCTCTTAACTTTCTTGAATTTTTTTTGTTCATGAGAAAAAGCCTTTAAAATGAATATAAATGTTGTTATTTTAGGGCAAATGCTTCATGAGCACTGGCCCACTTTATCCTTGTAACTCTAGTGAGGTAGATAGTATAGCCAAGTATTATTTTTTAATGTAACTAGTTTTTTAGGCTAGGAAATTTTCATTTTGCCCATTATAACATTTAGTTATTCATGACTATTTTACATAAGAGAAAAGTTGTCAGTTTGAGGTGAATGACACTATTTGTTTATTATAGAAAATTATAATATGAATATGTGCTAGGCATACTCATGCCTTCAGGTAGCTTACAGCATAGTATAGGATATACACCAGTAAAAGGGCCCTTAACAATGAAATTCAATAAATACTGCGATGAAGGAAAAGCTCATTAATAATTATTCAGCTTGAACAAGTAACTTAAATTAGAAGTAAGGAAAGTTATGGTAATCTCTTGTGTGTGTTAGTGCTTGGTGAGAAAACCACTAGAATGGTTCTGAACCTTTTTGGGGTCTTCCTAGAATATATATTCATATATCATGATTTTATGTAAACTGTAGGAAGTTCACGACCCTTTAAAGCTGATTCATGGATCCCAGTTTAAGAACTCTTAACACTAGAGAAAGATTAACATGGCACACCAATAGTATTTTCATGAAAGGGCATATGTAAATGATTGATAGAAGTCTTGCTTAACTGCATGCAGTTAAACATCTTTTGTTTAATGATTCATAGGCTTAGTATACTACACTGAAATGCTGCACGTGGGAAATGCATGTCTGGTTAATCATATCATTACTTCATTAGTGTCACCACCAGGTTTAGTCACAAGCCATAAACTATACTTTGAGCCACATTAACATGAGTACTTAGAAACAGTTAAAAAAACACACATACACACCATAAGTGTTGCTCAGTGTCTGACTCTACAAACCTTTAACTGAGTCATCTTGTTACAAATTTGATCAGTGATTTTAAATTTATAAAATTTTAAATTTACTGACAAAATTGGAAATGGGCTTTGGGGTATGGTTCATATTTAAGGTGACTTTCCTTGAGTTTTTTTGTTTGTTTTATTTTTAGAAGGTGTTTCACAAGTTTTCGGTCTTTTTTTTTTTTTTTTAATGTTCTTCTCTGTTTTGGAGGGGTAAGCCTGACATACCTCTGTATAAAACTGCCCCAGGATGTAATACTTTTCTTAGACTCTCAAAAAGAAGTTCAAAACTTTCAGAAATACTTATCTGTGATCTCTGCACATTGTATGATCACATCATATTTGTGAATTGGTAGTTGAAGTAGTAAGACCATAGCTGAAGAGGTTTTCAAACCTAGCCCTCTTACTGTATATGTAGATGCAATGAGGAAATGGAATGGATCGTTCCAGTAGCAGTAGAATTGGGCTTGATCTGGGTCTCCCGATTTTCTGTTTGCTGCTCATTAGAATTCACTCTGCCATTTTTATGTAGGTATTTGCTGTTTCTCTTGATAACATTTTGTCTTTACCTAACATAGTTATATTGTCCAATCAGCAGAAATTTTATTTTCTTTCTTTCACCTTTTTTTTATTGAGTTATAGTCATTTTACAATGTTGTGTCATTATTTTCTTAATTTTAACTTATGCGAAAGATAACAATTTGTTTCCTTAAAAGTCAGTTTAATTTTCAGTGAGAATATGTAGTCATTCTTTGGGCACTAGTCAGTGCTTGCTGTCTGTAAGGAACTAGGCTTCTTCTCAAGGAGCTTGTGCTTTGAGTATCTGAAGTGTGGTTATTTTACCATGGCTACTAGGTGTAAATTCTGTGTTTTAGCTTTTAATTGATGACCTTAAGGCTATTTTTTTTTCTTTCAAAATTCAAGACTTTATTATGGTGCTATTAAAACATCCTCCTCATGTTATTCCCCCTCCCACACAGACACACAACTTTAGTAGAGTCTTTAGTAAGACTCTTTGTTTCATAATTTTGTAGTATTGATATTTTTTCCTTGTAGGATTGGTGGTGATCCTCAGGAAATGGGGGAAGAGGCAGAGCAAATGTTCAAAAGGATTAGCAGATTGTGGAAAAAAAGGAGGATTTGGACAGAAGGAACCTGTTGCAATAAATTCTTAACTACTAAACTTGTAGGAATACTCCAATATTTAAAAATTTAAACAAAGCTATATAGGTAAATACCTTCATAAAAACAAATGTCATTTTGTACTTAAAATGCACATGATTTAAAAACCATCAAGGTACTATACTTCCTCTCTTTTTCTCTGTGGTAGCTGCTAAACTCAAAGGAATGCTTTTTGATGCAGTTTGTTTTATTCGATGATGATAATCTGGTTGTTTGCTTTAAAGTAAAGAGTGAAAATAAATTTTGAAAGCACAGTTATTCTGGATGAAATAGCAGTATCTTTACATGATTTTTAGCCTCACCTAGTTTCGGTTTAAAAGTTAGGATCTTGTGATAACTTGAGGGTTAGGGTGGGAAGATGAGAATAACGTTGTAATTATCGCACTTCTACTTTTTTATTTTCAAAAGTAAAGAGTAAGTTGTA
Source organism: Vicugna pacos (assembly GCF_048564905.1). Classification (NCBI taxonomy): domain Eukaryota; kingdom Metazoa; phylum Chordata; class Mammalia; order Artiodactyla; family Camelidae; genus Vicugna; species Vicugna pacos. The sequence goes on along the minus strand of NC_132991.1, from coordinate 77,352,403 downwards.
TTGTCTTCTATGTTTGTCTCTTGATTCTAGTAGTAGTTTCTGGCTTTTGTCATTAGTTTCTGGCTTTTGTCATTTGAAGAAGCTTGATTTTTTTTTTAATCAGAAGTATTTTTGAGTTTATAATATTGAAGCCTTTTTTTCTCTTTTAAAAAAATAAGTATGCTCTATAAAAATCAAGACAAATTTAGTTAATATATATGTAATGCTCAGTTTGGTCGTGTTAGCAATAACCTGTTACACTTTCTTATAAGCCACATTTTTAAGGTGATTTGTGGCTCTGGAGAGCAATGGATGATGCCTTGAACTTGGTAACATTCATAAGAAAGGATTATGTTGGTTTACTTCCTGTTTGTATCAGTTGATGCATATGAGGTTTTTTTTTAAATAAGAGGCAAGTAATTTATTGCCAACAGAATTCACTTTTCTGTTACTTTATTTCTAGGGTTAGTCTATGAAAATACTAGATTTAGAACTTTCCTTTTTTTACTGTAGTATCTATTTTAATCCCATGTATTATTTAGCTTTAAAGCATTTTCTTTGGTGGGATTAGACTAAATGTTTTATAAAATCATTTTTAATTACCTCTTTTTGCCTCTTCTATGTCTTTCCTCTATGATCTCTAATTTTCAATTGGCTTCTACACCATACTTTATGAATGGAATACAGTGATTTACTTACAAAATAACTGTGACTAATGCATTGACTTTAAATGAGTCATTTAATACTAAATTTATTGGCACATGTCCCTGTTAATAGTGATATTTTCACCTGTGTTATGATAGATAATATGTGATTTAGTTCATAAGCATATTGTAAAAACAGGCTATAAAACCACTCCAGTGTAGTTATATTAATTATTTTAATTGCCAGTGTTAAAACTCAGTGCCTCTTTATCAAATTTTTATTCATAAAAGTTTTCCTCAAAGGATTGTAAATTCTTTAATTTGATAGGTATGTTTATTGAAAAGTTAATTTGTATAATTTTCTAATCTCAAGGTCTGGTTACTGACCTTTTCAAACAAACCACATGGTTTGCTTTTTAAAAGTCATTTGATAAATAGATTAGAAACTTTAGTAGATGTATTTTGTCCAACTTTTGGTTTGTTTTCCTACTGTACTTACTATAAATTACTCCAACTTTTTAAAGATTAAAATAACATATCTAATAATGCTTATGCAGTTATTTAAAACTGTAATAAACGTATCCCTGGGCATGGAAATTTTTTTCCGAGAGATAGTGGGGCATTGAGAGTTTTAAGACTGTCAATTTTCAAATCTGTTTCCATATGTGCCGTTATTAAAATTTAACCCACCTTTGGTCTAGGTTTCCTCCCATTTTCCAAAAGAAAGGCATACTTACTGTGTCCTAGATTTTACTATGGTGCGCTGCTTCAGGTTATAAAAACTTCTTGGGCACAGTCAAAAGAGAGTTTTGAAACATTGTAGTCATTGGTATTAAGGATGTGCATCATTGTAATAATCACTAATGACTGGGAACAAGTCATATACCGGATTTCCAGTTTTTTGGTTTCGGCAAAATGGAAAGAGGATCTAATCAAGTTGTTAGTTAATAAGAGTACTAAATGTAATTTTTGAGGATGTTATTTTACTGTGTGACTTGTACATAATGAAATAAATGTCTTAAGAACTGAGCGACATTGCTGTAACAAAACCTTTCCTATTTCCATCTACTCATCTGTCAGCAATATTTCTCAACTTGTAAATCTGTAAAAATTCAAGATAGTAAGAGAGTAAAACTCCTCATTCTAATGATAGAAAATATCCACTGATACATGAACTGATTAAAAATCAATGACTATTTCAAAGGAGAAAGAAAATACCCTAAAGGAGCAGTTTTTAATTATTGTGGAAAATTATTAGCAAATAAACATTTTTCCTTTAACTTTATGTGAAAAATTTCAAAGACATACAAAATAAATTGAATAGTTTAACCAGTCCCCATCAACTCATTCCTGGCTTTAATTTTCATAACATGTGTTCCTTTACTTCTCTGTACCCTACTACTAGAGAAATGACAATTTTTTTCTCTTTTTTACAGGTTGTGTTTTTGCTTTGGTGGCGGGGGGGAGTTATTCTAAGTTATTTTGTATGTGTATGTGTGTTTTTTTCTAACATCTTTGCAAATAAACTTTATACTGTTAATTTTTCAAAATTAAAATTACATGACATCATAACAATTACTAGATCCCATATATCAGTGGAGTACATGAAGAGATTTTCCAAGAGACTACAGAGGCAAATATATTTTGTCAACTTAAATTAAATGCTATTTCCAGGTAGATAATAAAAGAAATATTAATCAAGTGCTTTTACATTTAAATGGGGAAGTTTAGGGGTGAGAGACTTGAGTCAACACAATCATCAGATATTTTATTTTGCCTGTTCACATAACCTGCCTAGGACATTTCAAGTAGTTTACCCAAAATGTTATATAATGGTAGACATTGATAAATATCAGTTGTTCCTTAAAAACAGCAAAGAAGCAAAACCTAATTATAGTTTAATTTAGTAAGCTACAAAGTAGACTAAGAATGTGACCATAGTCAAGAGTTGAAACAGTTTTTGTTTTTTTAAAGCTAAACATGACAGCTAAATAAAGAAAATTTGTATTAGTTTTATAGGCACAAGTCAGAGAATGAAAGTTCAATGTAACTTGTTTATTTTTACATTGATTAATTGTATAACCAGTAATTATCCATGTGACATCCCAATGCAAATGCTGACATCCTTTTCCAAAAGAGTTGTTTTTTTTGTTTTTTTTTTTTTTTTGTGCTTTCTCAAAGGTTGCAAAGGTTTTTGTGGTTTAAATGTTGTTACATATTTTACAGCATTAGGATCTATGGAATATTTTGACAACTGCAACAGTTCAATGAAGTTGGTAATTTCTTCTTTTAATTATTTTTCATTGAACAGCTTTGGAGTTACATTTCTACATTTTGATTTCTGGTGTATTATAAAGAAAGAAAATTTAGAATATGTCAAAGGACGCTTTAGAGAAATACATAGGTAGTCATTACAATATGGCTGTAGCTAAATTATCCTTATCTTGTTTAAACTTCGTTAGTGCCTGATTTTGATGAAATAGTGTGGTGTTCTTTCCAGCTATTGATTGTATATGTGATTGCACATTCTTTCTCAAATAAGTTGATTTGAAAGGTTTCACAGATTATCAGCTACTTGCTAATCCACTTGTAAAGTGGAGACTGAATCTGGCTTTATTTAAATAATACTCTGGTACAGGTTTTCCCCCCATAATACAATTTTAAAGTGTAATGTTTTGGGTTTTTTGAGGGTAAAGTTTAAAAATTTCGCTTTAGTAGTTGTCAAATTACTTTTATTTTAAACCTGTTGTAAAAAGTAGAGATGTATTGTTTCTTTTGGGTGCATATCACCAATTAATACGTTTGATTTCAGATCTACAACTTACTGCTTTGTAAACTTCGCCGAGGTAAAATGAAACCATTTGGCTACTTGAACTGATCTACGTTACATAGGTTTTTCCTATTGACATTTGCAGTAGCTAACATGTGAGAAATAGAAGTGATGAAACAATACATCTTCCATACTCTGAATTGGCTTAATTGGCATAATAGCAAAATGTAGCTAATTTTTTTTAGAGACTGTGAAATATATTTTTAGTTCAAGTATTTTTAAACAAGTGAGATATTAAAGGTAGAGCTTTCTCTACAATAGTAAAATACATCCAAAATGTTTACATATACTAGAATACAAAAAATTAGTTTTGCAATGTAACTCTTTTTCTAACTCTAATACTGGTTTAAGGTTATTTTTAAAATATAACTAGATTGTTCTTAATTGAAAACCATAATTTATTTGTACTTAATTCTTTTCTAAGGGTAAAACTTTATTTTAAGTTCTTTTTAATGTGAAATTAAATAGCATACATTCTAGCAGATTATGTGGTGTTATGAAAGATAAGGGGATTTGGAAACTTGTATTTAAAATTCTGTAACTTTGGGTTGGGAAAAGTTATACTTAAAATAAAGCATTCCCTTTGTAATTCAGATCCATTCTCAACATATGGGTGTTAATGAAAGCACATGTTAAAAAGCTTATGTAAATATTAAATTAGAAGTATTCCTAGATTTAAAAGTACTAATGCACAGTATATTAATTATAATGTTAGCAGTTTGAAGTTTTGATATTATATTCACTTAAAACTTAACTAGGTGGGGCCTATATTAACATATTTATGTCTCATTTCTTTGCAGCAAGGAGTGAATAATGCTGAAAAATTTGACTATGTAAGTGCAATATAGAATTCAGTTTTCATGCTACATTCTTTTTATATTTGTATTTTGATTACTAATACTTTATAACTTTGGATTATAGGTAATGCAGTTTTTGAATAAGATGGCTGGTAATGAATATGTTGGATTCAGTAATGCAACGTGAGTTTGATTTTTGATTTAGAATTTTGTAATGAATCATACCTCTTGAAGTTAATTTTTACAGTCTATATTATGGAATTTTATTTTAAATACTGTTTTGTGACTCCTTGTATATATACTTCAGTAAATAAGTAATTACTTCGAATTTAGTCATTAGAGGGAAATGTATGATTTCTAAATTACCTGAGGGAGAACACTTAAAATGCTTTAACTAGTTTTGATAAACTTTCTGTGAGAAAGCATAGAATTAGATGGGACTCCAAGTTTAACTCAAATTACCTGCACTTACTCAGTTTTTTCTTTGCCTATAATACCTGTCTTATCTCTTATAATCTCTCTGTGCCTAGCTAACTTGATTTTTACCCCAATTTTTTATTTTCAAATTTGCAAGTCCACAGAAGAGGTCAAAGAATAAATGATGAAATTCTGGGTATCTTTCACTTTATCTTCTGATGAATATTGTATCTCATTTGCTTTTTCTCAGCCTGTCTCTCTTTATATGGACAGATAAAGAAGTCTCACTATATATACACATACATGTACATATATGTAAATATAGATGTACGTGGGGTGGGTTTTTTCAAAACTGTTTGAAATTAATTTGAAGACCTCATTTGACACTTCATCCTTAGTGTGTGTATCCTAGAAATAAGGACATTTTCCTTTATAACCACAATACCAGCAATACACTTACTAACAACATTAACATGAATTTTTAAATATCATGATAGTTATCAATATATAAATGTTCTCAGCTTTGTAAATGCCTTTTGTGGCCTTTTAGATTTTTTTCAGGAAGAAATCAATGTTCATGCATAAGATTTGTTATGACCGTTTTGCCTTTTTAAAGTAAAATAGTTCGCCTACCCTAGACCCTTGCTTTTTAAAATGTTATTAAATGGCTTTTTTTGAAAGTGTCAATCAGTTGTTTTATAGAACAGGAATTAAGCAACTTTTTCTGTGAAGGACCAGATAGTAAATATTTTGTACTTGTGGGCCATATGGTCTCTGTTGTAACTACTTGCTCTACTGTTTTAGTAGGAAAGCAAATGATGAACAATATGAAGCTATATTCCAAAAATTTTTATTTATAAAAACAGGCTGGATCAAACTCATAGGCTGTAGCAGACATTCCCCATTTTGATTAGATCTGATTGTTTCCTTGTGATTAGATAAAACTTAAACAGTTTTAGCATGAATACTAAGTAGGTGATCTTCATATTTCATGTTTTCTGCCTTACCAACTTTTATTCATCATCTTAAGTATCTTATTCATGAATCTCATCTCGTCTTTCTTCTGTGCTTTTATATTATATTTTATTGAACTTACTCTGTGATTCTCTCTTTTTGCCTTGTCATCCCCATTAAACTGACTTTTTTAAGACCTAGATAGAATTATCTTCCAGTTCATTTCTGTATTCCTGTTATCTGGTGGATAATAAACACTTGATACAACGTTTGATGAACAGAGCCATGTGCTAGGCACTGTGATCATTGTTGAGTAGTTAGTCCTTTATCTATACTATATTGATGTGTTTTTTAAAAGTATAGCAGGTTGACAACTTCATTTCCAAGAACTTTATCTATACTATATTGATGTGGGTTTTTTTTTTTTTTTTTTTTTTTTGGTGGAGGGGAGGTAATTAGGTCTGTTTATTTTTAGAGGAGGTACTGGGATTGAACCCAGGACCTTGTGCATGCTAAGCATACGCTCTACCACTTGAGCTACACCCTCCCCCCTTGATGTGTTTTTTTAAAGTATAGCAGGTTGACAGCTTGATTTTTAAGAACTTTTCTGTATCCAATATTATTTTTCTGGCCATAGAAATATTAAAATGTGCAGTTAGAAGGAGCTGTCCACCCATAATCGGTAATAAAGAGTGTCACACAGTTCTTTTAGCAGCAGCTGTCTGAACACCTGTAGGCTGAGTTCTCAAATGTACCACAAATTAAATCTGTTTATGTCAGAACTCATTCTCTTCCACTGCAAAGTGCTCTTTGTTCTCGGGATCCCAAGTCAGTTGATACTGCCATCCTTTTTGTAGATCATGTTAGAAATCTAGGCTTTCTACCAGACTTCACCCTGTTTCTCTTTCCCGTTAGGTCAGGAGACTTGCTCATCTGCTGTCATGTTTGAGCATACCTCTCCTTCCATTCCTATCATCACTGCCTAAGTTAAGGCTTCCTGTGGCTCTCATTAACAGTAGTCTCCTAATAATATCATTCATCCTTTCTTTTTCCCCTTTCACAAACTGATGTCAGAGTTATCCTTCTGAAATACAGATCTCATAAGGTAACTTATTTGAAAACCTTCAAGCTTTCATTTTGTAAGCAATCAGGAGCCATTACATTTTTTAGCATTTATCAGTCTTGATAATTTGGTCCCAGTCTCCTTTGTTGGTTTGATATTTCTCCATGAACCTATTTCCCAGGTACATCAGAATATTTGCCATTCTTCAGTGAAGTCTTTCTTGTCTTTTATACTTTTATAACTCTGTTCATACTGCATGGTATTTGCCACCGCCTAGGCTTCCACCAGTAATTTGTTAATGCAGCAAATGCTGTAAGGCTCATTTCAGGTATTCCTCTCTCAGTGAAATTTCCATAAGTTCCTTCAGATGGAATTGACTATTGTACTTTTGGGGGAACCAGGAGATTCTGTAGTTTTTAAGTATATTTTAATAGAATATGTGATAATTTAAAAGTTAGCTTCTTTATTCACTAAATATGAAGGCTAGAAAGGGCCTAGTTCATTTCAGTCCTATTGTAGCTGAGAAAATTAAAGAAAAAATAGTCACTTAAAGGACCTTCCCAAGGCTACATAGCTAACCTGTTGACGGAACTGGGACTGGAACCCAGCAACCTTCAGTGTTCTTTATACTGCATTTTGCTATACAAGTTAAACTACAAAATAATTGTGCTTTTACAGAAAGCAAATAAATAGAGCAATTTTTTTTTCCTTCTAGGTTTCAGTCTGAAAGAGAAAGTGGAGATCGAAATTTTGCAATAGGATATTACTTAAAAGAAAAAAAGGTTTTTAAATTTTTGTTTCTATTTCAGAAGTTTTTGCAAAATGCTCTTGAGTTAATACTATCAAGGTGTTAATCTCATTAAATCAGTTTGTATTTAGTAGTATTCAAATATTTAACTAGTTATATTAATGTAAATTTTGCCCAAGAGTTGGACCATTTTTTCAAAAAGTATGATGCTTGACTACTGATTACACTTGATTTTAAAAATTTAACTTGGTAACTTGGTTCATGAATTATGAATCAGTTTATCATTGTCAGTTAAACTAGTATCTAGAAATCTATATGTGATGTAATTTTGCTTTATTGTTTGTCTTAGATTTCGTGTTTGTACCCTTTGTGTGCTGTTTGGTTCTCAATTAGAATAAAACTTTTATGTACATTTTAAATTTACTCTTCATGTATCTTTTATTTATGTATATATATTTTTTCTGTGTGCCTATGTTTTTAATTGCCTTTATGTATTTTTCAGTGTTTTCCAGAAGGCACAGACATGGTTGGTATATTAGACTTCTATTTCCAGGTAATTTACTTTAACTGTATGAATTGTGTGTATAAATGGGTGTGTCACATTTTAAAGAATTTAGATGTCTCTGAAATCTTGGCTCTAGGCCAAGAAAAAATACATTTCCCATTGAATACTTTCCAAAAATCCTCGTGAAAGGTAATCTCATGTCTATATCTCCAAAAAAGAGTACGTCTCAGAATGTAACAGGGAAATGTGTTTTTCTGTAAAAACATTATATTTAGGAAGTGTGAAAAATAATGTACAGCTCCAGCAGTTGGCTTCTCTTTATTATAAACTGAGCTGTTCTCTTAGTTTTTAAGTTTTGTTTGGAGGAGTTATTTGTTTCTTTATCAGAAAGTTTATATTCATCATTTTAAAGCAGCAGTTTCTCAGTTTGTTCAGTTTGTTCCTTCAGTGTCACATAGTGGATTTTCTAGCAATTTAGAGGAGCTCTTCATATTCATAGGGGGAAGGGCCACTCGCATATTTATCTACTATGGTATTGAACTCAGTTTAAGATGTCCTTCCTGGACATCCCTCTCCCCCTCATATTTTCAGTTCAATTCATTCTTACCAATTTAATACCTTTGGTACCTCTGATGAATCTGTAATATGAAGCTACATAGTAATAAATTAATTATTGTTTGTTTCTGGTTTACCTTACATTTACCTGTTTTTACTTTTGAAGATTCTTTAATTTTAACCTTCTAGTAATCTTAAAGAATATGTAAGGAAAGTTGATAATGAAGTAGATTTTGATGGAAGTCCAGGTAACTGTTTGTCACCTGCCAATGTGAAGAACTATGAATTGAGAATCCATAGTCAATATAAAATCAAAGTCTAACCTGGCCGCATTTTAGCCATGTAACCTAGTTTCACTTACTGAGCCCTGGTTTCATTATGTAGCCTATGCTTGACCTAACTTCCTGCATTGCATCGGCAATAACATGAGATGTGTGTGAAATTCCTTTGAAACTATGAAGTGTTATGTGAAACATAGTGTCAGATTTACTTTTTATCCAGTAGCCTTTGTTTTTTCCCTAGCCAAGTGGAGTTCTTCTATGTTAAAGGTTTTTTTCCCCTTGGTATACATATTTAACTTTGGCTGTTATAGTTTAGGTGCTACTAATCTGCAAAATTTCTATACTTCAGGGCAAAAATCAAGAGACAGCCATGGAAGCCTTACTTGCTCTTTTGGAGAATGGCTGCATCTCATTGAACATCCATCAGGGTACCAGGAGAGTACTCTTAAATTGGGATTTGTCAAATTGGAAGTATATAACCTTATGACAAACAAAATTTTCGTTATAAATTATAAATTAGGAAATGGTCACTGGAATTTAAATCATTTCTGTTAGAAAGCCTTTCATAATTAAATCACATTTACTCTAAGTCTGCCACATGGGTCTGTATAGTAAGTAGATTCTGTAGTTCTGAAGAAATAGGGAAGGGGTTTTAATATAAATAGCAAAAGTGAAAGTGAGTCAAAAAGTGGCTCCTATTCAGTTTCAGTGGCTCCTAATTCACTATAGTTAACTAGTTTTCCTTATTGCTATTTCCAAACCCCTTTGTGCCTCTTATAGATCTTGAAATATGAGTAAGGAAAATTGTAAGTTGAGAACTGAAGTCTTTTCTTCCTCTGACCCCTTCCTACCCTCTCTTTCTCTTCCAAATTCCCCTCAGTTTTGGTTACTGTTAACAAAAATTAAAATAGAGCATTTATTTATTGTTTTAGTTTTATGGATAAACTTAGGTTTGGTGTGGTAAACTATTTCTGTTATTTTGATTATATTTAAATGCAAAAATTTCACCCTACATTGTACCTGGACATTACTTTTTTCATTATATCCAGCACTGATAGTCAATATCAAAAAAGTATTTGAATGTTAATAAATGGCTTAAAATGTAATATTTTGGTTTAGGCACACAGAGCATGCAGGGTGGAACTAGCTTAGATTTGTTTTCCCATAGTCCTTTGCATGTTGCTGTATGGGGATGCTGAGCTTTGTTATAGGCAAGGTGTCTTTTTTTTGTTTTATTCTTAAAAGTCACAATTTCTTGTGTAGATACTAACTGTCATAATACTGATGTATGTTGCTTTATCTTAAAAATAGATCATGGCTTTTTTTTCCCTGTCAAGTTAAAAATAATTATATTTGTGTATCCTACAGGAAACATTAATGTTTAAGCAAATTTGAATATTACATGAGGCAGTTAGAAATCTTAGTGCTTAGGAACTGGCTCTTTCTATCCTACTTCTGCCATTAAAAGACTGAATGATGGTGGGGTGGAGGGGAGGTGCGTATAGCTCAGTGGTAGAGTGCAAAAGTCCTGGATTCAATCCTTAGTACCTCCAATAAACAAACAAACCAACCTAATTACACCCCCCCACCCCCCCAAAAAAGACTGAATGGCTGGGCAAATTAGGATAAGCCTTAAAGGAGCTAGAACATTGTTTAAATTAAAAATCATTGTAATGTCATCAAGTTAATTAATATCCCTTTGGGAGAAAGATTTCAGTTCTGTATGAAGTACCAGACAAAATAGATTATCTTAGAAGTCAAATGTAATACTAAAAATAATGTGAACCTAAGTTTTCAGAATTTAGTTTTTTCTTCCTTTTAGCTGTGCTCCATTGAAGTAACTTGTGAATCAGCTAGTGTGATGGCTGCAACACTGGCTAATGGTGGTTTCTGCCCAATTACTGGTGAAAGAGTACTGAGCCCTGAAGCAGTTCGAAATACACTCAGTCTGATGCATTCCTGTGGCATGTATGATTTCTCAGGGCAGTTTGCTTTCCATGTAAGTAATTGGTTCATCTTAATTTCTCTGGCAGGAAACTAGTCTGGACTAGCTCTTTTAAAAATGCAGTTTGAACTTTGCTTCTAAAGCTGTACATTAATTTTTGAGAGACAGGCTTGTTTTCAAAGTTAATTTGTTACAGAATTCGTAAGGAATAGAGTTAAGCAGTCTTTGAGATGTTCTTAAGAACTTGAAGTTTAATTTATAGAACCTCATCACTTTTATTTTTAAGGCATTTCAGTGTACAAGCCTAGTGCATGCAGACTTTACTCTTAGTTGTTAATGTTTAGCATTATGGTGATTACATAACTCAGGAATCTTTTAAGTTCAGAAAAAGTGCTTAACTGTGATGTTTAACATCTTTGGTCACAGCCATAAGTATTTTAAAGGACTTAAAATATATTAAAGTTAATGTACTGTTGTGCATTTGCCATTTGTGAAATATCATAGACTTTTCTTATTTCATCCTGTGTCAAGTCATAATGTCCTAAAATTTGTTTTATTTTGAAAATTTTAAAACAGAAAAATAGATGCATTTAAGGTTACCCATTACTCAGCTTTAATAATTATCAGTACGTGTATACTGAAAAATTGTGCTCTACACTGGAATTTGACACATTGTAAAATGACTATAATTCAATGAAAAAATGTTAAAAAATTTACCAGTATGTGACAAATCTTGTTTCATCTATATTATACCTATTTCCCATACCCTTTTCACCGTTCAGTATGTAATTCTAAATGATAAACACTCTAAAAAACCCACAGCACCGTTATCATGTGTAAAAGTCTAAAAAGAATTTTAATCTTTAATAACATCAAAATATTTAGTCAGTGTTCAGATTATCTGGATTATCTTAAAAATTATTTTACAATTTGCTTCTCTTGGGTTGCATATAAGGGCCATACATTGTGCTTGGTTGTGTCTCTTAATTATTTTTTTTTTAATCTTTAGTCTCCACCTTCACCTCTTTCTTCTTCTTATTTTTGGTTGGAAAAACTGGGTTATTTTTCCTGTACAGTTTCTCAGAGTCTAGATTTTCTTTATTATGTCCCTTCCATTTTCCCTTCTATTACCTGTAAACTGGTAGGTCCCATTCAGGTGATTATTTTGTTTTGCTTCGTTTTGTGCAAGAGTGCTTCTGGTGAGAGGTACTCAGTGTCTGAATATTAGTAAGCCATTAATGAACACTGTCCTGATGATATTAATTTTGTCTTTTACTATAATTATTGTCAAGTTTTATATAATGTAAACTTAAATGTTTTAAAGAGGCTTAATTTGAAATAGTACCATCTTATCTCTATCCTTTAGAATTTCTCTGCCAGTATACCACAGAGAATCTTTTAGTAAGATATAATTTCTCATTGTTTTTAGTCATAAAATATTTTTTGAAAATAACTTTTAATATTTAAAAGCAATACCTGTTTATTATAGAACAATTAGAAAATATAGTCAAAAGTCAAAATATAGTCAAAATAAATGCATTACTCCTCCATTTAGATGTAATCTCCTTTAATTCCTTAGAATGTATCTTTCAAAATTTTTTCTTTATTTAAATACATTCCAACTGTTTTATAACTGTCTTTTCACTTACTATATTTTAAACATGTTTACAAATACTTACCTACAACATTTTTAATGTTGGAACTCTGCTGTTTGAATAGATACCATAATTTTTTAACCGGTCCCTTGTTGGACGTAACTTCTCTTATTTTAAAATGTTAACACAAATATCCTTTTTTCAAATTACTTTCAGGTTGGTCTTCCTGCCAAATCTGGAGTTGCTGGGGGCATTCTTTTAGTTGTCCCCAATGTCATGGGCATGATGTGCTGGTCTCCTCCTCTGGACAAAATGGGCAATAGTGTTAAGGGAATTCACTTCTGTCATGTAAGCATGTTTTCTTAATGAGAATAATGATCATATAAGTTGAGCCATCTGTTAATTCTACTTTTTTACTTACTTCCCTAGTTTATTGATTGTTGGCACTCTGACTGCCAGTTACTTGGTAGCCTTGGAAGTGTTCACAGAGGAGCTTTAAGTTACTACTACCAGAGAGCTCCCATATAGTCATCCTCACAGAAAATTACATTTGTTTTATGCTTATATTTTAATTATTATGGTTATAATTTGTTTTCAGTTTCCAAAAGCTCAGAAAAATATGAAGATTATTATAGTTTATAGTATGAACTTTAATCTGCATGACTGAATACCTTTATGCATTAAACTACCTTTGAAAGTCTGGGGTTTGTTTTTTTGTTATTGTTGTTTGTTTTTGTTTTTTTAGGAAATAAGTACTATAATTTAAAAGCATTACTACTATTAATTAGTTCAGTATTTTATGTTGTGACCTAAGTTTTGCTAACATTCTGTCTTCTGATTTTATTTACACTTACTACTTTCCTAGAATATTCACTACCGTAATTTTTCCTGCAGACTTTCTCAATTAAAATTCCAATTTATTTTTCATTTTCTTATGTTTTACAAAAGCCAGAGAATGACATTGGATTCCTTAAAGACTATAATAGTTTGTAACCAGAATATTTCTTTGTTTTTGTGATACTATATAGTTATTTCATACAAGAATTCTTTCATGTGGACTGTTACTATAATGCCCATTTTATAGAAAATGAAAATTAAACAACTTGAGTGGCTGAGCTCTAGAGTCATGCTAGTAAGCAGTGTTTTCAAAATTTGTATCGATGTCTTATTCTGATTTCAGCCCTCCTCTTGGTGCATCATGCTGCTTTGTTAAACATGCAGTGGTGTTTTACGTGACGTAGTAATTAATTTGACAGCATTAGTGTAATGTGTTAGAATATGAAAAGACAATAGCCAGTGACTAGCCAATTTCTTATACCTGTTCTATTTATTTACAGGATCTTGTTTCTCTGTGTAATTTCCATAACTATGATAATTTGCGACACTTTGCAAAAAAACTTGATCCTCGAAGAGAAGGTGGTGATCAAAGGGTAAGCAAAATTCTTATTTAGATTATTATATAATTTTTTTAAGAAAGAGAAAATAATGTTCACCAGTTTAAATAAAACATGGTTTAATTGTTAGTGGCCTTATGTCTTTACTAATATCAAATGAGTGTAAAGAAATTGTTGACATTTTCATCCTGGACCAGTAGTACATAGATATTAAATATGGCTGTTTTATTTAAATTGAAACTGGTTAGCCTAGGAGTAGGGGTTCCTTCCTTCCCCCATTTTTCGGCTATTTTAAGCAATATTTTTAAGAATTGATTCTATTAAAAGAAGACACCTTGGAAAGTGCTACATGCTATAAAGAAAAAGCCTGTTTTTACTCTTTATATTTGTCAGCTATTGTCTTAAATTGTAGTTTATTCTGATGTGGATGGATTTGTAGATGGGAAAGGGATTTTAGTATTAGTGAGAGACCTTACAAAGCTTTATAATGTTTTATAGGCCACTGTAGATGAAATATTTTTCTATAAAAAATGTTTAATGCAATATTCCTGATTCTGTTATTTTAAAGTAATATTTGTTTATTATCAGTATGTTTGACTTCATGCTTTTGCACATACATATATATACTTTAAGGAGTCAGGACTTAAATTTCAGGAACAAGATTTTTTTTGTCTTCATTGTTCACTGGACTAAGGGACTTGTTTTGAATTTAAATTCCTTTGCATCCCATGTGGAAAATGTTGAGAGTAAACTTACCTAATTAGACTTGAAGCTAATATGTATAAAGCAGTTAAAAGTAGAAAATATTTTTAATAGGTACTAAGTAAATTTTCCTATCGTTCCAATCAAAGTAACTTCTAATAATGTATGAGAATTATGCAAAGCCAACAAAATAGAAACTTCCATGGGAGTCAACACAAGTAACATGGAGCAAAACATCAGATGGTGGTGGGTGAAAATGTTAACAGACTTTAATAACATTCATTGAAAAATACCGTTTTATAGCTTGGACCTTTCTTCACTCAAGTGCACTAATAAATTATGTATGTTGCTTGAACAACTAGCATTCCTTTGGACCATTGGACTATGAAAGTCTCCAACAAGAACTTGCTTTAAAAGAGACAGTATGGAAAAAAGTGTCACCTGAGTCAAATGAGGACATCTCTACAACTGTAGTGTATAGAATGGAAAGTCTGGGAGAGAAAAGCTAAAGAAATGGGTTCTAGTTTCAGAATGTTCTTCATTTAACCTTTCAAACATCTTTAGTTTTTTGCATACTATATTTATTTGAGTTTTTTGTGTTCTCAACCTTGGGTGATGGAGCCATAGAGCTTTTTCTTTTAATCTTTGTATAAAGTTAATAGATTAAAAAATGAATTTGTCAGTCTTTTAAAAAGTATTTATAAGTAAATAAGGCAAATTTGCTTTATTTTTTAAAAATGAAGAAAGGAAAAATTTCCTTTAAATTTTTCTTGATGTAGTTAAAAATTTAATTATATAGTAGTCTGATAGTCCCAATTTAAAATAGTAACAGGAATTTGTGATTTCTTAGTTCTGAAACCCACACATTGAACTCATAAATTTCACCACATTTTGTTTTTTTCTTTTCCAGTTTTAAAACTGACATATCTGTAGTAGCAATAGAAAGTATTTCTCTGCTAAATATAAACCTAAAAAGGCAAAGTAATGAATTCTAAATTATTTAATAGAGCAGTAGATTATAAAATTAGCTTAAATTAACATTTTATGCCATTTTTAGTGATAGATTGGCATTTTCTTGTTTGTTTTAAATTTTAAAAAATTCACTGAAAATGTTATCAAACACTTTAAAATATAAGTCCTGTTTTTGCTTTTTCACTTTGCAACTCCTCTGTTCTGTCAGAATTGTCATGTACAGGAGTGTCTTATGTTATTAAAACATTCCGGCCAAAGAATTTCAGATGTAAGATAATGACATGTTTCACTGTTAAAAAGCTATAATGGTTACTCAGAAGAAGCAACAGTGAGTGTCTTCAAGTGAAGTGTTTACCTGAACAATTTTATTTTCGTAATATCCACATAATTTTTCCTGTTATATTTAAGTATGAATGGTGAATCTTGATTTTTAGCCTTTAATAATTTTATTATCATAATAATTTGACAAATGCTAATGAATCTTTTATGATAAATTATAATAACGCCTCATAAAGTTTGTTCTATTTGAACTCTTAGAGTACTTAGGAAATGAATTCAGTCTGAAGGTAGTAAGTATGCTTCGAAGATATCTGTTAGATCTGAATCCTTTTGTTCGATTATAAAAATGCAATATTGAGAATCAAAACTTGTTTTTAAAAGGACTGTAGGTTCTACACAACCTAATTTCAAATAATTCACAATGTTTAAAGTCTGTCTTGGCAAAGTAATTGGAAAATTCTGTAGGACCTATTCACACTTCTTCCTTCCTCCGTATACCTCTTTGGTTTTCCCCACAGTTCCCCACAGCTTCAGGACTTGGGAGGGGCAGGAGTGAGGTCAAAGAGGAGGGCTTGATAGTTTCTTATAGCATCATGGCATACATGTGGTAGGGTAAAGTCTGTAAAAGTAATTATCGTGTAGCAAAAAAGATTTTACTGGATGATTTAACTGCTAGTGCAAATACAGATATAGAAAATCTTGATTAGATGATATTTTGAGTTTGGGAACTATGAAATTAGGAAAAGAAGTTCCCTCCCAAAGTTGTCGGTCAAAAGCCTTTGGGGTGTAATTGAAGTATTAAACATATATTTAAATAATTGTATGTTAAGTTTTAGGGGAGATTACCAAGGATTTTATGACTACCTGAATGTTCCTCTAATGAACAGATGCAAATCCTAGCTGGATGCTCCTGGCTTGTACAGGAGAGCGGTGTGTCCGAAGCCCTCACCTCTGCCATACCTTCACACCCTGTTATTTGTATTAGTTTCACAGAGCCCTTTGTGGTTCAGGGAACTGAATGTCTTAACTGAGAGTTCGCAAAAAAGGCTTTTTTTTCCTATGACCTAATTTTTACATCTTACTATTTTATTTGGAGGTAGATTTTACTTTATAAAATGAAATTTTAGTATTTCATATTATATCCATATTTGTGTAGGTTTCAAAATTATGTTATTAATTTGTGAACTTACTATGTTGATAAGGCTTAAATGCCTACTTACCAATGAAGTAGGTTTATCTAGGCTACTGTGTTTATAGAGTTTTGTTAAGAATGAGTAGCCAGAAATTTTTGTAGGAAGGTGTAAATGGAAGAAGGAAAGCATTGTGAATAGGCCTCCAAACTTTAAAAAAAAAAAAAGGAAAATCTTTGCCAGATTTAAAGACATTATTTTGATTCTTTCAGTATTTTAAATATCTTTTCAAATGAAGTTCTTGAAAAGTACCCAGCATTGTTGGATTTAATGTTTTATGCCATTACTGATTCTTGATATTCAAGCATTTAGAAGTTAGCATATTTGTTTATCTTTTGTTCCCATCATTAACATTTCATTTGAAATGCATATCCTTTCTGAAATACTTTTATTTTTAGCATAAATGTTGTGCATTTTATCTTAGTGTTTGGATTAAAACATTTGTGTTATTTAGCTTTCTTTTATTTGCTTTGTATATTAATGTACGTTTTATTTTCCAGTATGCCTACTTTTTGTATTGTACAATAAATTTATTTTAAGCTGATTTTATTGTTTTTTTTTTTTGATGAAAGCATATCTAGCATTTTAAGTACAACAAGATAGTTGGAATTTTAACCTAAAGAATCATCCTTTATGAAAAGACTATTAAAAATACTTTATATTTTTAGTTAATTCTGAGGCTGCAGTGAAGAAAAACTAGAAACACTGAAGAGATTCCTTTGAGTCTTTTTTTTTTTTTTAAAGAAGTGTAACATTGGTGGGGGTTTTTGGCGGGGAGGACGTTTTGGTTGTACTAGAAGTATTTGAATAAAGACTATTCTCCCAATTTTTTTTTTTTTGTTGTTTTTCCATTTGACAACTTAAAAAAAAACTATCCTATGTGCCAGGTTCTTTCTGCTTTCGAGGAAGAATATCACTGATTCACTATGTGACTGTTGTTTTATCTGTTTTCTAGAGTAGGAAAAACATTGCTAAATCAGATAAAGAGAATGAATTGCTTTAGAATAGAACTGTCAATCTCAGTAGAATTTATACTGAGTAAAATAACTATGCATTTGAGATTCACTTTAACTGCTTTTTTAAGGAATTTGATTTTCAGAAGGAACTTAGTATATGTCTATAGCATGGTCTAAATTATACCTAGATTCCATATGTTGTAGGTCAAATACAGTACTTTAAATTTTGTTTGATGAAATCTACCATTCGTATGCAGAGAAGATGTCCCAAATATATTGTGGAAGTTTTTAAAACTATTTGAAGGAGAAATATTGTTGTTTACAGGAATTTGTATTTATCTGTGGGATTTTTTTCATAACATTCCTTTGGGACTAGTAAATAAGGTGTTCCATTGTCATGGTGTATTCAATATATGTAAGCTTATGATCACTTTTTAAAGATCATTTGGGGTTGTTTTTGTTGTTGATGTTTTTAATCCATTTGAAAGAGAGAGGTGACTCAAAGAGCTTGGTGATCTTATCTAACAGTACAGAGTTTCATAGGCATGTATGTGTGTAGAAAGAACCACTGACATATACTGATATGTCAGCCTGTATCCTGAAATTTATATATCGTGTGTGTTGTGTGTATATATATATGTGTTTGCATGTACATCTAATATATGTCAATCTGTCTTTCGGTTTATCTGTCTCTGTTTATCCATCCATCCATCCATCCATCCATATTCTGAAAATCAGCAGCAGCTATTTCTACGTAGTGTGTCATGTATAAATGCTTCATTGATCTATTCCAAGTTTTGTTATAAGAGAACTTCGAACATTTTGGCTGCCCCAGAATTTATAAAATATGACATAGTTTACTTGTTCAATTTACCTTTAAAGATTTGTGGTTTCTGCTTTGCTCCCATTCACTACCAGCACTGTCAGGGTAGGAGAATTTAGGATGTGGGAGAACTCCACAAAAGGGAAAGCAAGAACATCAGGTTTCATCTGGAAGCTGACTTTAAAGTAGTTTCCGAAATGACTGTTTAGAAGGATTGTATTGAACTTAAAATAATGTACTTCTCAGTTTGAACAGTTAACCATATGGAATAGTTTTATTCTAAAAAAAAAAAATTGTGCACGATTTTTAGTTTTCAGAATCTAATTTGCTATTCATTTGTAAAAAAAATTTGTTTTTTCTCCTTGATGGTCTCGAAAATGCTAAAATGCATTTAAAAAAAGTAACATGCTTTCTGTCTAATTCCTTCTTTACCATTTTATATTAAATATAATGTTTAATTAAAACCAGATGTTGGAGATATGGCTTGTTATGATGCATCATGGCCCAACTCTTCAGATTTTTACTTAGATTTATTCAGAATAGACTTGAATTTGGTCCATTTACTGTCATGGATTTCACGTCCAAAATTATACATGAACATACATTCAAGTATATCAAGTTCAGTCACTTAAAAAAAATAGGCAAGTAATGATCCTTTGTGCCAACTGCTTTGATGAGCTCTATAAGCAGTCCAGTATGGAGGCTTCATAGGAAGGAGTAATGCAATGAAAATTTCTGGCTATTGATCTCATAGTGTTGTTACTGTTATTAGACTTTTAACTCTAAATCTCATTTTGAGTTAAAATTTGGAAATAGTTTAGTTAAAATCTCAGTGATAATGAACAATTTGGTGAACTTATGTTTAAGCCAAATTTGAATATCTGATTTTCCTGGGCATAGCGTTATTAAAAAGAAAGATTTTTATTTCATTAAGCATTTGCCTTGCTGGAATATTTTCAATTCTAATGGCTCAGATGGTTGAAATTATCTATTTGGAGGGCTTAGCTTTTGGAAGGAAAAATTCTTACCTGAAATAATACTAAATGTCTGTTTTAATATTTCTGTGATTTTTGTTTATATAATGAAAATCTCCTCTGCCCAGCAATTCCACTTGGAACTCATGATTTTAATTCATAGTCTGTAAACAGGTAAAGAATTTGTTTTATTTATTTATTTATTTAGTTTTATAGTTAGGTTTTTTTTTTTTTTGTATTGAGTTAGTATACAATGTTGTGTCAATTTCTGGTGTAGAGCACAGTTTTTCAGTCATACATAAATATACATATATTCATTTTCATATTCTTTTCACCATGAGCTACCGCAAGATCTTGTGTATATTTCCCTGTATATTTTTATACAGTATAAACTCGTTTATTCTATATATACCTGTCAGTATCTATTAATCTCAAACTCCCAGTCTGTCCCTACCCAGCCCCCCCCCCCCCGGCAACTACAAGTTTGTATGAATTTGTTTTATTTTTAAAGCATAGTTCAACCTTTCTAGATCTTTGTTGTTTTTTCATTTACCATAATCTTGGAATTTATTGGAATCACTTGAATGTGCTGGAAAGTAATCTTAAAGGTTATCTGGTGCAAACTCCTATTCCTCCCAACTGTCTTCCAGATAGCACCTTGCTTTCTCAATTAGCATTTTTTTCCCTCTTTTTTGATGGAGTTGGTCTGTTTTATGTTTTGTTTGGACAACCTTTTGTTTCTTGGTTGTTTATTTTTGTTGAGAAGCGTAATTGGCAGTCCTAGTTAATAGGGCTAAGTTATTTGGCAGACTAATCGTCCCATCAGTGTTTATTAAAGTTACTTAATTGTGTTTTTCCAGTATATAGTTATATGCCACATTTCTAAAGACTAATAAAGGTAGAAGTGAGTGTCTCAATTATACAGTAGTTCTAAAAATGAAACATTACCCTAGAACCTTTGAAAGAGCAGCAGAAATGTGACTCTAAAAATAAATATTGTACCATTGGCTTTTTAAAATAAATTCCTTTGGGGTTAGGCTAAATAAGTAAAAATATTTTAAATAACAGAAACTTATTGGAGTTCTAAACAGTCGTTTCCTGGGAAAAAATTTTCTTTTTCTTTGTGAATTAGCTTTTCCCAACACATACCATGCAGAATATCTAGTTACTTCCATTGTTTTTATTTTCAATATTTGGATCTTTGAGTAGCTTCAGAATAAGGCTCCTTGTTTGTCTGTTTAGTACTCTATTGTGTATATTGTCTTCAGTACAAATATTTTTTCATAGTTCTGGGATTTTTATTTTTTATTTATGAAAGGAATGAATATTGCTGTTCTTGAAATGCATTAATTTTCAAAAGACTTAGTTGAATTAAATGTTGAAACTTGAATATTATTACTCTGAAAAGGAAATAGTGATTTCTCCTCAAAATCTAAACTTATTTAGGAAGCTTTTCTCCGACAAGTTTGTGAAGATGAGAATCTGAACATTTAAGAGACTGGCTCTTATTCAATATAAGTTATGTTGCTTTCACATTATACCTGTTAAAATAGAATGATGTTAAAATATTAAAATAAATTATGCAAATATAACTATTCATGTTTCGACCAGTCCATTGTGAAATCGAAATTAAAATCATGATCTTCAGCCCCTTGTTAAACAACTTAGGTTAAAATTACTAGTTGTCATTATTCTGCGTGTGTCTTTCATGAATCATTGCTAAGGACAATTACAATTTGTCCTTTGAGGGGATAACATAAAACTTAAGTCTTTTTTCCATTTAATGAGATTAATGATGTTGTAGAAAACTATGGTATAAATTATTAATTGAGTTATATCCAAGGTCTATTGTTTTGTTCTTTCTCACAGTCACACAAAATGTAAAGATCCTAATTGAAAAACTCACAAATCTATTAATTTTGAATATTCTTTCTTTTCTATCCTTTCCTATCATAATTCATTTTTTGCTGAACATGAATTTTTAAAGTTATATCAAAGTTGCTCATAAAGTGGATTTTCATTTTCAAATCTTTATACTGCTGATATGTTCATTTCCAAATCTTTTAGTGTTGTTGACATTTGCCACTCTTTTATTTTCTTTGAAAGTTTTTATTAAGCCCATAAGTGTTAGAGTCTAAACTTCTTTTTTAAAATATAATATAGCTTATTGTTGATAATTTATTTTACAATCAATGTTGAATGCATGTATCTGTGGGTCAAGGTCTATACACAAGATTTATAATTTAAATAAAGAGATGAACCAAGTAATACTGTTTCTGCTTTGAATTGAAATGAATAAATGTTACATTTCCTGCAAAATAGAACTTCTTTGACATCCTTTGGTGAAATTGCAAGACAAGTGATTTTATTAAAATTCTGTGGTGACTAATAGTATTAACCCTCTTTAATCATACCAATAAAATATTCCTGGTTTACTGTCTCTTCTTTTTACCTGAAAGAGAAATTTTAGGGGATGGTTTTTAGGAGGAGGAGAAGTAGAGCTTAACCTTCTATTACCTGCTTGTGAAATGTTTCAGCTAAAACATGCTGTTAAAAAAGACATTGTATGACATTTTTTCTTTTTCACCTGAAGGAGAAACAAAGGAGAAAAAGCTAATATGCTGTGTTTTTAGCCAAGTAATAAAAATTTGAGGAGCTATAATTTTTATTTTGTCTCTGTTGTACAGTTTTATTTTACATTCACCATGTATGTCTGTCACATAGAACCATCACTGTTGTTTATTTGGCTATCTCTTATATGTTGGGCTTTGTCATGTAATGATCTACTTGTGTGTTAGTGCATTTACCTTGTAGGTAGGGACTTCTGGATAGAGGGCTGCTATTCTTTGCATATTGTGTTTTGTTGTTTTTGCAAAAATTCTTACTCAGTGCCATTGTGAGGCTTAGAACTTTGTGTTAAGAACTTGGGATCTTCTGCAAAAACTCTTAATAGATTGAAACTTTGATTTACTTTGTGTTTTCTGGACTTAAATAGCATCGATGAGTGCTGGGCAGTTGGACATAGGATAGGATTCGGGTGGGTAGCTTGATGTGGTATAATACCATGGGCATGAGCTTCTGAGTTTTGTTTTGTTTTGCTTTGCTTTGCTTTTCCCTATTTACACACAAACATGCCCACAGCGTTCAGGCAGTATGTTAGGTGTTGGAGATGCCGCTCTAAAACAAAGAGGCAAGTTCCCCTCCTTTTCCACCCTGGAGGGGTGGGGGGCTGGGGTTACAATCATCTGTAGAAACAGCGAGGCTGCCTCAGTTCTATAACTCTAAGACTAACAGTGGCAAGTTTTCTGTGCCATATATCAGCAAGCAGTAAATATTACTGGCATCTAAACATCCTTGGGACTCCTGGATCAAATTTAAAAATTTCAATTTCATAAATTGTATGTTTGGCTCACTTAATTCCACGTAGCTAGAGGTTCAAAAGTATGTCATTGTTTAGTATTAAGCTTCATGTTGACTGTTCATGGCAACAATGTAGATGTTCAGCAGAAAATATCACTAGGAGAAAGGACTGAGTCAGACTATGAAGTAATAACCAATGTGCCACCTTCCTTTTTAGAAAAGTCTGCAATTAGCTTTCTTCATTGAGTAGTTGCTGGACCAAATACACAAAAGCAAATAGGTTTTACAGGACTTGGTGCCAGATCCAATGACTGTATTGTAATTTATTTTGCCCTAGACAACTTCTTTTGCAGAGAGGCAAGGGAAAGGAAGCAATGCGATACTACCAGAAAAGTTACAAAATGTTTTACAAAAACATAAACAATAGGTGCAAAAGGTCATTCATTTGTTCATTTGTCTTCATGCAGCATTTACAGAGCACGTACTACAAGCCAGGAACTATTGTATGTTCTGGGCAAGATCATGGGAGACGTTACCTCATGGACCACACATCCTGGGAGTCAACATAGAAAATAGCAGCCTAGAGAAGTAAATAAATAAGATAGTTTCAAATAGTGTTAATATCTACAAGAAAATGAACTTATGTCACTGATCTACCTTAACTTAGAAATCTCAAACTTAAGCAGGCACCAAAAACAAAAACAAAAACAAAAACAAAGGCTAACTTAGGTACTTCAGTCTCTATCATTAAATAGTAAATTGCTGAACCAGGAAAAAGCCTTCCTCAGCTGGGTTCTTTGAGGTGATGACCACCTGGACCACGTGACTCATTCATTGATGAGAATATTATTTATCTCTTTTGGAATGTTAAAATTACAAGTTTTTTGAAGTATAAGAAACAGAAAAGGACTTTAAGAAATGATACTGGTGGTAACAGCCCATTTACTAAGTTTCTACCTGATTCTGAGTAGGCTTTTTAATGTTCTAAAAGTTGGTTTGGGGGCTCAAGCAAAATCTTTTAAAATTTAGTGTCTTATATTCATGGAAACATTATTGGATGTATATACAGTTGAACCTTGAACAACACAGGTGTTAGGGACTCCGATGTCCCCCCCCCCAGTCAACTTTACAGTAAGCCCTCTATATCCTTGGTTCCACATCTGTGGATTCAGCCAATGGTGGATTGTGTAATACTGTAGTATATAGTTATTGGGAAAAACCATATAAGTTGACCCATGCAGTTCAAACCCGTGTCATTCAAGCATCAATTGTATGTTTTTTTCATCCATTTTTCCCACCCTTCACCACTACCTCTTGTAACCACCAATCTCTTCTATATCTTTGAGCTTGTCTTTTTGTTTTTAGATTTCCAAATATGAGAGAGATCATACAGTATTTTGTCTTTCTGTGTCTGACTTGTTTCACTTAGTGTAATGCCCTTGAAGTTCATCTATGACAATACTTCATAAATGGCAATATTTCACTTTTTATGGCTGAATAATACTCCTGTGTGTGTGTGTGTGTGTGTGTGTGTGTGTGTGTATAGATCTCACAAATGCAGCAGTGAACATATCTTTTCAAGTTAGTGTTTTTATTTTCTCTAATAAATACCCAGAAGTGGGATTGCTGGATCATATGGTAGTTCTGTTTTTAAATTTTTTGAGTAACCTTTGTACTGTTTTCTAATGCCATCAATTTTAATTACTATAAGTTTGTAATGTAGTTTGACATCAGGGAGTGTGATGCGTCTACCTTTGTTTTTCTTTTTCAAGATTGTTTTAGCTATTGGGGTCTTTTTTTGTTCCATACAAATTTTGGAATTCTTTTTTTCTATTTCTGTGAAAAATATCATTGGACTTTTTATAGGGATTGCATTGAATCTGTGTGTTACTTTGGGTAGCATAGACATTGTGACAGTATTCCAGTCCATGAGCAGGAAATATTTTTCTGTTTGTGACTTTTTCTGTTTCTTTCATTAATGTCTTGTAGTTTTCACTGCATAGGTCTTTTTGCTCCTTGGTTAAATTTATTATTAGATGTTGTATTCTTTTTGCTGCATTGCAAATGGGTTTTTTTCCCTTAATTTCTCTTGGTAGTTTATTAGTGTATAGAAATGCAACAGATTTTTG
Organism: Vicugna pacos; assembly: GCF_048564905.1. Lineage (NCBI taxonomy): Eukaryota > Metazoa > Chordata > Mammalia > Artiodactyla > Camelidae > Vicugna > Vicugna pacos. The sequence goes on along the minus strand of NC_132991.1, from coordinate 77,327,311 downwards.
TGTATTGATTTTACTGAATTCATTTGTCCTAACAGTTTTTTGATGGAGCCTTTAGAGTTTTCCATTTATAAAATCATGTCATCTGCAAATAATGACAGTTTTACTTTTTCCTTTCCAATTTGGATTTCTCTTATTTATTTTTATTGTGTGATTGCTGTGTGTAGGACTTCCAATACTCTGTTGAATAAAAATGATGAGAGTTGGCATGCTGTTCTGTTCCTGATCTTAGAGGAAAAGATCTTTCAGCTTTTCACCATTAAATATGATGTTCACTGTGGACTTAGCATATATGGCCTTTATTATGTGAGGTACATTCCCTCTATACCCACTTTGTTGAGAGTTTTTATCATAAATGAATGTTGAAGTTTGTCAGATGCTTTTTCTGTGTCTATTGAAATGATCGTATGATTTTTATCTTTCATTTTGTTAATTTGGTGTATCTCATTGACTGATTTGTGGATGTTGAACCATCCTTGCATCCCTGGAATAAATCCTACTTGATCGTGGTATATGATCCTTTTAATGAATTGCTGAATTCGGTTTGCTAATATCTTGTTAAGAATTTTTGCATCTATGTTTGTTAGGTATGTGGGCCTATAATTTTCTTTTTTGTGTGTGTGATATCTTTATCTGGTTTTGGAATCAGAGTGATGGTGGCCTTGTAAAATGAGTTTGGAAGAGTTCCTCCCTTTCCAGATACAGAAGAGGCATTTTTCAGTCCTTTTGTTTGCTTTCTCTAAATGTCCATTAGCTACACTCAATTTATTAAAACCTTTATAAATCCTGACTTTTCATAGAGCTCAAAGTTAGGGGTTTTCATTAATCCTATTTATTTGTAACAGTTCTATGACCTAAAACTTTATTATCCCAAAATGAGTGTGTCATTGTTCACATTTGCACTTGTTTTTGGATAAAAATTTTTTTGGTAACCTACAGAACTGGATTGATTCGGTGATGAAAAGATGAAACAGTCTGTCCTCATCTAGAGCTATTTACAGTTGTCCTTGTATACTTTTGACTTTTAGTTTAATGATGATGTTAAATATAAGCAAAATCACAAAAATATCCCATGTATACTGGACTGTGAAGAAACACAATTCTGCTATTAAAATGTATCTAAAAAATAACTTCTGCCTGTCCCAATGCCCTTATTTGGCAGGTTAGCAGTAAATGTATGCATTTTCCACGTGTTCTCCTTTTCTTCCAGAATTGTTTTTGTAATGTAGAATGATCCAAGAGTGGTCAAATAGTCCATTTTGTCTATAAAGTTGTTTTCTCACTTTTGTGGCTGTAAGAAAGTAACCAAGACGTTTCTGGTCTCTAGGTTTCCACTTCAGTATTGTGCTGTTGTACTTAGTTGTACTCTGTTGTACTTAGTTACCAATTTTTCAACCCCTCTGTGTACCAGGAATTTTGTTTTCTTCCTGTATGTGTTTTCTCCTCTTTTCTGGTGCTATATGTAGGTCCCCCACCAATGTCCAAGATTAGATCCCTCTATATAAATAAATAGATATATAAAACCTTCAAAATTATTTTTCCTTTCTTTCTGTTAAGAACCAGTTATCCCTCAGTATTTATTAATTTTTGTTTAAACAGCATGCTAACAATTAGTGCAAGATATTTAGCCTATTTCATTTGATGGAGTGGCTCAGATTTTATATAAATTAACCTTAGCATTATTATTCATTCATGAATTAGTTCTTCATTCAAGCAATATATATATATATATTATTGTCTATGATGTGCCAGAAACTTCAAAGTGTTTAGGATGTGCAGTGGTTAATGATTCAGCTCTTGGTGTTTATAATGTAAAGAGGTCTGCAGATATTGAATAAATAATTACTAAAGTAATTAAATGGTGATAAGTGATTTGTTCATACTAATACATGTACATGAGTTCATTTTAACTGTTGTAAGGGAGATGAAATGATATAAACTGTATGATACCATTTTTATATACCCTTAACAGACTTTATGAGACAAGTATACAGTGTGGTTAAAGTATAAGAACATGCAGGCCAGTCTTCACTACAGCTGAGCTCTTGGAAGAAAGGGAGTGGATACAGGGGGAATATTTAGCTATATGTTTAATATTTTATTTACTTAGAAAATTCTAAGCAAATATGATGGTAATAAATGGTAGGAAAGTACAGAATGCTGGGAGAGGGTATAACAAGAAGACCTCATTTTATCAGTGAATAGGTGTGGTGAATTTTCCATGAAAGGTGATAGTTAAATTTTGAATGAGTTAGAGGAAGGGTGGAGTAGGACTGATAGGATAGCCTGGCTTGAATTCCCCAGGACAGGAAGGAGTTCAGTACATTTGAGAAGGTGAAAGAAAGCAAATGTGACGAGAGAAGAGTGAGGCAAGGTAAATGGAGACTGGATGAGTTTTAGAGAGAAGATCACATTATGTAGGGTAGGCTTGCTCATATTTTAATGTGCATCCTAATTGTTAGTGTGCTGTAATTTTAGAGTGGAGATTCGTAAAGCCCAGCCCCAAAGATTGATTTTAAAATCTGCATGTTTAATAAGCACCCTGGGTGTTTCTGCTGCTGGTAGTCCACTGAACATAGTTTGGGAAATATTTAGGTACGGTTTTATATGCCATGTCAAGAGTTTTAGACTATTCAAAGTGCAACTGGAAACTTGGAGGCTTTTAAGAAGAGGAATAACATGATTTGGTTTTTAAACACTGCTCTGTGGAGGACAGATTAGAGGGAGACTAAAGTTGAAGTTCTGGGTCTGAAATGAGATACAGTGGCTTAGAATAGGGTTTCAAGGTGCGAAAAGTAAACAGATGTGAGTTAAAGAGATGAAATTGGTAGCACTTGGTAATAGTATTTGGTGGGTGAAAAAGTATGAGATACCAAGTTGACTACCAGGTTTTTGGTGGGAACAATAGAGCAGGTGCACCTGCATTTACTATGATAAACACTGGAGAAGCAAACCTTGAAAGTGCAGAAAGAAATTAATTTTGATTGTAACAATTAAGAGTCTGCTTGACTGTTGATAATTAATAAACAGTGATTTAGACAAATGGGACTATTTTTCTAATATAACAAGTCTAGGATAGACAATCCAGGATGAGTGCCATCAGTAAGGTACGCTTCTGCTCCAGCCAGCCTTATTGTGTGTGTGTTAGACTTCATGTCTGTCGCCTGGTAGCTGCATGATAGCGGTTCCACTTTTGGCCTCACTTGTATGATCGAAGTGGAAGAAGAAATAGTGACACCTAAATCAGGTAAAAGAAGTTTCCCAGAAGCCCATCAGACACTCAGATGTAAGGGAATTGAGGGAAATATATTTCAGTTGGGCACATTACTACCCCTAACAAATAGAGATTCCAGTAGCATGGACAGGGGTAGGGAATGGATAATGGGGTAGGCAGTTAACAATGTGTGAAAGCTAATGTCTTTTTGACATGTCTATATATGTGAGATATTTAAGTAGTGACGTTCACTAAGTGTCAATTTACAGGCCTAGAATTCAGGAGAGAGGTCTAAGCTGGAGATAGAATTTTGTGAGTGGTCAGCATGGAGAGATGATTCAAAGCTGTGGAGAGGTATGTGAGATTGCCCCAGGAGACAGTGTGGAATGAGAAGGAATCCTAAGGAACTCCATTTTAAAAGTAGGATAGAGAAGTAGGGCTCTTACTTAGGAAAAATGGCCAGAGAAGAGAAAATCCAGTATAGTATAGTATCAGAAGTCAAGGAAAGAGTATTTGAGGAAGTTTTGAACAATCAGTTGTACCAAAGCAGTTAACTGTTAAGATGAGGAGTGTCCGTTTACATGATGTCCTTCCTAATTTTCTTTCTTTTGTTATTAAAATACCTTTTTATTTAGTAAATGATAATAGTAGATGGTAAAGTTGTCTCTATTGTTTGCACTCAGAAAATAAAATATTTGTAGCCCATATTGGTAACCTCCCCACCTTTTAAGAAAATTTTATTGGCTTTGAGATTTTAAGGTCAGAAAATTATTAGAGCAGGTTTGGCTGCTGATAGAAAAGATCCAGTACAGAAGGAAAGGTTGAAGTAGATGAGAGGGAGAGGAAAAGGCCAATCCTAAGTGCGGTCCCTGGAAGGAGATGGAGCTCTCAGCACAAGTGGAGGATTAGGTTTGATGGGAGGAGGAGCATCTCCTGCAATAAAGGAGAACGTGGAGAGGCAGGCAGGTGGGTTTGCAGACATAGTAGGAGGCGGAGTTTCTGTCCATTGGCTTCCATTTTCCTGAATAATATGAAAGAAGGCTTTCTGCTAAGAATGAGGTGTGGCTTAGAGTGAGGCTATGAGGTTTCAGGGCATAGAGAGGATAGGAAATGTTCGTTCTTGGAGAGTGGGAGAGCTGAGGGAAACATGGCAACACTGTTAGAATACTGTTGAGGTTGGTAACCATGGATTTATAGTGATGACAATCTGTTCTGTTGTACCCCCACTCCCAGCCCATGCTGCATCCCAAATTTGGGGTTAGGAACTGCAGAAAATCAGGCAGAGGATTTTAGAGCATCTATCAGAAAGTGATTTTAACAGTAGGTTTTGAAGTCTCCTTTAGATACTTCCTATGTAGAAGACATGCTTTTAGTCTTTTAGACCTAAAAGGTCTTATCTCTTTTAGAATTTGGTTCTACTTAAAAGATTTTTCAAATAATACAGATTCCACTAACAAGTGAGTTCTGTGTATCATTTTGCCCTGTCCGTCCTCCTCCTTGCTTCACAGAGTAAAATATTACCAGTAATTATAAATGTTTAAATGTAGATAGGTTAAGCCATCTCACAATAAGGCCTATATATATTTTTTCCCCTCAAGTGTCACATTTCTTTATTTTTGAGGATCTTAAAAATATCCTATCCTATTATATCCTGGAGGAATGTGTTCTCCTAACTTGAATAGTAATCAAATTAGAATGTCTGTGAAAGCATGTTGAAAAGTACAGAGCACTAGAGAAACATATTGTTAATGTACCTGTTCTCTGTATGTTGTCCACAAAGCACGCATGTTGGACTTTTCACAGTACAACTGTGAAATGAACGTTGAAGAATGTAGAGAATTAAGTATGGCTCTCTGGAAACCGATGAAAATGAGAGAGATTTTTTTTCCCCTAAAGTCAAAGCAGTCAGTAAGGACGCATTGTGGTTTGAATAACTATGGAGTACTCACGTGCCCGAGCCTTGCTTTGTTGGAGTGGTATTCAGGAAATTCAAAGGAGAGACAGGTCCTTTAACTCTAAACTGAAATCATTCTGCCTCTATTGCAGCTGAAACTTTGTTTTGTTTTTCATCGGAAAGAGAACTCTACCTCTTTCAGGGACCTTGTTTGTATTTCTTTATTTTCAATTTTTACCGGACAGTGTGGTCTCTCCTTAATTTCAGTGGTCCTGATGCTGGTTTTTTTAAAGTAATATGAACAAGCATCTGGTGACCAATTTCTTTTTCTGTCTTATTCTTTGCTTTTAGCTTCTTTAACTCTTTTGGGTTTTATGTACTTGTTTTTTAGTTAATAATAATTGTAAAAAATCATGACACTTTATCACGGCAGCAGTGTGGTACCTTGTTCTCTATCTGAACACTAGTGTATGTTAACTAGTCTTTATAGAACTTTATAACTATTTGTTTGTATGGGAGAGGGAAGAGAACCAGGAAGACAGTGAATACAAAACTTCAGTGGTTGTCAGGGCAGTGCAGATACTCTTAGGTCTGCCACGTGAAAGATACACTTTTGTCCTTCAGAGGAATAGCTGCCTTTGCCCTTACTCATTTCTGTTGTTCTCTTATTTGCTGCTTGCTTCTTAATTAGAGTGCTGTTTGTCAGCCCACACAAAGATGAACGTTGTTAGCTACCTTTATTCTGGGATATAAAAAGAGGGTTGCTTATGAGCCCATTGGTATCTTTTTAGAACATTCATTGCATTTTCCAGAATAACATGAGCCGCTGAGATAAGAAGTTTATTTGCTGCCAATGCTGTAGCATTCATGCTTCCTTTATTCACATTAACCCAAAACTCACATTTCATTTTTAGAGACTTAAACATAAAGAATGAAGACATCTTTTTTTAACCCCTATGGCATTCATATGCTGAATTGAATGACTTGTTCCTTTATTTTCTGTTAAAAAAAAAACCCTTGGTTAGCACCTCAGTAGAAAATTAGTATCTCTGATTTCCCTATAAATTGTTTCTTAGTTGTTTTCTGGCTCCCCATCACAACATAGTTTAGTCTTGGTACTGTATTGGTGAGGAAATCTAATCTCAGGTTTACTTAGAAAATCTCTTGGCCCAGTAGACACTGAGTAGTGGCTGAGAACACTGACACTGGCGTCAGGCAGACTGGGTCTGAGCCCTCATTCTGCCTCTTACCGGCACGATTACCTTGCTCAAGTTAATTAAAACATGCTAGCCTTCAGTTTCCTATCCTTTGAATAATAATAGGAATAACAATACTTAAAGCACTTATTTCAGTCAAGGGAGAATAGGTGCTACATATTAGCTATTTTGTTGTAAATAATATATAACTTAAATTATTTTGTCTTCGTGGGTTGTTAGATTTCTTTGATATAATTGTGACTTCTTAGTTTAAGAGTGAGTAAAATTGTTTCAAATTAATCTACTCATTGTGAAATTTTGAAAATGGTATGCTTAAGAGAGTTTATTGCTTAGCTGATCAAGAGCAGAATGCAGTGTTTGGAGCTGCCATTTTGAGGTTGTATTTTATAAGTGAAATTCCTGTACTCTTTTAGAGTAAAATTTACTGTTTGATTTAATTCTTCTCTATTAAAATTACAGCATGAGAACATCCTTCATTTGTGTAAAAATGTGGTCATGAAATTGCTGAACTGTTACTCCTATAAAGGATTTTCTTTAATCCTCTGATCATGTCAGATGGCTTAGTCTTTTCTATATATAGTAACAGTCATCCCTAGGTATCTTCGGAGATTGGTTTCAGGACCCCTCCCCCTCCCACCGCTGCAGATATTAAAATCTAAGGATGCTCAAGTCCCTTACAGTCAGCCCTCTGTATCCACGTGCAAAACCCATGGATATGGAAGGCCAACTATACAGTAATAATTGTGTCTGAATAAGTAATTGGAAGCTTAGGGACATGTAGCCTCATACTCACACTGTCTAATCCTAAAAGAACTATAATTTTGTTTTACCCATCCATATGAATGTTAAATAAACTCAGGAGTAAGAAAAAGAGGGAATATTTTTGATCACATACGCACACTGGTTTATATTTCTAACCTTGTCCACAAGCGATTACATTTGCTGGAGTTTTTCTACAGCTGCACTATAGTAGACTTGTATTTTTTCAACCTGACCGTAAGAAAAATATTTATGAAAGAAAGCAGAAAATTTATTTTCATTTTGAGGCTATAAAAGGCCAAGTTGGAGCGAAGCTTTTAAAACAAAATTGGATCTGGAACGATGATGGTTTATTTAACAGATGAAGAAGAGTATCTGTTTCACAGCAACAGATACTGTAGTGAGCTAGAAACGAGAGAGCAGCTTACGTCAAACTGGACGCGGCAGGAACAGAAGGATGGTTTTTCAGTTACCTGCTTTTTTTCATTAAAACTTTTTCCAAAAGGATGAATTAGTCTTTGTATGAAGACCAGAAAGTAGTGATGAAAAACAAGGCAAACCACAGTTTTGTCGTTGGTGATAGCGTTGGAAATAAAATACTTGGAGAAAAGTGTCAAGCCTGTGTGTGGGAGTATATCAGTCTCCCTCCCCCCACTTCATCTCTCTCCTCCTCTTCCTTCTGCACTCCTTCCCTCCCATATATCCTTCCTTCTTTCCTTCTAATATCTAGCAAAGGATCTTTATGGATTAGAGCTAAATTGCTATTTAGTCTTTTACTTTTCTTCTATCCTTTGGATAACAGTCTGAGCTCTATCAAGGACTCACATCTTCATGGTCTAGTTGTACAAGACTGGGAATGTATCCCAGCTACATTACTAATTCATTATGTTATATGACCTTGAAATATAACATAACCTTAGTGGTAGTAATAAATTAAATATAATTATATTTTACAACCAGCCTGTCAGAGATATTTTAAAATAGTTATAATTTTTAAAATGTTAAATTTTTCAAGGTCATTCACTATATAAATACAAAGTGGTGTGATTATGTAATCCTAAGAATTGCTACTTGTACAGAATTAGGGTATTTGGAAGGAAGACACAAAAGCTATACAATTCAACTTTAAAACATGTTCAATTGAATAGGAGAATGATAAGACTGAAAAGTTAGGAATGCCATATTTTAGACTTGTAAAATTGATAGAATCTTTAACTGCTTTTACCTTTTTTGGGAAAAAAGTATGATTCTGATATGCCAGGCATGCTAGTGTTAAATGAACTCATGTGAACTGTGACATTTTTGTTCCACTGTTGTTACGACTGTACAATCTAAAATAAGGTGGTCTGGTTCTGGCAGGTTCTGATAAAGAGATTTAATAATGAAAATGTAGTACTGGAAAATCTGCAATGTGAAAGGAGAACTTAACATTTAATTTATAAATTTTTAGTGGCTACCTGCCCAAATGAAGTTTCTCTTTGCCGGGGTGGGGGTAGGCATGCATTAAACATCAGATTCCTTCATTTAAATGGGCTACTGTTCTGCTGTGTTTGCTTGCTTGCTTTGTACTGAGGATTGAGTCATCAAAACACAGGTTCCATGCCTCTGGCAGTTAGTTAACACATTGTTTTCTGGACCCTGGCCTTCTTGACAGATATTTTTAAATTAACGTAACTGAAGTATCCATTGGGGAATTAGGAGAATGAGCCTTGATCAATGGTTAGCACACCTACATCCTTTACAAGAGTTGGCTTGGAGTTGGATGAGTCATCTTTTTTTTTTTTGAATTGAAGTATAGTCAATTACAAGGTATCAATTTCTGGTGTACAGCATAATATTTCAGTCATACGTATACATACATATATTTGTTTCCATATTCTTTTTCATTATAAGTTACTATAAGATACTGAATATAGTTCCCTGAGCTATACAGAAGAAATTTGATTTTTAAATCTGTTTTATATATAGTAGTTAATATTAGCAATGATGAGTCATCTTACAGGTTGCTCTCCTCCTTCAGTTTGGTTTGTCATGGTAGTCATTCCAGAGGGTGTGTCAGTTTTGGAAATATTTATGGAACTCTTTTAACAAACCAGGAAGTGGACTGTCCCTAAGTGAAAATAACACTCCATCTGCCGTCTCAAAACTGTTAAAATGTTCCATTTTCTTTCTTGGCATTCTACACATAGCTCTTTTCTTGATTTATGCAAACCTTAATATGGGTGGCTGTTTGCTATAGTAAAGAGGCATTTGTAGTTTGAGTTTTAAATGGTGCTTTGTGCTGCCTCCTAGTGTTTTTCTGTCTTGGAGTGAATGACACTCATTTTATATTTCTCTCTCTGAGCTGAAACATGCTTGTGAATAAAGTATTGGTATACCCTCAAGAAACTCATTATACTCTAAAAGCAGCCTTTCTTGGGCCTTATTAATAAGGTTATCTTTTAGCACTTTGGAAATACTAAGTAAGTGTCTAAGTGATACTATGTGTAATGAAATCTTTTCAAACTTGCTTGGTCTAAATTCAGAATTTTAAAAGGAGATATAGTTCATGCACATAGTTATTGAAGTAGGTCACGGATTTATTGTTTAGAAGGGCAATGTACTTTAAAGAGTAAGAATTATGGGTAGTTAATGGATCAGTGGTGTGCACATTGGAATTCTGGATTTCTCTTGAGTAGTGGGGGAGACAAGAAACAAGCCAATATACCATGTGTGATAGTGCCCTAGTGAGGCCTGTGTAATAGAAAGAGATGACTTCTGATTTAAGAGATTGGTGTCGAGCTCACAGAGGAGGGGTTGAGAATAACACTGCAGGGAGAAAGGGGTGGGGGAAAGATGCTTTCAGGGAATAAATAGGATGTACTGTGGTTTAGTAGGAACGGAAGGTATCTAATTGGTGACTCCTTGGCACGTGCTGTCACAAAGCCCTATGTGGGTAACCGGCAGCAAGCCCCATGGGTAGTGAATGCTGGAGGGGATGCCTGGGGAAGGGGCTTTCAGGCTAGCCCTTGAGGGAAGGGAAAGATTTGATTAGGAATCTAGGTGTTCCCAAAAGGAGAGAAAGAGAGCAAAGGCACTAAGATAAAAACAAGGACAGTAAGTAAGATCAATTTTACTCTGTTGAGGTTAAGAGAGAGAGAAGTTAACCACACTGAAGGATCTTGAATGCAAGGCTAATGAATTTAAATTTTATCAGGAGTGAACTGAGTGTTTTTTTTTTAATGGATCAGCTGAGAAACCTTTAGTGATCAGAGCAATGTTTCGTAAAGATGATGAGACATATGTGGAGAAGTTTTGGAGGGTAGAAGAACGATTAGAAGGAGAAGCACGTTAGGAGGATTGAATAAATTTCATAATGATGTTTGAAGGAGTAAAAGTCAAGGGAGATAGAAGAATTAATAATGATTAGAATTTAACCCCCAAATGGGGGTAGTGATTTGGATATTTGATGCTTTTGGAGAGAATATTCATTTAGTCAACACATTTTTTAATTGAAATATAATTGACATACAACGCTGTGTAAGTTTAAGGTGTACTGTGTGTTGATTTGAGTCAACCCATTTTAATGAGTACATATTATGTGCGGTGGACACTGGGTAATAGTGGGGAAGAGAAAAGACAAGGTCACTGCCTACATGGGCCTTGTGTTTAGTTGAGGAGACAAGACATGTGTGTGTGTGTTTATGTCAGATAATGATAAGTCCTCTGAAGAAAAGAAGCGAGGCAAAGGATAAGGATTGATGAAAACGAGGGCAGTGTTTCAGAGTCCTTGGGGTAACATTTGAGTAGAGACCTGAATGAAGTGAGGAAGGGAGCCTCCTCAGGACCTGGGGAGAGAGCATCCTGGGCCGTAGCACCGGGACCAGCAGGAAGGCCGCCGGCTGGAGGGCGCTGCAGGGGGTGGGGCAGTAGGGAATGAGCCGCACAGTGTGACCACTTAGTGTCCTGAAAGCTGTGGTACAGAGTTTGGATTTTATTCTGGGTTTGACAGAAAGTTGCCACAATCTGTCTTTTTAAAAGATCCCTGCGGAGTTGAACAGGTGGAACAGTTAGGCAGCTGCTGCAGGCCTCCAGGAGAGATGAGGTGCTGGCTCAGAGCCTAGGGTAATAATAATGGAGGTCGTGAGAGGTGGTGGAATTCCGTATGTATTTTGGAATAAATTTGGAGCAAATTTGTTTGAGCTTGATGAGGGTCGTGTGAAATAGAAATAGGAATCCTTATCCCCACGGTCTATGTGGTGGCTTTGTGTGAATTAGAAAAAGCTACTTCTGCCTCTTGGTGTTTGTGTGAAGAAGGCTCCTTTCTTCCCATAGATGTACCTGGGCACTGGGCACCACAGCTGGGTGAGGGGAGCAGGGGCTGGGTACCCCCTAATTGGCTGGGCATCCTTGCGGGGAGCTCAGACCTAGGTGATGACTGTTTTTGGCCTGAGCAACTGGGTAATTTGTAGTGTCATCCCAAAATGAGGGACACTGTAAGAGGAGCTAAGTTGGGGTGAGAGATGGTGGTGGAAATCAAGTTTATTTTGAACAAAAGGCTGAGATGCCTATTAAACATCCCAGAGGAAATGTCAAGTAAGCGGATGGATATGGATTTTTGGAGGCTGGGTGGGTAGCCATCAGAGCTGCAGAGAGGTTTGCTGTTTTTGAGTTTGGAATGAAAATATGACAAGTAAATCGAATTAAGGCTTAGGAGTAAAGATTTTAAATGTAGATTGGGAAGTCATTCTGCCCAAAGGAATGTATGAAACCTTTGAGGGAAATTATGTTGAAAAACAAGACGGATGGAGACTGCCTCTGGAGTATTATCAGGCAGTGGAAAGTGGGAAGTGACCCTGCAAAGCAGCTAATAGGAGGAAGCTCCTGGTAATCAGCATCACTGGAGACAAGGAATGAGAGGGTGGGGCATCTTGGAGAGGTCAGAAAGGTTCAGGGCTTAGGAAGGCTCCTGGAGCTTTTGAGAGTACTATTAAGAGCTAATAGTGGGTGTGAAGGTGATCTGCAGAGAAGTAAAAATAGAAACTATTCTTAGAAAATATGGCCTAAAAGGGGGTAACAATGGGGTTTTATTTATTGGTTTTTCAAAATAGGATGAAGTTGTGTCTGTATTAAGGCAGAGATAAGGGAACCAGTGAAGGAGGGAAACGTAGAAGGTGCTAGAAATAAAGGGGATAAAGGAGGGAGCAGGGCTAGGAGATCTGGAGGATATATGTTGGAGGAATAGGTAAAGAAGTGTCTCAGAAATGAGGAAGGATGGATAATTTTTGCTTTCAGGTTTGGAGGGAAGGAAGAGATAATAGATATTTGAAGCTGGAATTTTGCATAAGAGAGGAAAGACAATCTGTTATCTTAGTAAAGCTGTGGTTAGGGTCATATGTTTTGGGGGTCTCCATTGGTATTATAGGCCTGAAGAAAGTGTGAAAGTAAATCAGTAAGAAAAAAATTGTCAAGCAGTAATGAGAGACCGGTTGGAAATACAGAAAATAATTTGTAATAGCCCATCAGTGTTTTTCTGTGGGCCCAAGAGCACAAGGGAATTGAGAATTCCAAATTGATCCAATTAAAAAAGAAAGAAGTTTAGAGTACCTGGAACAGTGGTTCATAACCCAGAAGAGTGTGTATCAAAATCACCTGGAGACTTTTTCAAAAGACTGTTTTCCCTAAAATGTATCGAACTGAGGTGTGGGAATAGGACAACTAGAAATTGGAAGACAGATGCCTATGTAAACCTTTAGAACATTCTGGGTGATTCCATTAAGCTCTTTCCCCTCACCCCCATTGAGAAAACTGTTCTGGACTCAGGGTTAGTAGGAGACTGACCACAGAGTGCAGGCTGGGTGGGCGTAGTAAAGAGTAGCTGGATGGGAAGCTAATGAACTGAAAGAGTTAAGAGGGGTTTGGGGATGATCTCAACAATATAGTTAAGTAGTAGTGAAATTTAGGGGGTGTGCTTAGCTGGATAGGTTCCTGTACTGCAGAACTTTACAGGGCCATCCATGTGCTCATGAATCTTCAAGAAGGGGATTTAATATTTTAAGAAAATATCTGAACACGGAACCCCTTTTTTCAGTGGCACATTTGTGAACTAGTTTCTGCAGAACACATTTTGAAAATGCTGAATTAGGAGTTCAGCAGTGGTTAGTTCCAGTTCAACTTAAAAGTTCACAGGTTGTGGGGAAAATAAGCCATAGTGGAAAGGGGGAGTGTCCAGGTTAAGCCCCAGCTCCAGGAAGCACAGCTCCCAGGGCCGTGGCTTTGTTAGTGGATAGCTGGGTTACTTTCCATCCCTCCAAGTAAACTTCTGTTTTCTACCATTGAGTCCGATATCAGTTGAATCATCAATATGAATGTTTAAGTTGCAAAGATGGAGACAAAAGTGGTGATTTATTAGATATTGACAGTGTATGTTCAGTAGTTTGGTTTCTCAAAAACACAGTTGGATAGTCTTGATGAAAGCAGACCAAAATCCAGTGGCCTTCAGGATAACTAGCCTTTTCCTTAAAAAGGACAAGAAAGTAGGTGCTGTCAAAAGAAGATACACTTTGAAGTCTTGGAGCACTTAGTGGCAGTGACAGTATTTTGGGAGTTTACCACCTGTTGAGCCAAGGCACTGTCGCAGGCTCTGAAAATGCCCCCATTTGTACTGCCTGGCCGCTGAACTGAAGTCTGCCTTTCCAGTGAAGTATAGTCCTGTTCTTAAGTTTGAGATGATTAATACTGAATGTTGTCTCTTAAGGTTTCCAAAGAAGCCAGTGATTGGTGATTGGTGAGGACAGTGATTGCTGGCAGGGATTAGACATTTATATAGCATGACTTAGTTTTTAATAATGCTGTGATGTGAATTGCATGAGTATACAAGTCAGCTCACAGCAAGGCTCACATACTAAGTGAGGAAAGTTCCAAACAATTTTCAGTTGCCCCAACTATGTGTGTTTCACAGGTCACAAGTTTCCATTCTTTGGTGCCAATTGATACCATCATTCCATTCCTTCCCTCATGTATCCTTATTGTTGAATTTCCCCTCCTAATCCTCTATTTTGGTTACAGCAGTGAATTTATGATAACTTTCTGTGTGTGAGCCAGCTGAAGTGTTTAAAGCACGTGGAAATCACCGGTGACAAGTGTACATTCTGTGTATTTATTTTCCCCTGTGGATGCCTGAACTTTCTTTTCTTCACAGGTTAAGTCAGTGATAAACCTTTTGTTTGCTGCATATACTGGAGATGTGTCTGCACTTCGAAGGTATGTTTACAAAGTGTGTTAGCACATGGTTTAGATGTTTATGAAGTTGCTTCTGGGCAAAGGCCATTTTAGGGCTAAAACCTCACTTCCATTTCCCTCTAATAAAAATAGTCCAAACAAATTTATATTAAGTGGCCACTTTCAGTGCCTTAGTCTTGTTGTACAGTCTTTCCTTTTCCTCTGGAAACAACCTCCTATGAAAGCCCAGTCCTCTGTTTTCCCAAGCAGTAACTATTCAGCTAATCTGGCTAATTAGTGTTAGTGTTTTACTGGAATTTGGACAATGCCTTCTCAATCCCCATCTACCTGCCACTCTCCATGTTTGGAGGTGAAGGGGGATGGGCAAATAGGGGCAATGGTGTTCTGTAGATACCAGGGTTGGGAAGGTCACGTAGTACTACTGTATGGTTAACATAGGTCTCTTCTATAGAGTTACAACTGAACTTTAAGCTGCAAAAATATCTATGCTTTATCTCCACCTTTGTTTTAAAGTTGATTAGTACTTGTATCAACAGTACTGTATTATAAACATCAAAGTTGCTAAGAAACTAGCTCTTAGTTCTCATAACAAAAAAAAAGAAATGATATTTATGTGACATGAGTGAGAGAGATGTTTGCTAACGCTGCAGTGGTAATCATCTTGCAATATATCAATATATCAAGCCAACACATTGTACACTTTAAACTAACATGATGTCAGTTTTATCTCAATAAAAATGTGCACTTTAAAATGAAAAAAACTTGTAAACCATAGACTGTAAAATGTGAAAGAATGAGTGTCTCAGTGAAAACATTCAATTTTAATATAGGTATTAGTTTCTTGCCCTTCTGAGGTACAAACAGGGTATAGTTGTGCCACTACTCTTGAGTTTTGGACAATAATATAATGAAGCTTAATTCTATGAGAGATGGTGCATGTTTCCTCTTTCCCAGAAAGAGCAAAGCTAAGGAAGAGCAGTGAAGTGAAGTGGCATTTACTCAAGACACCTGTGTACTGGTTGAATAGGGTCTCTAGTTCCCAGTAGCTTGGTGAAGAATGGCACCTGTCTCACAGGACCTTAGGTTGAACCGATGGGGTAAATGTTGCAAGTGTGAATTAAGTTTATATAATGAATAGCTATGCTTACAAATTTTCAGATTTGCTTTGTCAGCCATGGACATGGAACAGCGAGACTATGATTCTAGAACAGCTCTCCACGTGGCTGCTGCAGAGGGTAATATATGAACCACTCATCTATTGTTTTTTTCAGACTTAATTTCTACTCAGTACTAAAATATGCTTGTTTTTGTTTTGGATGTAGGTCATGTTGAAGTTGTTAAATTTTTGCTGGAAGCCTGCAAAGTAAATCCTTTCCCCAAGGACAGGTGAGTGCTATGTTACTTTCTAACACAAGGCTAGAATATTTAACTCCACTCTGTATATTGGAGACATTCTTAAACTTGCTGTGGTGCCTTATACAGGCAACAAACAAAACCTTGTTTCTGCTCGGTAGATCATTCTCTCTCCCGTATCCTATTTTCCAGGTTAGTCTGTCAGTCAACACACTGAATGAAGAAAACAATTCTTGGTGTATGGAAAGATGAAATGGGAATTTTGTCTTCATGGGGCTTTTGACTACACAGAGTAGACAAGATAAACACTTATAGGACCATATTAAAAATGTGTAAGGAGATTACTGTTACAGAACTCTAAAATGAATATATTGGGGTTTGTTGAAATTCCTGTATTTGGAGTCAGTTTTAGAAAGCCTCATGGAAGCTGAATTTTAATCAGGACCCTGAGGGAGAGAAGAGGGTGTGGCAGGAAGAGAAGGGCACTCTGTCTAGAGTGGGAAAAGTCTGCCTGGATACGTTCTGCTCCTTCCTCTCCCTCCTGGGCACATGGCAAACTGACATTCATCCCGCAGTAAATGCTGCTTACGAGGTGGATGTTCGAGGGAGGAGTCAGAGTGCAGCTTCCATATGTACATACACTTGCACGTTACATAACTGGATGAGTCAGTGAGGCAGGAGAATATAAAGGTTTAGAAGAATAGTAGAAAAAATACTTGATGGGAGAGGTTTAATATGTATGATTAGGAGTTTAAATTGGCTGTTTGAGGACTGTATTAAGTTTGGAGCAAGTTGATTATTCTCTAGCTATTAGATCTTTGTTCTCATGTTTTACTGTTTTTTAAATTAGAGGTTTGAGTGTTCTTAGCTCAGCTTGCAAGAAATGCAGAAGTTACAACATCACTGTCTGAAAATTATTAGCAATTTTTTAAGTGTAGCTACACTATGATTACCTAAAATCATGACCTTTATTGGCAATATTTTAAAACCTCATGTTATGATGACAATCCCCTGTTTTACCCATATGTAATACCCATACCAGCTCTTTCTAGAGCAAGAAACTGAAGAGAGTGATTCCTCCTTTCCCCTGGTGTCTGTAATCCCAAGTAAAATACTATTTAACATAGGCTCAAAATATCTACTGTGCCTTGCATGTTTAAGGATCAAAATATCTTGTTTTGGTTTTGCCCTGAATTGGCCTCCAGGAGGGTAGAAGTAGAAGTACCCATCTGAGAGGCAAAAGTTAGCTCAGTAACTAACTTGAATGTAAGCTAGACCAAGACATCTCTTTTCTCTAATTCGTAGAATCATTGTTACCTCAAACTGAAAAAGAGGCTTGAGCAAATTTAGTATATTCTTTAGAGTTGATATTTTGCATTATTTCACGGAAAAGTTGTTTAAAAAAAGAAAGTAACTTGCAGTTAACATTCAGTTTTCCAGGAAGACAGATAATTATATGCTGTAGATGAATGAAAAGTCCCCCCACCTCCTGGTTTCAGGCCACCAACTCCCTAACTTAATGAAGGCCAGTATAGAAGTAAAAGGCAACTTTAAAAAATTCAGCTGTTTTTCGAGAAGCACAAAGATGCATGTAATATGTTACTTACCTGATTTTAAAAATTGAGAACTGGTTACCAAACTTAATTCAACAATATTTTTCAAGTGAGACTATTTTAAAAAGACCTTTCAGTTCCCCATCATCACCCCATTGAGAAGGTAAAAAGTTAAGGACAAAGTTGGAAAGAAAAGAAGAAATGGAAAGGAGGAGAACCTGCAGCTGGTGATCGTGGCATGTGAAAAAATGGAGTCAGGGAGCCTGGTGGCTATGAAGTTAAGTGACATAAGTAGAGAGAGGACGCGATGAGAAGCTTAATAGCTTGTGACATACTAGAGAACTCATAGGCTTACTAGGTCATTCACTTGGGTTCTGAGTTACACAGTGCTGTCTCCTCTTTCAAGAGGCTAATTAGTTGACTAACCACTGCTGGAAACTGTTTCTTCTTACCTTCAGTCTTCATCTGTATGACTCTAAAAAGCACAGCCCAGAAGCACACTGCCTATGAGGCAGTTCTTCTGGTTGTGCAGTGGTCTGCCTGACCACGGAGTCCAGTCCTTCCCAGAGAGGAGGAAAATGTCACTTCCCCTGGGGCCCGTTTTGCTCGTCCAATGTATATCTGAGCCTAATGAGATCCTGCTCATTTCCAGGCTTGTGAGATTTATTGTGCTTCTGCACCAACAGGAACACAAATTTTCTATCAAAGGCTAGGGTGATGGATGTTATAGAGCTGAATTTTCTTTAAACATTTTACTTAAAGAGAGATCCTTTGGGCTTTTCATGAAGTTAAAATTCAGGAATACTCGAGGACTCTATCCTATCTGTCAACACTAGGACTTTCCCTTCATAAGCACTTACATAATGTGAACAGGATCCTTTTCTAGAAGATAGGGTTCCCTTCCTCCTCATATCCCAAGTTGTCTCCGAAGACCACTTTTTGGATTATAAATCCCTTTCTGCATTTCTTCAATATTAAGCAGCTAAATCTGAATGGCCCTTTAACCTGCATTTAAAATCTAAGAATGCTGGATTATCACCTTTGTACAGAAATTACCTAATGACGCAGTCCATGCTATGCTACTTGCTTAGGTGGAATAACACTCCCATGGATGAAGCGCTGCACTTTGGCCACCATGACGTATTTAAAATCCTGCAGGAATACCAAGTTCAGTACACGCCTCAAGGAGATTCCGACAATGGAAAGGAAAATCAAACCGTCCATAAGAATCTTGATGGATTGCTATAATGGTCGTAAGCCCAAGATTTAAATCACTTACCTATTTAATTGTGGAAAATGATTACGAAGAACATGTGTATTTCTATCTGGTAGTGATGTATATTTACAACATTTGTCATTTCAGTGTTACTGGAGTTTTCTTCATTATGTGCACAGGACAAATCTGATCTCTTTGGGAAAAAATAGAAATAAAACAATCTCCCTCCATAATGTGAGCAATATTTACCTCGTGCATTGTATAATTTGATGTAAAAGAAATAGTTACCAATGCTAGCTTAACTGTGTGGTCCTCATGATTTATTTTTGTCTATTTTGTGAATTTTCAACTTATGGTGATGATCTGCTGATATGCATTTATAAATTAAACTCTGTTGTACAGTCTGTCCAAATGGGTCAAGGCTGCCTTTAGAAGCAAAATAGTGTGATTTTCATGACTTCAAATACAGATTTAGTTTAAATGTTTGAACAACTATATGCACTTAACGGTTATGTGTATAAAATGTCTCCCATCATCCTAGCTTCATGATGTGACTCTAAAAATTATAATAGTTAACAACTGTTAGTAGATTGACCAATTCTGATTAGACTTTATCAGGGAATCTGTTTAAGATATGTTTGGTGACCAAAACATGTGTGAATGTAGTTATAATACTTTTGAAAACATTTCCTTTTTCTATATCCCCTTAGCCCAACCTCTCTTCCCAGACACTGAGCTATTTGCCTCTTTCCTTTCGCTGGGAAGTGGGTGCTGGCAGTCTATGCAGTTTTCACGTTTTCCATGACAAATCAGAAAATGCCTCATGTATCTGGCATCCTAGCTGTAACTATGCCATGTGTCTACAGAAGATGAACCAGAGACAGATTATTAAGTACAAATTAGTCAAATTCATCAGCCAGTAAAAAAGAAGGGATGTGCTACTGCAGCTCTTTAAGAAGACATTTTTCAGCTTTCAGGATAAAGAGAAATTCAGAAGTGCTCCAAGCAACCAAAGTTACTATGAAGGTATGGGAACTGCTACAAATAGCATTTGTTTTTAAACCTGTCATTAAAAGTCTGCATCAAGATATTTGTTCACTAGATGACCCAGTCAGTTTTCTTTTGATTCTCTACTGTTTATTTTTGGTGGACTTTACAGTTTAATAATAAGGAAAGGCCATTTCATTTTAAATCAAGACCCATCATTTGTCTTGGGGAAGGAACTGCACATAAACTTTATTCTATCAACCTCCAAGGTACAGGGGTGAATGAGGGTTTCTGGTATTAAGCACACACACAAACACATACAAATGGACTTCTTTGAAGCTGTGTTTAGTGAAACGAGCAGAATCCTCTACTACATGAATGCTGGTTGTTACATTAATATAGACCTTTTTTTTCCCCCCTTTTCTATTGGCACACACTGCTGCTTCCAAGCTTTATCATGCCTAATAGCCCTTTCCCACTCTAACAGCCTCCAAGTGTCTTGATTATTGCTTCTGGTCTCAATCAGTGGCTTCAGCCACCACCCTCTTATTACCTGGCTGGCGCCTCCTTTGGTGGAACCACAGCGTTCCTTAACTGAGCTGCATCAGGCACGAAGCCATTCCCGTGTGTGTGCTTCTGTGGGGAATGTGGTGGGTGGGATCTAACAAGCCATGCAGACAGGTAGTGTTTGTGAAATCCTGCAGAGGAACAGCGTTCTCTCCAAAGATATTATGGGATAGACATTCTCTGACTGAAATCAATGAAAGTAACTGCTCAAACAGCAGCTTGTTTGGTGTGATTTAAAGGAAACATTAAGATGGTTCAATTATGTGGCTTGAAGATTACCAATGATTTTGAGGCTTTTCTCTAATTAAAAGAGGTTTTTAACTATTATTTGGGAACAAAGAGTTTCATCTTTTCTCAGATTAAAACTATTTTGTGAAATCTTTGTGGTTTAGTTAAATGTGCCCTTATTTACTCATGAGGTTACTTATCACTGTACACTGGTTCCTGCTCTGGCTGTTTGCTGTTGATTTAAATGCTTTTAACTATGCTGTTAACTGCCGTCATCAATATACTCCAAAGATCTTTTTGTTTTGCCTTTAGGATCATATGTGCTTTTTCTGTATCATGAGAACTCTACACAGTGTGTTTATTTAAAGCTTTGTATACACTGTTGTTTTTGCTGGCCTCATTTCTAATGACCTCGTCTCTGAGTGTATTGTGCTGTAACCCACTGCTGCCCCACACTGCCCTTTAGCTGCAGAGCTGGATAAGCTATCGACCATTTGATGCTGTTGTCTGCCTGGCAGGGACTGAATGACCTGATGCTGGATTTAGATTCTTCCTGGGGATTGTACAGCTATGAATGTATTTGCTTCCAGAACCTCCCAAAGTGAATCTAATCTTAAAATTATAAGTTGTAAGTATTCTGAAATTGGAAAATATTTATTTTAAATGAAATTAGGTAGTGTTGCTTTTTACAGCTTAATAAATACATGTATCAAGAAAAAAGACCTGTGAAAAATGAATTTTTTTAAACAACTAAGGTTTTCTCTTACATCACTGGGTTGGGAGCTCCATTGAGCACAGGAACTACGTCTAGGCGTTTCTGATGCCTACTGTGGGCCAGGTACCACTACACAAGGTGTCCAGTGGGACACAGTGATTAAGATGAGACTCACGGCTTTCTAGCTTACAACATTCAGAGAAAAAACGGCAGCTTTTTGTTGTGGGTGCGTAATTTCTTAGTAATATCTCACCTCCTCAATGAGGTGGGGATTTTAGACGCTGCTGTGGAGACAAGATAGAGTCCCATTTTACATGTATTTTAAAATTAAAACCTTGTATTAGCAGTACTGAAATTCACTTAAAATAAATGCCAGATTATTTCTGCATTTGGAGGCAGCTGTGGTCACCAAGACCAAAGGACTTTTGCTCATTTGCTTTTCATGGTACTCAGTATAGATTGTTCCAACAATGTTTCCTCTATGAGCTCTTCCACTGACTTATCTTAATCTGGGTAAGAAAGGGCAACACTTAGGAAAATGGCATTAATCTTATTTAAAAATATGGACTGATGTATTTTTATGTTTAATCATAAGAAAAGATGAGAAAAACATCAAACCTACACATAATGCGAGTAACTTTTAAAATCTTTACACCAAAATATTATTTATAAGAGACTATACTTTTTAAAAAGTAAACAAAGTTCTCTTGGCTGTTGTAATAAAATAAAACTATGTCAAAGCATTCTTAGAGGGCAAAGATACACCAAATAGTTAAATATTAGCAATCGGAAACAATTTTTCTAACTGTTGTCTTGTTCCTTCATTATTTCAAACTTAAAAAATCAACTCAAACCCAGGGAGGTTCAAGTCAATCATCTTATGTAAAAACTGAGAGGAGGATTTAATTTGTGTTTAGTACCAAGGAAAGTACCATGTGCATATTATATTTAATGTAATACATATACTTTAACTTTAATTTTAAAATAGACTTCAAGAAAACTTTATCCCTACCAGAAAAATACAGTATTTACACAGTATGACTGTGGTGGTGACAGCAGAAAAATAAGATGCAGCTGCAGATAGCAGTCTGAGAAAATTATCTAGAAGAACCCTGTCAAACGCACCCCCTAAATGCCTTTTTTATGTCCGCACTAATGAAGGGAGGAGGGAAGTAACACAACACACTTCACAAACAACATCCAGTCCAAAAAAGGGTCTAGAAAAAGCACAAGAGAGAAAAAGCACAGTGGAACCATTTGCAGTGTATTTGTGAGAGAAACACATTTATCAGTGAAAAATATGCAATTCTTAACATGGTTACATAGGATGAGTTTTCAAACTATTTGATTCTCATAATTTCTGGTTTTAATGATTTGTCAGTTACTCTTTTTTCTCCTCAACTTGACAGTTTTATGACTAAGACTAAATACCAGTGAATAACAATAAAGTGAACCCATTTAAAAAACATGCATTAAATTTCTGAGTCTGTCTATATCTATGATTAATTTCAACTTTTTGAAAAATAACAGGATTTGCCTTCAAAGAGCTCTTACTAATCTGGCTCCCTTGACAGAACTGTGGAGACAATCTCATTTACTAGTGACCACTGATGAAGGCAGAATACATTCACCTTTGGATATTAAAGTTTAAACGGAAAACACTACTCATGAATTAAGAAAGTTTACTTCCTTCTATTGATATTAGCCAGCATCAAAAAGCCATAACAGACAGAAAAGCTAACTCTCCCAAGAGTGAGAATTTGTCTTCTGCTTCCAATGGCCAGTGTGGAAGACACAATAAAATAAAGAATGCAACTCCTATCCCCTGCCCAGATACAGGATGGCTACCTTTGATAAAGAAGGGATATAATTCTATATAAGCTTAACTTTGTACTATTTCATAGGTAAACCCCTGGAAAACTTCCAGCCATATTTAAAGCAGAGAGAACAAATAAGAATTCTCCAGAACAGAAATACTCCAATCCTGCATCTAGAAGTTGCCTACATAACCGTGTGACCACCACCTGGAACAACTGGGCACTGACTCTGTGGCATTTGCTGGATGCTGCAAAACTTCTCACCTTTCCCAGAGGACTCTCACTCTATCCTGGTGTTTCTGGTGTATCTGGATGTTTTTCATTTGTAAAACCCACTCTGTGGAGAGGGCCTCTCAATTTTACCTTCAAAAAGATGCATGAAGCCCTTCAGGGTAACAGATGTTTCTGAATTAGGGAAAAATCCATTTGCTAACAACAGGTTGCAGCGAATTTGTTGGCCTTTCTTTCATTTCCCTAGAAATACAGGATGTGAAGGAACAGAGTAGCAGGAGGGAATCACAGGTGGGAAGGAAAAATGTCGCCAGAGAAGATGAGAAAAGTTCATGCTCTATACTGCATTCATCTGTAAAAAGATAAAATGTGGTTACGTTTATACACTGATCTTGTGAAATGCAGACTCACATATTCAACATTACTTGTGTGTTCTACCGTGGAGGAGTAGAAAGACAACGTCCCACAGCAAAAAACAACTCTGGAATTAGAGGGCCTTCAGCACGCACTGTCCTTTCTCCTGGACTAAGCGAGACCTTTTATATCACCTAAGCTGATGGATTATTACTCTGCAGCCTGCTGGCTTAACTCTGTGAATTCATCCAGGCTGCATAAAGCTTTTTGCTGTTATGCAAGTCTGGGGACAGAGCAACGTGGCAAATCCGCTCATACAAAACAAGGGTGAGGCAATGCTGAACTGCACGCCAGAGGGAGACGGATGTGGGGGAAATGACGAATTTTCCTTAAAGGCCACTCAATACGAATAATAAATGAATGTGTTTCAGGTACAGGCTAGAGACGCAGAATAATTAGGAACCCCTCCACCTCCCTCAGCAGTGACTCCTGCCCAGTTGCCTGGAACAGGGTCCCTTGGAGGCAGTGAATAGCCTCCAAAGGACACCAGCCTGACGCCACCTTCCTATCTCAAGATCAGGTGCTCCCGGGGGGGAGGGCATAGCTCAGGTGGTTCACCCTTAGCGTGCATGAGGTCCTGAGTTCACCCCCCAGGACCTGCATTAAAAAACAAACAAAAACTCATAATAAATAAATAGACCTAATAATCTCCCCTACACCAAAAAAAAAAAAAAAAAAAAAAAAAGCAAAAAACATCAGGGGCTCCTGACCAGGTGTGACTGTCCAAAAATGAAGATGTTTTTGATTGTCATGCCTGGGTGTGTGTGTGGGGGGTGATCCTAGCATCTAGTGAGCAGAGGTCAGGGATGCTGCCACACATTCTACGATACGTGGGCCAGCCCCACAGTTGAGATTCACCCAGCCCCCAGATACCAACTGCAACACAGCTACAAGTCTCTTGAGAACCGAGTCATTTTTTTTTTTAATCCCAAGTACTCAATAGTGGCTGGTGGTACATAGTAGGCTTTTAGGAAAATATTTTGGATTAAAAAAGTACAATGAAGGTTTTGCCCTTGTTTCAATCTGGCTGACAGTGAAAATATGTAAAAATGATGGTCTCTTTAGAGATCACCCTCTTTAGTGGGGCAGTGGGGAGTGAAAGAGAGAGAGCAAGAGAGAGCACACAAACTCAGGTTCAAATCCTGTCACCGTCTCTTACGAGCTGTGTGATCAAGACATACTTAACCTTTCTAAATCCCAATCTCTAAATCCTCCTCTAGTCAGAGAAGGCTAACAGTCCCGAGCAGACACATTTACTGAAAGGACTAAATCAGACACCAGATGTAGAATAGCTAGTATAGGAGATGGGAAATAGCAGACAGTTAATAAATGTTCCTACTATAATCATCAGCTTTGCCCAGAGGCCTGTAGGAGAGCAGACTGGTTCTCATGTAGTCCCAGAGGAAAGCTGACTACACAGGAAATCCAGACTAAATAAATACTGGAGTCAGCTACAGTGAACACTGGTGCTCTGTCTCTCAGGAGCCTGCGGTCCTCCTGCTCCCGAGGCAGCGCCCCACCTCAGCCTGGTGCCCCACGCCCCCACCCCGGCCGGAGCCTGCAAACTCCAGACGCGGCTGAAACAGCCAGCTCCATGAAAGGTCTGTTTCAGAGCATACGCCCTAACTTCAAGAGTGGATGCTGAAAGGAAATCAGGGCCAAGGTTGAGGATAATTTGAGACAGGCAAGGAGGAGTCCACCCCATTTGGAGACTAATACAACTTTTTTTCTGTCTAACCAGGGCTGTGCCTACATTACAGCCTGCTTTAGCCCTTAATTCTTCTCCGGGCTTCATCTGGAGATTTGTGTGTGTGTGCATGTGCGTGTGTGTAAAATAGATTTATTCTACAAATGAAACGAATGAAATCACCTGGAATGGAATGGATGGCTCCGGGGGACGGGGGATCCAGAGCCACAAAACCATTTCCGGGCATTTATTTAGAGTAACCAGGCTGCTCTCCCAGTATCGCTCCGCGAGCACAGGGAGAGAGTCACACTGCTGCACAGATGGAAGGCGCTAATCCATCTTAGCTTGTCAAGGTCACAGGGAATGACGGTAATGACAGAGCTGGAGCTCTGGTTTCCAAATCCCAAACACAGGCCTCTTACCCGAAGGTGACACTGCCTTCATCTTAATAAACCAGAATAACACATACTCAGTCAAGTGCAAGCAGCTTCTCTGGGGTGCAGGCCTTGATGAACCGGAGACCAGCTTTCTGTGGGAGGCACCCCAGGAGAGTGGACGAGGGCATGCACTCTAGAGACACCCCAGGTGGATTCAAATATTCGTTCCCTCATTTTCTATCCACTTGAACTTAGTCAAGTTTCGTAGCTTTGAGGAGTCTCTTTTTCCACATCCACCAAGTGGGAACAACAGTAATACCTAACTCAGAAGGTTGTGAGGACCAAGTTACTACTCATGGAATCCCTGGCACACAGTAGGTGCTTTAAAGGTGTCACCTATTAATGGTGGTGGTGATCATGATGAGGATGTAACTTGCTCAGGAACAACAAAGGAGGCATAGAAGGCCACTCCCCTTGTCTGGTTCCGTCCATCTATCTTACATTTTCAGAATAGAGCTTAACATTTATTCCATTTTAATGTCAGGCTTACAAAGCACTTTAGAGCAGAGCTGGGAGAATGCAACCTTACAAAGGCAGAAGGTTCATTTTTCACTTGCCCACAGGCACTGAGCTGTTTTGCTATGACACTACCTAAGCATTTTTCTAAGTGATTTTTTCAGCCACAACAATGAGGAAGGTGTAAGAAAGCACAGTCTCTAAATTTTAGCCTGTTCTTCTTCAGGTGAGGAACAAGGATGCAGAGAAGGGTTACACACCAGAAACTTGACTCTAAGCAGACATTAGTGATGCCACACAAATGCATTCCCTGAACGCAGGGATGTGTGACCCCAAATGTCAGAAGAGCGGTGCCCTCTGCCCCCATCCTCGCCCTCCCCGCCTGTCCCCCTCATGACCGTGTGCACCGTCTGCGCCAGGCACCGCGTACACGGTGATGAAGAAAGGCCAGTCATGACTCAGAAAGGTTTTTTCTTTTTTAAAAACATTAAACAAATTTTTAAAAATGGGAAGAGCTTCTTATGGAAAAGAGCTTAAAATTAATTAGCAACAGCAAAAATCCAGCCAATCAAAGAAAAATCTGTAAGAGGGAAGATTTTGCTTTGAAGGCAAATGATACCATTTGACGTACTGAAAAATATTCTCCCAAAGGAAGATGTGCTCTTTCAACCCTGTCCCCATTCCTATGAAGACACTCATTATCTGTTTCACTCCTTGAACTTTTTACTCTTGGCAAGCCCTTCACAGCTCCAGGTGCTGGCGGTACAAGTTAGGTCTCCAACACAAAGCAGGTGAAAGTGTTTCACTGTGACTGGCCAAGTCTTTACAGTGATTGTAACTACCGAGCATTAGCCTCCTTCCTTCCTAAAAATAACACCTCTTCACCCAGACACAGCACGAGGACAACAGGCCAAAGGAAAATGTTTCCTTACCAGTGAAATCTTAGTTCCTCAATATATGAGATTTCTACAAGAACAACTTTCAAAGGCAGAGGGGGCATTTTCAAATATTTGAAATGTCATTATTTTTTGGAAGGTGCTGAATGCCAGGATTACAAATCCTGGTGATGATGTAGCTTGTTTAAACACAGCCAGCTCCAGCTGTCACAGCTAATCTAAAAATCACCCTTCTGGGCTCCGTGAGCGGCTCCTTCCAACAGCCAGCAGCCGCCCAGGTCTGCCAGGCGCCCCCCTGCTTCGGAGAGCAGATGCTCAGCTGGCGCTGCGAGCAGCCCCGCGTTCTACTCACCATGGTGTCGAATTCTACAGAGCCCACGATCCGAGACACCTCGTCAAACTCCTCGGGAGACATGGGGAGAAGGTTGTCTGTGGTCTGAAGTCGAGAAGGGTGACTAAAACGGGAGAAAGAAACAGGAAATATTATCATCTACACTATGAAAGCAGGGGTGCAAACAGTCATTTCATCTTTGACCTGTGACTGAGGCATCACTTCAGATTTTGACTTCAGGTAAGTGTGTACACTCGTAAAATACATTTGAAAAAACACAGATCACAGAGGTTCACGTCCCCAGCCCAGTCCCTTGGGAAACACACTGGACTCCAGAGACGTGAGCAAGAACAGCCAGTCTGTACCCTGGGCTGCTTCTGACTGTGTAAACCTGGGTGCGAGAGTTTGCAGCACGTCACCTGCGATGACAACACCTGGAGGCTGACCCTGGCCCGAGAAGCAGCAGAGAAATGTCTGGGGAGTCCCTCATCCCTACCTTGAGGTGTGTATGCAGATAAAGCTGCTCCAGAGTGTTTTTACATGAAGGCTACATCCATTCACCCTAAGACAGTGCTGCTGGCCAAATAACTGACATTGACTTTTCCAATTTTTTTTTCTACCTTTTACAAAATGAAACAACAAAATCAAAGAAAGTGGAAAAAAAATGTATCTCAATCATTACTCTGGCCTCTTCTAGATCAAAAAGAACTACTTTCCCACTCTGATCAATTTTTGTTCATTTTATTTACACGTTTTCAAAGTATCAGTTTGGGGAGAACTTAGATACCTTAAATACAACTTTGGGTTTTTTTTGGATTTTGGGGGGTTTTGGGGGTTTTTCTTGTTTTTCAATAAAGGCAGTAAAACGCTGACTGGCGGTGGCACCGGGGTCTCTAATTAGGATCCTTCCAGCAAGTCCAGCTGTGACGGCGGCTGCAGCCATTACCACGGAAAAGCAAAGAACGAGCATCTTCAACAGGCCCCAGCCGGGAGCGCGGCTGATGTGGGGCCTTTAAACATGGCACTCTTCTCTGTTCACTTACACTTCAGACACAGAGATCAGCTCCGTCTTGATGTATCCTGTTCCTTTGGGGCCATCAAGTTCCATAGGTTCTGGGGCTAGAAGCAAACACATCGTGTGTACATCCCGTGAGAAGAAATGACACAAGAAAACCAGCTTTGTCTTTGATCAAGACTGTACTGCCTTTCCTGGCAGTCAGGTCAGCCCCCCTGCCTGGGTCACCTGGAGTTGTGGCGTGAATGCAGAAACAATCAGAAGAAAAGGGGAGGGGCATTTGGCACAGAACCCAAGCTTAATCAAAGGGTTCTCTTTCAGAGGCTTCAAGTCCTACGGAAGTTATATCTGCGTGTAGACATACAGCGTGTGGCATTAAACCCTGCCTCCTGCAAACCTCTGGACAACGATGGAACAAGAATGCGACCGCAGCAACGACTGGGCTGTGCCACTGCCATCAGGGCCATGGGGGCCCGCTGGCCCACGTACCTTCCTTTGGCCTGGAGTAGTACTTTCCAAAGGCATGGTCTTTATCAATATTGGGATACAGATACTTCAGAGGATTCTCTGGAATATTTTCAGCAGCCATGACCTTGTAATTGCGGATAATATCAGGGAAGGTAACAGCAGAAAGTTCTTTCTTTGTGTACGGTTCAACCGCGTGGAAGTAGGGTTCTAGAAAGAAGGAAAGCACAGTGAGTCCCACAGACTATCCCGAAAACAATGGAGGCGAGAAACAAAACACTGCAAACATTGCAGAGCTTCTGGACTTGACAGAACCTGGTAAGAGCGAACCACAACCTAGGAGTTACAGCACAGAGAGCAGCCTGCTTTACTTGTAAACAAATTATAGTCTTTTCTTCAAAACAGGAAAAATAAAGGCAGTCATTACTCTCAATAATACTGCAACTGTCATTCTTTACTTAGATTTGTAAATCTGGCCAAAAGAAATGTATTAAATAACCACCTTTAAAATAGCTAATTACTAACTAGGTCATTGGCTCAAGCCACAGATTAAGTTACTAGAAGATAAGCTCACTTTGTTTTTCTTCTCACACAGAAAAATGAAAATAAATGATGACAATACACGGAAAGCAATTTTTTAAACAACAGAAAAGACACTTTGCTATCTCTTTCTCTAATCCTGAACATAAAACACCAGTTTAAATTTACTCCTGGTCTTAGTCCCAGACTCCATTTGAATCCTGCTTCCTAGCAGATCCAGGGTCTCACTTTTGGGGACAGATACTCCAGAGGCTGCTGTCCGGTGCTCTGGGGACCCTGCCCTAGAATTTCGGACTAAAGCGTTGTAGCCGGTGCTGCCCCCTTAAACTTCTCAGCTGCCAGTGGTTTGCACGTGGGCCCAGTTTGCCAGCTCCACCTCTCAGCAAGTGCAGGAAAGAACTGCCAGGGAGAAGAAGAAAAGGGGGCTCTAATCCTGGCCCCCCCTTTTTTTTTTACCAGAAAAAGAAAATAAATAGAACTAGAAAAGTCTCCCATCTTTTTGCATCTTCCCACTGAAAGCATAAGTCATTGAACAAATTCATTTTCCCTCCAATCCTTCAAACAGAGCAAACTAGAAGCAACAGGGAAAAGTAACCAGTTTGGCTTTATCATTTTCTCATCTCTGCTGTTCAGCCTCACCCTCAGAAACCTGTCTCATAAGGGATAAGGTTTTCAGAATTGTCTTGCCATGGATGCACTTGGTTAAACAGAAACCCAAACTATAACCCAGACAGACATGCATCTGCCCTACGTGAAGGCAGGTGGAGGGCTGCACCCAGTCCAAGGACCCCGCTCACAAAGCCTGCCCTCATCTCTGCACATCCTTGTGGGACTCCCCTCCATGGGTCTGGAAGCTCACACCTGTGCACGACGGATTTCCTACGAACCAGTTGCCGGTCATACCGACTCATCCTTCATCTACAAGTAACCAACCTGACAAAAGGGAAAGAATTTGGCCTTGTCTTTTAAAAACCGTCATTTACACAGTATACTGCAGGCAGTGCATCCCAAATATTCATGTTAATGTATCAGAGCCTATCTGGGAGGCTCAGTTGGAGGTAAGTACCTGGGCTGCAGTTTTATGTCAAATCTCACTATCTCTGTGAGCTGATCTGCAGCGATAAAGGACTTTCATGTCCTGAATCAGTGTGTGTAGAGGTGCCCTGGCTTACCGCCTCCATTCTGGGACCGCTCCACCCACGTGAACGTGATGGCCCCTTCCCGGCAGCTCTCACTGAACCGCAGCAGGAACGTCCCCGGCTGCTGGTCCTTCAGCAGCGCCCGCTCTCGCTCCTTGCTGATAAAGCCCACGATCCACCTGGATGTGGAAAAGGACTGACGTTCAGTCATGACTGTCATGTTCATGTTAACTTACAAATCAAGATGACTGCAACGTGGCAAAAGAACACCAGAGAAAAATGTATTGACTACATTAGATGCTTTAAAATCTATCTAACTGACACTTCAGGAAGCGTTTCACTCATACATATATATGCTGAAGTCCCCAGAAAAGCTCATTAACATGGTGCCAGCAGGATGCTACTGATCATCAATAAATATTCGCTGGATTAATGGGCCTTTCATTTTCACTTGATGATTTCAAAGGTCATAAAAATGTCTGAATTTATGCATCCTTTACAGTGAAGAAGAAGGCTCAGACAATCTATTTTCATGTTCTAGACTTCTGAAACATCAACTAATCCTGGGAATAAGAGAGAAACAGTTTACCAAGTTAAGAAAGTTTTTTCCTCCTTTCTTGGCGGCAATAAAGTAGGTGCTCAAGAAATTGTTGTTGGATGCATGAATGACACTCAGGGTTTTTTAATTTAGCTTTAAAAATGCATGTACATATACTACGAAACTGTAAGTTTAATCTTATCAGGGCCCACTATCATGAATCTCTGAAGGGACAGCCTATAAGCACCTGTTTCTGTGAGACGCACACAAGTCTTACCAAATAATGAAGTCTGTCTGGGTCAGGCCAGCCTTGCAGTAAGGGAGCATGTGCTCAACATATGTTTCAAAAATACATCTATCAAAAAAATAAACAACTCTCAGCAGCCCTTACCCATCATTCCAGAGAGAGAGCAGGTGTTTTTTAATGAGTTCAAGGATGCTTTCGATCCAAAGCCAGAAAGGAAAATTTTTATCATTTATATTTTCCTGCAAGTATACAAATGCACACATTAGGAACCAAGAAATCCTAAATAGTGATGTGTACGCCTCCTCCCCCCATCAGATTTTAGTTTGCAAAGACTGTCCAGCTGCCAAAGCTAGCCCTGCTCCCTCAAGAGCAGTCTGTCCGCTCTTATCAGTGCTCAGACACCAAGCTCTCCGTTTCCTGAGCCGGGCTCTGCTTCCCTTTCCAAACAGTAGCGACCCAGCCAGGGAATGACCTCCAGGGTGAATCACGGAACACAAGCTGCCTGCTTTCGTGCTGGTAAAACCCGGTAGTGCAAGCCTGTCAGCACTGTCTGGTGACCCCGGGGGTCTGACTGCTCCCCACGGCCGGCCCCGCTGCCTGAGCAGGCTCGGCGAGGCTGGCGTGGCCCCACAGGCCGGTCGCCCCGGCACACAGCACGCACAACTTGGGGCTGGGACTGAAACGCCACCAGGCCAGGGGCCGGCGTGGGCAAACACAAGACTGGCTTCAGATACGAGAGAATGTTATCACACAGGCAGGTGCTTCCTGTCAGACTCACACTTGGAGACTAGCCTTCTCGGAGGAAAGTAAACAGCTTGCCCTCGGGGCTCCGTGGGCGAGAGGAACAGGCCAAAGTCAGCACACAGTGCAGTCAGCACCGCGGCGAGAAACACGGCCACCTCCGGAGAGCGGGAAGAACTCAGTACAAAGCCCAGACAGCACCCACCTTACAGAACCGCGTCCACGGGATGAGACCGTCGGGGCCCGCACTGGGACCTAAACAAACAAAAACAAGCTTTCTCAGGAAATGGACGTTGATTCTGAAGCTCTGGCTGGATGGCTGGCCAACACTCCACAAGGGAAGGTTGCACGTACAGGGCTGACAGTCTCAGATTCACTGATGCTAATGACTTGCACTCTCGGGAGAGGCCTCAGTTTGGTCCCTCCCTGTGCTGCATCATTTCCCACTGCCTCCCTCTCCCTCCTTAGCAGTCTCCTCTCCCAGTGACCCTACGGAGGTTTCTCCCATGTTCAAACTAAGACCAAGATCACCCCTAGGTGATCTGTTCAACTGACAATTGACTTTACAAGCTTATTTTAGACATTGATTAGGCACTTCCCTCAGCCCTCCTCCAATCAGGACATGGATTCAGGCAGGCTGATGCAAAGCAAAAGCCAAGTGGGAGAAATGAGAGAGGGGAAGGGATACTAGGGGTTCGCAGCTACACAAATTGAAGTGGCCAAGGCCGTTAAGAGGTGGTGAGCCACCATCTCCCTTCGCAGAGAACCACAAGTAAGCCATTCCAGGCCGGAGAGACACCTGTCTTAATTCTCACCAAATAAGGGAATGGAGTAAGGTGATCTACATTTTTACGAAAGAGCACAAGACCCCCACTGTGACAGGCGTCTGGCCAAGAGAAGGCCGTTTGGTTAGGAAAAGCCTGCGGGTGTTTGCAGTTCATGCAGTGTGCTATACAGAAGGTAAAACTGGAAAAAGGTGCCCATGGATTCTTAAAGAAATAGTTCAGACATTCCCATTCACTGAAGATCTGACTTTGGGACCAGCAGGTCTTAGATTTGCTCAGTGTGGAAGACTAGTAAAATCCATGATGTTAGCTCCTGAAAGGAAATTCTCTATCATGACCTGGACCCTGCCCATCAGGCAAACTGCTGGTCACAGGCACCCTCCTGATGTGGACAGTGTCTCCTTCTCCCTGGACCACCTGATGTAAGAGACTTGGGTGTATGCTGTGCAGTGAGAGGCCCACGGCCTTACTTTTACCATGTTGGGGCTTACTTTTTTCTCCCCAAGATTAATAAGACTTCATCTTTCTCAAAAGGAACTTATTTTAGCCACAAGTAATATATCTTGCATAATTCAAAAATCTTTTCCTTAGGAATCCTGCTCAGAAATGTTAATATGAGATAATGGAGAAATGATCCATTTAAATCTTTTATGAGGTCTCTATCTTCTTCT
The DNA here is from genome assembly GCF_048564905.1 of Vicugna pacos. Taxonomy (NCBI): domain Eukaryota; kingdom Metazoa; phylum Chordata; class Mammalia; order Artiodactyla; family Camelidae; genus Vicugna; species Vicugna pacos. Next base: position 77,293,980 of record NC_132991.1, on the reverse strand, counting down.
AAGGTGAGGCATAATTCGCACTTAGCTATAATAAACGGCAGATGGAAAATCCAACAGATTTTAACACTCTCCAACCTTGAGCAAAACAGAGAGCAAAGGGGGGAAAGGAACAAGTCAAGATATTTTTATAAATTTCAACTTTTAGATACATAAAAAATTAATGTGCTCATACCAAGAAGTTTCTCTCCCAGCATGTTCAGCTGGTCCACATTGAGACCTCTTTTGGTGACAGAAGAAAACTGCCAGCTCAGCACCTCTGAAAGCTGAGACCATCGTGCACAAGGTGGGTTCAGGAAGAAGGACAGATTCTAGAGAGAAAACACCCAGAAGCTAAGGGCTACTGGAAAGCCATCAGTCACAAGCTGGACACTGACACATGAGGTCTGTGCCAAGGTTCAGTTCTAGTCTCTGTGACACACAGAAGTTTTCACAGTGTAAGAAGAGAAATACAGTTGATTCTCATTATTTGCAGATTCACATTTGTGAAGTCATCTACTCACTAAAATTTACTTCAACCTCAAAATCAGTACTCATGGTAGATATGCAGTCATCTGTGGACACACCCATGCACAGAGCAGTGAAAACTTGAGTTGCCTGACATGTATATTTCCAGTTAAGGTCAAAGTTATGCTCTGCCTTCCTGTTTCAGCTCTCATACTATATGAGTGTCTTTTTTGAGGTCTTTTTAGTGCCATGGGTTTGCTTTTTTTTTTTTTTGCATTTTTGTGTGTCTCCTGGTTGGTGATTTCATTTTTAAAATTCCCCCCAAGTGTAGTGTTGAAGTGCTGTCTGGTGCTTCTAAGTGCCTTATGGAGAGGATGCATGTGCTATATATAGAAGCTCTTTTCAGGTGTGAGTAAAATGCTGTTGGCCGTGAGTTACAATGTTAATAAAATAAATATATTAGGTAAGGGATCTTTAAACAGAAACACACATAAACAAGGCTATGTATTGATCAGCTGATGCAAAGGATGTGGATCAGAGGCTCACAGGAACCTAACCCCTAGGTGTAATGGTTCAGTATTCACTAACTCAGTGTTCACAGTGACTTTAAAGAATGTAAACACAGCAAATAACGAGAATCGACTGTAATTAACCGACCGTGAGTACACACACTCTAAGACAGGAGCATGCTTGTTTAGCAGATGTACCCATTTTTTAAAAAGAATAACAGTAAAGGACCTCCTTCACAATAAACGTTACATGAAATCGTCTGTTGCCTGAGCTTATTCACATGAAAGGAAGATCCTAATTCTCATTTCTAACACAAACACACGCTTCGCATTTCCGCAGTCCCTCAGCAAGGCCACTCAAGTTAGGTCACTTCTCCCTCAACACCCAGCCCTCAGGGGCTCTTCCCGACATGCAGAAGCTAGAACCTGCAGTCTCTGGTTAACCCGTGGGATGAAAGGAGATGTGTTTTCCATACCCTGGGTTCTGCCACCAGCATGTTGTACCACAGGATGGAGGCCCAGCCGCTCGGGAGCTGGCTGACGTTGGAGATCACCACGACAGGCAGGGAGGTCGTCTACAAGATGACAGAGACTTTGAAGTCATCCGAATCACAGGAACATCACCTTCAGACCACCATGCAGCCTCACAGCTAAGCAAGGGACTCTCTGTACATCTGCATATATTTTACGCTTGAAAACTGAAAATGTAAAGTTACGTTCTTTTCTTCGTAGCTTATCTTTGATATACCTTTTCAGTTAAGAAATAAGCTTTAATGCTTCATATAAAAAATTAAAACAGGACACCTCAACCGGAACATTTAGCTTGTAGTATCTGAAATTCCATTCAGTTCTCTAGCTTCCTGAACCATTAAATCAATGTCAAGATAGTATTGGCTGAAAAAAGAAAATCACCTTTTTTAGCAATTAGGTAAATATGTCTAAAATAAAAATTGAGAAATAAAAATACATGTAACAGTTTAAAGTAAAAGTAAAGTTCTCCACGTCTGGAACAGGTTAAGTCTTACCTCAAGGTCAATGACCAAACCAGGCTGGCACAGCTGGGTTTCAAAACTGAGGGAGTGAAGCTCTTCAGTAACGATGAGAGGACCCTTGAAAGAGAAAAGGGAAACAGAAGGAATATGGTGACTCATCCACGGATCCTGCAGCTCTGAAGAGCCTCCTAAGCATGTTTTGCAACAGGCTGCAGAAAGCATGGGCCCAACTAGCTGCAATTCAGAAGATGATTCCAGTTTCCGGTAACCTATTTTAGATGCAATTATTCTGAGGATCTCAGCGTTCTCTCAAAGACAGAATTTCTGATACTTTGGCAAGGGCTATGGATGAAGGTGCAGAAATGTCGACAGGGAAACAGCAACGTCTGCTGGGCTTATTCCTGACCTACAGCCTCCTGATCCTCAGCCCCCTCTGCCCAGCACTGCCCTGCCCGGCAAGAGCTGCACACCTGAGGCAGACGGGGGTGGGGAGGTGGGGGGGTGGGGTGGACGTGCACACGTGTTCCAGGTGTGATTATCTACTGGAAGGGCTGATTTGCATAAGCCTGGCAGGTCATAAAGTGCCTTGGTTTGGGCAGAAGTGTTACAGTGTTCAAAGTGCCTTCAAACATAGTATTTCACACGAGCATCACAACAACTCAGAACCAGAGAGGTGTGGCTCCCATCCCCACTTACAGGAGAGGAAACAAGTCCTGGGAGGCCACAAACACAGCAACAATCCAAACCAGGGCTGCTCGGCTTGTCCTGGCGCTGCCCCGCACGACCTCTGCTGGCCGAGGTGGTGAAGGACAGCCTGCTATATAGGCACAAAGGACAAAAACTGTTCCAAACCAAGGCAACTCCAGGCATTTTGTCCTCTGCTCATCGTAAACAGTAACTCTTCAAGGATCCGGCTGTAAAAAGGAAACTGATGGAAGGATGATGACACTGAGCAGGGGATGCAATGGCAGGGCACATGTTGCCTCTCTGCACAAACTGCTTCCGGCAGGGCAGTCATGAAACTGGCCTCTAGTTGCACTTCTGACAGTAACTTCCCACGCACCCCTAGCTAAATCCCGCAAACTTCTTGTGATTTAATTTCCTCACCTGTGAAATGTAACACAAAAGCTCACCACTGGGCTGTGAGGGGCCAGTAAATCCGCATGTAAAATCATTTGCCAACCACAAAGCACTAGCAGAGTGTTTCACCGTTACCACAGATACGCCACGTCCCACAGCTCGTTCGCTGCTCTTCCCTGCTGGGTCTGAACCCCTCTGTGAGGTGTCTCCAGCCACCAGGGCTACCAGGCCACTGAGCCAACCTCACTGGGCAGGCCTGCTAGTCAGAGACCAATCGCGACAGAGACTCACCTCATTAGTTCTGGCACCGGCATTTTTCTGTTCTTTCAGTTGCTACAAAAAAGAAAGGATCTTAGTACACAGCGCAATAATCATCAAGTTGCTATTTTCATCTACAGATCAAACCAAAGTCAGGACTTAGAATGAAGGAGGCAAAATATTCTCAGAATGCAGATCACGAGATGAAGCGACCCTTGTGTGGGTTCACAAGCAGAGCGCCTCTCCCCAGCAGCCTGACGCCTGACGCCAGGCGGACACGGCGGCGGGCTCAGCAGGATCCCAGGGAACGCTATCTCGCAGCTTTTCCTGAACCATATCCCCCATCAGGCTCCCCAGACTCAGGGCACAGCTCCTCTGTCTCCCACTTCCCCCAGCAGAGTCTCCCAGGCTAGGTCCAGTGACTCCAGCCCTCAAAGACTGTTCTTAGAAGGACTTTGATTCCTGAGGCTTTAAGGGAGCAACGTGGAGCCCTGAGAGCAGCTCTGGACACCCTCCGACTCCTGAGTTGGACCGAGGCTCTTGCACAAGGTCAAGCTTCCTAACTGTGAGTTTGCTGACTCACAAGATGTTGCCAGCAAAAAGGGTGCCTTGAACAGGGAGCACACAGGGCCCCCAACACACATCTGCAGAACAACTGGCCACCCCAGGGTCTTCTTGGAGGCAGGCAAGAAGGCACCACCCACTGAAAACCCCTCTGCTGATTTCTGCTGCCTGGTGCCCGGGCCCTACTCCTCTGGAGACAAGCGCTAGACCCAGCGGTTGTGGGCAAGATGCCAGGAAGGAGGAGGTAAAGAAGGGGCTGAGAGCTCCCTGGGGTCTGCCACTCTTGGAGGGGTGAGAAGGAATGGTCAGGATGTGGAGCGGTAACAACCTCTTGAGAAACTGCCAGAGTCTAGAGCAAGTCCTGGAGGAACCACATACAGGTAACTTATGTGCACACTGGTTCATGGAGTATTTTACTGAGTTCACTGTTCCCCAAAGAAGGTATCTCTGGAAGAGAGAGCTTGGCAGAGCACACAGGGAACAGTCCTGGGATAAGGAGGAAGAATGAACATTCCCCAAGCCACCAGCCGCAAACTCTAGTAACTCTTCTCCTGGGGGTCCCCCCCACATCACACAGTGCGCAAGGCGCCACTCTACCGTAGAGCAAGTCCTGAGAGACCAGGTGTAACAAAGAAGGGGGAGCCGGTCTCCCTACCAGGTGCCGGAATTCTGCCGCCAGACTTCCATTGGTGGACTCCTCCATGTTCATCACCTTCGTGTGAGTGCCCAGAATGTTGAACTTTCTAAATCTAGACAACACAGGGCAGAAGTATGTAAAATGCTTGGAACTATTAAACACGCAAAGAAAGAAGATAGTAAAATATGGTACAAAGGACTTCACATACCCTTTTACTGTATTTCTCTCATTTACATCTCTGCAAAATAAAAAAGGAATATATAACACATATGTGCATTTAAAATTTGGAATGAGCTTTGACAAAAATAATAAAAGTCGGTGTGTAAGATCAACATCAAATCTGTAGCTATGGGTTTTCAGCCCGTTCCCTCACTCACGCTCTCCCTCCACCAGCCACACCGGCGCTGCCAAGTACTGCTGAGTGACCTTGGGCAAATCAACCATGTGGGCCTCACACTTCTCATCTGCACATCGTGCTAACAGCACCAACCTCACGGGTTACTGAGAGGAGTAAATGAGTGGGTGGGTTAGGAGCACAGAGCACATCCTCAGCAGACGGAAGCCTCAGGTACCACTATTTCCTGAGCAGTTGCTCACTCCGTGCAGGCGCCGTGCTAAGCACCAGGGATTCAGTAGACAGCACTGCTCGCTCTGCAGGGACAGAACTCAGAGGACCTTCTAAAGTGATAGCTCGATCCTCATTTTTGTTCTGTTAGTTTTAGTACTTTCAGGGAAATACCTGAAAAGTCAATTACTTGGGGAAACTGTCAAGCTGAAGTTTTAAATCTGAGGTTAAAATCCCGAGAGACCTTGCATTTTTTATAAATTCAGTGATAACTTTGTCATGTTCTGGACAAATAATGCATCTGTTAGGCACAGGAGAAGGTTAGAGATTGTTAGCACACTCACAGTAAATGAGTTAGCTTCCTTTTCTATCTCAGTGAGAAGTTCAAGGTTTTGTGAAAGACAATCACTGTTAGCTATGAGAGTGACCGATTTTCCCGTATAGAAAAAGAAAAAAAAAAGAATTTACACTTTATAACCATGGAACCTTTGTCATGACCAAGAAGCCAGCACTGGTATGTAACTTTCGGCTACCTTGACACTTCATTTGGACTTCATCGCCTCCCCACAGCATCCTTGTCTGGTCCCAGGACCCCACATTACATTTGTTTTTTGTATCACCCCAGCCTCCTCTGGTCTGTAACAGTTTCTCACATGTTCCTTGTCTTTGAAGTTCCTGACAGTTTTGAGGAGCACTGCTCTGGTATTTTACAGAATGTCCTTCAATTTGAGTTTCTCCAGTGTGGCATCTCATTTTTTTTAAATTGTGGTAAAACATACATAACATAAAATTTATGATTTTAGCCATCTTAAATGTACAGTTCAGTAGCATTAAATATATCCACACTGTTGTGCAAAAAAAAAAAAGAGAGAACTTACAATAAAAGGAACAGTGTGATACAAAGCTACCTTGTTAAAGCTAAGAAGAAAACTCAAAAGTGGGACAGAAAAGACAAAAGAGCAAGAACAAACTGAGAGACTGAGTTAAGCAGAGTGTGGTAAATTGCAGTGGCCACAAACCCTCTGCAGCTCTGTCTTCAAGAGACAGAAGGTATTTATTTCCCTGTCCCTTGAATCTCAGGGGACTCTGACTTGCTTTTACCACCACAATGGAGGGACGTGGAGCTGTGCAAGTTCCAAGTCTGGGCTCCCAGGCCCAGCACACTGCTGCTCTTACCCACTTGGAACGCTGTTGTCACATGAGAAAGCCCAGGCCAGATTCTCTGAGAGCCCCCTTGAGAAGGGCCCAGTTATCCCAGCTGAGACCTCAGATTTGTAAGGAGGCTATGCTAGACCACTCAGTGACAAGCAAGGCAGCCCAGACCAGAAGGACCGCCCACAGCCCACAGAGTAAAATAATACGTTTTTGACTTTTAAGCCACTAAATTTTGGGGAGATTTGTTATGCAGCAAAGATAACTGATACACAGAGAAACCAAGGATGATAGCAGGAAAGACAAAGCCACCGACTATGCTACTAAGAAGAATACAGTTATAGGAATGGAAAGAGACAAAAAGCCAGAGGAAAATGACCTGGATTATCATAAATGGTTTTGAAACTTAGTAAACTGGTATGTTACACACACCAACGAAAGCATTAAATACATTAAGGGGAATGTCGAGAGCTAACCCATCTTGTTCCTTAATGTAAGTGGCTGGGTCACTGCTAGTCCAGGTCCAGGGTCTAAGGACAAAACAGGATGAGCTTGCTCCATTTAGACCCCACAAGAGACTCTGCCCACTCCTGGGTCCCTACTGAAGAGACAAGCATGAAGCTGGCAGGCTCCACACAGGCCCCCAAAATGCCATCAGCTTCACACCAGAAACATCCCCACACTGGCCACAAACTCACAGCACCTGGAGGATCCTCAGACTGAGTCTGATCAAGAGCCCCTCCTCTGGGGCTGGCCTAGGAGGAGGGGTGGTAGCTACCTGAAGACTTGATCATTAAAAAAACATATGCATAAAATGCACTCATTCTTTGGTTCATTTATTGCCTAAAAATGCACAGGCATCTTGATACTAGCTCTAGGGGAAGCTCCCAACATCCTGAGCAGGAGGTACTGATTTAAATTTGCTGGGATCACTTACAAACAGACCCCGTGTATCAGCCCATGTTTGGATAACAAAACCAGCATTTCAATAGTACTTATATCTTAGATAATAAAGATATCTTACTTATCAAATAGGACTTTGACCTTCAAATTATAATTCAGCTCTTGCAATTTCACCAACAGTCTGAAAAGAAAAATAAGTCATTGTTACTTTTAAAAACTATGACAATTCTCTATCAACAACCATTTCAATAACCCTCATCCCATCCAGTTTTTGGTTACTACAAACAATGGAACTGACATCCTTGTATGTCTACTTGGATTTTTTTTAAAATGTATTTGTAGGATAAATTCCTAGCTATGAAATTACCAGGACAAAACTACAACATTAAATTCTGAAAGAGAGCAGTGCTGATTTTACATTCCCACCAAACGTTAGTGAGGGTACCTGCTTTCCTACACAGCCTCGCCAACGCTGGGTTTTATCAAAATTTCTATTTTGGGCCAGTTCTATAGGTAAAACATAGTGAACATTACTTTCTACTAAAACTTGTACTTAATGCTTGTCCTATTCGGACAAAATGAAAATTACTACCCATAACTGGGGAGAAGGAGGTTCACATCTATAATTGCTTCAGGGCGGTATGGAAAGATGGAAGGAAGGAGACCTGGGCTGAGATGCAGATGTGCCTCTGCTCCGATGAGCTGAAGACTTTGGGCAGGAGCCCCCCACTAGCCGGCTCCGTTTACTGAAGCAGGTGATGGGATTAGACTTCGAGCCCCAGCCCTGCCAGCTGTGAGTTCTAGGACCCACGGATGCTTCAGTGTGGTGCTGGAACACCAGCAGCCAGGAAGCAGCACCGTGAACCTAACACAGCAGCATCTCGGAATAAAGGACTAGGGCCAACTCCGGAGGCAAGTCCAGCTCTTCAGAGTCCAGCGGCTCATCAGTAGAGGAATAGTTAAATGAATGTAGCCCACGCAACAGAAGAGAGTAAAGCCGTATGTTCTCACGTGGAAACACTCCTACAATTTATCAAGGAGAGAAACGGGCTGCCAAACACCAGAGACAGCAGAACCTTAGTTTTTAAAAATGAAATATTGTGGGTCGCATATATTTGTGTGTGTCTATGCAGAAACAAACTATGTACATGTAAACACAATGTATTCATTTCTGTATCTGTGCAGACATGGACAAAATCCTAGGAGGACTGACATTAGGCTGCGTACCATGGCGGTCTATGGATGCTGAGATCACACACGGCTCTGAGACTCTGATGAAAGCTATGAACACACTCACCAGAAAAACGTTCCCCTCATGAGTCCACATCCACAACACACTGTGTACAGTTCCGGGGGACACGTGCAGCTCAGGGTATGAGGGGAAAAGGCGCAGGGAACTTCTACTCTCAACTACATGCAGCACTGTAATTTTGAACTTCTTTTGACAGTAAACGTTCATTACATTTACAACTGGAAGAAAATCAGGTATCTGTGTGTGTATATACACATATCTGTTCTATTTCTAGTTTGAATAGAAAAGACACTCTTAGATATTCTAAATAAGAATTCATATTAAAATGCCTACTGCAGAATGACCGCTAAAGCACCCTGCCTAACAGTGCTGTGAAAGGAAGTTGGTGCAAACATCCTTCGCGGTAGGAGGTGTAGGGGCTACACCTTCTCTTTCTTACCTCAGCTTCACAGTAAACTGTACTCCAGTCTTCAAGACCAGTGGCCTCTGAGGATGAGTGGGCATGCAAGGCTGCCTTTCCACCACAAAGGAGCTGTAAATTCCCAGCCAAGAGCAAATCAGCATTTCCATGAATGTTGACGCAGTAAAAAGTTATTTTCCCGACAGAGGAGAGGGGGTTAAAGGGCACAAGCTAAAAACCAGTTTGAAAGAGTCTAATGAGTTGGATGAATAAGTCAGTAAAGAAATCCCCACATCTAACTTGCGCTCAGCAAAATCAGAGTAATTGCAGTGACCTGTGATGCTCTTCAACAATGAAAACCCTGAGTTGGATTCTGTTCATTTACAAATCTGCATTAAGAGTCAAGTTTGCTAATTAGACTTTGGTCTTTACAACATATACAAATGTCAAATCATAATGCTGTACGTCTGAAACTAATATGCTACACGTCAATATGTCAACTTAAAAATAAAAATAAAAACAACAAAACAAAAATAAATTTTACTACAGTTGAAAATGAACCATGTACCCACACTGCTTATCACCGTAATTTGAAATTGATATTTTAACATCCTTTGGAAAGTTGCTCTTCATCTAGTAAAATTTAGTGGTATTTACTATCCAACAAACATTTCAAAACATTAATTTTCAATTTAAAAAAAGAATAAAATTTGCATTCCCAACCCAAGTAAATATTCTTTATTTCAAAATCCATCATCCAGACATTCCTGTTTGGACATTAGCCACAGGGAACAAAAGACACTTTTATTATGTCAAGTTAGCATTTTAAAAAATTGCAATATGAACTCTATTCTTCTACTCAGCACCATTTATTTATCTACTATCTACTATGCATGTCTGCAACACCTCCCCATGGGTGAGGCACTGCATAAGGCCCTGGTGGGGGAAGAAAATGACAAAGGTACATCTCTGTCTACTACGACTTTCCACTTTACAACAAAGATAACAGAAACACACAGACAACTATGTAAGAAAATCCAGAATGAGGGAAGGATAAAGAATGAACCATGGAGATCTGAAAGGGAGGCAGCATCTGCCTGGGAACTCTGAGACTTCATGATGAGACATAAGCTGAAATGTTCAGGACATGCAGTTTTGAAAAGAGGTTCCAGAGAAGGCTCTGAGGCCGAGGAAACACTGTACAGAGCGGCCTGGAGAAGCAATGACCAGAGTGCGCATGAGGTCAAGTCTGCCTGGAAATGGGGCACATGGAGAAGCTAATTCTGGAGTGGCAGCTGAGGGCCGGGCTGTGGAGGTGGCGCTTGGGAGTCTGGCTTAAGGGCTCCCCTCAGATTAGCAAGTGATGAGAAGCCAGACTGAACTCTGCTCTGGGACAGTGCAGGGTCATAGGGCCGAGTGAGGGACCATTTAGGAGACTAAGAGTTCAGCAGAGAGGATTTCACAGTTTGAAACGTGACGAGACCACAGAACAGGAATGAGGACAAATATCAAGAGGTCAGACAGGTCTCGTTACAGACCGGCTGCGGGAGGACACTGGTTACCAGCCTAGGTGGTCATAAGAACGACGGGCCATTGGCATCAACAAGGGATTCAGGAAGACCTGATTCAGGGACGCCATAAAAAAATTCACATAACCTACTCAACCCTTCTACGTTACCGGAATTACCATAAAATTTTCCTTGCAAATCACTGCAAAAGGTGCAAAAACATCTCCCTCAAGTTACCTCTGAATGAGCTGCTGGAAGAGGCTGAAGGTGCGGTCCCACAACGCTTGTTTGTTTTTCGTGATAGGGTCATGTTCGTAGGTATATTTCTGCTCCAGTTCCTCCAGCTTCTTCAGCTGCTGACGAACCTGCTGCAGACTCTCCGCAACTATGGTGAACCTGGGAAGGCACAAGCCACGGGGTTCTGCATCAGAGGCCATCCCCAGGCAGCCCGGATTGAAGAGAACCACAGAAACCAACACGTGGTCTTTACAGGCGGCACACGAGGTTATCCGCCCAGCCGGCGCTGCAGGGAGAAGCAGGGAGCAAACCTTCTCCTGGTGTAACGAGTTGTTATTTGGGAGGGAAAAAAAAAAAAACTACTGTGCACTGAATGATTACAGCCCAAGTAAAAAACCTCTGCACACAAATGAGAGGCACCAAAGAGAGGTGGGTGTGGGCCAGGGCTTCTGGGAGATCTGTGACTTCAACTGAGCTGTAAGATAACTGGGACTTAAAGGGACAAGGCAAAGAGGGCGGAGGCAGGGGACATCAGAGGTGATGTGGAGGCAGCGAGGGGCCCTGGGCAGTGACACGTGGTGGGGAGGAGCAGGAGAGCGCCGGGAACAAGGTCACTCTCCCCCTGCACGGGAAGGAGAAGGCAGGATGTGCAATCAAGACACTCAAAAAAATACGTATATAAACCAAGGAGGACACCCAGAGACTGCATTCAGGTTCCTCCGTCCTGATAGTAAACCACCAACGGTGGTGCCACCTCTGAGCCCAGCTGGCCTGTGGAAGTGCTGTTTAACTCGCCTGGAGCAATGACAGAAGAAAACCTTCTCCCCAGGGAAAAACATCTTCACTCGGTGGTTTCACTCCTTGGAAAGTTCAAAGCACTGAGCACCGCCCTTGGCCATGAAGTGAGAGGCAGGATAAAGGCAGGTGGGTGAGCTCTAGACGGATTCTAACCTAGTGATTCCCAACTTCGCTCAGGCCACGGCACACAAGAGTGCGATACTCCTTGTACAGCACAGCTGGGGACACCAGAGGGCATTCATGTCCCTGGAAGGGGTTCCTTGTGGCCTCAAGTGACCACTAGGGGACCCCAGCCAGCTGGAGGCCCCGCCAGGCCTCAGAGGCCAGTGTCTCACAAGGCACATGGGGGCACACCAGGCTGGGGAGCTCTGTTCCCACCTACAAGAAATTTGGGATATGGACTGGCAATTCAGAAACAAAAACAAGTGGCTGAATATTAATTGTGAATTACAAAAACAGCAATCCAGAAAGTAATCTATCTCATAAGCTCTCTGGTCCTTGGGCCTTTCTGTTCCAGGCCACCACCCCTCCTGCGGACTGACTCTACCTTTGCACCCCCCTCAGCGCGCTTCCTCCCTCGGCTCTGCAGGCCTCCCGGGAACTATGCGTGTACACCCTCAGGGCAGGCCACCTGGCCTTTCTGTCTCCAGTCTGTCCTCAGACTGCTGCCAGAGTGACCCTTCTCAGTCAGAAATCTGAGAAATGAAGCTCCACTTAGGTAAAAAAAAAAAAACCCGCCTGGCTCACCAGTGCCCACCTGGTAGTCCCAGAGTTCCCAGCTAGGTGTGGGGAGCTGCAGGAGCAGCTCCAGCCTCTCGCCCTCCTGGCACCTGACTCATTAGCCCCCAGTGTGAGGACTGAGGGCCCCTGCCTGTGCCGGCCCCTCCTCCCACGCTCTTCCCCTCTCTGGTCTACAAGAAGTATGGCTGCTCACTCCCGAGTCAGGCCCACTTCCTCTCTCTAATCTTTCCTATGACTCTTTCCTCATCCTCCATGAGCTCTAGGCGGACCCTGTCAGAGCCCTGGAAACCTTTCACTGAACAGTCATTACCACGTCCATCTCCCGCCTCCACACTGAGAGCTCCTTACTGGCGACCACGAAGAATCATTCACCTTGTGTCCCCAGGCCCTTGCCCAGTGCCTGACACACAGTGTTTAACAGGTGAATTTACTAGATGGATGACTGAATGAATGGCCCACCAACTATTATTTCATATAAGCCTGGAAAATGCCTCAAGCTCTTTTGTTTTTAATAAACACTGGGACTTAGCTGTTAAATGTGTTGTGTGATGACCATGGCACTGGTGTGCTGGCACAGTCAAACGACACATCCCACAGCACACGTATAGCAGGAGAGGAGGGCTCCAAACCAAGCAGGATGTGGCTCAACCTGGCGTGATTAACACTGTGCTTTTCAAGTCAGTGTCTCCAGGGCAAGAAGCGGCTGGACTACGTCAAAGTCTAAACCAAACTTTCGACAGGATCTGTTTCACTAACACAGCAGGAAGGTGCACGCTATGAGTTTACACGGTTAGCGAGTCGGCTGCCAATTTTCTGCTTTGGAGAATCTCACCAGTTCTGCAGCTGATCGAGGCAGGCGTTGGGGGGTCCCCCAATACAGGCACTCTGCTGTCTCTGCTTCCATTCCACCAGTTCATCATTAATCAGGGCTTTCTGAGTAAGTTCGGTGCCATTCAACAACTCTATTATTTTGTGAACTACTTCCTAAAAGGAGAGAAAGAAACAAAGTGAAATAAACTCATCTTTAATCACTGAATTTTAGAAGATTTTTTTTTAAGGAAAGCAAATATTCTTTCATCTCAACTGGGGCTGTAAGCCAGGTGGTTACAAAAATAACTTTTCCTCTGTTCTAAATTTCGAGTCCATTATTTACAGTCCATGGCAAAAGCAACATGTTGCCCTGGGAAGTGAATCACTACCTTTCTCTTACTGTCAAGCATTAAATACATCTTCTGGAGTAACATCTGTTCCTGTTTCTGATCATTCTTTGCCACACCATTGGTTTCATGTTCTGTGAATTGGGAGAGACAATAGATAAATACACATGTAAAAGAAGACAAAACCAACTAAAGCTAAGGCTCACAAACATTTAGGAGAAATATGGTCCAAATGCTGTCTGGAGATAGGTCAAAGTTGGTCCCTCTTTAGTCATTATTAAACAAAACAAGAAAAATGTCCTACGCACAAAACCTGGACACACTGAAACAAAGTACTTGCTTTCAGTGACTCATGTAAATGGTACTGTCTGGTTCTTAAGACACCGTCAGAATATTACCTAAATGAATATAAGTGATGAAATTCAAATTCTCAGATAAAAAGTTGATAAAAAGCATCTCTGTGGCTTTGAAAGAGAAGCAGATAACTAGGAAATAGTAGTTGAAGTTTCTTTCTCTCCTACTTTTATTCAAGTTATTGCTAATAATCTCTCCATATTAACCATGGTATCCTCCAAACAATGCTAGGGTGACGTGGTAGCCTACGTGCTCTACACAATGCACACTTTTGGGTTACTTTTAGTGATGTTCTCTCATCATTAAAAACAAGGAAAACAACAAAATAGAGCAAAAGTGCTTTAAAACTTGAGGAAAAGGCTGAACTTCACCTGTGGAGTATATATGTGGAACTGGAATGTTGGAAGGAACCTTGGGTTTTAGGGCAGGGGAACTCCATCACCTATTAGTCTATGTCAAAGTGGGCCAGGCGCAACAAGTGAAGTGAATAACCCATAACCAGCGGCTATCAACTGGGTCGACTTTGCTCCCCCAGGGATCACTGGAACGTCTGGACACCAGCTGGGTTGTCATCACTGGGGATTAGGGGATGATTCTCCTGCCATCTGGTGGGCAGAAGTCGGGGATGCGCCAAACGTCCTACAATGCACAGCCCCTACAAGGACAGCCCCCACAACAAAGACTTACCTGGCCCAAAAGGTCACTAGCACGGAGGTTAAGAGACCCTGGCCTGGGTCATCAAGAAGCCAAGACTAGCAATTCAGTCATAAAATATTTGGCAAATATGAAGGACTTTGTTATCTAGTGTAGACAGAAAAAATTACAGCCAATGGACACTGCTGTCAATGCTAACTCTTACCTCTGTTCTGCAAGGTCTTGCATTTAAAATCATATTCATCTTGTAAATCTTCTAGAGTCTTGATTTCATGCTCTATACACTACAAACAAAGACACAAAAAAGGTTCCCACTGTACTTAGAACAAAGACTTTAGGAAACAAATTACTGCTTCTATAGCTCCCAGAACACCATGGAAACAGTCCTGCTCCCTCAAAGATGGATTCGACTTGTAAAATTCTGATCACACACATGAAATAATTTTCATTTCATTAGTAAGTATGTAATACGTTTATGAAAAGAAAAGCTATGGCTATTTTTGGACTGGGCCATTTGGTATCTACTTTAACGAAGTATCTTCCTCAGAGGAGGCCAGATGAAGTTGTTCTAAGGAATCTGGAGTTTGGCAAGATGCTGTCTGATGCACAAAGTCAAGGCCACGGAGGTGTGACCTGGAGACCCACAGGGGAGCACACTGCCTGGTGGGAAGGCCATTTCCACAGACAGAGGCCTGGTGCAAAGCAGAACTCCTCACTCTTTCCCCAAGAGCCTCAACGTGGACTGGAGTGAGCACATACCAGCAAGGGCACCACTTCTACAAATGGTCTGGGAAGTTTTAACTTGAAATTATTGTTTTATTCTAATCAGAAGTATGTCAGAATTTCTTTTGTGGAGGTGCTTTTGTTCCCCTCCAAGTCTTAGAACGAGACGGGTGCTTGAGGAAGATGGACCATGTGTATCCTGGGGCTCTACGTAAACTCAGGAACACCTTAGTTTGAGAGGAGCAGACACAAAGGGCTGTTCAGAGCAGCCACAGCTGGTGTATTGGGCATTGGGGCAAAGTCAACAGTTACTGCATGATCTCGCAAGGAAGGAAGAAATAAGCTCAATGTTTGGAAATTATAACAGGGGCCATAAATGTCTATCTGCTCATTGGATTCACCAATTTGTTTACTTATGGTTTGGAACCTGAACGAAGCTTTTCTTCTCAACTACTTAAAAGGCTGAAATCAGTTATCACGTTTATACTAGAGCAACTGAATCCTTATTTCCTCTATAAAAAGTTACCAAGTAGACACGTACATTTACTCAATACTCACCATAACCTTGTCCTTCACATTTCTCACTTTGCTGTCAAGTTCCTTCTGTTTGTCTAACATTACAGTGCTCTGAATATTCCCTGACTGAGCCTGTAATGGAAGGTACATGGTTAACAGCCATCACTTCCTCCGTCATATTTATGTGCTGGTTCACCTCAAAAGTCAGGTCCACACCGTGCACCCCTCCTAACTCCCAGACCTTCCTAGACTTCCTGCAGGCCTCCCTCATGAGTGTGCACGAGAAACAGCTCAGTGCCCAAGGCCCTGGGAAATACCGGCAAGCTGTTAGCAAGGCTCCGGAAAGACGAGGGTTAGTTCACGCCTAAAATAAACTAGCCGTATTTCTGGAATTTTCCATTAAGTCATATAGCTCCATGGGACCACACAGGAATTTTCAGCAGGGTTTCTCAAATTCTGCAGACATGTTACTTTTACTAACCCTACTCATCTTACAGCCATGCAGTTTACCGTGTGGACCTCCGACCAACAGCATCTTACCACCTGGGAGCTTATTGGAAATGCAGAATCTCAGGTCCTAATCTGATTTCTGAACCAGAAACCCAATTTTGACAAGATCCCAGATGATTCAGAGGCATATCAAAATCGAACAGTACTGCCATTAAGGCCTTCAGCGAACGTCTGCCGCTCTAAAGTGATCGTGAACACCAACCCAGATGCACTGGGTCTATTTTGGCTTCACCCCGGTAGCCAGGAAACAACTTGTTGCTATTTTTATTGGGATCACATTAAGATTATGAATTAACTCAGCAAGAGCCAGTATCTTTATGATGTGGCTTTAATTCTTATGCTTCTAATGATTTTCTCGTCTAGCCGCAATACCAGGGACACAACGTTAAGTAGCAGCGGAAGCAGTGGATGTCTTTGCTGTGGCTCTGACTTCCTGATGTTTTCCCAAATAAGTAAGACACTGTCTCTAGAACTGAGAGATGTATATTTTAATCTGTTAAGGAGGTACCCACCAACTTCTATTTTGTTGACTATTTTTTACCAGGGAGAGGTGCTGAATTCTGTCGCACATTTTCAGCATCTGTAGAGAAAAGTGTATGCTTTTTCTCCTGACATCTATTCCTCATGTCTATTTATATAATGAATAACACCAATGGATTTCTCAGTCACTGTCTACACTTGTAATCTAAAATAAATCCTACTTGGTTATGATGCATTATTTTCTTAATGTAGTATTTAATTCTGATTCTTAATATTTTATTTATTTGATATTCATGAGTGAAATTGGTCCTTAACATTCTTTTTCTGTTCTATCACTATTACGTGTAGGTAATCAAAGTTATTCTTGGTTCACAGGAAAATGTTTGGAAGTTTTCTTTCATTTTATACACTCCAGAAGAGCAGATTTCAAAGCCTCCAAACTATATCAGAATAAAGTGTGCATTAGAAATATACAAAGTGACTGGTATCCCCAGGTGCCACATGTTAATAAGTGACAAATGGAGCTGCTCTGGCCATTCAGAATGAACTGTCACCTCGACCAGATCCATAATGCTTCTTGCCTCTACAGGGAAGTCTCTGCTGCTGTCAGTTTCTAAGCCAGCTGGATGCGGAGGCCATGTCCTGTTGGCTCTGATAACAGCTGGACAGTTCACCCAGAAAGAGGGACCCGGTCACACTGGAGGATCCCGACTTCCTAGTCCTCCTCCCCAGGCTGTCAAGGTCTGCTCAGTGAACAGAGGTATAAACAGTAATGGTTGTGCGCACGCAGCTGCACTTCCAGCTACCACATTCCCTTCCTCCCGTCACACAGGGAGATGCTCAGTGGAAAAAAATCTCATGATTGCGGCAGAGGCGTTAAGAAATCTCCTGCTTCAAACTTAAGCAAGAGTGCATCTGAGTTACCCAAGCCCTTTGCTACTTTCTTACCCCCTCCTCTCACTCCCTGCCCCCTCCTCTACCCAACTCCCATCGGTTAAAAGATTTGCTTAGCTAGGACCTTACCATCAATTACCTCAAAGAGAACAACAACATCTGATTCTGATTCTACTTCCAGGGCAAGTCTTTAACTTTTTAACTTTCTGACACAGCAGGAAACATCAGGAAACCACAAGGACAAGCGTTACCGTGGGCAGGGACCTCAGCCATCGTCAACTCCTATTTCCTCATTTCATACCTCCCCTCTAGAGACCTTGTCTGGAGGGTTTTAATGAGAACTCGGTTACTCACACGACCCAGACTAAAAAAGAATCTTCTGTTCAAGGAGGCTGCTCTCCTCAGCAGAATAAACAGCTGCCCAAGTAAGAGGCGATGTGACGGGCGCTCAGAGGGTGTCAGAAGCCCCAGTCAGAGTGCCCTCAAGTCCCACCTCCCACATCAGAAAACTGAAGAGAGACTACGTGACTTCTCCAGTGAACTGGTTTTAAAGTCAGACAAATCTCGGTTTGAATTCCAAACCTTATTAGCTTTGTGGCTTGAGCAAAGTACTTGACTTCTAAACCTTAGTTATCTCGTCGGTAAAATGGGGATAAGAATATCTACCTTCAGTAATAGCTCTGAAAGCATTTATTCAAATGAAATAAAGGTTATAAAGTGCTCAGCACAGGGCCTGAAACGTAAGCACACAGCACATGGTGACTTTGTTACTCAAGATCACGCAGACGGAACCACAAAAGGAAACTGAGAGCCACTACAACCTGAAAGAAATGATCACCACCCACTGGTGACTTAGGATCTTGTGGACCTAATTTTGTCCATATGTAAATTAGCTTTTTCACCACACACACGAAAGAAAGAAAGAAAGAAAGAAAGAAAGAAAGAAAGAAAGAAAGAAAGAAAGAAAGAAAGAAAGAAAGAAAGAAATTAAGAAAGAAAAGAAGCTTAGTGTGCTATAATGGCAACAGAGAAAACACCTACAGTCTACTAAAAAGTCTCTCTGTATAATATTCTCAAACGTATTTTCTAAAAGCTTCTCTTTGCAAACGAAGAAAAGGAACCACACTTTCCTATCCCAACACTCCTACAGAGTTCTGTGCTCTTTAAATGCTCTGAACTGACTCTGAATTTTGCATGTTTTTCACTTGTTGAATGTTTTGAATCCTCACTTAACTATCCCACAGTGTCAACAATGAACAATTCATGGACACTCTGCTTCATCTCTGGCCCTAAAACTGGGCTCCTCTGAAGCAAATAACAGACATCACATCATTCCATACACACGTCCATCAGTATGAATAGAAAACATAGTTGTTAAAAAGTACTTCAACAAGCAGGGCAAATGGCAAAGAAATGTTTCTAAATTTTCCAGCCAGCAGTAGAGTAGGCTGGATAATTTTGGAAAGGAGGGACCTACTGTGCCTTTTCCCTTCTGCTGATACCTCTAGACATCCAGGACCTTTCCTCAAACCACAAAAAGGCCTCACATCTCTGGCTTACAGTAGGGCAGTCCTCTAAACGTCCTCACAGGGGTTCACTGATAACTCAGGTGTCCTCTGAGAGACTTAAAATGAACCTCTCCCTAGGAAATTCATATATTTTCAAAGGGGAGCCAAAAGCTGACAAGGCTTCAAGACCCAAAGCACACCCAGCAAATGGGGGCTGATCTGGCAGAGCAGAAATCACCTACTCTGTCTCCCAGTGCTGACCTGGGGCCAAATGTCAGGAGAGAAATGCCTGGGTACCAAGGTGACAGTTCATTCTTCTGCCCATCTCTGCTCTTGGCTTCCTCTCGAGTCTATCTGAGAAACAGGAGCAGCCCGTCGCATAATGCTCTTAAGATGAAAATCCCATGTAATAGCCAAAATTTCGTGCTGAAAGTCTCCCAGGTCCATGCCATGCTAAAGAAGGCACACCTGTCTCAGAGAAGACAGCACAGCCAGCTTTTCCTGATAGACACTTTTGTTTGCTAGGCTGGGTAAAGGATGAACTAGCCAGCTTGAGTTTAGAGCATATAATATGTATTTTTAAATGCTTAGTGCAGCAAGATGCTTTCAGCGTGATGGCGAGACAGTAACTAAATGCCCAAGGAGGCAGCAGATGCACAAGGACTGGGGCAGGTGCTCAGGAAGTGCACAGAGAATGGTATTCACCACCACTACTTAAATGCTCTCTCTCCACCCCCCACCTCCCAATCTCACAGCTCATTTTGTTAGTTACTTGTTAGAGAAATGCACTTAGGTCCCTGGACTCTGCACACTTGTATTCCACCCTGTACTCTGGCCTTCTCCCCCTCGTATAGGAATGGTCTCAGCCAGAGTAACCCACACTCCAGTGGTTTCACAACTGTCTGCCTGCTAGGTTGTTCCCACCACTCCACCACTCAATGAAAGGCATGAATAAATGCCACGGCAACTTTCAAAAATTGCTGAACCCTGATCACCTTCCTGATCAGATCATGATAAAATCTTGGTGCTCATGTCACTCCTCCGACTCATTCACTACCGCGATGTCTTAGCTATTCAACAGATTATCTCAGTCCTATTCAAAACAAAGTTGTTGACTTTCCCATCAACCCATTCTTCTCCTCCAAAGCCAACTGCTCCCTGCAAAAACCCTACTCCTGTCCCTTCCCTGTCACTCCCAGCTCAGTAAACAATATCGCCAAGTGACTCAAGTCACAATCAGAGTCATCCTTGACTCTTCACTTTCTCTCACACCCACGTCTGAGCCCTCATGTGAGCGCTAGGGGTACCATGTCTGAAACATGACTGGAGTCTGTCCACTGGTTGCATCCCTACCGCACACTTCCCACTCAGCTCCCCTGGCCTGCTCCAAGAGCCCTCCCGCCCCAGCACCTCCGAGACGTTTCCTGACCCTGATCTAAAGAAACACCACCAGCCCCCAGATACTCCACTACTGTCCACGCAGTACTCTGCTTTGTTACCTACATGGCAATTAGCACTACCTGAAAGGATTCTGTTTATTTTGTCTCTCTCTCACACTGGAATGACTTCCATTAAATCAGGGTCCTTTCTCAGGGCCTGGGTCTGTAACATCTCTGTATCTGATTCTACCCACTTCTTGGGGCTATATGGTCAGAGGCCTCATCACCCCTGCCTTGAAACAGGGCCTCAATAATAGGTGCTGAACAAATGAATGAGTTTAATTTCAATTATCTTTAGTGTTCAATTAGGAAAAAAGTACCTGTTTGAATCTCTGGGCATTTTCCAAGATCTTTCTTTCTTCCTTCAGACAGTTACAGATGATCATAGACATCTGGATTGGGTCTTCCTGAAAATTATCCTAGACATGGGTTGTTAGAACAAAAATAAATTAAACTGCAGAATGCTTAAACTATTGTGTATTATATATTGAAATGAGTTGGTTCATATCCACTAAGAAACCTCATCCTTTACCTAGTAAATTTTACATAAACTATTTTTGGTAAAAATCAAAATATTCTTTTTACAATTTATGACAAAAAACTGTTTTAACTTTCCAATTAAGTGCAGGTACCTAAATTACTTCTTGGTCAAAAACAAGTATTTTCATATATGGTTCCTATAATATATTTAATTTCTATTGTTCTTGGGCCCAATTACCAACCTTGTTAGGTTCCTGAGACAATGTAAATGATACAAAAAATTATTCATGATATCCCTCAATTAATTTATCTACTGGTCTCTGCTTTTATTCAGACCAAAGAGATTCTTCTCAGTTTTTCTGTTTTCTTGCCGAAGCTAGTTTTGCAAAATACTGGCAAATCATGTCTCTTTATAACAGGTATAATTAAGCAAAGTCTGTAGGAGAGCAAATTTCTGTAAAATTAACCTGGCTTTCCCACTCACTATTATAAAATCACAGATGCATTCAGGGGGTCTGGGGGGGAGCATCTAATTACCTAAGTTGAACAGTTTGGTTGTTTGACGAATAAAACAAGAAAATGACAGTACTCACTTTCATTAACACAGGAAAGTTCCATCAATACAGAAGTAAAAATGGCAGCCAGCCTTAAGGGAGGCTGGGAGTACTTCTGAAGAATTCCTAAAACTTTGCAGCATACTCTCTCCTACCTAGAACTCCCTTTGACCTTCTCATCCGAGGGAAGGCAGCTCCAGCAGAAGCAAGGCAAGGTGGAGTCTAGCTCCAATTCATCAACTCACTACTGGGCCCTTGGGACGTCAAACCTTTCTGGACCTATTCTTCATCTGTATACCATGCACTTAGACTGGCTTCATCACTAAAGTTCCTTTGAACTTCAACATGTTACTACAGCTCACCTGTTCTTAACATGTAACCTTTTTTGATTTAAATATTGACAACTTTTAGTAAAACAAGGTTAGGGCATCGCATTTCTCTCAGAATTTCTTATGCCTAACAGGTATGCCTAACCCTTAAGCCTGAAACTTCCTTCTTTGTTTACAAAGTGAATTGATAATTTTATTTTACTTTTGCTATAAAATATTAGCCACATAAAATGAGTTTATTCAGAGTCTCTGTAGCTTTTCTAAATACCAATGAGTGCACGTTCAATAGTATTTGCTGAATGAAGAAAACTCTCTTATGTAAACAGGGGAACATTTCAACTCATATGCAAAAACCAGGTCATACCTGAAGATTACGCTTGCTCTTCCTTATGTTATGCTGCAATAAAAAATTATTCTCCAATGAAAAGCGACTGTATTGATCATCCAGCTGCGATAGGAGGTCGTGAAAACGGATGGTAGCAAATGAAACATCATTGGCGGCATGCTCCCTAGGAGATTCAAAATTCACACACTTCATTAAGATGCTACTTTAAACAGACCAAATAAATACTGCTTTCCTTATTGAAATTATTAAAAATAATCTTAAGTGTTTTCTTGGGATTTATTTCCTTCTTTTGAAACTGACATTGATTTTAGCAGCAGCTTGTACAATATTTCTATTACATAAAATTAGCATGAGAAATCCTAGCGCTCCAAGATTCTGCACAGAACTGTGACTGGTGATTATCTCTGCAGGTGAAAAATCAACAGAGGGCCTTCACTTTCTACATCAAATATTTTCGGAACATTTAAAATATCTGCAATGAGAAAACAAAATTTTAAAAAGAACATATACTGGTTTTAAGAGATACTCCCTTAATTGTATTACTTCGTTCATACTTCTAATCAGTATTTTACCATAATTTGGCTTCATTTCTTTTAACTTACTTCTTTCTATAGCCTGGGTCCTAACTTGGAAAATAATTGGTGTCAGCATTATCTAACCTGTCCAAAGCATTTAGGAGGACAGATTATACTTAAATCGACAAAAATGGCATGTAGAGGCACATGTCATTTTTTCAAGTGAACACATTTGTCCACAACAGATAATCCCAATGGCTGCTGACAAGATTCACCTTGCAGTCAATGTGGCTCCCAGTTACTCAATCAACAAGTTATTTTAAAAGTGGAGAAAAACAACCTCTGTCTAGTGAGTTTTCCTTACCAGTCTTGCTTTTCCAGCCACTGTGCCAGATACTGTCTGATTTCCATGGGAAAACTGTCATCATAGAGCTGGTGAACCTGCTCCAGGAATTTAGAGTCAAGCTGCTGAAGCTCGTACCACTGGGACATCCTACAAGGAAACACAACACAGATCACGAATGGAAGCCCCCCATCCCCCACCTCCAGCTCCAAAGAAAGCATATCTAGCATTGTGCTTCTTCTAAATATCTCACTTAATCCAAAACATAATTTATCTATGAAATACACTTTGTAAATGGTGTCTATATTTCAAAGCCTGTTTTTTTAATTGAGTTTTGGGTCAATATATTTTTCTTCTCAAAAAAACACATTTTCAGGTCTTTGCTCAAGTATCAACATATCAGGGAAGCCTTCTCTGGTCACTTTATTTAAACTGACACTACCTCTCACCCTGGAAAATACTATCCCTTCTCCCTAATGTATTTTTCTCCATCGCACTCAACGTCATCTGACCTGCCACATATTTTCCTTTTTATTTTGATTAGTGTCTGTTTTCTCCACATGAAGGGAAGGATTTTTGGAGGGGTTTGTTCGCTGCTGTTATCTCCAGAAAAGTGCCAGGCACACAGTAGGTATTCAATAAATATGTCTTTAAAATGAACCTGCACTTCTATCAGATAAACAAATGGAAAATATCATTTAATTAAATTTGCTTTAGGACAAATCAATGGGATTGCTCCAAAACTTTCTCTTATAAATTACAGTTGTAATATATACATTTGTAATATAACTCAAAGAATTTTAAACAGGTTTTTTACATTTTAAATAATTCACACGGTAAAGATGAATTATTTTTGTTATGTACCTTTTAAAAAAGATATGTTTCCTTCTTTTCCTACTGCAAACAAGAAACCTGGCACAAGAAGTCTTAAATCTCAGAAATAATTTTTAAAGATTGAAACATTTTAAAATGGAATTTGAAAGGATAAAGTAATACTATCTCTTTGGATAATTGTAAGTCAATTTTTATACAGCAGTTCTGCAGATTAAAAATGAAAACAAAAACCTGATTCAAACAAATCCTAACATCCACTAGGAAAATGAAGAGCCTCTCTTCACCATAGCGTAACTGAGGATTTAATATCAGCGCACGGCTGACAATATTCAGAGTGGATGTAAGTGAATCTTATCCTACCAGGCCTCTGAGAAGGAGGTCTGGATTTTAAAGCAGGGTATGGAAAAGTGTATGTACGCTTGCTGGTGAGAACATGTGTGCAGGCATGAAGTCATGTCGACTTCACAAATTTCCTTCCAAAGGAAGGTTAAGAATACGGTGGGACTATAAAGCTAGTTACCATCACAAAACCAAGCCACCCCTTTAACACATTTGCTGTAGCAATTTGATTTTTCACTTCAAAATTATTTTCCCTGAGTGGAAGATTCCAAATCTGTGGTGCTCCTCCTCCCAACTCAGTGTCTAATAAATAAGGATGTGCCTAAAGCGAATATGCTGTCCAGAATGTCAAACAATGGTGGTTGCAACACCTATTAGGTGAATGACCTCAGGCAACTCATTTCCCTATCAACAGGGTGGTTGTTAAGACTGAATGACCTGGTATAGACACAGCACCTGGCACAAAGCAGGCAAGCAACACATTCATGTTAACAAATCCAGAACCTTTCCACCTTCTCACAAAACTTGTTACTAACACAGGGAGTGGCATGATGGTCCCCCAGTCACACCTGGCTCAAATTCCAAATTTAGGTCTGACTCCTTCCTCTACTGTCCCAAGACCTCCTACCTCCCTGCCTCCAACACTATTCCCCAATCCACCTTCTTTAAGCTTCCTTAAGCTCTATGATGTCTTCCCTACATGATGTAAGCTTCAGAGATGCTGGGACAATGTCTTAAAAAAAAAAACACATCTGCACTTTGGACAATGTCCTGCACATACTCTGCTCTCAATAGTGTTTGTTCGCTTGAAATCGAGTATATTTCAGATTGAATTATAAAGTAAAGGGCAAACCATATTATGGTCCAACAAGTTTGAGTCCTGCATTCCCTGCATTAAGCAATGACTGCAAACTGACTTGCACTGGAGGCTCAAGTCTTATTTCTGTCTAGTAAAAACCTATGCAACTTAATACAAACAACATTCAGAGTAAAATCAACCACACACCTATTTTTCTTCCTCCAAACACTCTGGTACTAACTAGTCAGACTTTTTTTTTAACTAAATATATTATTTGAGTGTCAGCAGGAACTAATTATCACTTTTACATTCCAGGAGCATACTAAGCTCCTTTATCTTTACACACAGATATATAATTAAGTTCCAAAGTCAGGTACTCATTCATTCATTTCCATGAACATTTACTAACCTGTCACCTTGTGCCCCAGCAGAGGGCTGGGTATTCAACACAGGCAGCAGCTACACACAGCACGTCAGATGCCAAGACTGTTGCGTTTGCGTGCACAGGGTGCCAGGGCCTAACTGAGACAGCTCTCTGGAGGTGGCACAGTGCGAATGAAAATCTGCGAAAAGAAGAAAATGTGACTGGTGGAAAGGGGCGGGAAGGAGAGAGAAGTTAAGGTAAATGGGGAGATGCAGTGTTTGGGCCGGGGGGTGCGGGGGTTCTATTTCACAGGGTGTTTCTTCCTGCCAGAGCACGACTGGCTGTGGCAACAATGCCGTTCGACAACAGTACCTGGGATACGCGTTCTTCCCCAGATGACGGATTCACCTGTCACTACTTAAAAGCTCGCCCTCGCCGGGCGTCCGGCTGCAGGCCCCAACGACGCCTGTCCAGACTTGCCCCACCCTGGCAGCCGGAACCTCACACCCACTCACTCTGCTCGCCGGATCGGCAGGGGTGAGCGGGGCGCAGCGGTGCTGCCTTTCCTGGGCGCGCCGGGTCGCCTCTGCTCTCTCTGGGGGGTCTGACCCGCGTCGTCCCAGGAATAACTGGGTCTCTCTGCAGACTCGGCTCGGGAAAGCGAAAGTACCGGCCAGGAAAAAACAGCCCCGGATGCCCCGCCTCCTTGCGCTCCCGCCAATCAGAAGGCTGCGCGCTCGGCCAATCGAACGCGGCTGTTCCGCGCGCGAGCCTCCTCCCTCGGGGGCCACTGGTCTGCCAACTTGCTGGGTCCTTTCTTAGTCTTAGTGCAGGGCAGCTGACTTCTGTGTTGCAAGCAGTTCGTTGTGTTTACACATATTTTAGAGATTAACTAAAAGGAAGTTCTGTGTTTGCAGAGGCCCAAACCCCGAGATCCCTACATTGGCCCCAAAACTAAGAATTCGAGGCGGAGAACACAGGTGGGGACGTTGTCATTCTAGAAACTTAACAGCTGACCTCCGTGTTGCTAATCCCAGGGGACGCTTTGCTGTCCTCACCTTACTTGACCACTCAGAAACCTGCGCAGTTGACGCCTCCATTCTTTTAATACTTCTTCCTTGGCCATGATGACGACGCACCTAACTTGCTTCTTCCCACCTCTCTGGAATGCTTTCTCCATCTCTGCTCCACCTCTGCCACCAAACCGTTCAGTGTTAAGTATAGTCAGGGTCTGGATCTTGGTCTGTTTTACCTGCATGTCACACGCTGTCTTGTGATGAGCTCATCCACAAATTCAGTGTCCTAGATATGTAGAACTTCTAGCACCCTGTCCACACCTCTCCCCTGAGCTCCGCACCCATGTATACAGCCCCCACTTGAATGTCTGGTAAGCTCTGAAAACTAGTTCTGTTCAGAATGAGCCCATCATCTTTCTCCTCAGACCTGCCCTTTTTCTAGAAATGGTGCATGCCAGATAACTAGGAGCCACCTTTGATGATGCCTTCTCACCCCTCACACCGGCAGTCCTCAAGCCTTGCTGATTCTTTTACATATTTCTCAAGTCTCATCACTTCTTGCCATCTTCTGCGCCATCACCTCTTTTCACTCATTTGAATCCTTGCAGTAGATTCCCAAATGACTGCCTCACTTCAGTTCTTAACTCCCATTTAATCCATCGTCCACACAGCAGTTTGAGTGGTTTGTTTATTTTTTTAATTGCAAAGCAGATCACGTGTTTGCAAACGTGAAAATTCTACAATGACATTTCTTATAAACTCCAAATTTCTTAATGTAGCTTACAAAGCCCTGGTTCCCCTGTCACTTTCTTTAACCCCATCATGTGCCACTCTTTCCTTTCCTTACTTCAGCATTTTTGTTCTTCAAATAAGACAAGCTCTTTCCACAAACTCAAGGCCTTCTCACCAGCAGTCCTCCATTTGGAAAGCCCCTTGAGCCAAGTCCCCTTTGCCCAACTTCTTTGCTGGCTAACTCATATTTTATGTCTTAGCTAAAATCTAAGCTTAAATGTCACTTCCCCAGGTAGGAATCCCTAAGACCAGCCTAAATTAGGTCTTCTTGAATGTGTGCTCATTAAATCAATTGGTTCCTTCAAGTAGACAGGACTTGAATCAAGCCTAGAATAATAAAGCAACTTTGGGTGGGAAAAGGATCTAAATAATTTCCCAGAAGTATGCTTATATATGTGTATATTTTAGCTTTTTCTCACTTCATATCTATATGCTCCTTCTTCTTGTCACACATTCACCCTCACAAAGTCAGTACTGAACTGGTGATAGCAATCCCTTAGTACCAAAGTAGCAGCCTTCTGTGAAAAGGGATGTTAGGCCGCAAAAAAAAAAAAAAAAAAAAAAAAAAAAAAAGCCTTTCCCCTCCTACTTACCTGCACTAAGGGTCCAAACGATGTTCTGAAAAGCTGACTCTGGGAAGGGTAGATAATGTGTTCCACATATTTTTTTCTGATACTGTAAGATTTGTTCGGAGACTAGCTTCAGTATCGACAGGAGAATTAAATAATCTTAACGTTTGCAAGTACGATGTTTCTTTTTAGCTCTCCACATTCTGGTTGTCATCAAGTTCTGTGGATGCTTCCTTCCCTATGCCTTTATCCTCCTCAGTTTTCCCATCATCCATAATACCCCAAGCCTTCATCACTTCAGAACTGGAATGCTACAATAGACCCTAGTTATACTACCTTCTTCTTGTCACTTTCCCCTCGGCTATATTTGCCTTATTAAATGCTCTAAAACACCACATTCATAGAGACATTCCTTGCTTAAAAGTCTTGGTAACCCTCATTGCATTCATGATAAACACAAACCTTCCTGCTAGTCTGGGTCCTCTACAGAATGTTCCTAACACGTTTTGGGGTGATGGGTTACTTTTTATACTTTTCTTTATGTCTACTACGAGCACTATGACCTTCGTAGTCCAGACACCCTCACGAACAGCTTTTGAACGCCTGTGCTTTCAGGAGAGCAGCCCATGACCACCCAGGATGAGGTATACTCGGGGAGGTGCAGACTGTCAGGCTGTTTGAAAAGTTTCCAAAACAGCCGGGCCGGCGCGCGGCGGGAGGGACGCGTCTGCTCAGAAGAGCCGCCCCGCGTGCTTTCTGGGAAACGGTCCCGGAGCGAGAAGGAGCTGGATTGAGAGGAAACCGAGAAGCGAAAGTTAAGAGACAGAAAGAGCAGTACGCAGGCGCGGGTCCGGGGCTTTCCAGCTGCCGGTCCGGCCGGGCCCGCCGGCGGTTCCCTCCTAAGGCCTCCGCTCGCTCTCGCGGGACCGCCGGCAGCTCCCCCGCGCCGTCCCTGCGCCCCCAGGCCCAGAGTGGGGGCTCTGGACAGGCCAAAAGGCGGAGGCGGGCTGGTGCCCCTTAATTTTAGAGGGAAGGGGGGAGGGGAGCGTTTTCTAATTGCTTAAAGTGCTGGAAACTTTACCCATCCACTTCCATCTTTCTTTCTTCCCGTGGCCTGGTGACGTCTCTAGCTACACAATATGCACGCGTGCTAACTCGTATCTTACTAGTCTTTCAAGCTCTGACCCTCCCAGAGCTGGCTGCCAGCCCTTAAGCCAGAGACCAAGGTGAGGATTCTGGCTATTTATTCAGCCATCCTTTTCTACGCCTGCAAAGGAGCCTTTCTTCTGGGGTCTTCTCATCCCGCCCCGTCCCCTCCGCTCCCCCCGCCCCGCTCCCACCTACCCCCTATGGTGACTACACCAGACGGAGTGCGGAAGAAGTATAATGAAGGAGAATCGTTCAGTCACCGAACCAGGATTTCGAAAGTTTGGCAGGCCCAGGAAAAATCGTTTTGGCCTGCCTGCTGTCTGTGTAACTTTCTGAATGGTTCCCAGAGGCATGGAGTGGGTAGGGTTTCTTTGAGCTCTGCTCAACCACTCTTAAAGGGCTCTAGCCAGTTAGGGTGACTTGGAGACTAACCTAGGACCTCTAGTGTGGGAGGGGACCGACCTTACTGGACCACAGCCTCCGGCCTCGTTAGAGTAAGGACCAGTCCCCAGGACTGCAAGTACACTGTACACGATTCTCGCAATGCCTAGGGACGTTTACTTTCACCTGTTAGATGGAGAGAACAGGACTTGCTATACAATTTGCAGGGCCCAGTGAAAAATGAAAACAAGAGGCGCGTTATTCAAACTCATTAAGAATTTCAAGTATAAAACAGGGAACTATATTCAATTTCTTGTAATAAGCTATAATAGAAAAGAATCAAAAAAAGTGTATATATATGTATGTATATATATATATATATATATATATACTACTTTGCTGTACCCCTGAAACTAACACTGTAAATCAACTACATTTAAATAAAAAATAAAATTAAAAAAAAATCAAGACAGCAACAGCAGAGCACTAAACTAAGCATGGAGCCCCTCTGAGTGTTCTGCCCTGTGCAAATGCACATGTTGCACACCCATCAGGTCCCTAGTAGGGAACTGGGGAGAAGAGGGATTTCTTCTGTAGAAACCTTGTTATGTGTTTAATGAAAACATAGATGTAATGAAGAAACAAATTATAACACCATTCCTTCCCACAGCCCTCGCAATAAAACCCAGAGCCTTCAGCTCTCCCCAGAGCCCTGCATGAGCTGGTCTTGCTTCCTTCTCTTACAAATCCTGTCCCATTCTCTCCATGCTTCACTAGGCTCTGCTCCCTGTGGCCTCTTTCTTTCCCTCAGGGATCCCAGGCTTTTACCAGCCTGAGTCCTATGTATATGCAGACTGCTCTTCAGGATGCTGAGTTCCTGTCTGGGTCATGGACTTCCTTCTTCTCATTCTTTAGGTCTCAGCTCAAATGTCATCCCAGAGAGACCTTCAGAGACTGTTTCTTCCAGTTACTCTATGTCACATTTATGTTCTTCATGGTGCTTATTAAATCTTTTATTTGCTTGTTTTCATCTCTCCTCACCACGGGAGGGACTTTGTGCTGTGTTACAGCCTGTCTCCTCCCAATTTCCGTGAGACAATTAAGCCTAATGCCCGAGGCATCTGTGCATTAATTACGTTCCCTCCTGTATATCTAGAATGGCACTAGGTAGTGTCCTTGGGAGAACTGAGAAAATAGTCAAGCAAACCACATTCTGGGTCTCGTGGTTTAGATATTAAACCCTGGTTGAGAAAGGCAATGCCTGATAGAGTCTCAAAAACATTTTTCAAACGAATGAATAACAGCATTGAACAACCCTGGGATCAGGAATCACAGGTTAAATCAACCATGCAGACCTCAGCACAGGCACCAGGCCTACTGAGCTAGAATTGAGGGGGAGGAGGATTAAGAGCACATGTATTCTGGAAAACGTCAATGAGAGCCCCGCTCCTCTGCACTCTTCCAATCTCTCCCCCATCTCCACCCTGCATGGATGGCCGCTAGGGCTCTTTCTATCTGCAGCAGCCTGTGAGACATCTAAGCGGATGGCCGTCAAGCCTAAGGTACGAGAGTGCTGTGCAGGACTTTCCCCAGGGGCGGGCGGAGCAAAGGCAATGAGTTTAATGAAGGGGAGTTAAGGGGGAATTTCCAGAACACTTGGTTCACCTGTGGGTGTCAGAGATATTAGGCATACATGAGATACCTAAATTAAAGGGAAGTCAGAGTGAGTTAATGCACAGTCTAATTCCAGAGCATTTCTATAGAGCTTGGAAGTCACGAGTGAGGTGAAGTCGAGGAAACGTCCACTGTTGTTTGAGCAATAGCAAGCATGTTTTGGTTAATCGGGTTGAAGTATAAAATTGGAGACTGCTTCATAATTCTAGAGTTTGGAAGATTATAACGGGAATTTAGCTTAGTCTTGCAGGCAGATCAAGGAGCAAAGGAAAGAAACTAATTACTGTCCTGTATGTCCTTTAGTTCAAACACTAAATCATTAACAAATATTTATGAAGAAGCAGACTGTGCTAGATTTTAGGGATATGACTGTGAACAAAGGCTTCTTAGTCTCTGTACATACAGAGCTTAGACTCTAATGAAGAGAACAGTTGATGTGCATTTACAACCAAGGTGATAAGAACGATGCTGGGTGATCTAGAGGATGTGGAGGAGGCATGACATGACGTGGGCCGTGTGTGTGTGTGTGTGTGTGTGTGTTGGGCAGGAAGGCTTTGTGCACATTATCCAGGGGAAAGGGTAGATGGGATGGGGTTGGAGACTTGCGAGGATACAGCGGGAGGAGTAAGAGTGAGCATGGGCCATCAAAGAAACTGAAAGCAGTTCAGTCTTTGTATATTTTGGATGATAAGAAGCTATTGTTGGGGAGAACTGTTGAGAAATGTGTTGAAGACTAAGAAGAGACTAAGAAGAGAAGAAATAATATATCACTTGAGAAAGATCTGTTGAGAATTATAGTCTTCATCCAGAGCTGGGATTCTTAACTAATTTTTGTGCCATAGATCCCTTTGACAGTCTGATGAAACCTCTGAATGCTTTCAAAAAATAATGTTTGGGGGGAGGGTACAGCTCAGTGGTAGAGTGCATGCCTAGTATGCATGTGGTCCTGGGTTCGATTTCCAGTACCTCCATTAAAATAAATAAACCTAATCCTCCCCTCAAATAATGTTTTTGTTGAATATAATAAAATACATAAGATTAAACAGGAAACAGATTACATTGATTACACTGAAACAGAGATAAAAATATTAAAGCGAACTTTGTGATATAGTAATATAACTGCTTTTTAAATTAATGGCATTCAATAAGATCTAGAAGTGACTGATGAATGCAATTTCAAAATCATGCTTAGCATAAGCAATATTTTGAGATAACTATAACAACTGTAATGTGACAAAAATACATGGTTTATGGTTTGTTGCCATTATCCCACATTGAAGGAAAGTCTAAGTTTCAGTTAGAAGTTTATGAAAATAAAGTGCTAACTTTTGCCATCCAAACTCATGACCCTCAAGAATTCTATCCATACACCACAGGTAAGAACTGCCAAGCCAGAGAGCCATGAGCCCTTCGAAGATTTTAGGCAGAGATTAAAATGATCAGATTTAATTTGAATAGAGCCTCTGTCTACACAGGAAGCCGCATGGAATTGTTTGTTGTATTTACTTGAAGGCTGTGGTGGAGAAAGTCCTTCCTCACATTTTTACAGTGTCCTCTTTGTGAGAAATGTTCTGTGCCTTACAGTGGTGGTTACTCAACTGCACGTGTTTGTCAGAAAAGGATGAATTTTATTATACGTAAATTATGCTTCGGTTAGCCAGACTTTTAGAAATGCAGGGAAATCAATCAATGTTCACAATCAATTTGAAAAAAGAAACAAGCCTCTATGTCAGAAAGTGGAAATGTGTCTAAGGAGGCCAGTTTGCTAAGTCTGAGCACAGCGCAGGGGTGCTTTTACCCCTAATTTTGTTCCTTCTACTGTACATGGGCCTCCTGAACCATATGAGGTAAAGAAGAACCCCTTGGGTTTGCCAGAAGTATCCTCTTCCTTTATGGCTCCTGGTGGGGGGCGGGGATTCCTTGCCACCTTAAGACTTTGAGGAAATCCATGGGCAGCTGCCTTCTTTCACCATTTATTCCAGATAAAGGCACTGATATTCAGTACAGTTGGTCACAGTGAGTCTTTACATTAAAAAGAATTTGAAAAGGGATTAGTAAAATGGACATCTGTGATTAGTCTTGGATGGCTGAGGGGAGAGGTGAAAATGTGATTAATAGTTAGAAAATAAATCTACATTTTGTTTCATTAAATGTTGCTTACTTGCCACTAGCTGGCAGAAAAAAAATATTCTAGGGTAGGACTGGGTGGAAATGTGGTCTAAATTCCTTCCCATTGCATTTCTGTCTCATGTGGCACTCCTTATCCTGAACTGAACAGGCATCCCCAGGAATCCCCTGACAGCATTCCATTACCCCCACAAAGATGGCTTCTGGAATGTAAAATTCACATCCTTGGACATAACTCTTTACCCTGGGAACTTGACTTTGATTTTCTCGATCCACTTATTGGGCTCTTATTCTTACTATGAGGCCGATGCCTGTATTACAGGGAGCAAACTACAGATGTCCTTGTAACGTCTACCCCCAAGTAATGCTGAATCACATATGAAAGCATGGTATTGTGCTGCCTGGCTCTATATGGATGAGTATTTCAAACTTCTGCTGGATAAGTAAGAGTCCATCATACTTTTAATACATTCCACAGAATAAAAAGCTTCCACAACCTTTTTTGGTATCTAAATCCAATCATTCAAGAGTGTTTCCTGGTGGAAATACTCTATCTTTAAAGGATAAAAGAAAATCTTTAAAGGATAAAACGATAATGATCATTTTATAGTTTAAAATATCACTCAAGAGGAAATACTGAAGAGGAAGGAGAGGGAAATTCCAATGTGAGATGTGGGAAATTCTTGATTAAACTCATGTTAGAAGGGGGATAAGTATTAATCAAAAATATATACTAATTTAAAACCAGGTTAAAATACTTCCTTTACTTCTGCTGCCCACTGATACATGTGAATTTCAGAAAACTGGGCTTGTGGAGGGAAGTAGAGACTGAAGGAACGTACCTTGAGTTAGCCCGTGGTCCTACCTCAGACAGACACCTTTACCCAGAGAGCTTACTGTCAGGAGCTTGCAAAGGAGGAAAGGAATTGGCCTTGGGGCAACTGCAGAATATGTCCCATAGGAACAATCTAGAATCCAGTCAGGCACATGGTAGGTGGGTATAAAGGGTGAGCTGGAGAGAAAGGAATCTCTCTAAGGGAGAAGGCAGGTTATATTAAAAACTTTATTTTTTCTTTCAAATCATTTCCATCAAACATTAGTTCCTTGTTTGGCCTGCTTGGGGGATAGGAGATGGTGGAAGAAGTTAGAGAGGAAGGAACCCTCTAAGGGGACTATCATCTCTGACTCTGTGGTCAGGACTCACCTTGGACACCAGCCTCAGGACTTACTGTGTCTGGTCATGGGAGATGCCTCGGTATCGTGACTTCCTCCCCTGGCTCTGCAGCTGCTCTAGGGCCTGGCGACATGGAGAGGTCCCCAGGGCCTGGGCAGTGGGGATCCCACACTACTACTAAGGGCAGGAGCTGGGCAATGGCACCACTAAGCATCCAGTCCAAGCAAGGCAAGGATCAAAACAAACCTGCAGTTCGTATACATGCATTACCATCCAGTTAAAAACCTCCCCTCCTGCATCATCAGAGAAAAGTGAGCGGATGGAACTTCCCATCCCAAACTCCTTTCTGCACGCTCAAGTTGGATTCATGGGACCAGAGACTCTCAGAGCTTGTAGGAACCATAGCCCACCCAGCCCAGCCTCTTCTAGAGATGAAGCACATACCACCCAGGGCTTAAGTCACTCACCCAAAGTCAGGGCTATTATTCTCCTCCCAGGCCTCAATTCATGAGATTTTTACCCATGCATCTGCTTTCAGTGTGGTTTGCCTGAGATACCACCAGGAATGACTCTGGATTTGTCCCCCTAACAGGAGAGGTATCCTTGGAAGTGGTACCAGCAGCTGTGACCCCTGAAGTTGGGACAGTGTTGACATGGCAACCAAGAGGTTACCTAATTGGCCCCAGGACACTATGTGAATTGCTACTGTTAATGCCCCATCATTACTTCCATCGTGTATCTGGTGTGATGACTCTGACCTGCTACAACTCAGGACATCAGCTTATTTGGCTTTTTTCATCAGGCCTTGCTGCTGGCTTTTGAGTATTGTAGGTGTGATTCTGTTATTATTTACCTATTGTGAAATCTTAACACTCAAACCTTCTAGAGCCAAAATCGTAAGTGACAGAGGAGAAACAAAATCAGAAATGAAACAAATGAGTCTTTTGTTAATATTATATTAACACTGGTTTCTTTAAGTGTTTTATCTCACAAGTTTATCTGAAGTTTTGGTGTTCAGCATCTCAGTCACTACACTCTCCTTTGGTGGTGTCATGCCAGTGAGAGGGAAGCTTCAGACTTAAACCATTTCCTGGAAACCGGTATATACAAAGCTGAAGAAATAAGATGTGATTGTTGGCCAAGAACAGTCTTTAAGCTTTTTCATTTGCTTCCTTCTTTCGATTGTCAAGAGTTTTATCCTTTCATTCAGCAGAATAGGGAGATTTCATCTAAAATTGAAAATGAAAATGACCTTTGAGCAAACTATTTTTTGCAGGTGTCACCATTTCTTGAGTAAACATCCTCTGGTCTACTAAATACACATTTCATAATCTTTCTACCGGTTAACTACTAAGTACAGTTCTCTCAAAACTAACTGAGGTTGATCGGTCTAAAATAAAAGGCACCTATTAAATAGATGAAAACTATTTTAAGAAGGCCTTTTCATCCCACAGAAATATAATGATAAAATAGGTGTAAAATGTAGCAGAAGTTCTCTTATAACAAAATGATTTAAGGACAGCTAACATTGAAATAAGTGGTTCCATCCCTGGAAATCTTCAAAAGAAGGACTAAAAACCACTTAATTCATAGCCAGACACAAATGTCTTGGGGCTCAGGGTCCCTCCAAGATTCTGTTATTCTGATGTATGGTTGGTCCACATGTAATTGGGGTTTTGAACTGCTTGACAGTATTGGGGACTAAAATAAATAGAATGCATCCTACAGCACATCATCACATCTAAGATTATGACTCAGTTCTCAGCACAGTATTACTATGCTGCTAATTGGTTGTTGTCCATATACTGCTTGAAGAATTTCCCAGGACAGGACTAACAAGGCAAGTAACAATCAAGAAAAATTGGAATTTATGGTACTTGAACTGCTAAAATAAATATGAAGCTAGATTTGTAAATATTGACCGATAAATGTCATTCGCTCAAGTGGGGAGAGTAGTGGGGATGGGTGGGGCTGATGGTGGAAGTAGGGACAAAGTGTACTTGAGTGGGAGTGGGGCACAGGAGTATTTTGCCCTTTGGTGACTTTTGATGGAAAAACGGAGCAGTTCAAGTCAGCGTAGGTGTCTGCTTTCAGTGCCCATAATGTCAGCAACACGCAGGGCCACGCAGATACCCCTTGTGCTGTGCTCATGGATTTGTTCCAACCAGTGTGTTTTCTCACTGCCCAGGCAGCTCTTCACCGCCTTTGACTCATTAGAAATGCAATGGAAAGAAAGGGAACGTACGGCAGTTTCAATGGTTGTGGGACTCAGGTTTTCTCTCAGCACTGCATAGACACTTGGTGACATGGGAAGAAGGTCTGATGGAGAGTGTGGCTCAGTTGAATCACTTCGGCTTAAAGAGATAACAGGGTAGATATTGAAAAGGATTAGAAATAATAAGCTTGTGGTGACTTACTGTGTTAGGAAATGTTGGGACTCAAGCAGGCTACTCCAAAATGTGCCTCAATACCATATTGATTATTTTGAATCAAATTAAGTTACTTAAGAAAGAATGGATGCAGGAGGGACACTTTGACCCTCCTCTCTGCCCCCCTGAAAGCAAGAAATCCATCTCTCCTGGGAAAGGTACCCTCCCTGCATCTGGAGGTGGAAGGACACTCTCATCGCCAGAGACAGGGGACTCATTTGGGGCTGAGAAGCCTGTGTAAGTGACCTTTGTTACTTCTTTAATTCACTACCCC
Source organism: Vicugna pacos (assembly GCF_048564905.1). Classification (NCBI taxonomy): domain Eukaryota; kingdom Metazoa; phylum Chordata; class Mammalia; order Artiodactyla; family Camelidae; genus Vicugna; species Vicugna pacos. Next base: position 77,257,217 of record NC_132991.1, on the reverse strand, counting down.
AAGCCCAAACTCTGTTTAGATTGTTCACTAAAGCACCCAAAGCCCAAGGTTCTTTCTTCTGTCAATGCCTCACAAATTTACTGGGTTTTTTTTCACCTAAAAAGTATAAAAGCTGCCTGCTTTGGCCACTTCTTCGGTCCCATTTCCATGAGACTTCTGTGCGCACAAACTGAAATTTGTTTCTTTTATTCTGTCAGTTCATCCTGTGTCAATGTTATTATTAGTCCAGCCACAAGAACTTGAGGGGGTAGAGGGGGAAATTTCCCGCTTCACAACAGAACTCAGTTCTAGGACTTCATCTGTCTGTGACACTAAGATGTCTAATTCATCATTTGAAGTCAGATCATCCAGCCTGCTATGGAATATATGGCATACAAAAGGGCAACTTTATAACTCTTATGTGATAGACTGTGGGGCGTCCTGAAGACTAGCTTTATGTGTTCAAGGAAATGGGACATTGAGCATAAAATGCTTTATTCTCAGTTATATGTACCCTGATCTACCCTTAAACTTCCAGCTTTTTTTTTTTTTTTGGATAAGTTCAATAATCATTATTTTACATGTGGCTAAGATTACTTACATTGTTGAGATGGGGATAAAAACAGAAGGAACATAACCTTTGTCTCCCCTTTCTGTTGGTCTTGAAACTGGAAAAGAAAGGCACAATATTGGGGAAAAATGTTATTATTATTATTATTATTATTATTATTATTATTATTATTATTATTGATAAAACTAGAAAAAAGTCTAGAAAAATATAAGTAATGCTAAAAAGAAGAGAGGGAGTACAATTGTTAAGTGATTCACAAAATTTTTTAGTTGAATTGATGACACAGTATTTCAGATGAGCCTAAAATGTGCAAGAAGAGAAAAACAAATCTCTTGGCAGGCCTACTCTGACATTACATGTTAATGCTCTAAAATATGTGAGAAAAATTGGGAATCAACTACACTACTTGTCTTCTATGTTGCATTTAAGTTTAATTATAAGGACCAGTCTATTCATGGGTTGGAGATTTGTAATAACTCAATCCTTTTCATTAAAACTGACACTGATCATAATCTTTTAATTACACAAATTTCTGAAACGCAGACATTGCAGTGTTGCTAAAAGTTCCACTGCACTGTAGTGACAGTAATGTGCAAACCTTAGAACCATCCCGAAATTTCTCTGGCGTACTGCGTTGAACTTGTGCTTGATCCAATTATAATTTGGACCAATTGTAATTTTTCAACTGTTACCTGTTGCACTGGCATTTGTTATTTCATTTGATCAGATTGTAGAGACACTTAAAAGCCACAGGTTTTTGTTGTGGTCATGGTTGTTGTTGTTTTCTTTTGTTTGTTTCAGAGGGGGATGTAGTGGGGTGGCAGCAAGCCACCACCTGTGAGTGACAATGGCGGGGTGTCCCACAAGATGGTGCTCATATATTTAATTGCTACAGGTGAACATTGTATTGGGTTGTATAATATTTTCATTTAAAGAAACAGAATAGTGAACTTATATTACAATTGTACAGCTAATTTCATGAGTGTTCTTTTCATGTTATTCAACAAGTATTTACCAAATGCCTGTTTTGGCCAGGTATTATTTCAGGCCCTTAGGATACAACCAGGAAAGGCAAGCATGTCAAGACTTGTTCTCGATGGGCTAGGAGGTGGGGGGTAGAGCACAGACCCCCTTGCCCCCTCCGTGGCAAGTGAACAGTGCTCTGAGTTCTGAGTCTACTACAGTAGGCAAAAAATAGAAAGCTTATAAGACCTGAGCTTCTTTTGCAAAAATAGCCTTGCCTAACTTTTAACAGCTTTCTAATCATTACCTCCTCTTTCTTTTCTTCTCCCCCCGGCAGAACGTGCAGTCAGAACCATCCCTACTTTAGGAGGGAGAAAAACGAAACTCTGAGGGTGCTGAGTCTCCCGTGGCCATGGCGACATCCAGCCACAGCTACTCATGACTGACTGCTCTGCTAGCTGGGCTGCCCCCGGTTCCTTTTCAGGAACTGCTGACACATCACCTCATTTCTAAGGCTTTGACCTCCTCCACATACCCCTTAGATCTTTTAGTGATTAAAGTCAACATTAAAAAAAGAGAAACTTCATTTACTTTCCTCCAGTCTGAGGTCATTTTCCAAAATCTTAAGGAAAAAAAAAAAGCGAATGGAAATAACCTAACCTTCGCATGGCTGGGAGCTGTAGTGTTTACCGAAGGCTTTGTCTTTGGGAATGTCAGGATAGAGGTACTTCAGAGGGTTTTCAGAAATGTTTTCAGCCATAATGACCTTATAGTCTCGAAGGATGTCAGCGAAGGGCAGAGCAGACAACCGGCCTTTGTTGTAGGGTTCTACAGAGTGAAATCTCACTTCTCCTGGAAAAACCCAAAGGGAGGCAATATTCAGGTTCCCGCAGGCACTCCCTGTGGCCATTCTTCCTGCCCACATTATCCTCATGTCACTGGTTATAAAACAATGCCAGCCCTTCTCTGCAGCGTGGACAGTACAGATGGCCACATGATAGAGGACACCCACGTAGGCTGTGAGAAATTCAGAGGCTACCCTCTTCTGGGACAACTGTGACAACTAATATTCAAACCCGCTGCACACATGCAAAACAGAGCAACACGCCACACGCTTCTGAGAAGGGAAATACGAATAACCCAAACTCAATACTAGTTTCACATAAAATAGTGACCATGTACCATTTTCAGAATGGTCCACCCAGGTGAAAGTTATTCCTCCAAGATGACTTTCACTGAATCGTAACAAAAAGGTTCCAGGCATTTTATCCTTTAGCAAGAGTCGTTCCTTCTCTTTGCTGACAAAGCCCATGACATACCTAAAAATAGAACAAGGCATAGTTTTATCTGATCAAAGACTAAAATTTATTGCACTTGCCTTTAATCCATTCACAAAGAACAGACCTAAATTTGTTTTGAGTATAATCAAAAGTCAATGGCGGGGGAGGGTAAAGCTCAGTGGTAGAGCACATGCTTAAAACGCATGAGGTCCTGGGTTCAATCCCCAGTACCTCCATTAAAAAATAAATAAATAAACCTAATCACCTCCCCACCACCAAAAAAAAAAAAAAAAAAAAAGTCAACAGTGCCTGAATTATTCTTATACAGATTAAATATCAATACTCTATGAAGAATGTAAGAAACTGCAACTATTTTCCATGCTGTGACACTAAATTTGCTTAAAAAGAAAAGAGGAAGAGAAAAGGGGGAAAAAAAACAACAGCATAAAAATAAGAACCTAATGATCGTATGGAACAAATAGTCTATAACTCACCCATCAATCCAAAGGGGAAGAATGTGTTTCTTAATTAGATCTAATATTGCTTCAAGCCACGTCCAGAAGGTAAATGATTTACCAGGTAGGTGTTCCTATTGGAATGAACAAACATGTTAGGATAATGATTATTTTAATAGTAATGTTCATATAATAATTCAAGTTCCTTTAAAAAATAAGACATTTCCTTTAAATGAGATAACACTTTAGAATCTTTTTAAAAAAATTATCTTATCTTGGAAACCCTCAAAACCCAGGCTATGATGTTGGGGCTTAAAAAGGAGCACTGGAAAAAAAAAAGGTTAATTGACGCGACCCTCCCGCTGTGTGTACCTTGCAGAACTTGGCCCAGGTGAGATGACCATCACTGTAGCTAGACTGGACTAAAATGAAAGAGAAGAATGAGATTTTTATTAAACAATTTCATTAAACAATAGAACAAATTAGACTCTTCAATTTGGAATTCAATTTAGAAATTTAGATCCCTCCCACCCTGCCCCTTTCAAGCATTTCCTAAGCTGTGGGTTTACACTGTTCTTCATGCTAAAAACAGTAAAAATACAAGAGATCATGAAACTTATTATCTAGGAAAGAATTCTTTTCAATGGAGGAGCTAAAGATAGCCTTAAGAAATGGATGGGTGTCTAGAACCAGGCCTTCGTGAATAGATAGGATATAAATTGTCAGAGGAGCAGGAAGAGGCCACTCCAGTAGCAAGAATAATGTAGGATGGGGCACAGTGGACATGAGCACGGCTTATATAGGAGACAGTAAGAGCAGCCTAATGTTGGTAAATAAACATTATAAAGTAAGTTTGTAGAAGCCAGATTGCCAGGAGCCTTGAATTTTATCACAAAGTGAATGAACTAGATGAGATCCATTTGGCAATAAGGAACCACTGACTGTTCTGATCCAGGGCAATGAAAGAAGAGTTCCTGTCTAAAATTTAAGGACAGTATAAGAATAATTTGATGAAGATCTGAAAGGCTAGGGCTGCATCTGTACTACATATTTAGAACCTTTATTCACTCATTAATATTTATTGAATGCCTACTGTTGTGCTTTATGATTTAAATAAGGATAAAAAGGGGTATTTACATTAAGTGATTTTTGTAATCTCCCCCAAAGCCTTGATTTATTTAGACACCTATTGATCAGAAAGTTGGTACAAGAGGCAACCCAGCATCACTTGTAAGTCAAACTAAACCAAGTCACAGACGATTTCACTGCTGCCGCTCAAATGCCTCTTTGGCCCTACCTTACCTAGAAATGTATACAGATCCAATTTTAACTCTCTTTTTGGTGCTAAATGTGTTTACCCTAGACTTGTTAAAATACACATACCTTTTAAAAATCTTTTAGTAAAAGCTTACAATGTAGTCACTACATGGAGTACACATGTTTCGACTTTGCAAACTTAGGAAGCATCAATCAAAACTGAAATTCTCTTGCTATGAAGAATTAAGTATTAGCTGGGTGGTTTTAAATTTCTGTTAAATTTCCTGGCCCTGGGATCAGCTATTTTCCGGATGGCTAATGACCATTGTGCTGTTAATATGAAAGATCAAGGCACCATTATGACTTCACATTACATTCAGTGGAAATGGCATAAGAACACCTTGGAGGCTGGAGTGTGGAATAGAAAGGAAGGGGCTTCAGGACTGGACAGGCCTGGCCTGCATCTTGGCCCTGCTTGTACTAGCCCTGCAGCCGTGGCAAGTCCCTTAACCTCTGAATTTAAGAAGACTCATTTATAAAACAGATAGAATAATGATTTATCCTTATTATTCTGCCTTAAAGTACTTTTGTGAGAAAGATAATATAGCATTTAGCCCTGTGCATAGCAATATAACAGGAACACAATAAATTATGACAATCATTATTATTATTAATTGCAGTAACATCACCCTCGGTCTTTAAAACACTTGAGTACTGAAAGTGGGACAAGCCCTTCACATCTACCAGTTCTCACCTGTAAGCTTCTCGGCCAGCATGTTGAGTTGATCAGAGTTAAGACCACGGCCGACATATGATGAAAACTGCCAGCTCATCACTTCTAGGAGTTGACTCAAAGTGGCAGATGGAGGGTTATTAAAGAAAACCAAGTTCTGAAAGAGTTGTAGTGATGATTGTATTTGTTAATCACACTGAACACACTGTAGTTCAATATACAGGATTCCTGACTGAAACTCTTTAGGCCAACTTAAGTTAACAATACAGAATATTGTCTCATCTCTGTTGTGCTTTGTAATTAAGACCGATTTTGTCTTTTCCTAAAGAGCTCTTTGTTCTTTGAGTCTAATGTAACATATGGCCCTGTCTTATCCTTGAATGACTCATTGGGCAGCTCTTTAACTTTCCCTGGACTATGTGCTATCAGTCAACTCATACAAGTACTTAACACTGTCCAACAGTTAGACAGATACCCCCTTCTGAGATAATATTAATCTTAAACAAAACCTATATATGTTATTCAATTGGTTTATCATGGGTTGGTACAAATTATACCTTGAACAGACAAAGCATCCCAAAGCACAAAAACAGTTAAGTCCCAGGTTAAGGAAGGAAGGGGAACCTACAATATGAATTCATAATTAAACTGAAAATCTGGTTTTACTGATAGTACAGGAATCTTTTCTTATTTTGCTCTAAATAAGAGTTTCTTCTGTACGATCAACTGCAAATAAGATGGTTTGTACCAGAAACTGGGTCAACAGTGGTGAAACAGAAGACTTTGCCTCAGATTACTGGGAAGCGTAAAGTGTGAAAACCAAGAAAGATATCTTAAGAAGGGAAGGGGGAAGACTTGAAAAAGGGAGAAGAATTGAAAATTGGGGAGAAAGTCTCTGGTGAACATGAACTAAGCTGGGCAGCAAGAAAAGGAATCAATTCAAGAAATTTCCAAAGATGAGAATAAAAGAGGACACAGCATCCAGCAAGGAAAGGGAGATAAGAAGGGGGAGGAACAGACAAAAAGAATCTCTAGAAAGATAGTATTCCTTGAACCTGAGGACTGCATCTGCATAAAAGACCTCAAAACATAGAATAAAGGTCTAGGAGCTTAGGTTTGGAAGCAGAATAGAATTAAGAAGAGAAGCCAGAGTTAGTTGTTATTCTGAACCCTGTAAGTAGGCTGTGCATTTATGTGTTAGGAGCTGTCTATGAAATACATCTCCAGGTTCCTCAACCAAGGCTAGAGCAGAATCTGAGATGGTTGGTGTGACAACTTTGATAGCTTTCTTGTAGAAGAAGGCTGCTGAAGAAAGCTAAGGGCAGCAGCACTGCACTCTGAGGCTGGAGGACAGAGAAGCATTCCATCTTCCCTCCTACATCCTGGAGTTGGATGAAAAGCTCCAAACGTGTGTAGCTCCTGATGGGGAATGACATTAAATCTCAGAAATGTGGGCTATTCTTGGTTTTAAAGACCATGTAACCTTTCTAGTGAGTTCTGTTCTCACTGCAGGCTGAGAGGAGGCAAGGCACAGGCAGTCTTTCTGTCTGCAGTTAATCTGCCTCAGATGCCAGGGCACCAGAGGATGAGAAGGAATAGGGCCGAGTCACCTTCCATGTTGTTTCCTTGTTAGGCACACTCAGTAAAAGGGAAAGAACGCTTGGAGCTGACTCATTGTGACTGTTACTATTGCTAGGACCTAAGACAAAAGAATTCTTCTCTTTGGAGGGAAAAATTGCTCTGAAATCAAGAACTGTTATTGTTTACAGCTGACCTATTTTCTCTAGACCTTGGTGGTTTCCAGGAAAATACACTGGGGTTTTGCAAGAGGGAACAGGGGAAATGCTACTTATCTTTTGTGCCCCGCCTTTCCTTGGTGGTCTTTTAAGAAGAGCTTCTATTCTTGGCTTGCTTTGAAACTGGAGGCCAATTTTTGATCTGTATCTTAAATAACCACCAGATGGCACTAAAACCCAATTTTAGGCCAGAGTGTATTACATAAAAACAGCTTGAATGGATTAAATCTATAATCAACTCAAAAATTTGTACAGAGTGTCATTAGGCAAGAAGGATGAATATTCTAGTCACTTATTTGGAAACCAATTCTCCACCTGTGTGGAAGAGCCTGTGTGGAGAAGGTGTGGCCAGAATAGGTGAGGAGGTAAACACCGCAGTCAGACATCAAATTCTGGAGCCGAGTCTCCCCAGAGCCCAGCTAACAGAGCCACAGGATGACCCTGGAACTCTCTGTGATGCACATAGGTGGGAGCTGACCAGACCCTCAGAAGTAACAAGTACTTATCTGTCACTATTGCTAGCCTCTCAGAGTCCAAGTACATCAGAACACATCACTTTAAATATGACATGAGGGAGGACTCATACAACTGAATATACTAGAGTTCTGGAATAAAAAACCCCACAAAGACAGGTATATATCTATGTATCTTCTGATGCAGATTGGTTTTGTTGACAATAAAACAAATCAATTGGAATTAAAGAAGGAGAAACAGGAACAGAGACTACCTGGGAATCGTTGGTTGACACATTGTACCAAATAATGGATGCCCAAGCGTTAGGTAACTGACTGACATTGGAAATCATCACCACAGGTAACGAGCTGGTCTGTTTAAAAAAAAAAAAGCATAATTATTACAGGTAGTCACACAGTACATGACTTCACACTTGATCCTCTCCCCTAAAGGCCATCTCAAGCCAACCTCACTCCTCCAATCCTGGTGTCTACACTGCCCTGTTCACTAAAATGACTTGTGAAGGCACTGGAACCTTCGGAGAATATATGAATCAAGGTACAGGGATGAAGGAAGTTATAAAAACAAGAATCCTTTCAGACTGCGCGGTGAGTTAGCTTCCCCAATGTCTTCCCTGACTCTGTAGCTGTTTATACTTTCTTATATCACATACTGCCTAGAATGCAACTAATTAAAGCTGGTATTGACTTAGCAACTTTTCTCTTAATAAGTTACATTAAAGAATCTAATTTTAAGTTTATCTCTGGAATGGATTAATATATTCAAATTATGATCTAACATCTAATTAATGACAGTTCCAGACATGGGAGTATTAACTGTAGAAGACGGAGAGCGATTTTGGAATACAAAGCACAATGGGAGACAGGGCTGCCCCATCTGTTGTTGGAGCTCTCAACTTTGTACTGTTGGGGCTGAAGTTTTCCACCTTATGGAATAGACAGGCTTCACTAGTTTAATGAAGACTAGTCTGGGAAACTTAACACCTTATAGTAATACTTTCCCATTAACAGAGGTTAGATTGCTTACAGACAGTGAAATGCCCAGTTGAGGAACTTAATAGCTCATGGAAGCAGACATTTAGGGAAAATAGACAAGGAAGGAATCTATAGAAAATTTTATGAACATGTTTACATTCGTTAAGATAAAAGGCAGAACTCTAAAATGATGTATCCCACAAATAGGACCATATTCAGGTGGGTGAAACCGTGTTTGTTCATTCATGCACTCATTCATTCATTTAATCAACAAACATAGAGTGTCTACTGTGTACCGGATATTGGGCTAGGCCCTGGTAATGGAGGGGTAAACAAGGTGTGATGTCCTGCCTTCAAGGAACTCATGGTCAGTCATGTTCCACTTAATCCCCAGTTTCTTTATACCTTCTTTGAGTTCAATGGTGACTATTATAAAGGGATTAAAACAAGGTACCGGTGATGTTCCTATCATTGGTCGTTGCTCATTACACTAGAAAAGACTTTCTTCTGAGGGATTTTTTTATGTACAAGTTAAATTTTTGAAAATATATCATATGTGACATGGTTCAAATATACTCATTTCCCTCTAGGCTTTCCAACAAATACCCATGGCTCAGGGAATCCCAGAAAACAAACAAACATACATACAGTCTGGGCAACAAATTATTCAATATGTATTGCATTCATAATGACTATGAGATTTTTATCATTTATATTTAAGCAGAATAATATATGTTGACTAACTAGTGAATATTTGACATGTTGATTTTCTAAATTAAAAGAAAAATAATGAATAAGGAATGCTAAAACCTAGAAAAGAGTGAGCTTTCATCTTCAAATGCTGACCAGTTCCTGAAAATGTTATTAGTAAATAGTTGATATTCGTAGAAACACTTACCTCCAAATCTATGGTCAGGCCATAGAGGCAGATCTGTGTCTCAAAGGTTATGGAATGAAGCTCTTCAGTCACCATGTGACAGCCCTAAGGGGGAAAAAATGAATTGTTATCTTACAAATGCAGAGTAGCTATCTATTATTAGGCCTGCTTTTATAAAAATTAACAAATTCTTAAATACCCTCAAACATTTTGTAATACGGGACATTCCCTCCTACTATTTAAAAAGTTATTTAGTGTGTACACAGAATTTGAGAAATCTTCATTTCCACAAACAGAATGATTTTAAGTCTCCAAAACAGTATAATTTCTGGCTTCTTCAATTCCAGCATATTTTCTTCAGTTGAAATTCAGACAAATAGTTCTTTATTTTTAATTTTGGAAGTTAGTCTTTTTGACTTATCAACTATTAATAAAAGCAAGCCTTATGTGTGTAGCTATAACAGAAACAAGTCAGTGTCATAATGGATTTGTTTAAAAAGACAGCAAGATTTCCTTCTGGTTAAACTCGGTGAGTGGAATACATGTACTTTCCTCATCTCCTTCCAAGATACTTCGGTAAAGTAACAGCCACAGTTTTATTTGCTTTCCAATATAGTAAAACGGTAATCTAGGTCTCTGAGTGAGAGGTCAGGGGGTTGGGGGTGAGAGTGGCAATTAGAAGCAGTGGGTCTCAGAACCAGGGGTTGGAAGCCTTGAGCCCCCTGAGGCTGGAGTGTGTGGGGTGAATGGGAGAAGCAGTTACAAGCCACTGCTCATGCAATGAAGTCCCCAGTCTTCCCTGACCCTGGCAGAAGACAAGAAGTTTACTCTCTGGAGAGGATGAATCAGAGGAACCAGAGCGCTCTCTGCATTTTTCATCCAAGGCCAAGCTGAGGGAAGGGTGAGGCACTGTGCTGGAAGATCCTGCAAAATCTAGGGAAGCCCATGCCCCTTTCTCTGCTTGACATCTCCAGGAAAGATACCTGGGAGGAAGACCAGACCAAGGGAGACAACTTACCGATACTGCTTTGGGGTACCCCAAGAAAACAGCCAGGTCCTAATAATCATCCTGAAGTCTAAATCCCCACCATGCACAAAGAATTTCCAATTTTTTTAGTGCTTTCTCCAGAACAGTAAGCTAATGATCATTCAACACTTGACATGAAGTATAGATATAAAAATCAACAATGAAGAACTCAAAAAAAAAAAAAAGATAATGTGAGCAGCAAATGAAGAATAAAAAAACTATACTAAAAAAACATATGTCAGGCTCAGGTTTATATATCAGACCAACAAATAAATGGCATGGGAAAGGAGCCAACCAACCAATGTAATGGCTTGGATATTGATTTGTACAAACAAACTGTAAAAAGATCTTTTTGATACAGTGGAGAAATTTGAAAAAGTAATGAAGTTTTATTAAGGACAGATTTCAAGAAATTGTTATTTTTGTTTTTTGTGGTAAGGGTATTGGGTTAGGTTTTAAAAAATTTTTATCTTCTGTATATAGTCCTCTATACTTCACTACAAAACATTACTGAGAAAAATTGAACAACATCTAAGTAAATGCTGGACATACCATGTTTATGTATTGGAAGATTCAGTATTGGAATTATATTACTATGTATAAACATATTCCCAACAAATTTAGATTTCTGACAAATAAATTATATCACTTTATTAAAAAAAATGATAGAATGATAAAAAATTCTTTCTTCTAGATGAGTACCTACCCAAAATATCAATGAGGAAGATGCTATACTACCTGGAATTTAAGTATTCCAGAAAAAAAATGTGTTTTGGGGAAAATAAATTAAATAAGATAGGCAAAATATTAATTATTATTGAAGTTAGGTAATATATAAATGAAGGTTCATTGTATTTCTCTATATAGTTTTGTATATTTGTGTATTATATATGTTATATATATATTTGTTCATTAAAAAGTTCTTATAGATGTTTAAAAGAGTTTTCAGATGTTATATCCTTACAGATGTCACAAATATATTACATTAGTGAAAGACTAGTATACTATCAAAAGGAACATTCAGAAAATAATAATGAACAATTAAAAATATAATCAGAGAAATAGGCCAAAAAAAAAAAGTAGAAGAACTGAAAGTAGGGTGGAGAAAATGTCCCAGAAAGTAAAACAAACAAACAAACAAACAAATAAAAAATAGGATAGAAAAGATAACAAAGAATAAACAAACTCCAACAATAAACTAACAGAACTTCCGGAAAAAGAACAAAGAAAATGGCGTAGAGGAAATATCAAAGGCATAACCCAATGGTAACTCTTACACATTTCTATTTTTTTTTAATATAAGTGCAGTCAGTTACAATGTGTCAATTTATCTTATACATTCTGATGGGAGTTGATACCATCACTTTGGACAATAATTTCTCAATGTCTCATTAAGTAGAAGATGCACTCCCCAGGATGATGGTGAGAGGAAGTTGAGGAAAAAAAAACAAAAAACAAAAAATGATTGTGCAACAGGATCAGAGACAATCAGCCCAGACTGGAGCAAGAGATGGAGGGCTCCCAGAGGGATGCTGCCAAGAAGAAAGAAAAAGACAGAAATTCAGATTGACCTGTTGGGCTGTATTTTAAGGAGCTTTCAAGTTCCGAAGGAACATTTGGAGCTACATTAGAAACAGGTACATAAAATAAATTGATCAAATAAAAAAAATTGAAGCAACTAATAATTCCAGGGAAAACTAAAAAATAATACAAGAATGGAAATACAATCATATTATGTTACATGGCTCAGCTGTTAACAATTTTTATATAATCATAGTAATGTAAACATTGAATATATTAACTAACCAAAATATGTTATATGATAATATTGTGAAAATGGGGGAAATGGAGAGCTGGTATAAGAGAGCCATAGCTTAATCTTTTATAGAAATAATTCAGGAGTTAAGTGCATACAAGGAAAAAAAAATCAAGAAATATCAGTATGATATTAGCATGATATTTACAGCTGAAAAAGTGATCACCTCTAGGGAGATGGTTTAGGGTGGGAAGTAGTGGGACAGAAATTGCTGTTTTTTTCCAAGATAAAATCTTACAGCACCTTGCTGTGTGCCCAGGACCAGCAGCGCTGTCATCATCTAAAGGCTTGTTAGAAAAACAGCATCTCTGGTCTCATCCCAGGCCTACTGAACCAGATTCTGCATTTTAACAAGAACCCCAGGTGGAATTTATGAGGCAGTTGTTCTCAGTGTGATATATCCACATTGTGTTTAGTCTCAAAAGGGATGTGGAATATTTGGAGACAGTATAGAAGGCTTAAACAATTTTAAAAAGAAGCCCTGTGGGAACATATGAACAGAACAGGAATTACCCAGACTAGATACGTTGGGGTGGAGTTGGGGGCGGCAGAGTCAGCTCTGGGACAAAGGGAGATCTACTATTGAATGTGTGTTAATAACAAGCCAGAATCCATTTGTATTAAGTTTCAAAAAATAAAAATAGTTCTAGTATGATGATATGGATAACAAGTACATGAGGAAGACTTTACTGATAATGAGGAATGTTAAAATAGAATTTGTTACTGAAAAGGCAGTAGAAAAGCTAAATCTCCTCTCTCCCCTGGGCTAGATCACTGTATGCCACACGGCCAGAGGTAGTTGGATTAACTAAATGGGACTGCTTCTCCCTAGGTTAATAGAAAGTTATGCTACTGAAAATTCCACTTGAAGATTTCCCGAAATCACCCCTAAAATTACCCCCAGTACATCCAGCACACCAAACAACCAACCCCCTAGCCCAACACCCTCCTACAGGTTGAAATAAATAAATAAACCGCTCTTTCTTTGAGCATGAGATGAAGTAGTTGGCTTATGTTTAAGCACCAAATTGAACAAAACCTACCCATTTGCAAACAGATACTTCCCCTACCCTATGGGGAGGAGGTGTTTATACTATGCGAAGCAGAAACAAATGAAGAATCCATGAGTTCCAGTTCACTAATGGGTGCCACGGTGGACATGATACAAGTCTGTGCAGAACATCTGGGAGCCTGCGGTAAGAGCACAGATGAAGACCACATGCCATCTGTCTAAATATTTAACCGTGATAAATCAAGTTAACAAACTGTGAGAATATGGTCTTAGCCTCCTGCCTTGACATCTAAGCTTTCACATGACCTAACGGGCTAGGTTTTAACTCCTCAAACTCCCACTGAAACATAATGGCCTGGGGAAAGCATGGCCATCCTGAGCCATTGTCCACTCCTCTCTCTTCCACTTCTGTGAAGGGTCTCCCATGACTAGTGTGGCCTCAAGGTCTCGCCTTGTGCCTAGAAATGTGTGCATTGACAGCGTCATCTGTGCCTGGGAGAGCAGCCCTGGGGAAGAGGCTTGAACAAGCCCTGGAAGTGGGCTCGAGGGCTTTGGGGCTGGGAATTGTGTGGTCCTGGACTCTGAGTGAGCATATAGCACATTTTTCTTTGTAGGCAGGACCTCAGCTGGAGGACAGCCAATGGGAGCCTTTTTAAACTCTTATTTCTCCCATTCTAGCCCCAATACTTTAATGTGTGTAATTAAGTATATATATCTGATAAGTCATAATGGAAAATTCCCTCATATCTTTGGGCTATGTTACATGTGTGCTGACTGTACAAATGGCAAGAGTGAGGACTCCACAAATAGAGCAGTGACGTCCATTAACTTTGGAAAAAAACCTTGTGCTTTAGATATTATTTTAATGAACTGGAATGTGGATGGTGAGAGGTTTTCTTAGAGATTCAAACTGATTTCTATTATTTACTTAAAACTGCTGATGCAATTGTGAGGCACATTTAGAATGAAATTCAGCAAGGAAGCTGACATATAATACACATGACTGGAGAAGGGTGGCTCTGACAGAAGGAAGCGTCATTCATTTTCAAAGCCTGCATGGCCATTTATTTTATCAGTGCAATCCAAGCCAGACACACCATTCAGTCTCACGTTCCTGGGGTCCATTCCTTACAGATTGGGAAAACATCAGAGATAAGATGCATCATTGGTGTCTGTGTTAAGAGCCATTTTAATCATCTGAGATGATTATAGATTTAAAATATCCATATTTATGTTATATGGCATTAAATATTATAACTGGACTGACTGCATTGTACTTCTAAAGAAAAGTACCACTGGATAATCTGCTAAGAAACTGGAAAACTGGCTGAAAAACCTGACAAGGGCTCCACCTGGAAAAAAATACACAACCTAATGAAAGGTAGATCTGGAAGTCGTGTTGTTTTCCGTTTGCTCAGTGCCTAGTAGCACACCCTGAAAACCTAGAATATGTTAACAAATGGTCGTGGCTTTTGGCTTTTGACTTGGAAGACAACATCTAACAAGAACATACGACTGGGATAAGAATGATTTTCATTGAAATTTCTTGCTCATCTTTTAACAAGTTGCATCTATGACAATGTTGCACATGGGAAAGTATGTGGAATAGAAAACAACTGTAATAATCCATTCACTTAATAAGTATTTGCTGAGTCACTATCATCTGCTAGACACTGGCCTAGATGCTGGGAAACAGTGACAAGAGGGGAAACAATGGTACAACCACAGGAAAGCTAGATCCCAATCAAAGAATTACAGGAAATGAATGCAAAATGACAACGAATTTTCGGCCCATAAAATAAGGGACTGTAAGGAAGGTGTTGCATTAAAAAGTCTACATTTTAAGTGTTATTCTTGTACCAATGTCTGTCTCGAAAAAAGCATTGCAACTACTTAAATTAGTTCAAAAGGAAATCAGCTTCCTGTGAAAATGCTCGGGCTAGTTGGAGTGAGTGGTGGGTCTGTGTTTGAGAACACTGAACCTTGAAAGAACATCTGTTTGGCTATTTTGTTAAATGAAACTCAAGTCACCCAGGCTTTACTAATAGCTTCTTTGTGCTCCATGACTTTCCACCACATAAACAAAATTACCTAACACCTCAGTCTATGGCTAAAACTGTCATTTATCAGTTAAAGCCTACAGACAAAGAGTAAACTCAAGGGACCGCAATTCCAGCCTCCCTGTTCAAACCGTCTCCACATTTCAACAATCACTTTCTAGCAGGCTCCCTGCCAGATAAGGACCTCCGGGAAAAGCTGCTTCCTGGGAGTGTTTAGTTTACAGGGACAGACTGAAGCCTTCACAAGATTTGACCACTTGCTAGGTGATAAAATCTGTTCTTCACTGGGACTATTCCAAGCAAAGAGCAGAGGTAGGGGAAAGAGATAGCGATTGCTAACCTCGACTTTGTGCCAGCAGGTCTACAAATTCCTCATTCCAAAGCAAATTCTCAAAATCAAATTCATTTTAAAAAAATGACCCTACCCTCTGTTATACTTTTGAGGATTATAGAACTTTAATCAAAAGAACTTCAGAGATTGTCTAGTCCAATGGTTTTCAAATCTCTTTTAACCCTGGAACATATTCTTAAAAGAAAATTTCCCACCTGGGTGCCAATCTGTAAAATACATAAAATAGAGCTGTCTTGATTGAAACAGGGGTAGGGGACCCAGAGCTCCACCCTTCACCAACCCCCAATCCAGAGGTGGCTCCTCTGGTCTCCGGGATCTTCTGGGAACAGGCTGGGTCTAGTGCAATTTCCTCCCTTTACCCAATGCTACGGCCAAGGAGCCCCTGCACATCCTGATAGGTCACCTCTTCCTGGATAATCTCAGAGTCAAACAGCCAAGAGGTACAGCAATTCTAAGGAGGTTTGGATTGGCAACTTTGAGAAACTGTCATGGTATCTTCTAGATCATTCAATTAGTATTCAATCTAAGCTCTCCCAACCATGAAAACAGAACTGAGGGACCCAGAGTTAGGGCGGGGGCAGACAGCGGTGGGTGGTAGGTAGACATGCACTCCTATAAAAGGGGCAAACATGTGGTGGTCTGAGGTTTCATGGACCTGGAGCCACGGGAGGAACATGCTCAGTGGTCCTTGAAAGGGAATGTTCCCAGCAGAGCACCTGGCAGGTGTGCGGGGGGGGGAGGTAAAGATTAGTAGTTTATCCTAGGTCAGGTACCACCTTTAGGGCCATTTCCAGACCTGTGTGGACACCTGCTCTTCACAGAGGGGGCAGCCTGGAGGGCTGATCAGGAAGCCCGTGGTGGGCACCTGCACAGCACACAGCAGTTGGCTCCCACACTTCTCATTTGGTCCTCACAACAACCCTCTGAAGTGCAGGATAACATGATCCTCATTTTATAGTGAAGGAAACTGGGAGTTAGTGAGGGAAAGTGGCTTGCACAAGGTCAGCTGCCTGTAAGAAGCAGGGCCAGAGGCAGTGCTATTTCTACTGCCGCACGATGCACGCAGCAGATACGGGAGAAGCCAATGTTTTCTCAGGAAGCATTATTTAAAATCCCTTCTGAACTTTTTAAGGATTCTGGTAGCTGTGTGATTTCTCAGCAGCTGGGTAAAGTGAGGACAAAAAACAGCAGTAGCTAGAGCACAGAGGAAAGGATGAGGTGCTACTTGCAAACCCACAAAGATCTCTCTTATAGGAAGAGATCTTCCCAGCAAATTGAGGGGCTGTGATGAGATAAGGGGACAGAAGGAGGTCAAAGAGCAGTGTCAAGCAGGGAGGCCCCTCCCAGGGAAGGTTTTGTGATCTCAGAGGCAGCACAGCATAGTGGCCAAGAGCCAGACTGCTATGGTTAGAATCCTGGCCCGACCACTCCGTGCCTCAGTTTCCCTAACTGAAATAAGTATGACACTAACGGTATCTACTTCATAGCATTGTTGTAAGTTTCCTAAATCAATGTCAGTGAAGCTGCTAGACTGTGTCTGATACATAGCAAATGCCACATGGGGATTTGTTAAAGTCCCTATCAGGCTGTAAACTCCTGCTGCAGGTGCTCACAAATAAGCGATAAGCAATAGCTATGATTTGAAATTCTAAAATGAGGTTACAAACATCCTAGCTCTCTGCTTTCCTGAAATTTTGGTTATTGTAATCCCTGATCCCATGACTTGATGTGCCCGATTTTTTTTTTCCTTTGACAGAGGCACTGGAGACTGAACCCAAGACCTTGTGCATGCCAAGCACACACTCTACCACTGAGCTATGCCTCCCACCCCTATGAGTCCCACTTTATCACCAGATTTTCCCCTACTCTTTCCTGACTTTCTTTTCATCACTCTTACTGCCTGGCCAAGCCCCTGATTCCCCGGGCTCATCTTTCTGAGCCCACTTCATACACTATGTGACTTTTCAATTGTTCTTGTAGCACATAAAACAGTGTTCAAGTCTGTCATACTGAAATTCCGTCAACAGGGGGAGCTCAAAGAATAGCTTAAAATAAAATTATCCAAATTCAGCAAACTTGGACCAAAAAAAAAAGGAATAAAATCATTCTGATACAACTGTATGATTTTGTTATTAATCAGGAAGTGGGAGGAAGTAAATTCAGAGTAAGATAAGTAGGCAGTGTTAATGAGCCTTTTTTTATAGTGGAAGATGAATTATTCTGTCTCTAGAGAAAGCCAAGTAAAGATTTTGATTTTATATTCATTCACAAAGATGGACAATGTCCTGAAGAGTTAAGCTATTTAGATTTATTCTCATTCCACTTGTTTTACTGAAGAAAAGATTAGAAGCACTGTGCTTCGTCTATTCAGACTTAGTAAATATTTGTCAGGGAGGTTATGCTGCATCAAACGCTATTTGCAACTCTGGCCAAAATTCCAGGGAGATTTGGAAAGTGGGCTTTTATCTGTAATGGGCTAATGTTTCAATTAGGAAGTTTGAGAAACTTCTATGGATTTCCACAAGGTGGGAAGAATGATTCCTACTTGTTTGGTTTACAAGGATACCCTTAAACTCAAAAGCTTTTTTCCTGTGATATCTCAGCTGAGAGACCCTGAGCCAAGGTTCTACCATGGAGGAAAGCTTAGCTCTTCCTCGCTGGGGCTGTGATATTGGGCAAAAAGATCTTTAAGATACGATTAAGGGAATGAAAAATTCTTGGAAGGGAAAATGCACAGCATGAAACCTGTAATGATGAATCTTCGTGGATTCGTGGGATGGGCTAGATTGACTATAGTTGCATGCCGGATTTATAATGTGCTTTTTTTCTTCCAAACAATTCAAAGAGATTTCTCATAGGGCTGTGACTATAAAGCCAAGAGATTGGATCCATACCAGTCACACCAGAAATAAGCCTCATTGCTCTAGAATGGCCTCGTGGAGGTGGTCTGACATACGCAGTTTCTCTGAGCAGGGAGCATTGGGCATTACTACTCGGATCTCTGAGACTGAAAAAACGCAGTACTTCTCCATCAGAACATTTGTCAAGGATCATAATTTCAGTCACTGTCAGAATGGACTTAAACTCAGGTTTTCTAAGTCCAAATGTGTAGGGCACAGACATGCCCTAGGATCTAGGCCAACTAAATAGATAATTTCCAAAGCCACTTCCAATCCAGGATTCGATCACTCTATCATGTATCGACTTAAACACTTGGGCTGCATCAGTTTATTCTTTTAATCAATTCATCCAGCAAAATGCCAACCTTAGATAGAAGAGGTATCAATTGATATCATCGTAAAGTATTAGAATTATTTTTCACCTGTGTTTTTCACATACCATGTCATGATGTTCAAGACTTACCTCTTATCTGTGGACAATGAATGATTTTTAAGATAGTCTATAGTAATATAGGACTGACTAAAGAAATGACAGCACACTTACAAAATGCAATACAATGCAACCATTTTAAATCATGTTCTCCAAGAGTATGTAAGGTTATAAAAAGCTGTTCACATCACATCCCTATGTGATAAAAAAGCAGGTTTTAAGACAATGTGTATACATATGTATACATACATAAATATACTTTTAAAGCAATATATACATAGATTGAATTCTAGAATGATGTGAACAAAAACATTAATAATCATTTTCTTAGAAAGGTGTTATACACAAACTCGATTTTCTTCTTTTTAAAACAAAATTCCTGCAATTATCAAACCTTCCATTTGTGATCAGAGAAACATGAATTTGACTTTATAAAAAATATAAAGGGCAATTGAAGAGCTTCGTAAAAAGAAGATACTATAAGATTATTTCCTAGAAAAGTTCCTTTGGAGAAAACATTTCCTACCTCATTTCCTTTGTTTCCAGTACTAGACGACTTCATTTCCTTTGGTTGCTTTGTGAAAGGAAACAAGAGTGTTTAGATAGAGAAGCATTAGCAACTAAATATCAAGTTAGGTGTACCTATTATAGGAGCTTTCTTGGCCACAATTTTGACTTCTAGAACAGTAGCTCAGATGTCTACTAATTCATCGAAACCTCACACGGCTGCCCAGATTTGACAGAAAGGAGCTTCCTGTTTCACCTCATGGGATGTCATTTTAGAAACTTTCATTGAGATAAGGGAGCAGGTTGGCATAAGACTGTTTTTCAGCCACATTTCGGAAAGCGGAAATCTTATTGAGAAGTTTCAGAATCTATTCAGCACGCTGTTGTACCCGAAAAGCATCATCTGAGCTAAGCTGTGATGATTCCCATGCTTACGAAATCACGTCTACCACACAGGCCTGGGGAAATAAACAATGGGGCAGGGTGCCACCTAGTGCAGTGAGCTACTAAATGCCACGCGATTGGGAGGCACAGAGGTGTTCATGGCACAGATTGCATAACGGGAAAAACAAGGCAGAAAACAAATCAGTATGTGCAATCTGATCCCACTTAAAGAATATATATATATATAAAAAAACGAAGACATACAAATAAGGATGTCAATAGTGTTATGTCAAGGTGTTGGGATCAAAGGTGATTTTTACTTTTTAAAATTTTGCTTCTCTGATATTCTATATTGACTTTTGTATTAAAAAGTGATTAAAAGTATTATGTAAAAGATAATATATGTAAAGAATGCTTTGCAACTAAAGAAGTACCACGAAAACTAAGGTTTTGTTATTTTATATATTATACTTGCTGGAATAGAGGCCTAACCACCTTTTTGTATGTTCCTTGTCCTTCCAAGTGACTCTTCTGGTAGACAGATGTCTCTAAATAAAGGGCCACTTAGTGCTTTACTTATGAACAAACATTGACCATTATTGAAAGTTACCTGGAGATGGGAATTGAGCTTAAGCAAAAAGAGTGCTAGTTATAAGGATGTATAATATATGACTCCTCATTCTATTTTATTTATTTAGCAGTCTCATTCAGAGGGATTCAGTCAAAAAGAAATGTACTCTTCAATACAGAAGACCAAACGAAAAAAGTAAAAAATGAAAACCAGCATAAATTTATACATATGGATATCTTTCTGTTAACATAAAGTTTGTCTTTTAGAAAGTAGACCTTTTGAGGCTGATTCAGTGGTGCCCCAGCTGATGGGTGACATGTTTTTTGGCAAGATAAGCAGTGGGGGTCTCTGGGAATCTAAGAACTATGCAAAGAATTAGAAAGAAGGCAGGAAGAGAACTCTAGGTTAAGAGGAAGTGGTAAAAACAAGAAGCAACAGGATGAGGCGGGGTCAGCTTTCTAGAAATGTCAAGGCCAACTGCGTGCAACTCTCACACCCAGGAACATGCTATTCCCCAAGCTTAATCCTCCTAAAATGAAAGGGCCTTTAGCTAGACATGTCAGTACTGGATGTCACTTGGGTAGATTTAAAAAATGAAACCGGGAATGCCTAGCTATTCACTATAAGGAAGATTGATTTGTCTGTCATTATCATCACAGTATTTTGACCATTTATGACATATATGTAGGAATGACATCACCATTGAGTTAAGGTTCATTGTTTTGTTTTTTTTTTACCATTTTAAATTCTTCAATGATGGCATGTTTTATTTCTTAATTTGGCCCATAATTTACATAAGAAACACTAAAGAACAAAAATCATTACATTATAAGGCCTATTAGATTAGATGTGCCTGACTGGGGGGTGGGGGGAAAGCTTGTACAATTTTACTGCCAAACTCACCAAGTGTCGGAATTCTACAGAGAGACTCCCATTGGAAGATTCTTCAATGGACATGGCTTTGACGTGAGTTCCACAAAGCACAAATCTTCGATTGCTAGAGAGAAAATCTTAGCTATTTATGTGGTCCCAGGTAAAATATATTTATGAGAACAGCAAGAAATTTCTAAAGTAAATGTCTTACCTTAGAGTTGAAACATTCCTGTAAAATCAAGAAGATTCTTTAAAATGTGTTCTTTAATAGATCTAATAAAAACTTTCCTATGATACTTTAGAAGATAGTATATAAAATTTCATTTCAAGTCTTTATAGTAAAATTTTTAAAGTGAGACTTCATTGGAATTCTGTTAAATGTTTGAACTTCAAAGTCAAATATTTGAAGTACTGTGATATGTAATGTTAGAGAAGTAAACTGAAAAGTTTAAAATTATTCTATAAAATAAGGACAATTGTTTTTAAAAAGCCTTACATTTTTCATGTTTCAGAATGAAATTAGAAACTTACTTGTCAATTGATGCTTTCACCTTTACCTGATAGTTTAGTTCTGGTAATTTTATTAGTAGTCTGGAA
The DNA here is from genome assembly GCF_048564905.1 of Vicugna pacos. Classification (NCBI taxonomy): domain Eukaryota; kingdom Metazoa; phylum Chordata; class Mammalia; order Artiodactyla; family Camelidae; genus Vicugna; species Vicugna pacos. Next base: position 77,235,329 of record NC_132991.1, on the reverse strand, counting down.
AGACACATAAATAAGGAATTAAAGATAATAATTTACATGACAGCCTTTTTATATTTTAAAAGTTAAATATATTTATGGCAAATACATATAAATCAAAATTACATCATCTCCTATTATATGTTAATGTGTTTTAAAAATGTCCAATTCCTGTATAGTTTGCCATGTTACTAATATTGACATCAACTACTTGGTATCACACATATTTGGGAAGTGTTTCCATATTGCTTCAGTTGATTCATGTTGGATAATATATTGGCTAGGTTAGAAAAATAGCTATATATTTTGGCTAAAGTTGAAATTTGGATTAAATGTATAAATATAAGAAAAAATTTTTGCAAGTCGATTAATGTGTTTCTATTGTATTCTCATATTATAAAAAATAGAAAAATATTGTAAGCTTGGTAAAACTGAATGTTTTGATGATAATTGTTTTATGGTAAAATACTGAGAAAGACTAGGACTCTGGTAGAAGGTGGGAAATTCCACTTTAAATGCATTTGCAGTCTTTAAAGACATTTAAGTAACAGCAAAAATGTTCATAACTAAAAAAGATTTAACTTCAAACAAACAAGTGATTAAAGGTCAGAATAACAATTCCTTTAATTCCTTCTTCTGGTATCGGCCTTCCTTTACTCCTTAGCATTTCCCAACTCTTCTGCGCTGCACCCTCTCTGTAGGTACAGTTGGGTTTCAGAGATATTCATTCAATCACTCACCTACTCATTCATTTACTTATGTACTCATCCCAAACCTGGTTCATTCACTCAGCATGTATTGAGCTCCTCATGTAAACCCAGTACAGCCCTGGGCGCTGGGAAACTGGCGTAGTGAAGATTAGGGGAGGGAGAAGCTTGAACAGGGCTCTACATAAAAGGAAGAAGTCCAGCCATACAGTTGGAATATAGAGAATGGTGATAAGCAACTGATTGGCATTAGAGAAATACAATCATAGATAATAAATAGCCTAAACAAAACAAAAAGAAGGCAACAAAGTTTTCTTAAAAATTCTCTCAGGACTGGTTTCAGGGCTCAGGGCATGGGTGTATCTGTTGGTAGTCGGGGTGAAGAGGTCATATGAAGTAAGGCCAGATGGTTTCCCTCTCTGCTTTCCTGTCTGTCCCACTTCAGGAAGGATCTGATTCACTGTAAGATGCTGATGACAAAAGGGAGTTCCATGTCACCCTCTCCCCTTGAAACAGGAGGATGGAGTGCTATGGCAGAGAGGAGTTTTAGGGAAAATCTTGAATACAGTTTTTTTTTCAATTGTAGTATAGTCAGTGTACAATGTTGTGTCAATTCCTGGTATACAGCATAATGTTTCAGTCATACATATATATACACATATATTTGTTTTCATATTCTTTTTCATTATAGGTTACTACAAGATATTGAATATAGTTCCCTGTGATATACAGTATGAACTTACTGTTTACCTATTTTATATATATTAGTTAGTATCTGCATATCCCTAACTCCCAATTTATCCCTTCCTGCCCCCTTTCCTCCCTGGTAACCAAGTTTGTTTTTTATGTCTGTGAGTCTGTTTCTGTTTTGTAAATACTTTCATTTGTCTCATTTTTTTTGATTCCACATATGAGTGATATCATACAGTATTTTTCTTTCTCTTCCTGGCTTACTTAGAATGACAATCTCCAGGTCTACTCATGTTGCTGCAAATGACATTTATTCCTTTTTATGGCTGAGTAGTATTCCATTATATAATGGAATATGTATATATCACAACTTCTCTATCCAGTCATCTGTCGATGGATATTTAGGTTGTTTCCATGTCTTGGCTATTGTAAATATAGCTCTGTGAACATTGGGGTGCATATATCTTTCCAAATTAGAGTTTCCTCTGGATATATGCCCAGCAGGGGGATTGCTGGATCACAGGGTAAATCTATTTTTAGTTTTTTGAGGAATCACCATAGTGTTTTCCATAATAGCTGCACCAAACTACATTCCCACCAACAGTGTAGGAAGATTCCCTTTTCTCCACACCCTCTCCAGCATTTATTGTTTGTGGACTTATGATTGATGGCCATTCTGACAGGCGTGAGGTGATACCTCACTGTAGTTTTGATTTTCACTTCTCTGATAATTAGCAATATTGAGCATCTTTTCACGTGCCTACTGGCTGTCTGTATGTCTTCATTGGAGAATTGCTTATTTAGGTCTTCTGCTCATTTTTGGATTGGGTTGTTTGTTATTGTCACTAAGTTGCATGAGCTGTTTATATTTTCTGACTGAATACCAAGTAAAGGATCATCTATCAAGACAGCGGGGAACAAGGTACAGAGAAGACGAATGGAGACCCAATAGTTAGGTGGAAGAGGAGGGCAGAACACACAAGCCAGGGACTGATGGTCTATGCCTCTGGCAATCAGTTCAAACAACATGCCAGGTAGTGCCCATTCAGGGATCTCTTCCACTCAGAACTTACACAGTGTTGTATGTTAATTACATCTCATTAAAATGAAACTATACTAAAAATGCAGTTCCAACAGTGATCTGTGATCAGGGATGCTGCCATGGGATCCTAATTCCCATGTATACCAGGAATTGACACAACATTGTAAACTGACTATCACTGTCTATCATCCATCATCACTTCTTGTACTAGTCTGGAATTTCAGCTTTACAGAGGTGAATTCTAGTGAAAAGGAATTTAAAGCTTCGGGGCCTCAGAGATTGAGGCATGATGAAACTCTTTGAACATTTGATGTCAAACTCATTATTTTAAGTGTCATTAGGGAAAGCTATGTGTTTTGGTTTGCTCACGCTAATGGAAAGGATCAGATACACAGATAAAGCAGCAACATAATCATTTTTTTAAAAATCAGGTGCATAGTAAGAATATGCTGGAAATCATAGTGTTGAGAATTTTCACAGAAAATCCAAAAAGCTAGCTGTAATCACAGGCGAAGAATGTGCCAATATATTTCCTAAATAGGATATTCAAACCCTTCCATAGTCTGTCCCCAGTCTATCTACTCACTTCTCTCTCCCTGCTCATGATGCTTACAAAGCAGATGCAGGAAGTCATCATTCTGTAGCCTTACTCTCCTACACTCCACTCTCCTTCCCCTCTGCTCGTTCCTCAAGGTCCTCCTCACCCTGATCACAAGGCATCCTCCAGTCTCCCCAGTCTCCTTGCTAGTCAGTCTCTTGAGCAGTTAATTCCATGTTGCCTGATACTGTGACTTCACACTTCCATGCTAATAACTGTCATGTCCTCGATTCACTGTCATACTCTTTACAAGCAGGGCTCTCCCATTACCATTTCTGTGGGCATTTGCCATAGCTTAGTGCTAGGCATACAGGAGGCACTCAATGAAGACTAGCTGAATGAAAGGCAGAGCGAGAGAAATTAGCTTCAATTACGCAGTGGCTGGGGCACCGTAAATGTGAAATGACAGAATACATTCTGCCTACCTTAGCTTTACAGTAAACTGAATGAGAGTTTTGAGGACCATCGGCCTCTGAGGGTGGGTTGGCATGCATGGCTGTCGTTCAACCACAAATGAGCTAGAGTCAAAGGGAAAAAAAAAAGTGTCATTTGAAAACACTGAAAGTATTGACAGGCTAAAAACCACAGAGGAACAGGATGCTGTCCTTTTATAAAATCCAAATTTTCTCCACTTTGAAAACATTCAAACCCCCATTAAGCTCAAATCTTTCCAAGATTTCCCATAAATAATTACCGGGAGATGGGAACAACCTAAAGATTGTCCCTAAGTGACAACAGTAAATTCTGGTTATACTTGAGTGAAGAATAAAAGCCCCAGCCTATTTTTATCATAGAAAGTTAACTTCATGCCATTTTTGAGCTAGATACTAGGATTTCTTGTACATACTAGTATTTTTTTTGTCTTTAGATGAGCTTATAAACATAAATATGTTCTCCACCCTTCATTTCTTGGATATGTACTTTAAAAGAAATCCTTGGAACTTTCTTTTTTAAAATATGAAAAATGAACTTTGGGTGGGTGATGTGCTTGGCTCATGAAAAACGGAGTTAGCTGGTGGGAGAAGCGTTGAAGGGTGGAAATGTTGCTGGCACTCTCTGGAGCTTTATTCACTTCACCGTGAGGCTCACTAACACTTCCCAAACCCCTTCTTCGCCTTAACACCAAAACCCAAGCCACGTGTCCTTCTGACTCCGCAGGACTGAGGCTGCTGTGAGGCACTTAAATGGAAAACACTTGACTTACTTCTTAAAGAGGTTGTAGATCAGGAAGGTGACTCTTTCCAGCAGATGTGCTCTTTGCAGTGGGATGGGATCACCTTCATACGTCATTTTGGTAGATTGCTCCTCTAGTTTCTCCAACTGCCTTCTGAGTTGGAACAGACTTTCTGCCAGCAGTGTAAAGCTATTGAACAGCAAATGAAAATGGAAGATAGTTTTTCACCTAACAGATTACCATTTTCACTGTTAACCATATTAAGCAAATACTAAATTATTAAATAATTATTAAATTAACTAAATTAATCACTTAATTCCATTCAAGGTTAGGGACAGTTTTTTGTTTATTTCCTTAATCCAGTTTTTCTCTAAAATGCATGGAATATGTTAACGTTTTCAGATTTTTACTTTCAGTTATAGACAAGAAATCGTTTAGGAAATTTTGTCAACATCTAGAACCAAATCCCTTTTAATTGTCCTTTGTTTAAAAGTCTGTTAAACACATATATTTTTACAATATGGCACTCACTAAGGGGGAAAGAAAGAGCAAATTTGAAACTTTAAAAATACATGATATAAAGAAAGTTATGTGTAAGAATACCAAAGAAAAAACAATATGAGATATATATATATATATATATATATATATATATATATGTATATATATATATATACACATTTTTTTTTTTTTGGTAACAAATCCTAAGTATTAGCCAAAAATTATCGATGGATCTCTCTGGAGAAATGTATCTGCTTGGAGACTGACTTGCTTCGTGTGATCTTACCTTGGAAGTGGAGGCGGCAGCTTGGGCTGGAAGTCTAGGGAAGAGGGAGATGAAAGGCACACAGAAGGGCCTCGGACTAAGAGGAGGCAGCCTCTCTCAGCAGACTTTTAAGTCCACGTGGCCTTGACAGCAGCTCTTTCTACTTAAAGTGTATTCCCCAAAAACATTGCGGAAAGAACCGCCAACCCCCCATGGAGTTTGGCATGAGCACCATTATCTGCTGTGCTCTTTACTGCTCCCTTTGTTGTTTACCTTGTTTTCACAATAGAGCAGAGTGAGGTCAGAGAATCAAAGTATCTCCCCAAGGAAAATCAATAGATTTTTAAGAGCCCAGTTACTTTTCTTGAGAAGAAGGCCTGGAGGTGCAGAGCTCTTTGTGCAAAAGTGCCCAGTTACTATGTATTTTCATCGTATTGCATTGCACCCTTTGAAAGCAATTTTCAATTTCAGCTGAACATTTTCCTTCTTTTTCATTATATTTTCTAATTGCTTGTTCACTCAGTTTTTTAATTTTGCATTGATGAGGGGGAAACCCTATCAATCTTTTTTGTCTTTTAGTACAAAGGATAGTGTCTATATATGATTGTACGTGCACATGTGTATCTAGGCAGGGGGTGCCATGTTGTGTTAGCTTGAGAGTTTCCATTTAAGTGAAAACACAAAACTAATGTTTAACTCTGACATCTTAAGTACTCATTTAAAAAATGAGATCTAGCTTTTGAATCTAGTGTTTCTCATGCCCTTCAAGAAAGGCATTTTTTAGTGCTGGTTTGAAAAATTCATTTAAGCCTTTTAAGATCGATGTATTAAATGAAAAAAATAAGCAATACTTATTATTCTGTAGATTTCTATAGATGCTTTCCTTTTCTCCCCAAAAGAATGAAAATTAAGAACACTTAGACAATTACATCTATTTGTTTTCAGCTGCAGAGTTCCCAGCTGCTAAGAAACCATCAACAGGCTGAATGAATTGCTGTTTGGGTCTAAGCCTGCCATCTCTGGTGGGGCGACACTGAAGTTTTGTACTTCCTGTGGTTTTCACTAGAATCTAAACTCAATTCGCTTTACCAGTTTTGCAGTTGGTCGAGCCCACTGTGGAGTGGACCTCCGATGCAGGCGATCTGCTGCCTTCTCTTCCAGTCCTGCAGCTCTTCCACCAGCATGCTGTTCATTAACAAGTCCGTCTCATTCACGATTTGCGTCATCTTACTAAGGGCTTCCTAAAAACAAAGGTGACTACTGAGAAGATTTTTATGACACACAACCACAATCACTCATAATTCAACCTATAAACAATTTGACCTGGGAAATAAAGGCTTGGTTAAAATCCTGACCAAATATTTTCACTAACTACTACCTTCTATTTGCCATAATACTGCCTTTTCAAATAATTAAATTACCACAATTCAATAATGCCATGAAGAAAGAAGCCTGACCAGTTAACATTCTCATAATGTCTCGTAACAGTCTCATAATGTCAATTAGTATAAATACATTAGATTGGGAATTCCTGTGACAATACTGAATCCTGTTGTTATAAAGCCATATATATGCTTTTTAAAAGGCCATTTGTAAATTGAATTTACATTCTTAGAAATATGTTTATGCATTTATTTTTAAATGTACTGACTAAAACTTGAGCCTTCCTGTGTTAGTTTTTATTACTACGTTACCTGGGTTTGGGAGGCACAGTGGAAGAACGTAACTTTCAAAGGCCTAGGGATTAGAAGATGTGAATTTCTAGCTTGACTTTGCCACAAGCTGGGTGAATTTGGACAAACCATTTAACTTTTTTAGAACTTGGTCTTCTGATCTAGACAATCAGGTGAATGGACTAAATTATTTCCAAGGTTCCCCCTCTCCTAAAATCTTATTTCTAAAGTAGAATAAGACGGTATGCATAAAATGTATAGCATAGATTTATTGTGCATAAAAGCATTGTTTATTTGGGTTTAATATTTGCATGTTTAAAATCTGATATATAAATCTTTAAGTTTATAATTAATTTAGGGTGAAAAAATTTACATTTCTTTGTGCTTGCACAAATTCCTGAACAAAAAATGAAGCCAAACTTTTAGAAATAACCTATTGATTTCTCAGTGACTGGTTAAATTTCAATTGTGTCTGTTTTCAAGGAGAGGTAGAAAACTGAAATAGAGATGTTTCCCCTCTTTTAAAATATGTTTATTGTGCCAGAAAAATGTTCTTCCTCTCCTTTGGAGGAGGTCAGATTGAACATGTTCAGTCATCAATGGACTATCCTGAAGTCTAGGAAACTACCTGTCACAATATCATTTTTCAGAATAGAAATTGGAACACTTATTTTTCCAGTAAAGTTTTAGTAGTCATCAAGTGATATTTTAATTATGCATGTGCAGTAGAACCCATCTCCGCATGTAAGTACAGCAACTAAAACAGTCATGTCTGAAATAGAGGCAAATAAAAATTGTGTAAAATGTTCACCTTGAAGTTAACAGCAGCTACAGAACCAGCACCACATACACAAGAGAAACAGACTCTAGAGAGGTCCTGCTTTATAAACGTAGGTAGAGAAACATGGCAAATGGTACAGTACTCTTCCTAGAAACACTGCTATTTATTCATTCGGCGTAAATGAAACTGATAAAACCCAAGAGCTTGGGTTTTTTAAGTAGGACTAGATGTAGAAAAAAAATTAGGCAAAAAGCCAAATTAAAGTTCTTTACTAGCCTTTCTTTTGAAGTCAAGGCTGTTCAGCATTTCTTGCAGAGTCAAAACTTCCTGATTCATTAGAGCGCTGTTCTTGTCACCCTGATCTGTAAGGGAAAGGAGATCAGAGTTACCCCTCCTAGCCAAAGCCCTCTGTCCTGAAAGCCACCTCGACTGTAACGTGCCTTCCTAAGATCCCACGATGCAAGAGCCTAAATGGGACCATTAGTGATGAGCTTGGATGTAAATGCCCATCTGCTTGTTTTACCAGCAAGAATTACAACAAGCAGACCAAAGAGGAGCTCTCTGTCTTACAGACCTCGAGAAAAGACCATCCTTCACACCATGTTCCTTTTGGAGGCAGGGAGAGAGGAGACAAAAGTTTTTATAATGGATTCCTTATTAGATCGTCTCTACATTGATAATGACCTTGGTTGGTTGGCATAAGTAAGACAGGGGAGGGGACCATGATTAGATTAGACCATAGTTGACTCCTTCTGATGTCTTTACTCAACTGCCTGGAAGAGTTGTGGTTTTATCCACTGAGGCTCAGGAACTAATAAAGACCAAATCCTTTGCGTTCCCTTTTTCTTTGCAAAACAGGCTAGCCTCACAGTAAAACTAGAAGAAGTGTGAAAGAGTTGCAAATTAACCAAAATGATTTCTCCTCTTAAATGGCCGACATGCAGTAAAAACTGTTTATATCTAGACAGCAGAATTTTGTGTGATTTTTAATTTTGTGATGCTTTACTTTCCAAATATCCTATAGTGAATCACATTTCTACGTTTTAATTTTAAAAATTATATTTAAAAAACTCACCTATTGATATTAGTAATTTCCTGACTCCTATTAGGCAAATTATTACTTCTGTTAGTTTTGATAATGATATTTTGATTCGATAGAACGTTCTTAAGTTTTTGGAGACGCATGCTGAAGTAGGGGTGATTTCTCATGAGCTGTATAGTTTCCTTTGAATTCGCTGGTAAAAAATATTTGTACAAGAACAGGAAAGAAAGAAGCAAAATACTGTCCTGCAATCTCTCTTCAATTAAAAAAAAGATTAATTTATCAATTCTGTCAGTGAAGAAGAAACCCTAGTCATGTTGCCTTTATGTCCCTATGTGGAAATATAGACAAGCAAAAACTTACCCATTGTCTGAATTGTTTTATACCTGTAGTCAAATTCATCTTGCAGATCTTCTAAATACTTGGTGTCATGTTCTGTCATCTTTTTAAAAAAGAAAACATACTCTGTTGTCACAATTAAGCATGTCAATGAAAAAACATCATTCATCATCAGTATTTCAAAATACATTGGCACTTCGAGTCTCTAATAATATCCTAGACTAACTGTATAGAATCTATATTTGCTAAGGGCTAATTCCCATGAATGCTGAATAACACTGGAAGAACCAGACTAAATTTGCTCTTCCATTTTCTCTTCCTGAGTGTTTGCAAATCTTTCAGCATCTTGCCTCTTATTTCTCAGTCAGTTCCAATATACTTTTTACTGATATACTTTTTACCTGAGAATATGGATAATTTTTCCATTTTAGCCCCATATGACTGTATTAGTGCACCAACTATCTTTTCGCTTAAAGGCTCCATTCTCAACAGCTGTAGTTTATGACAATTCAGTCTAAAATTTTTTTTCCTTTCCTCCTCTATGTCTCCTGTTCCTTCTGTCATTGAGATTTTTACTTTTCTCCAAACCTGATGATGTTTTTCTGCTCAGACGTAAGAGGGTCAAGATCTGGGCTAAAAGTTTTTAAGCGGTATTATCTCATGCAGTCCTCATAACAATCCTCACTTTTACAGACAAATAAGCAGAGGTTTAGACATGTGAAGTAACTTCCTTGCCTGAGGACACATGGCTTCTCAGTGATGGAGTTTGGTGTGGGAACCCCAATCTCCAGTAAATTGAAATTTAAAAGCTTTCCCCAACTAAATCTTTTCTAATATGAACATAGTGTGTGAGAGATACTTCTAACAAATTACCCTATGATTTCTGTATGCACTCACTCTGGGCACATGAGAGAAAGGTGCATGGTTAGCTGTACGGGGACAATAGCTAGTCTTTCCTGGTATCTCTAAGATCACTCACCTGCACACTATTCTTAATGGCAGCCACTTTGTGCTCCACATTCCTCTGTCTTTCTGAAACTGAAGAACTTTGCAAGGATTTTTCCAGAGGTCCCTGGAAAAACAACATTCTGAAATTTTAATAATGTTGATAAAACAGGTTTATGATGAATGTAGTATATATAATACACTCGGAACTGAGGTTTGGATCAGAATTCTCTACAGCCTTTAAAAACCATGCTATACGTGGTATTGGCACAAAAACAGACATATAGATCAATGGAACAGAATAGAAAGCCCAGAAATAAACCCATACACCTACGTCTTGTATGTATGATTGATACATCTATATCATATCCATATATTTGACACTGGTTTGAATACAAACCAGTGCTGCTTTTGGGGGTAGTATGTGATACCCACAGATTATGTGCAGAGTGATTTTGATGAGCAACTATTCAAGTAAACAGATGTTCTAATTTGACTGATACCTCACATGTGAAGAGAACACACAGACACACACATATGAAATGACTAGGGATAAGAGGGCTACAAAAAAAGGACGGCTGAGAATACAAATGAGACTATCATATATTAGTAATAACAACTCAATTTTCACACAAAAAGCACCGAATCAAACTATATTTATTTTAGAAACTTACTAACTTTACATTTTAAATTAAATAAAAATGATACCATCCTTCATCATCTAAAAAATTAGAGTAAATTGTTAAAACTTCATACTTCTCCGTAAACAACTATAACATGACAACAACTAAATCTGAGAATTTTTAACAGTTGAAAAAAGATACTTGTCTTGGACCTTCAAAAATAAATATAGTGGTGTGATTTACTAAGTTATTTGGAAAATTGATTATTTACATACTCTTTCCTTTTTACAAGGATTAACTGAAAAAGCATTCCCAAGGACTCCATTAACTCCTCTACTTTGTCTCTGATGGGGGCTCTGAATTCATTCAGGACAGTGGGATAGAATACGATCTAAAATATGGCAGGGCAAAGCACACTGAATCAATCAACAAACAAGTATTTACAGAGTTTCTGTAAGACAAAATTCCTGCTTGTACAGTAGTTTGGATTTGTGGGGTAGGAAATCGGGAACTGCTGAATGGTTTTCAGAAAGATCAATCCCTGAGGATAAATGTGCTGAGGGAAGCAGAGCCCAAATGGTTAGGAATTCATCTAAGAGGTGGTTACTATCCTCCTCAACTAATATTGTAAAGACCATGGACCAGAGTGGGACCAGCGGAAATAGAAAAGAACCTATAGATAGGATTCCAGAAGCAAATTCTAGGAAGACTTGGTAGTTATCTCAACAAGGAGGCAGGAAAAAGGAACTATTCAAAGATGATCCCAAGACCGTGATTCCAAGTGACTGGAAGGATGGTGTCACCATTAACATAGGAAGAAGAAGATGGCTGGGAAAAAGACAAAAATTTCTGTCTCAGAAAAATTGAGTTCCCCGGGTGATAACATGATTACAACTTCAGAAAATATTACCTGAACGGGCATGTTGGCTGCAGCCAATATTCTCCTCTCTTCTCTTAAACAATTTGAAATAACCACAGCTACATGCATTGGATTTCCGTGAAATTTTCCCTGGGGGAAAAAAAAAGGAGCTTAAATACATATACAATAAAGAAACATCACTACTTGCAAATAAAAAATAATCTCCTGATAAATATATGGAATTATCTGGGATTTGTTTCAACAATCTACTCTATTATAAAGCCACAGAAATTTATACTGTAAATACAGACTCCTATGTGGCATATTATTCTGTCTTCAAAAATTATTTTTAATAATTCAAAATAGTTCTTGAGCACCTCTGTAGGAAAGGCCCTGAATGCACACTCAGGAGGGTCTGCTTACCTTGGGCTTACAGTAAGTTTTACCAGAGTTACTTCTTTGTAAATTATTATGAACCAGGGTGGTCCCTCCTGTTCACTTGTTAACTCTGTGCTTCATGATTTGGCTAAAGTATTTCTTTTGGTCCCTGTTTGGTGCTGCTTATGTCAACTGGCTCATAACAATATCCGTATGCTAGAGTGAAACTCGATCACACACACCAACAACAGTACTTTTATGACATCTAAGCATATACAGTTTTTATTACCAAGGCTAATGATGCAGATACTGAATGCAGCCGACGGGTCTAATTCAGCCATTAGTTGTGTTGTCTAAGTTGAAATACCGTAACTCCTTCAAGGGAGCATGCACTGCTCATGGTTGTCGTAGCGTCCACCAGGCACTCATTTACTTTACCCGCCAGGCCCCTCTAAACGTCTGCGTTGTCTTGGTTTAGAGGACTAATTTGAACACCACTGTCATTTCAGTCAGTAGTGTTAAACTTCTTTGTTACTAGACCTTTCCAAGGCAGGATTAACAGGACACACAATAAATGTAGACAAATGCGTCTATTTAGTTTCCCTCTGCCCTCCTCTCTGAAGGAGGTGCTAATTATCCATGAAATGGCCAAAGAGTCAACAGCAGAAAAGATAAAAATCATAATCCACAAAGTGGAAAATTAATAATTAATCCAAGGTTGCTTATACAGACTAGTAAACCCAAAGTTCTTTCTAGGATTTCTTTCCTCGCAAGAGGTCATTGGTTGTACATACTTTTATGGCTTTGACCATTGCCACAATTTTATTAGATGATGGCACTCTGGACACCAAATATCTGAGTTCCTGATTTGCCATATTCTATAGCTTTCAAAACTTTCCCCCCTTTAAATCAGAAAACTCCAAAAGAAAAAAAACATAAATGAATTGGCAGAAACTCTTAAAGAAATTAAAATGATGCTATTTATTAAGCAAGGATACCAAATTTCTGATTTCTGCATGCTGACAATTTCAGATTCTCCCTACTTAGAATTTGTTCCTGTTTTTTAATTTTCCTGTCTACTGATTTTTTCCCCCAAATACCTTCCATTTAACTTCCCAAGAAGAGCTATGTTTTCTCATTTTGTCTCTAATTTATTTTTAAAATACTCCACTGATAAAAATAAAGGGCTTCTCCCAGGGCTAATTTGGAGGCTCCGTTATTTATATAAACTTAAAAACTATTCCCATCCAAGACCAGGGGTTCCTCTAAGACCCTAAGAATCACCATTTGTCTTTGTTTTTCTCTCTGTTACAGTTCTTCCTTGTCGATCATTCAGATACTACCTTTCAGCATTTCTCAACTCCTTTGTCTACACTTTTTCATCTTCCTTTCCTACTTGAACTTCTCTTACCTTCCCTTTCAGATTCAGCTTCCCCCTTGTTTTTTGAGGTTAAGTTATTCATTTTTTCTCCTTCATTAAGAGCAAAGCATCATCATTGTTTTTTTCACTTTCCTTTTGCATTTGTCCTTAGTCCTTCACTTAAATGTATAAGACAAAAACATCTTATGGAAAATCGATCACTATACATTCAAAACCAAATTAGCTCTTTTTTTTTTGATCAGGTAATTTATTTTTTAATTTTATTTTTATTTTTGATTGAAGTATAGTTGCTTTACAATGTTGTTAGTTGCAGGTGTACAGCGAAGTGATTCAGTTATACACACACATATATATTCTTTTTCAGATTCTTTTCCATTATAAGTTATTACAAAATGTTGAATATAGTTCTCTGTGCTATACGGTAGGTCCTTGTTGTTCATCTGTGCTCTATATAGTAGTGTCCATATGCCAATCGGCAACTCCTAGTTTCTCTCTCCCTCCTCCACCCCTTTCCCCTTTGGTAATCATATGTTTGTTCTGCGAATCTCAAATTAGCACTCTAAATTTTCGTTATCAAAGATATCCTTATGTTCACCTTTCAATCGTTACCATATGTATGGACCATGGACACTCCAAAAAAAGCAACAACAAAAAAACAAAACAAAAAACTCCACCCTTAAGTGTGTGTTGGTGGGAGGAAGGAAGGAAGGGAAACTGGCCTTTTTCTCATGTGTGTCTGTCTCTCTTATGTAGAGATACTGCAAATATCTCCCACTCTGTGGCTTGTCTTTTCAATATCTCTTACTGTCAATAAACAGAAGATTTTCATTATAGTGAAGTCAAACTTATTAATTCTTCAGTTTACTTTAGTGCTTTTTATTACCTAAGAAATCTTTCCCTAACCTACAGTTATGGAGATTTTTTCATGTGTGTGTGTGTGTGTGTGTGTGTGTGTATGTATGCATATATATATATATATATATATATATATGTATATATATATATATATATATATATATATATATATATATATAAAGTCTTTAGAGATTTGCCCTTAATTGTTTAATTCACTTGTAGCTTATTAACAATGAGAGGTCCCTTTCACTATGTTCTATATGTATACTCAATTCCAACAATATTTATTGAACATTCTGTTCTTTCACCACTGCTCTGCTGGGCCAACTCTGTCATAAATCAAGAGCCCATATATGGTTGTGTTTGCTTCTGACTCCATTCTGTCTTATGGTTCTGTCTATCTCTGCTTAATCAACAGACTATATTAATTACTAGTGCTGTATTATACATTTTTTATGTCAAGTAGAATAGGTTTTCTTTGCATTATCACATAAATTTTAGAATCACCTTGGCAAGCTACAAACACACACACACACACACACACACACACACACACACAACCAAGCTGAGAATTTAATGGCACTGTATCTTTAGATATGTTTGGGAGACTTGGCATTTTTATAATTATGCTCTAATCTATTTAGGTCTTCTTTAATGTCTCTCTATTAAGCATCATTTTCCACAGAGATCTTAGACACTTTTTGTTAGATTTATTTTCATGCAGTTGGTATTTCTGATAATGGATAGTGTCTTTCTTTCCTAATTGCTTATGCTGGTATGTAGAAATATATTTGACCGTTATGTATTGATTTTGAATCCAGCAACTTGACTAAACTCTTAATAATTCTATTACTGTACTTTAATGTCTTTTATCAATTTTACTAAAAATTTATCTGCTGATTCTTTTGGATTTTCTGCAAACACAAGTAATATCTTATGTGAATACTGATAACATTTTTTCCCTTTTCATTCATCTAATTCCATCAAGATCTCACCTTTATCATATGCCTTGGTTAGAAATAAATTGGTTAATTTCTAAACATAGGGATTTTCTACTTATCCTTTTTTCTTTTTACTGATTTTTATCGATTTTAAAATTCTGATCAGAATAAATACTGTAAATGACTTTAATCACCTAAAACTTAGTAAGACTTCTTTGTGGCCCTGCATATGAACCTTTTGTAAATGTTCCACGTGAGCTTGTAGAGAATGAATTCTGCACTTGTTGGGTACAAATGGCTTATACAGGTTCATTAACCCAACTTTGTTCATTGTTTTGTTCAAATTTCTGAATCCTTGCTGATTTTTTTTGCCTGATTAATTTTATCAATTAGGCATGTTAAAATCTATTTTGTGAATTTTTCTTCTTGTGGTTCTTTCACACACATTCAGACTTGTTATACATCACTAGTGAATCAAATCTTTCATTATTATGAATTGACCTTTATCTTTAATGATTTTTGCCTTGAAACAAAATTATGAACTATGACATAATGCTTATTATCACTTAGAATTTTTTATCCTTATTGAAATAACTCGATTTATTTCAACATAGATATGTTTAAAATCACATATGGCATTGTGTATGTATGAAAGGATAAATATACAGGAAATAAATTGGTTAATGTATTCCTAAAACATCTTCACATATTTACAATTCAATTTTTGTGAATCTCTTTTTTCACCTTACATTCATTGGCATTCATGTTTTTTCCATAAAATAATGTCCTCTGGGCCATCAAGAAAGTCAGTGACACAACATTTCTTTAAAATGTGCATCACTATTATCTCCATTCTGTAAGTTTGGATGCCGGCAATTTTCCTGATCTTACCAGAAGTTCTCAATGGGAAGTTTTCAGACAAGAGCCAGGTCTCACTCACATTCCTTCTGCAAATGGTCCTGCAACTGACTGATGACTGCAGCACTGATGACTAGTGACCGAGTCATGCCACCATGATTGTCAACTACATCACTATTTTAGATGAAATGATTAGGTAACCATTCAGATACATCTCCATAAAGTCACTGAGAACTAAAATATATAGCACGTTCCCAGATGTCTGTTCCAGAAGATGTCTAACCAGTCCTCTATCTGCTCAACCACCATCCGTACTGCTCTCGTTCACTCCCAATAACATCTTTGAAGAAGTTCTTATAATTAGACATGGTTTACAGTTTAAATTAAATATGGTGGTAGCTTTAGCAATTGGCACTTAGGCATGAGATTACAGTGATACACTGCTTTTCATAATCCAGACTCATACACTTGATCCCTGTAAAGATCCATTTGCATTGAGTGTAATTTTAAGTCTTGTCAAAGAAAAACACCCCCTCCTCCTTCCCAGCATTGCCTATTTGATTAAACACATATTTTAATTTGTCCTCAATGGCATCATGCTGGAAGTTAAGTGTATTCTGTTCAAAATCAGTGGGAAGTTTCTGATAAATGGATATTCTACATCTTAATGATAATCCTGTGCAATGCAGAATTCATTTATTCCAGCCTCCTATTGTGCTGAGATTTCGTTCATCTACTCTGGGAATTCGGCGATTTCTCTTGCCACTGTTGCCTTGTTTATGATAGGCAATCCCTTTTCATGAATCTCAGTAATAAAATATAATACAACTTCTTCTACTTGTTGGCATCTTTCTTTCTTTTTTATATCCTGTAAAGCATTTTATTTTTGCTTTCCAAGAAAATATGGAATTTAGGGTCATCCATCCAGTGACAAATAACTTACTTAACAAATAGCAAATTTATGCCCTGCTGATTTGTCTGCATACATAAAACCTATTTGTTTCAATCCTAAATCATAGTGTTATATTGACAACACTTAGACAGCAATTAAATTTAATGTGTTGTACCTATAGTGCACATAATTCAGCTAAAGCGACAACATGAACAGCTGTGACCCAATTTCACATCACAGGAAATGACAATGACATGGTGATTGCAACCTGACAATAGCAATTGAGATACTGTTGATTGTAAGATGCATTTTGATTTCAGAGATGTTAAAATGCAGGGGGAAAGGTGTCTTAGAATCAACAAATATGCTGTTTTATTCTCTTTGCTACTTTATGCTAAATTCCTTGGCTTAATTTCAAATTCCTCTTCTGCTGCCTTCCATCTGGTTTCTAAATTTGACTTGTCACTACTGATAAAGGTCATGAGAAGGCTTGCTCAAAATAATCTCCACTTGGGTGGCATGAAATCTGAGATCTAGAGTTTCATTCCTTTGAGTTATTTACCCCAGGACCCGCTTTAAAATGCAAAGACAGGAGGGAGCATTAATACTACATTTAATTAGTTTTCTTTGCATTGGGAGGGATTCACCAGATGTATTCTGTGGCTGCAGTGACCTGGCACCTGCAGGATGAGAGCAATGGGTCTGAGAGCAAATAAAAGGGGATGTTTCAGGAGAAGCCTTGAAAGAGGGAGGCAGTAGTAACTAAGGAGGGTGCAGGATTCTGAAGAAACACGTAACCAGTAACTGTCTGAACTTGGATTCCTCTACAATCTAACCCTGAGAAGAGGATTCAAGTGCAAGAAGTATAATTTAGAGTAGATCCCCAAAAATCACAGTTGTAGGAGTGGGTAAGTGAGACAAGGAAGAGAAAGCATCCAGTAAAGGTGTGTTATCGAGCCATTGTCTCAGATGGGCTGGGAACCCTGGGGAGAGGGCAGAGCATGTGACTTTGAGTTACCTACCCAAGGTCTTTGGGAACCGGAGTATTTTTACATCAGCTCTTGTTATTATTAGAGCTAAAGCAAAAAGACACAGATGCTGGCATTTATAAATCCACTTGATTGAACTAAAACGATAAGGCTCAAAGAGATATGAGCAGGGCAGCCCCTGCCTCTGTTATACCACTCTCCTCCTAACTTCAATTTGAGAAATTTTTGACTTTTCATTTTTTTTTAAACTACCTGCAACTGTACTGCACTCAAATGTTGACATTTCTTCTTCTATGGGATCTCTGGGATATGAAGCAGTTGTCTCTGATTATAGAGTCAAATATTTTCATTCACATTTTTATTGGCAATCTGCAATCCACTGCACACTTCTGGTTACCAGCTAGGTCTCTCACCTTTTTTTTCACCCCGAATATCGCTGTTAAATCCTTTTTATTCTTGCCCCTTACCGTGTCAAACACACTGGCCAGTTTCTACATGACAGCACGCTCTCAGCTTCATCCTCCTATGATTTCCTTCTCTTTGTTCTGAGCATGCGATTTTTCTTAATGACGTCTACCTAATATTTCCTCACTAGAATCATAAGTAGAGATCCATGGTGAAAAAAAATTATTTAATTGAAGAAGAGCTAATCTAGTTGTCTTCAAGCTGATTTAGATGTAGAATGGTCAGTCTACTAGATTTAAAAAGCAATTATTTTTCATGATAAGTAAAACAACATTAGGTACCACTATGCATCTATTAGGTTAAAATTCAAAACACTGACCACACCAAATGCTAGTGACGATACAGAGCAGCAGGGATTTACAAATAGCACAGCCACTTGGGAAGACAGATTGGCAGTGTCTTACAAAGCCGAAAATACTATTATTATATGATCCAGCAGTCATGTTCCTAGGTATTTACCCAAATTAATTAAAAGCTTATGTCCACATAGAAATCAGCATACTGATGTTTATAGCAACCTTATTCATAATTGTCAAAACTTCAAAGCAACCAAGTTGTCCTTGAATAGGTGAATGGATAAACAAACTGTGGTACATCTCTATGATGGAATATTATTCAGTGATAAAAAGAAATGAGCTATCAAGCTACATAAAGACACCAAGGAAACTTGTTGCTAAGTGAAAGTAGTCAACCTGAAAAGGCTACATACTGTAGGGCAAAACTATGGAGATGGTAAAAAGAGCAGTGGTTGCCAGAGGTTTGTGGAGAGGGACGCAGGGGCCATTAGGTGGAGTATGGGGGATTTTCAGGGCAGTGAAACTATTCTGTATGACACTGTAATGGTGGATACATGACATTAGGCATTTGTTAAAACTCATAGAACAGTGTAACACAAAGAATGAACCCTAACGGAAACTATGGACTTTATTCAATAATAATGTATTCTTGGTTCATCGACTGTAACAAATGTACCACACTAATGTGAGATGTTAATATTAGGGGAAACTCTGGCAGGGGGTGGGGAGAGGTTAAGGAGTATATGGGAACTCTCTGTACTGTCCACTCAATTTTTCTGTAAACCTAAGACAGCTCTAAAAAAAAAAAAAAAATCAAGCTTTTTTTTTAAATTGTCTTTCTGAAGTTACAGTTCTCAGATATCTTTATGCTATTCCTTTTGCCTGGAATTAACAAATTCAAATGAATAGAGTTGCCTGCCTTTCTTGTTCAGCTTTAAATTCTCTTGTCCCCATGAAGATTTTCTTGATAAAAGAGAACTGAGGTATAGATTATTAATAGATATAAATTATTAATGCCCTATTTCTATTTATGCTAGAAATAATACATTCATCTTAAAACAACTAGCTAAAAATTAGCTGCAGGTATAGTTTGTCTTGGTTTATTTTTTAAATTGAAAGAAAATACTTTTTAAAGACATCAAGTATGTCTTCTGCCTGGAAGCAACCTAAATGTCCATCGACAGATGACTGGATAAAGAAGTTACAGTGTATATAGAGAGAATGGAATACTACTCAGCCATAAAAAGAATGAAATAACACCATTTGCAGCAACAGGGATGGACCTAGAGAGTATCATATTAAGTAAAGTAAGTCAGACAGAGAAAGACAAATATCACATGATATCACTTATATGTGGAATCAAAAAATGATGCAAATGAACTTATTCACAAAATAGAAACAGACTCACAGACATAGAAAACAAAATTATGGCTACCAAAGAGGAAGGTGGAGGCGAGGGTAAATTAGGAGTTTAGGATTAGCAGGTACAAACTACTATACATAAAACAGATAAAGAGCAAGGTCCTACTGTAGAGCACAGGGAACTATATTCAATATCTTGTAATAGCCTATAACGAAAAGAATATGAAAAAGTATATATATTTACATATATATATAACTGAATCACTATGCTGTACACTAGAAACTAACACAATATTGTAAATCAAATATACTTCAATTTAAAAAATATATATATATGTCTTCTGTAAATTCTGAGTCTATTTCCTGCACCATGTGCTATCTCTGTGAAGCCTTAACTCATCCTAGACTGGCTCTGTGAAGCAGCTGGAGATTTCTCCATAATTAAAGTCAGGGGAACCTGAGTTTGTGGCTGTTACTAGCTGTGTGATCTTAGGCAAGTCATTTCAAAACCTTCATTACTTTAACTGCCCCTTAGTTGAGATAATAATACTTGTCAGAGTCATCATGAAGAACATGCCAGACAACTGAGAAAGAGCTTTGTCACTTGGAAAGCACTCTAAAAATATAAGATGTTTTCTATATTGCCTCTTGGGGGTGTTGGGAGAGTTTAAAGCTATTATAACCGGTAAATCAACCAAAACAAGATAAAAATCTTCCCATTAGTTACACAGAAATGACCAAAACTGATTAAAAAGCCAATGAAGACCGAACTGTGTTCTGGGAAATATATTGACATGAATACAAAATCAACTCCAGAAAAAGGAAGACAACGTATTTGAAATTTTCACATCATTACACAGCAGGGGTTTTCCTGACATTTCTCTGGGATTAACTCACACACTCACACAACTACACGAAAAGCTGCTTTAAGTAAAAAACCAACTCCCACAAGCTAGCAATTAGAAATAATAATACAGTGCTCTCACCTGTATTATATAATTCATATAATCTTTGTAAGAAAGTGATCAATACTACATTTTCTATGCAAAGTAAAAGGCCTGGGGAGGAACAGGACAAACTCTCGTTAATGATGCTCCTTGAGGAAATAGGGTGGGGGGAGGATATTTTCATTTTTACCTCAATTCTTTGGTATTAAAAATTTTTTTAAAGTAACTAAGCATGTGTTAATTTTATGATTAAAACAAAACAAGTAGTGATAAATCACACAGATCCTTCTCTTCGTTTGACGCAGATGTTTTTGTAAAAGATGAATGCTGGCTTTGTGTATTTGTCATTCAGTTGAAGAGAGGGAAAAAAAGGAGTTGGAGCCTAGTTAGATCATTATGATGACTAAAATTCCACACTCCTGGGGAACTCACAGTCTTGTAATTAAGAGATAAGCGAATTGCTTAATTCAAAATGACAGGAAGAGAATAAGGTAGATGCTAACAAACCCTACTTATCATTTCTATGTTTGAACATAATAATAGAACCTGCCATTTACTGAGTACCTATTATATGTAGAGTGCAGATAAGCTTTGTTTTTAGTGCTGACAATAGTCTGCAAAGTACATATTGGGAAGCCCAGGGGTTATGTCATTTGTGAAGAGTCAGGGAACTCAGAAGTTGCAAAGGAGCACTTCAAAAACCAGGTGTATCTCTTTACAAACTAAGACCTTTCCAAATCATTACTGCCTTTAAAAAATGCATTCCATCTTTAACCGGACACCTTCAGCCACAGCTGCCTTTAATTTCATTTTCCCTAGAAATTATATTTCCTATGATAAATCTGTTCAAGGATTAACCATTCTTTATGGAACCTCAAAACAGTTGCAGTGGTTAAACAAACAAATCGACAGAAAATGACCATGCATCTGATTATAAAATTATTAAATCACCTTTCCTGAGATTTATGTTTGCTGTTGGTAGAGGCAATCTGTCATGGACCTTGAGTGTCCCTGGGTAATCTTGCTGGGTATGCCAAGAACGCAAGGACCACTCTTCACTTGTCCAATTTTTGGGGTTGTATTCACAGCAACAATCTTAAATGATGTGGTAACATCTCCCCCAAGCTAAAAAGCAGGTTTGCTTCCCCTGGCTATAAAAGTGAATTCCTCAAGTTCAATGTTCCTGTCCTGTAGCTCAACTCGCTCAGTGTGCTGACAGCCAAAATGCAATTGACATTAGACTCCTAAGAGCTGCTTTTGAAGGATCTGGATTGAAAGCAAGAGGTAATAAATTTCCTATGTGAGAAATGTTGCACAAAAGTTAAGGAAATTATTATATATATATATGTATAACTGAATCACTTTGTTGTACATTTGAAACTAACATTGTAAATCAACTACACCTCAATAAAATTAAAAAAAATAAAATAGAGGATAAAGACAAAAAAAGAAAATTACAAAAGCTAATTAATTTTTCAGTGCTTAAAATACATCAGGGACTTTTCTAAGTGTTCTATGTTTTATTTCATTTAATCTTCACAACAACTGTTTGTGATCAATACTATCATCCTGATTTTACAGGTAGGTTTGCTGAGATAGAGAGGTGTTAAGCAACTTGAAGCCAGGACTCAATTTGACTCCAGAGTGTATGCTTTCAATCAACTAACCACCAGGTCATCGTCTCCAAGTTGGAGAGAGGAGGACTTGCCTTACAAGATACTGAAATATACTATGAAATGTTGTCTATTCATAAAGTATATGTACACTATATATCATACAATATAATCAATAGTACTGACATGTAACTAGATTAGCAGAGCGTAACAGAGAGGTGGAGAATTACTACATAAGAAAATTAATATACAAAAAGATGGCATTTCAGGTTAGTGGGGAAAAAATGATTATTTAAAAAATCTTGCTGGTATAATTGTATATCAATCCAGAAGTAAAAGTTAATTCTCTATATAAAGAATTCTATGTAAAGGTAATTTTTAAAATTTTAGGATAAAATTCAGGAAAATGTGTATAATTTAAGGCTTGGGAGACTTTTAACTGTGGCCCAACCCCAGAAACTACATAAAAACTTGGATTTTCACCACATTTAAATATTTTTGCATGGAGAAAGGTGTCATAAAGTGAAAAGACATGATAGACTGAGGAAAATATTAGTAACTCATATGAAAGTCATTTACCATGAAAAATATCTTTCATTTAATATTTTTAATATATAAAGAATCCTTTGAAACTGATGAGAAAATCCAATAGAAGAAAGTGAATGGGAAATTGACAAAAGAACACATCTAAATAACCAATAAATATGAGAAAGGACGCTCAGCCTCACAGATAGTCAGAGAAAAGCAAACTTAAAGTAAACAGAGAGATAGTACTTCCTAACGATTGGGTAGGCAAAAATGAAAAGGAATGAAAATTCCTACTGTTAATGGAGGAAGGGGGAAGACGGTTCTCACACACTTTTGTGGTGGAAATGTGCATTTTACAACCTATTTGGAAAGCAATTCGACGATACCTATTTGAAATTTTAAATATTTATGTCTTTGACTGGTAAGTCCATTTCTAGGACTCTGTCTCATAAAAATAAGAGCACCTGCACAGGGTTGTTTATTACAACACTACTTATGGTACAGAAAAACTGGACGAGCTTGCTTCTTTATTGGGAATGACTCAATAAACTGTGGCACATCCACTCTGTGGACCATCTGCTACCGATAAAATCTAGAGATTTCTGTGATATAAAATTTGGAAAGCAGAGAAATGAATAATGAAACTTCATTTTTGTTAATGACAAAATTCTGACTTCCCATTTACAAAATTCCATAAACACATACACAATATACATGGGGATAAATTGTACACTTTCCCATTTTATTTAAGAAATCAGATATAGGTATGGATGATTGCCCACTGGTTGTTAACACTGATATCTTTGAGGGTGATGACATGGAAGGAGGTAAGGGAAAAAAAAAAAGGAAAAAAAGAGTTTGTATTTTATAAAAGCAGCATGTATTATATCTAATTTATGGTAACTTAATTCCCATAAGTGTGCAGTAAAAACATGAGAAGATAGTGGCCAAAATAATAATGGTGGTTATCTTATTTTGGTGGAATTTCTGGGGGGTTTTTAGTTTCTTCTTATGCTTTTCATTATTGTTTGAATTTTTACAAAGATTTGTGTTATTTAAGAAAGCTATTTTTGTCCTATCAAAAATTCCATTAGTAAAAACTTTTAATTTACATATTGCACAAAAATTGGAAAATTAGAACTCCTAAATCAAGAAGTGGAAAAGTCATTCCAACCTGAAGAAATAAAACCGTTCTCTGAAGATTGTTGACATTTACGAAGCAACCCACAAAGTGTCCCTGTATATTTTCCACTGATCAAAAATCTGAAACATATTTGAATTGTAGTGGAAGTATTAATACCATCCAGCTCCTGAGAGAAATGGAAACTGAGGGAGTGCTAATAGCTCATTAATAATGGAAAGTGAGGGCCCAAATGATCTATTACTCAACTATGACCATGAGGCGAGGTCCCAGAGCCAGTTCTAAAACTAGGAATGCTACCAGTGGTTTACAGATACCCAGAGAGACATTTCAAAGTGGTCTTCAGGCCTAAAGTGCAAATCACACCAACATGTTTATGTTTAGAGTGACGTTTTCTCTCAGGGCCATGCTAGAAAAGATGCTAACCAGGTGAAGTTTGTCCCGCAGGTCAAGTTTGTCCCGCAGGTGCCAGAGCCTTTTAAGCTGACCAGCTCTGGCTTCTATGACTGTATCTACTTCCAGCTCCCATCAAAATGTGTTCATCTCACTCTCTCATTCCATGCTCATGTAGAGCTAGTAATCAGATGTGGTCACCTCTTCCTCCTGTCTCTCACGATAGATGAAAAATCTTATTAAGCTGTACGGCTTTATGTATTTTTCTACCTGGGGGCCTGGATCACTTGATGTGATCACTTAATAGGCCTTTGTGGAGACGTAATTCATCCAGAAGGTGGCATTGGAAAGGCCTCAGGATTTGAGGTCAGAAGTCAGGTTTTACCCTAGCCCTGCCATTAACTGTGACATTAAAAATAATAATAATAAAAAAAAGTTTTTTAAGCTACTTTACCTCTCTGAGTCTTGATTTCCTCCCCTATAAATTCTGTACCTGCCTTTCTCTCCTAAGTTGTGAGAATTAAGTGGGATGTTTGTAAGATCACAGGCAATCATTAAACAAAGGTCAATTATATTTTTCTGACTGCAGAAGCAAAAATATCCTTTGAAGAAAAAATTTAAAATGCAAAAATCACTAATAAAGGACACTCTTAATCACAAGATCTGGAGACAACTGATGTCAACATTTGATGTGCCCATTTGGTTTACTTTCTCCATCTGTACGTGTACATATATTTACAGATGTTTTACAAAATAAAATTTAGAGCACACTCTTTATATTATTATGTATCTGCTTCTCCATTTAATTGATAATTAAATTACAATGTCATTGAAACATCTCTAATATCATTTCTAATAGCTGTTGAATGGTTATTTTAGCCCTAGTCTGATTTAGGCATTTAGATTTACAATTTTTCACCATTAAAATGCTGTGATATATTCTTGGTTAAACCAACCTCATTAAGTTACAATACTTAGATCTTGTTCGTTTATGGTTTTGCCTACTTGATATGTCAGAAACTAAGAAGAGTGTGTTAAAGTGCCCCACTTCTACTTAATTTCTCTCATTTCTTCTCATGTTTATAATTTTCACTTTATATATTGATTCAGTGCTATTTGGTACAAATTGATCTATGAATGTTGTATGTTCATTTGAAATTGTCTCTTCTAGTGACACAAGGTTTGTCCTCATTATTGCTTTTGTACTGGGATTTGACATTGTCTAACAACCTCATAACTACCCTGAGGATTAAATGAGACGTTACATGTCCTTAGCACTAAATAAATGTTAGCTATTACATTTCATTTCTGTTTTATTGTTGTTATTATAACATAATTATATAGTGACCATACTTCCTTTTGGTCTGCATTTGCCTGATATATTTTTGCCCAATCTTTAACTTTTAATTCTTCTTATACCTCATTTAGGGATTGCTTGTAAACAGCAAGTCCTTGAACTTCCTATTTTGATTCTAAGTGAGAATCTTCTTATTTTTAAGAAAAGATCTCAATTCGCTTCCATTCATTGCCATATTTAATATGTTGGTTTTACTTCACCTGGTTTTCTCTTTCCTTTGCCCATCTTTTGCTGTGTAATACATATGTCTTTTCTGTCACCTTCTCCACTATTTTGGAAGATATACAGGTTTACATGCTTATAAACAATTATCATTGAATTTATCAAAAGTATTTTTGCACCCACTTGTTCACAACCTTGTTTTCAATGCAACCACTTGGTGGATAACCTCACATTCACTGCATACTCCTCTATGGACTGCTGCAGTGAAACCACGGGCTGTGGATTATATACAGTCCCCAGCTGCTCCACCTCTAATTCTGCCATTTTCACTTGCATCAGTCACAAGATGCCATGGCTGCACGACACTGCCGCTCAAACCTCATTTTAAGTGTCTGGGGTACAAGCTAAGCCTTTGAAATTCCCGTGTCAAAATAAGGAATGTAGCAGACTTTCCATATCTAAGTGTTTTCTTTGTCATCCCAGGGACGTTTTCTTCTAGAATGTGTTTTCAATTGTTACTCTTGTTTCGTCTGTTCTGGTCTCCACTAACTGTATGTGTGTTGGCCCTTCTGTCTCTGATTTCCGTTTTCCATTTTCCTTCACTTTACTACATTGGGTGCTGCAAGGGTACCTCCCACATCATCTAGTTATTCTCCATAGTATCAATTCTAGCCTTTCCTGTGTCCAGCACAGATTTAATTCTACTCCTGATTCTCTTTCTTCCCTCCTTAGAATCCCTTCCTATCTTACGTATATCTTCCTCTTTTCATATGATTCTTTTGATGTGTTCATTTAAACCTAGTTGCCTCTCTTAGATTTCTATTCCTGATTTATACAGATGGCTTCCTGAAAAATTCTTCATAGGGCAGAGCAGATCATTCTCAGAAGTACGCTGGTTTTCTGATACATCAATTTGAGCTTACCAGTCTCTTGTTATGAGCATTTTTTCATAAGTCCCAGGCCATGTTTCATTAGATGAATGTGGGGCTGACTGTACTGATTCCATTTAATTTATTTGTATAATACTGGTATAGATTTCACTTACTCACTCATGTCCTGGTATTTAACTGTCTATTCATTTTAGGTTTTAATGTATGTGTGTGTCTTTTTTTTCCTTTTATGTATTTTATCTGAAAGTTTGAAGAGTTTTCACATTCAACTGTAAATGAAGTTTTTGTTGCCAGAGTCAAAGGCATGATTTCCAGGCAGAGATCCTACTAGCAAAAGTAGAAAGCCCTGTTTCTCTTGCTCATAGGGTTGGCCCTTTTTCAAGCTTAAACTGATTTTTTACCATATTAGTCTCATTGAGATGCTAATACATCTTTAATGTCTATTAATCTCTATTTTAACATGAAGGAAGTTTCTCAGACATCATAGAATCTGTAGTTTTCCCCTAGTTTGCCTACATTTTTCATCACCCCAGCCTTTCAAATATATGTAGTTTCATTTGCACATTTCTGATGAGCAAACAACGTTTGGGACTATAAGTAATGGGTTGATAAGTTTTCAAGGTATCAGAGCCTTGGCGATAACTTTTTGATGTAACATACACTAAAGAAACAACCATATAATCTCCATTTTGTGGAATAATGCATGCATCCATCTATAATACATCTTCAAAGATAAGAAGAAATATACTAAAGTATCAACAGTAGTTGAAATCTGGATGGTAGCATTATGGGTAATTATCTTCTTTTTGTCTCTATTTTCCAAACTTCCTATAATTAATATGCATTATTTATATAATCAAAGAAAACCCCACTTTCTTCTAACTGAACAAAGTTTTGTTGTTAAAGGAGTTAAACCAATGGATTGTTTTTCCCCTGTGCGGTTTATTAACATTTGTTTTCTGAGAAAGAATGAGAGTGGATGGGCGATACAAAGTTTTAGAATTAGTGCTCATTTCTTATTCAGTTACCATAAAATAATAAAAAAAGACATTCACAACAAGCATATGTGAAGAAGATTTTGCCATATATACTAATGCTGTTTTCCAGACTTGAGGATTTCATGGACCAGAAAATAGTAGAAGTTTTGGGGATTGATATAAAGTTGTCAATTTTTTATTCTGCTTAAATGAGTATATATTCAAGAAAGCTCTACAAACACCACCATGCACATCACCATCATTTCATAAAAGACAGAGCATTCCTACCACAAATGATTGGAAAGGCTATGTCTTGTTATTGAATTAACACAAAAAAACACTTTGAAAGGAATAAATTTGACTTTGTAACTTTTCTTTACATGGTGGTAAACTGGTGATGACTTTATTAAGCATGGGCCCTGGCTGGTGCTCAAGGACCCCTGGACTAAGACTTGGTTCTTCTGGTAACTGGACCGAGAAGTCTCCAAGGCCCATCTTTCCTGGCTCCATAGAGACAGAGTAACTCTCGGTATAGAAGCAGGTGTTTGAGAAGGAAAGGAAAACATCAGACTTGGGATTATTTTCATGGAGAAAACTGCTCTACTCAATGTTTTTTCAGTTCATCACAGGCTCTATTGATGAAATAAAAATATATTTAAATTTAAATCTCTATGTAATAAATAATAGGTTGTGGGAAAAATAGTTTTCAAAATCTAACATTGTGAAGGATAGCCAGCTGGAACCTAAACCGCCTCACCACCTCTCCTGTCATCCTTGTTTAGCCTGGCCAAACATGGCAGCCAGAGTGATCTTGTAAAAACCTAAGTGGGATCATGCCACTTCTCTACCAAAACCTCCCACTGGTTTCTCATTTCAAAATAAAAGCCACAGTCCTTACGCTGTCCTAGCCAAGCCAAAGTCAGGAGTTGGTGGCACATACATTATTTATCATATTCATGCTGACGTCTTATTTTAAGAAGAGGACGGCCCCTGTAGTTCCCTGTGCCTCTCTTCCAGTTGATTATGAATACGCTGATTGTTTGAAATGATAGTCGTCTTTCAGATTATAAATCTAATCCATGTCCACTGTAGGAAATACGTAAAACACAGGAAAATATACATAAAAAATTAAAATCACCCCCAATTTTACCCACTAAAGGTAAGCATCAGTAACATTTTTGTGTAATTTAATTCCAGGTGTTTAAAATGACTTTTTCCCTAATATATGTAGTATGATATAAACTGAGTTGCAAGTGTGTATTCTGTGGTTTTCACTTAGTAAATAACACATCAGAAGTATTGCTCCACATCATTAGTCTCCAAACACATGGTGCTAAATAAATGTGTGCTGCTGAGTTATCTGGCGAGGCCACAGTTGTGGAACTAGTTTCCTATTATGATCCCTTAGGTTGTTCCTGATTTCTAAATACAGTATTTAACTATCCTTGCTAATAGATATGAACAGAAAATGATTAACCCTGAACTTCTCAGCGTAGAGGTCTATGACAGCCGAAGGCTGTGGGTGTATCACTGGGCTCTGCTGTGAGGACCACAGGGGAGAGAGCAGGAGCAAGACCCTCGGTCAGCTTTTCTGTTGCTGAGGAATTTTGGTCACGTCACTGTGGCCTCAAGTGAATCATCAGCAACATTAAGAGTTGGATTAAATGGTGTTAGAATTCCAGCTCTCCTAAATTTTGTTTTGTTGTCAACCAGTCTCAAGCCCCAGATAATTAGCCACCCCTTAGAACACAAATACTACAAAAGAGCTTGTAACCCTTGGGGTCTCATTTGTGTTTCTGTGGCTTTGCTGACAGACCAGTCACTTGGTACTGGGAATCCTTCCAACTTGGGGGAGCTGGAGACAAATCAAAACACATGCCTAATTCTGTTTAAGTTTCACAGTTTAAGGCGGGTAACAGGTAGGACAAATACAATCTCAGTGATAGCTCTAGTTTATCATGGTTTAGTGGCAGCTGAGGAAAAAAGAGTGAAAATATGTCCAAGGAGCTTTCTGGAAAAAAATATTGTGTATGAGTCAACAAATCACTTTAGGAAAAGCAAACGCACATACTTCAGGGGCAGGCAAGACTGCATCCCTGGGACAGCGCGCCTACGCCCCGCATTAGCATTCAGCCAGATCCCTTTGGAATGTTACAGTATGTGGAGAAACCTCATTTTTATGAGAACATTCCTGGAATCCTCTAGGTGAGGAAGATATTGTAAAGCAAACTGCACAAGGATGCTGCTGTCTGAAGAGGTGGCAAATTAAGTGTTTGGTGATACACCTAGCGTGTCAGCCAAGTGGTACTGAACTTGATCCTGATAGGCGTACCTGTTGAATTCAAGTACTTCTACATATTTAACACCCTCAGCAGAAACTTGTGATTGCGTGGAATACATGTGGGTGCTTTTCATGCTGTGTCCAGGGAGGACAGTAAGATGAAATGATGACCTCAATATGTGCTGCAAGCATGTTTATCAGCTGAAATCCCCCAACCCATCATTATTTCGTCTTTGTAATTGTCCTGCCTGTTACCCGGCATTTACTCTCAGTTCTAGATAAAGTAATATTTATAAAATAACATCTATTGAGGGCTTTTGGAGTGCCAGGCACCATGCTAAGCTCTTCACATGATGATGTCATCCAGTCCTCATAAGAGCCCTATGATAATGGGCACAGCACCACTGCTCTCCCCGCTTGACTGGGAAGACAAGAATAATGAGGTGCAGAGGGATTAAGTAACTCATCAAAAGTCACAGAGCTAATAAATCAGAACGAAGATTCAGCCCATGTAGTCTGGTTCATGAATGCATGTGCACTGAAACATTATGCCTTCATTTTTAAATTGATTCCACGTTTTGGTTTTGATGTGGTGTTTTGTTTTGTCTTTTTAAGGTCAGTGAATATGGCTTCAGTTTAGCCAGGCTAAGTGGACATTTTCAAGGTGTAATCCTTTGTTTTTCATTGTTTCAGTCTGGATTGTTACTATCCCTTCGTGCTATCCTAATACCTGGTCACAGGAAGAGAATCTCAATGATAGCGCTCGTGTTTTATCGAGTATTTATGACTTAGCAAAGTCCCAAATTCTCTACAGGCTGAAGGCCCCCAATTTCTATAGAATGTTTCTTACTTGATCAATGCCCACATTTTACAAAAAGAGGTAATTCCCATGATCTCTGAAAACTATTTTCATAATTTATGAAGCATACCAAGGATGACATAGATTATGCATTGTTTAACTAATTGAGATGTAACAGGAAAAAAAGGAACTTAATTATAAGTGTAATGAGGTACAGTATTGTGCTAGATGAATATCATTTGGAAACAGATACTTTTTCACATACACACAGTGATGCTTTGAGAAACAGATTCAGAAACTGACTTTGGAGTGTTCAAGACAAGTAAGTCAAATATGAGATAAGGAAGAGGAGGTGGCGAGGCAAGAAGAAAAGGGACAGATGAAATATTGCTTATTTCACTTCAGTTTATGCGTGCAAGTTACACAAAGCTTAGCAGACGAATTTTTCTTACTTAGAAAAGGAAACCTTTTGGTCAGCATCAGCAAAACAGGAGTGAAGAATAGGTTAAAAGGAGAAAACAAGTTTGTGCCCTGGGGCCATGATTCTGTGGTTGGACCTGACAGGTTTAAACCAGCCAAAAGGTCATAGCCAAAACAAGCGCTATTCACTAATGGAAACTCCCCTAAAATTCTAAAACTCTGGGTGCACGTCCTTAAAAATTTGATAGAGATTCACTAACAGAATAGTTTTTCTTAATTGAATTTTCCACGTCTAGAAAACTACCTGAAAAATAAAACTGCGTGTGTGACAAATCTTTCCATTTGGCAAAAACAGAAACCTCTCGGTTTCTTAATGGAAAATTGCAAAATATTAGCTTTATTGACTTTCCTATTTATCGAAGACATTCTGTCCCTATCTGAGTCGCTCACATACTGACGAGTGGTAGCAACCAGCAGTGCGTTTCTGCTCCTGCGCAGCAGAGCGTTTTCAGATGCTAGTTAAGTGGAGGTGCACCTGGCGTGCAGTAAGCACTTTCGCTGATTTCCTGTGGTTCTCACACACCCCTCGGGAGGCAGGTAGACTTATGCCCCATTTTACAGATACAGAACAAAGGCAGAAAGGGAATTCTATTAATTCTGATGAAAATTCAGCTTTTCAGAGAAAACTATAAAAATACGATTAAATATGTTTAAAGAAAAGGAGGGAAGCCAGAATGATGCTTTCCATTTCTATAGCTAAGAAGAGGTGTCCTCCTTCAGGCACTCATGTAACAGGGATCTACTGAGCACCGACTGTGCTAAGGTCTGTGTTCCGTTTGCCTGACCTCACTTTACTCTCATTTAGTCCTCTTCCAGGTAGTTCAGTAAGACCGATGCCATGAATCACTAGTTCACAGACAGGAAAAACGAGTATTCTCGAAGTGGAATGGCTTCCCTCGGTCATTTATCTTGTTAGAGGCTGACCTGAAACTCAGACCAAGTTTTACTGCCCCTCCAGACATCCTTCTATCATGGCGGAGGGAGAAGTTTAAATAGGTGATCCACTCTTCTCTAATTTTTAAGTAGCATTGAACTGATCTTGTTCCAGTGGTTCTTAACATGTTTCTGAGAACATTTAATTTCTCAGTGCTGATATTTCCCAGGCCCCACTCCATCTCTCAGAACAACCCCACTGCTGGGTTTTCTGTGGTCAGTTAGAGTTTGACACTCACTTTCTTTTTTTGGAGCAGAAGAGAGCACAGACAATGGAGGCCCACGGCACACAGCGCATCTCTGTCTCACAGAACAAACCACTGGCAGAAAGCAGCCGCACTGCAGAGCCAGAAACATTGTCTAAGCAAACCTGTCAATGTCGGCAAGAATTTTGCCATTTTCTCATTCTTCCTCAACATGGTCAAGTTTCTAAGCTTTTAAAGTCTCACAAGCATCTCTTGATAGATGTCCAGACTCCCTGGAAGCTAATAATTGGATGTCTCACAATGCCAAGGTGCTTGGTTTATTAATCACTGGCTTTGAGGGTATGCCAACACTCGAGCAATGCTGAACGGCCCTTGATAAGCTGTTACATTTCCCAGGGGCCCCCATTCACAAAGAAAGACCACAGTTAGCAAACCTCTGGTTTCCAATCTGAGCTGTCACCTCCCACCCAAGATCCAACAACCGACAGCACTATCTGCAAGGCCCTGCAGCAAACACCAGCCGCACAATGGCCTCAGTCCCCCAGAGAGACACTCCTTCGTGCCTTCCATGGGGACAAGGCCACAGAGCAATCCCTCCCATTCCTCAGTCTGCACAACCACAGACTGAGTGTGATGCGTGCTAGGATAAAAAGGTCCCCTTGGGGCCTTTATTCATCACATATCCAGTTCCAGCTACATCCCTACCTCTGCAATAGGTACTGGGAAGAAAGTACATGAAAAGTGCTAAAACAGGAATGGTAAAAGGAGTCCTCTGTCCCTGGAAGTCCTCAGGAAAAAAGACTGGGGAAGGGCACGGAGAGGGAAATACCGTTCATCATTATCTTCTATGTGCCGTGTGCTCTCAGCACCTTCATCCTTAAAGCCCAATGCAGTTCTTCGAGAGAGCTTGTCCTTGTTTTACACACAGGGAAACCAAGGAGCAGGGAAGCCATATCCCAGCCTAAGATCCATGGGTCTTTTGAACCATGATATCTGGAGCCAGGTGTCAAATTGATTTCAATCTGCGAGTCTGAGAAAAAGAGTCACCCCTCTTTCTTTAACGTGCTCTTTCATGGTATGAGTGTATCTAACGTGGGAAGATTTGCTGGCTACTCACGGTGATATCACCAAAGAAAAGATGTACGAATTTCAACGGATACAATCGGAGCCCTGTAACACTGAGTGAGTTTCTATAGTTTATAGCTCCACATTGGATTAATTTAATTGTAAACATAATATTTCAAATGTAGAACTTTATGTATAGAATACAAAAATATGGATTTTAGATGCATGCCTGCAAGGGTAAAATTTAAAAATTAACTTATGGTTTTGAAAGACCGGAGTGATATTACATTTGGGAGACATTCTATCTGTCCTCTCTTCTCTTATCTCTTAACTCCCTACATCATTCTTTTTCAGTTTAGACATTTACTTTCAGGGACACATGGTTCTAAGTATTAAAATACATATACATTAAGGAATAGAATATTATCAAGTTTAAGAATCTGAATTGCTTTTTTACTTCTTGCATATTTCAGAGTATAGAGAATTATTAAAAATTATCATAAACAACCATGTTACAGTACGTCCATACAATGGAATACTACTCAGCAACAAAAAGGGATAAACGCAAAATAATTATGATGAGTGAAAGATGCCAGTTAGGACAGCATCAGTGAGATTCTATCTATATTATAGTGCTAGAAAATGTGAACTAATCTTTAGTAAGCAAAAGCAGATCAGTAGTTGCCTGGGTAGGGGACCCAGGAAGAAGAGGAAGAAAGAACCCAAGGAAGCTGCTAGAGGTAATGGATATGTTCATTATCTTGACTGTAGTCATGGTTTCATGGGTGGGATGCTTATGTCCAAACCTATCAAATTACATACTTTAAATATGTGTTTATTGTATGTCATTATATCTCAATAAATTTTTAAATTATCCTACACTGCATTTTTTTCAGAGAAATCTAAAGACAAAATTTGGGGAAAGTACCTACACGTATATAATACTTTGGGCACAGGCTCTAAAATCAGAAAAAACTGAGATTGTATCTTAGTTCTCTCACCTCCTACCTGTGTGACCTTTTCTAAACTTCAGTTCTCTCATCTAGAAAATGGGGGAAATAACAGTAGCTCCCTCACAGGGTTCTTAGGGGATTAAAAGAGCTAATGAAAGTAGGCACCAGAGTGCACCCAGCAAACATTAAGCATGCACCATTATTCTAAGAAGTATACATGCACGTGTAGGACTATGTGTGGATAGGTGTATGCATATTTTTTTTCATACAAGCAGATATTGTGGCACAAACTATGTATAGTATAAGATAGTGATGAACCTGAAAGAAGCAATGAATCAATCTATGAAAAATGAAACTTTTGTTATTACTATTATTACTTTTCCAAACATCATCTTAGTTTTAACGGCTACGTGAGGTATGCCTTATGATTACTCCCATTCTGCAGCTCAGAAAACTGAATCAGAGGGAGGGTAAGTCAACCAGCTAATGAGTGGAACACAGACACTCCGGCTTCCGGTCTAGAGCTCTTAGGATAAATCATAGGAAGAGAATTCAAAGTCATTTCTCAAAAGGAGTTAATCATTATTCTGGGACTCAGATTAAACACACAATACGCAGTCCTATGGTACAGCAACTATTAAGGAAAAGAATCTTTCTGCCCTGTACCCCACTGCCAGTTCACTGTGCTCCCTCAGATGAAGAGCACCCCATTTTTCTGCATTGCTTGAGCACAACTTCCCACAACTCAAGTGCATGGGCTGGTGTCTACAAGTCACCATGTGTAGGTTCCCATGTCTCTCCCCATGGCTTTCCTATCTCTGGTGCCTTTGCACACATGGCTCTATCTGTAACACCTGTTCACACTTCTGTTTACAAAGATTCTGCCAGGGTTTGGGGACATCAGTGACACCACTTATTCCTTTATTCATTCATTTGTTCATTCCACAAATTGGTATTGAACACCAGTTATTGCCAGGCACTGATCTGGGTGCTGAGAAAACCGCACCAAACAAGCATCAGCTCTGCCATCTTTCCCTTCTTTGAATCTGACCTTCTTCCTCAGCACCTATACTGTGGTTGTTCCTGCACCTGCTTTGGCAGGTGTACGGTACAGGGCTTGAGATACGGGAGACAAAACTCTTATTCAAAATTGATCAATTAAAGAGAAGGGAACATGTTAAACTGGATCTAATGAAAAAGTGCCTGATGTAAGTAAGTAACAGTCAGAAACTCACACGAGGTAGCCAAACTTAAATAAGGCTGAATTGGTTTAAGAAACACTAGGAGACTTTGGGGCTTATAGGGAGATCTAGGAAGGCACATATGTGCCACCAGGGCCAACTTTCAGCATCTCTTGTCATTGGGAAGAGGGACTAATGGGTTAAAGATAAAATTTAGAGTGTGTTTCAAATGGGAGTTTCAGCAAAAGGACCAGGGAAATAGTATGAAGGAAAAGGAATTACAGAAATGAGTATAATGAAAATCTGCTGGAAATTTTAAATTTTTTTATAAGTATGTTTTTTACAGTAGAAATTCTCAGAGGGCAGCAGAGAATGTTATATGAACATCATAGGTTTTTGAAATAGAGAAAGTGATTTATATAGAGAAAATGTTTTCATGCGTATTTTTTATGTGTTTATCTTCTGCTCAAAGCTACCACAGACAGGAGGTTCCCCTAGAGTTTACAGCTGAGCAAATCTGATGTTTAAAATACATTGTTTCTTAAGAAAGCTGTGGTCTGAGCAAAGGTGTGATGCACAGGAAGCTGCTCTTAGAATTTAGTCTGGGCCACAGTTGTTTTACAGGGTAGGTAGCTTTTTAGACTTAATTTAAGCAACTAAGTTGCGATAGAGACAGGGAAAAATTACCCACAAAATTAATGGCAAACCTCAAACACTAAGTGTTGTTGTACGCAATGCGAAGCTGTTAATAACACTTTTAAAGCTGAACAAGACATAAACTTAACAAAAATGTATAGCCTGAAGTCTTATCAAAGTCATGATAATGAGACCATATATCAAGACAATGTTCCTTTCTCTAAAAGAGAAAAAAACATTTTGCTGGTTATTTTTGCATCATATTCATTACTTTTAAGGCCCCTTTCGTATCCAAAATATTATTTTCCTAGGATGTTTATACATATAGTGTCATAAACAAATAATGTAGTATACTCTGTGTATAGTATAGACAGTGGGAAAACTAAAGAAGAAACAGTATATCAAAAAAGAAGCATTTAAGAATAGTTTCTCTCTCACTGTTCTATTCTCACCTCCTCCATAAAGTTCAACAGGAAGTCACAACTCTCAGTTGCATAATTTGTGTTTTCCACTCTGTATATTTTTCAGCTGAGCATTTATTAGAAATATGAAGTCAGTTCTAGCGAGAACACCGTCACAACACAACTTATCACATGTGATGTCACCTTCGTCTCAGTCAAAGCCCCGGGGCTCTCTCACCAAAATATTTCACCTGCCAGCAGATAAGTGCTGCTGATCGTGCCCCTTAGGGGCAGAGAGATTAGAGGACTCCTTTGGTGTGGGAGACAGCAAATATGAAAATGGAAGAGGATGGAGTTCTGCTTCCAAATCAGTGTAGTAGCCACACTGTTTTGTTGGGTCCGGGAAAGGCATATTCCCATCTTCAATGGCAGAGATTCACATGCCTTGGTTTCTGTGCTGTCTTCATCGTTACTGTTACTTTTTGGTTCTCAGAACAGATATGCTGATGTACATTAATTTGGGTGCTTAAAAAGGTAAATTTCTTGATTTTCCCCTCTATATTTCGTATTTTGATTTTATTTTTTAAAAGCATGGACGTGCACTACTTTTATAAACAGAAAAAAAATTAGTTATTTTTTTTTCAATTCCACCAACACCTATGGAACATCTGCTATGTGCCAAAGATTGTGCTAAGTAATGGGGAGCCAAAGTTGAATAGAATACAACTCACCTCCAGGTCAGTTCATCAAAAACCAGGTCACTAAGAGCCCATTTGTCAAAGTGACTCCTGGCTGTTTGCTCTCAAAAACTCACAATCTAATAGAAAGCACAGATATGTAAACAGCCATGACATGCCTTCTTTATTAGTGATGTCAGAGTTATTGTTCAAAGCTCAGAGGAGAAAATAATTCTTCTTTGGGATCAGAGATCAGTTCAATGAGAAACTGTGATTTGATTGGGCTCTGAAGGAGTTGGATTTAATGTGTATTGTGTCCTTTAGTTTCTCTTCACGATTTCAAGCAGAATGATGGAAAGGGTATTTTTAAAAGGCTACTTTGAACTTTAGGCTTTGGTCCAAACTAAGCACAAGGGAGGTCTTCCTTTTACTTTGTGCTTTCACCTTATGCTTATAATAATTCTTAAAAGTATTTGGACACAGCCTCCTCACCCACGCAGACTCACTGAAGCAAAAAGAGCAGCTCCGTCCTCCCGGCTCCTGGTCTGTTGGCAAAGCCGTTTCCGAGTTAGGCATATACACCCCTGAAGTTGGACGGGCTCATAAGCTCTGATCTCAGTGACGCCCTTCATCTGCCCCTGGAGTGGCCCTGTATACACGGTTCTCCACTCTAGCTGGTGATCATGTCTTGCCTCATGATGTCAGACAGGTTCATAAACAATGCCAACGCAAGAGGACAAGAAACTGGATGTCTCAGCTGAGGAAGGGCCAGGCTCACAGGCAGATGGGAAATTATAGAAAACTAAGGCAGCTGTTGGTCCATAGGATGACTTGATGCACATTCAATAAAGCAACCTAGGCAGTCTTGCACCAGGACACACAGCTTCATAAGGCGGGCGGCTGTCCCCGCTTGTCCCCAGCCTGATGCATTTGTACAGGGCATAACCTGTCAACTGTACACTTTGAATCTACTGTTTTGAAAACATCTGCATTGGTCTGTGCTTAATGATACTTTATCAGACTCCCCAGAGGTCTATGCACCATTTTTATTGTGTCCCATTAGATCCTTGTTCACCTGTGCACAGTTGGACACAATAGTGCTCCCACTGTAGCAAAATTGTAATAGCTTACAGCTCCATGTCTCCAATGAGGATCTTAAGCTACGTTTTGCACTTTGGGGTCCAGCCAGGTGCATGACCTCTGTCCTTGGAAATACTGACTTCCTACCAATGCACAATGAAGAAGTCCTTAATAAATTAGGTATCTTCTTGTATATGCTATACCAGGAATACAGTAATCAATATACATCAGTCCTTGGGGGCCCAAAAATGTACTCTGATTCTACATACTAGGTCCTTTGTTGCTTTTTCAAGCAGGCCTATGTGAAAAGGCCAGATAAGACTGTGTTTGTTGCAGAGTACTGCTTAATTCTTGTAGGAGGAAGAGATTAGTCAAATGGGACTAATGAACCTGTGGTCACAGAATCTATGCTTCAAATGAAGCATATGATCACAGGAAAAACTCTGAATGCTGTTAGATTGTCAGAAAAACTGCATTTGCTTGGAATGTACTCTGCTTATAACATGAAGCACTTTGGTAAGGGCCATAACCGACAGATGGCAATTTCGATGCCCCCTTCCATTGTTTTCGTCCCCAATGTGAAACAAAGATCACATGTACCCTTTTTCCACTGGTGTTCACAAGAGGGAAACGGTCTGACAATGCAATACTTTTGGACCTACGATCTGGTACCCCCTCCTCTACAGGATCATACCACCCACTACATCCCAAACTCAACTCACGCCCTCACCAGCTGGCCTTGTGGTTATACAATTACTTTGCAATCTAAAGTTCAGATAAAGAAGAATCAGCTTAGTCATGACAAAAAGCAGCCCAATGAAAATTAAGAAAGGTTAAAGTTGAGAAATGTTACTTCAGATTAAAAAGGAATACTCCTGAGTAGCATAGAAAAGTATCTTCTAATAAAACAACTGAATCTAAATTAAATTATGAAATAGCCTCAGAGAATTAGAAGATTTCTTAAAAAACACATTGCATTCACTTGAGACAAAGGTGGCATGTTTTGGGAATGGTCTGTAATGGTTAACTTTCTTGGTTACAAGCAGGACACCCCTGATGCCTACTTGTGGAGTCAGCTCTAGTGTAATTGCTTGCAATTACTTATTTAATTTCCATCTGCTCTGGTAGCTTATATGCACCATGAAGTCAGGATCCCCAACATCAGCAATGCTCCTGACAGAAAACCTCCTCAACACATACTTGTTGGTTGAATGAACGAATGAATGAATGTAAGTGTACTCAAACTTCTCATAAATGACAATGGATTCGAGGGAGACCGTCAATAAATCTTCGAGATCCATCACTTCCACTAGAAAAGCAACTCATTTATTCTCTTCATTTAAAGCGGCAAAAAAAAATTCATTTCATCAAATTATACATCTGAAATATGTATAGTTTACTGTATATGAATCATAACACAATAAAGGTGTTAAAAAATAAAGTGGCAAAAATAATGACATACATTATATGTGAGATCTACACATGACAAATTTATTTATTTATTTTGCATTACTTTGGGCAATAAGTCTCAGTCTTGGCTACACATTATAATCAACTGTGGAGCTTAAAAAAAAAAGTCCCAGTTGAAACAGAATCTTTGGAGTAGGGCTGAGTATGGCTAATTTTCAAACGATTCCAATGATTCTAATAAGCAGGCAATGTTGAGAATGCTGACTGAGGGGCACTCTTTCCCAAACTTGTCTGATCATAAGAAGCACCTGGCTTGCTCAGTCCACAATCAGCCCTGCTGTCTAGGGTTTTTTTTGTTGTTGTTTTTTTGTTTTTTATTTTTTGCCAACTTGGAAGATAAAAAGTGACCTCTGTTGTTTTGACAGAGGAGCACTCATTTCTAATTCTTTCAGGCTGTCTGAGTTCAAATCTCACCTTCCACAGAGTTGCCACTGCTTCTAATTTAGTGTCAATACAAAAGTAATTTATTGCAGGATTATTTTCCAGGCTATCCTGGGGCATTTCTTCTTGTCCAGAAATAATACTTCTACAACTTTCGTTAGACTATAGCTTTATTACTGTAAGTCAATTTTCATCTATCTAAAGTAATTGCAGCATATGATTAAGTGTCAGGATGAGTTGTTTGGACATTTAGGGCTGTGGGACTGCAGCGGAGGGAAAAATCAATGTGGATTTTAATGACACAGAGAGGTCTTGGGCTGGAACCAGATGGATGGTGGGAGGAAAGGGGAACGGGATCCTGGGCAGAGGGCACGGCAAGTCGTGAGCAAAGGGTCTATCCTAGGGAAACAAAATACCCATAAACTAAATCCACCGTTGCTTATTTTCTCTTCTGTTGCTTCTGCCTGTGATGCATCTCTCCTTTGTAGACTCTCTGATTCCTACCCCTTCCTATCCATATTCCCAAACCCCAGGCTCGACCTGCTCAATCAGAGTTGGAAGTGGGGGCTAGAAATCTACATTTTTAACAAGTTCCCCAAGAGATTTTTATAATGAAACAATAACTTAGGTTGATGAATCTATCTACACAATTTGAGAGGAAGATAGATGGAACAGAATGTCCCCGAAAGGGAGCCAAATGCAACAAACTAGAACCTTTGTCGAAATAAATCAGACATGCCATTTTTCATTTGTCAAAGTGGCAAAGATTAAAACACTTTGCACCACTCAGTGTTGAAGATGGAATGAGCTTTTACACACTGCTGGTGGGAATGTGAATTGGTACATTACTAAAGGACAATTTGGCAATTCTTATCAAGAGTCAACATTTTTCATACCCTTTGACATAGTAATTCCACTTTTAGAAATTTATCCTAAGGCTGCGGTCGCAACCTTGGCAATTTGTCAGAATCACTTGAGAAACCTTTACGAACTACTGATTTCTGGGCCCCAGTCCCTGGAGATTCTGATTCTGTAGATTTGAGGCAAGGTTTGGGAATCTGGATTTTAAAAATATTGATGTAATTTGGGCATATATATACTTTAATTTTAGGTCATAGAAAAGTTAAAATTTGCTGAGGAGTGATGGAAATGTTAGCTATCTTGATTGTGGTAGTGGTTTCATTGGTGTATCTATCTATCAAAATTCATCAAATTGTATGTGTATTGAAATATGTGTAGTTTACTGTACAGGAACCATACCACAATAAAGGTGTTAAAATAAACAAACAAACAACTAGGCATGCTGCTTTAAAAAAAAATTGCTGAGAGCCCCATCCTTCACTTCGTCCCCTCATTAACATGTTCATGGTAATCCCACAGAACATGTTGCTCTATGTTTTTTCACTCCATAACATGGATTATAATCATTATTCTATTTCAGTATATTCAGATCTAATATTTTAATAGATGTTTCTGCATGGAAATAATTGCTTTAACCATTGTGATCATTTAAAGATGGACATTTGAGATCACTTTCAATGAATGTTCTTATACGGATATGCTTTTAACCTGTGTGAGAATTTTTGTAGAATAAATATCCAGAAATAGAATTGATGAGTCACATTAAACTTTGATATTGACAAACAAACAGCTTTCCAAAATGGTTTTACCAAATGTGGCAGACATACCTACCCATTCCCCCAAATTTGCTTCCTCTCTGATAGGATGCAGTAAGTCCTTAGAACTGGGAAGTGGCAGCTCATTCAGAGATTACACTTCCTACCATTGCTTGCATGGTGTGGAAGGCAGGTAACTAGTTCTTGCTAATGAGATGTAGATACAGTGTATCATTTCTAGGCCAA
This sequence comes from Vicugna pacos, assembly GCF_048564905.1. NCBI lineage: Eukaryota > Metazoa > Chordata > Mammalia > Artiodactyla > Camelidae > Vicugna > Vicugna pacos. The sequence goes on along the minus strand of NC_132991.1, from coordinate 77,193,284 downwards.
GAAATCTCACATATGGCTGTGACTTCATGCTCTTTCTCTTTCTCTATCTCCTGTCTCCAAAGACACCCAGGTCCCTTCAGAATAGTCAAGCCACACTGTAGAGGAAACTTGGGTCTCTGAATTGCAATGAAAAGGAAAGCCACCCACTTAACTACAGAATAGCCAATATCAAACTATTATATACATGAAAAATCCTATTGTCTGATAGTTTGTTTAATACAGTAACTGGTATTGTTCTCATTAATATATCAATTTACAGTCATGTCAATAGTGGGTATCTGTATTAAAAACAACTCTACAAGTGATTTTAATGCATAAAGTTAAAACCCACAATCCTAACAGAATAACTATAAATATAAATAAAATTTTAAAGATATGTGTACTTCACTTATATTAATGAAAAACAGGAAAAAGTAATAAATGTCTGATTAATAGGTGAATACAAATGATGCTGAAAAAGATTATTTAATGGCATGGAATGCTGTTCCATGGTTGCTTGATTATTTAAGTAAATGTATTAAGCTTAGAAAGGATATAAAACAATATTAATTTTTAAAATAAGTTAAAAGATATATCTGAGTAGAAATATTGGCAGGAAATATAATATACTACAGCATAATACTAAAATGTTAACAATGGTTATCAGTTAAAGCTACATTTACAGATGATCTTTTTACTTATCTATGTTTTCTAAACTTTCATTATTGGATGTGTATCACCTTTGTAATAAGAAATAAAACTCTTTAAAAATCAGTAGGTATAATATTGAACTACATCAGCAAAAAGATATAACCTACAGGAACTTAGAGATAAACCACCCACGAGGCTCTGGACTCTTGTTGTTTGAGGCTCAGTAAGTTATGAAAGTTGGCTGCCTCTGAGAGCAGACCTGAAACTCAAGTGTTCACATGATGATCAAAAGACTTCCTATGGGGCAGATTTCCAACAAGTACGTGTTTATTAATTGATTAGCAAGGTTGGAGATTAGGACCTATATGTAGAGCTAAAAAGAGTTTGACACAGGAAATTAACAGCCTCCCCAAATACAGTTTCTGTTTTTCAATTCATGGAGAACTATTTTTAAAAAATAAGAACCTGATGTCCTTCCATTCGCTGATAAGTTCTTCCATTCACTGATAAGTGAACAATGGGAAAATGGACTTAATTTACAACAGGTGACAAAAGAAGGCATTTTTTGATGACCATGTTGGTAAGGTAGTGATTGGAAGGCTACAAAGTCTGTTCGTGCAATACCCTTCACTAAAGATTTTAAATAACAGGAAACAGATTGAAGTGGTTCCACTGTGGTTTTAAAAACCAAAGGGTGGGACACCTAGGGTGATCCTTCTTTGCCCTTTGACTTCTTCTCGTAGATAAGAATAAAGGAAGGAGAGAATGAGAGATGTTAAACACCAATACAGCTCTTTAAAATGATAGTGAAAAAGAATATGAAGACGAATATACGTATGTTCATGTATGACCAAAACATTATGCTGTACACCAGAAATTGACACAACATTGTAAACTGACTATACTTCAATAAAAATACATATATATCAAAAAAAATGATAGTTATAGCACTAAAAATGACAAACAAAGGTTACATGTGAAGTTCTTAAATTTCATTATGCTTATAAAGATATAATGGAGTGAAAAATGGAAAATAAATGCCTATTTTTAAAAGATTGAGTGAAGTATAGTACATTCATAAGATGTGAAAGACCTACAAAAGAACACTGTAAACACTGCTGAGAGAATTAATGACCTAAACATATGGATACTTCATGTGATTACCAGAAGCTTGGGGGAAGGAAAGAGTGGTGAGATGTTGGTCCAAAAGTATAAAGGTGGAGTCATGCAGGGTGAATAAAGCTAGAGAGCTAATGCACAGCATGACAACTATGGTTAGTTACACTGTATTAAACAATGGAAATATGCAAAGAGAGTAGATTCCAGGTGATCTTGCCACACATACACAAATGATAACTATGAGGGGAGAGGGTGTAACTCAGTGGTAGAGCACATGCCTACCATGCACAGGGTCCTGGGTTCAATTCTCAGGATCTCCATTAAAAAAATGAATAAATAAACCTAATTTCCTCCCCGCCAAAAAGACAAACAAAAATGATAACTATGTGAGATGATAATATTAACTTGATTGTAGTAACCCTTTGATTATGTACATACATTTTAAATTATCATATTATACACATTAAATATATATAACTTTATAAAAATATATAAAATATATAAAAGAAAACAACCCTAGATTGTAGTTTTGTATCCCATCAAGTAATCTCTGCTTTGCAGAATAAAAGGAGAGGTAATATTTCCAATTCATTTTACAAGATTAGTGTAACACTGATGTTGAAACCAAGTAAGAACTGTGAAAGAAAAGGATATATTTGCAAATAGATGCAAAATCCTATATAAAATGTTAGCAAATCAGTCAGCAGTGTATAAAAACCAAACAGTTTATCTCAGGAATGTAACAATGGTTCAATATAAAAAAATCTATATCATATATCTTAAGTATGTATTAAAGAAGATAAGTGTATAATTATCTCAAGAGATAAAGAAAAATCATTTGATAAAATTGATTCCTAAAAATATCTCTATAAAAATATCTGTAAACTAGGATTATAAGACAATTTCCTCAACACCATAGACCTATACCAAGCATTATCTTAATAAAACACTTCACCTCCTATGACTGCTTCACTTCAATGCTGTAGTGAAATTCCTAACTGATAAGAGAAAGAAATAAGCATAAATTCTGCAAAGGAACAACCAAACCTCTCCTTATTTGCAGATGATAAAATTGTTTACAGAAAAGAAAAGAGAGTCTGCACAAAGCTAGAATCAGTAAGAGCATGCAGGAAAATTTGCATTCAAACATCAGTAGCATTCTATGGACTAGCAATAATCATACAGAAAATGCAATGGAAAAAAGATACCACTCAAATATCAATAAATTGTTAAAAAAAAAACACCTTAGGCATAAATCTAGGAAAAGATACACTATAACTTTACAGGGAAGGTTTAAAAATAGCACTAAAGAACATAGAAAACAACCTGAATAAGTGTAGTGACATACCATGTTCATTGATGGAAAGAGTCAATATCATGAAGGGAGAATGGGCAGTGAAAGGAATGGCAGAGGCCCTCCCAAGTAATTTCTAGGTGAATCTCTAACTTTGCCATCGCACTGTTTTATTGTGTAAGGAACTTCAAAATCTTTTGTACTCTTGACCTAGCTCCTGGGGAGCCGGGATGGTTCAAAAAGCCCCCCCACCAACTTCTCAGGTGAAGGCCAAAGCTAGGATGGCTGTCTCTGGCTCCCTTTCACTTCAGCCTTCTTCCTCTCCCAAGTTAGCACGTCTTCTCCAGGTTTTCAGATGCTTAGTGTTTCCTTCCTCTAAAAGGTGTTCTCAGCTCTTCCTGCTTCTGGTCCCAACCAGCTCGACCTTCTCTCACATGTACCATACACTCTAAAAACACTTCTTCCCAAAGCCAGTTCCCTCCATCCTTAGAAATTGCTGGTTTCAGCAAGAAAATCTTATAATCCAAAGTGCTTGTGGACTCAACACTGCATTTGCAATAATGACATGACATTGCTCCATTTAGTTAGGGATAATCACTGCACTAAGGTGATATTCATGTGTTCAGCGTTAGCTCAACTCTTCATTTATTAAACACCACATTGAGCCCCTATGATGTGCTAGGCTCTATGTTAAGCTCTGAGGATGCAAGGATGAATGTGCCAAAAGGGCTCGCAGTCTTGTGGAGGAGACAGGTAAGTATGTAGACACATTTGTTTCAGTTACTCTCCATTAACTTCCTACTGCACTCCACTTAGAATTTATCGAACTCATCTTGTTAGCCCACTTCCTTCCCCAAACCTAATCTTCATTATGCAGTAACATTCATGTAATAATCCAAACTAAAACTCTCAGTCATCTCTTGTTTCTTGCTCTCTCACAGATTTCGTATCTATTCAGTCGTTATGCATCAATTCTTTTATCAAATTATCTCACAACTCTGGCACATTTTTCTCATCTTTGTTGTCACTGCCTAGCTCAGCATCCTATTTCCTTTCCCTTGGACTATTGCAATAATGTCCAAGAAAAAGGATAAATTAGGCATTTGGGATTAGCAGATACAAACTACTATATATAAAATAGATAAACAACAATGTTCTACTGTATAGCACAGGGAACTATATTCAGTGTCTTGTAGTAACCTACAATGAAAAGGAATACATATATATGTGTGTACATATATGTATAACTGAATCACTGTGCTGTACACCTGGAACTAACACAACATTGTACATCAACTATACTTCAATTAAAAAATGTTTAAGTCCAAACAGGCCTCCATGCCTCTGTGTTCACATCTGCTGCGCTATCCTCCACACGGTTGTCATGAAGTCTCTGTCTCTGTCTCTGTCTCTGTCTCTGTCTATCTCTATCTCTATCATCTCTACCTCTACCTCTTTTTCTGGGAAGACTTTTTATTGTTCAGAAGAGGAAGTAGAAGAACCTAGCGGAGGAGATATGGTGAGTTGATGGTGTGCTGAACTACAGAGAACCAATGAGATACTAATTTTTCCCAAAATAAATCCCATCAGAGATGACGTAAGTTATGAAACCCTGGTGAGCATGAAAGGCAACTAGCTGTTTTTTAAAAGTTGGATATGGTACTGCTTATTTTGTCATTCCCCTATCTTTCGACTGAGGCAGAGATCACAGATTAAAGGACAGAAAATAGGCAGGTTCTTGACTCCACTGGCACACGGGAAGTTCTCATTTTTCAGGCACCAACAGAGTTCCTGGCTACCTGCAACACTTTCCCATCTCACTTGCACTCAGGAGTCCACTCAGCAGCTGGGAGTGACATCACTCCGTTCTTGACCAACGCAGCCAATCAGAGGATTATGGAAATAGCTGCTGCAGAGCAACCATGCCTATAGAACCAGGTAGCAAATTGCAAGAGAAGATTTAATAAGGAGGAAGAACAATCCAGGCTTGGATAAGATGAAGGCTTGGAGGAATATGCACAAGATGATTCATGAACGAAGTTTCAAGTGGGTGGGATCTTAAGCCCATCACACTGGATTTCCAGTTTAGTGTGATGTGCACAGGACAAAGATTGCAATGCACACCATCCGCTTTCTGTTGGCTGACCCAAATTCTTAACAACTAATTCACATTTCATCTTGATGGCATACCATGCAGGTCTCTTAGCCTTTGAAATATGAGTGTTGTAATACTGGCATTAGGTAATAATCTCAGGGGATAACAGATTTGGTGGGGGGGACTGCTGAGGACTTGGGGAAACAACTGTGGAGTGAAAATGACAAACCAGCTGCCGCTTATGTGCGGAAAATGACCTGAAAGGTTGAACCCTCCATTTGGCTTTTTCAGAGTTAACACTAAGTGACTACACCGGGTTCTGTTCAGGTTGGAGGCTGAGGTCACCCCTTTGCCTCTCTCTGTGTGCGGTGAACAGAGGGGAAGGAAGAGGAGTGACCCGAGAAAGCAGCCTGCATTAGAGGACAAGATCTGGCAGATTCACAGCCGCTCGGGAGTTAAAGCAACTTTTTCCTCCTTCATATTGCAAAAATGTGTTTCTAATCCTCCACCTTGTCATGTTAGAAATCTCACCTCACCTGATACTCAGAACCATCAATAGAAGTTTTACAGACTAGGCAAGAAGAAACCTCTGTTCACTCAACTTTCAAGGAGCTTTCAGCTTCAGCAAGTACTTTGGTTCAGGCAAATCTCAATCCCCCTGAGAAAGAGGCCATGAGTGCAGAGAATAGAACACGTGCGGTGTGAGTTACACTTGCACGCGCCCCCTCACACACTGAGTTTAAAACTCTCACTAATAGACTCATTACCCTGGTGGGTGAAAAATGCTCTGTGGGTGGTGGGATTACTAACCACAGAGTTAACACCCAAACCCTAAACACAGGCTTCTAATTGATGGAGATTTTTTTTTTTCTATTATCAGAGAAGTTTGCTGATGACTGTTTTCTCTGACTTCCCTAAAACTAATTTTTGCGTAATAGCCACAGAAGTTCCTACAAGTTAAAAACAAAAATGTAAGAGGTATGAATATTTTAGATTTCTTCCATGACTTCCTCCAATTGTATTCCTAGTGCTTAAAATGTGACTGATAACACAGTAAGAACTCATTAAATATTTGTTGATGAAATAAGATTTGTTATATAATATTTATAAAAGACTTCGTACAAAGTGACAGATAAAGTATGAACATGAAGAGATGGGTTCATTCTCCTATTAGCGAATGGTAACAAAAAGAAAGCCACACAATGAAACTTCAAAATGAAAAATTAATAAATATTCTTCAAAGAGAATATTTTATATTGATCTTTTGAAAGTTTAATTCACCAATATTATCTTGTACTTACGTTCCTAACAACATAGTAACAAATACACAAAGCAAAATCTTCTAGAAGTTTGAGAGAGTTGATAAATCCACAGTAGTAGAAAAAGACTGACTTCAGATTGTGTTCGAAAATCAATGGAATTGAATCACTCTGCTGTACACCAGAAATTAACACATTATACACTGTACACCAGAAATTAATGCAATGTTGTAAGCTGACTATACTTCAATTAAAAAAATTATAAATCAACTATACTTCAATTAAAAAATAATAAAAGTCAATGAAAATTTCTAACAGGTATCCCTGATTCCTTCATAACTAACTACAATTTAATAGTCAGAGCAAGCTTTGAAAAATAGAAATCAGTTCACGTCACACTTCTGCTCAAACCTCTCAATGGCTTCCCATCACACTCAGAATAAGACTCAGATTCCTGACCAAGGCCCACAAGCTTGTTCACAAGACAGCCCCAGCTCACCTCTTTGATCTCATCACTTTGTTATTTCATGTTTTTGATGCATTCTTGTAAAAACTATAGTTTGCCTTAGAACTGCTGAGTTTTGTCCAGTTAATGGATATTTTTTTCTGATACTGTGTACTTCTAATCTCTTACACACTTTATTTTCACTTTTTGTAGCCATACTTTTGAAATTTTAGCATGTGCACTTAACATCTGTGTCTGATTTCCTTTAGCATTTTGTTCAGTGAAAGTATCTTTGTAGTGAACTTTTAATTTTGTATAATAATTGAGCTGGGTATAGAATTTGAAGTTGATGGATATCATATTTCAGCTCTATGAAGAGATTATTCTATTTTTTTCTCACTTGATATTGTTTTAAATTTGGCTTTCAGTTTCTCTCTCATTTCCAAGCAGGTAATATATTTGTTCTCCCTGCTACTTTTAGGATCTTTTCTTTCTCTCTGGTGTCTTGTAGTTTATTTTTATTTATCATGCTTGGGACCTGTATTTCTGGAATCTAAGAATATATGACAGCCACATACTTACAGCTCCTACTTATAGTTCTGTTTTACAGTTTAAAATTTTTTTTGTTCTGTAATTTCTCTCAATTTGTAATAAGTTTATCTATGCATTAAAAAAGAAAGGCTGGAAATAAAGTAAGCACTTAAAGAAGTTAGAAAAAGAACAAAAAATTAAACTGAAGAAATAAGATGGATACAACACCAGACTGGTACATGATATATGTCCATTGCCAAGTACAGACAGGGATATGGAGCCAAAACTCTCACTCTTCTGGGAGAATGTAAACTTGTATCACCATTTCAGAAAACAATCTTGGCATTATCTAGTACAATGAAATATGTACATACTCCATGATTCAGTATTTCACTCCTAGGTATACATCCTAGAGAATTTCATGCATATGTGCACGATGGGGCACACACAAGAATATTCAGACTAACATTGTTTGAAACAGCAAAGAAATACTGAAAATAACCCAAGTGCCCATCAACAGTAAAATGGATAAACTATGATATATTCACATGATGGAATACTATGTAGCAATGAAAATAAATAAACTATTGGTTTACATATCAACATGGATGAATCTCAGGAACTATGCTGAGTGAAGAATAGTTGTGAAGAATATTGTGTGATCTCATTTATGTGAAATTTGGTAAACTGCAGATCTATATACTATATTGTCTAAGGATGCCAATATACATGGTGAACTCACAAAAAGGAAGAGGCTGATAAATGCAAAATTTAGATTAGTGGCTACTGTGGGTAGGGAAAGGGCAGAGTGGAGTTAAGTGTGGGGGGCACAGGAGGCTACAAAGATACTGATGGTAACTGGGTAAAAAATGTCAACAGCCTGACCATCTGCATATATATGTATAGATGTTTGGAATGATGCTCATCAAATACTAATATGGTTATATCTAGGCAGTAGATTTTGGATTATTTCTTATTTTCTTTACATACTTTTGTATTGCTTCAATTTTTAAAATTATTACTGTGCACCATTTAAATTTTTTAAAGTCATTCTGAGGGAGAGAGAAAAATGTTGTTAGAGACTGAATATTTGTGCCTCCCCAAATTCCTGTGTTGAAGTCCTCACCCCTAATGTGATGGTATTGGGAGGTGGAGCCTCTGATAAGTGATTAGGTCATAAGGGCAGAGCCCTCTTGAATGAGACTAGTGTTCTTATAAAAGAGGACCTAGGGAGCTTCCGCCCACCCCACACTTCTGCCATGTGAGGTTACAGTGAAAAGACAGCCCTCTATGAACCAGGAAGCCGAATCTGACACTGAATACGCCAGTGCCTTGATCTTGGATTTTCTGTCCAGAACTGTGAAAAAGAAATGTCTGTTACTTAAAATCTACCCAATCAACTGTATTTTTGTTACAATAGCCAGAACAGACTAAGACACAGACAGGAAGGTGAAAAAGGAAGAGACTTTCAATAGAAAAATCTAAGAACAAAGATCTAGTAATCAAGCTCCTATGTATTTACCCAAATGGGTTGAAAACGCATGCCCACACAGGTATCTACACATAAATGTTAATGTCAACTTTATTTACGATTGCCAAAAATGGGTATACAAGGGAATATCACTCAGCGACAAAGAGAAATGAGCTACAAAGCTACAAAAAAGACACCGAGGAAATTTAAAAGCATATTACTAAATAAAGGAAGCCAATCTGAAACATCTACATACTGTACGGTATCACCTATATGACATCCTGGAAAAGACAAAACTATAGAAAGAATAAAAAGACGAGTGGTTGCCAGGGGCTTGGGAGGAAGGAGGGGCAGATGAACTGATAAAGCAGAGGAGATTTTTAGGGCACTGAAACCGAAATGGTGGATACATGCCATCATGCATTTGTCAAAACCTACAGAATTGTATAATGCAAAGAGTAAACCCTGAGGGGAAGGTATAATTCAGCGGTAGAGCGCATGTTTGGCATGCATGGGGTCCTGGGTTCAATCCCCAGTTCCTCCATTAAAATAAATAAGTATATTTTTAAAAAATGAGTAAACCCTGATGAGTAAAGTCTTGGACTTTTTTTTTAGTAAATAATGTGTCATAACAGGTTCATCAACTGAAATAAATGTACAGCACCAATGCAAGGTAATCACAGAGGAAAGTGGGGAAAGGCAGGTGGAGAGGGAGCATATGGGAACTTTCTGTACTTCCTGCTCAATTTTTCTGTAAACCTAAAACTGCTCTAAAAAAATAAAGTCTATTGGTTTAAAAATTTAAAAAAAATTTTTTTAAAGGGTCAAGAACAGGGTGAAGGAATTCTTAAAATTTTGGGGACAGATATTTATTTTTAGCAAATCCTAGCACAGTCCTTGCCACAAGCATTACAGTTTTTTTTAATGCTCCTAACATCCCTGTAGGGTAGGTACCAGTGTGATTCCACTCAAACTGCTGAGGAATCCGAGGCCAGAGAGTGCAAGCATCTTGCCCTGGGCCACACAGCAAGCAGGTCACAGAGCCAGGATTCAAGGCCACGCAATCCTTGCTCCTGGCCTTGACCTGAGGCTGCTTCCCCTTAAAGGGACAAAGGCAAGCTGGACATCAGTGTTCACTGCTTTCATCTCTGAGACTGCCTTTACTCTTGGTTCAGTGGTTTTGTTTAATTTGTCTTCTCTAGCAAGCCATTCCAAATTCTTATTGAAAGTAGGTGGGATATAAATAGTAAATTAAAATATTGGAACTAGGGACCTCAGCTGCTCTGTTAAGAGCTAAGATAAATTTACCTCATACCTGCTTAGTTCCCCCTGGTAGCTACTGTTTGCTCTTTTTTGCTGTAATAGTTAAAATGGATTGTACTTCAAATCCCAGAGGATGAAAATGTTCAAACCAGATAAGCACAGTGTCAATATTCCTTTGATGGAAATTTTTTTCCTCCTTTTTTGGGAACAGGGATCTTGTTTTATCAAAAAGACCTGTCTTAACATAATTGGTGATGTTCTTTGTTACTATTTTCTACTATGTTCTGAATTAACACAAATATCCAATAAGTATAGTTTATAAACCAAGGAAAGAAGTGTTTTGTTAATTCAAAATATCTTAACCAACCAAGCTAGTTTTTGAGTTTCTAGTTTGTAGTAGAACCAAAATGGGTACTGGAGGGGAGACGGAGGTCACAAAAGGACTTTGACCGTCAAAGAGCTTGTGACCTGCTCAGACACATTCAGATGAGATGCCACCTGAGCCCTGGGAGCTGAGGAATGAGAGCGAGGGTGAGAGCACAGGTGAGAGTTTCCTTGCTGCCCTGGGGCTGCCCCGCAGGTCCTCTGGGGATGAATGGGAACTGGACTGGAGGAAGAGGGATGGCAGAGCATTCCTGGCCACAAGACTATCCCGGACCATGACAGGTGCAGAGCCTTTCAAGAGTGAGTCTGATGTGCTCAGGAAGAAAGAGCACACCTGATGTTCTGGGCGGGCGTGCTGAGCTCGGGGCAGTTTATTGGAAAAGGTCAACAGAGACAAGGAGGGCCAGTGACACAGGCAGAGAAGTCTGTGCTTGAGATGAAATGCCATGGGTTCCTGAGCTTCCCCACAGTCTCATCCCCACCCAGAGAAAAGATGGGCTAGACACTTACTCTTGATTTATTGCTGAGTTAAGAAGATCCTGTGGTTTCCCCTATCAACACCAAGGTCCATATTTTGAAAGCCTATTTTTTTTTTTTACCAGAATAGAAGTTCCAGTCTTCCTTACGATCCCAAAAGGTAAATAATCATCATCTTCATTTACATAAAAAGATATGGGAATTTAGAAAAATTAAGTGACTTGCCACATTTTAAGAGTCAGAATTTCCAAAGACCATGCATCACCCAAATTTTACCCACTCACATCCCTCCAGCATAGACCTGGAGGACCTTTGCTTCTAGGCGAGGGGTCAGCAAACTCTCCTATAAAGGGCCAGATAAATATGGTTGATACACCACACACACACTCCATTTTAGGCTTTGGGTCCATACAGTTTCTGCCACAACTCCTCAACTCTGCCGTTGCAGTACAAAGCCAGCCAGAGTCCATACATAACTGAATAAACAAGCTCTGCTCTCCTAAAATATAGAACTTTGAATTTCCTATCATTTTCATGTCACAAACTTATTTATTTTTATTCTTTTTCAACCACTTCAAAATGTAAAACCATTCTTCATTATGGACCATACAAACACAGGCAGCGACCTCACTGGACTTGTCGGTAACAGTATGCCAGCCCCTGTTCTAGGTTTATTGATTAGAGCACTAGGTAACGAAGCCAAGGTTAAATGTCTTACCTCTGGAAGACACAGTTTGCTTTATGCTGGAAAAAATCCCATTTTGTTGGCAACAAGTTCATTTACTACCCTGGCCAAGTGTCTTGCAAATTTGTAGGGGATTACAAGGGCAAAGATGGCTCAGTGCAATTCAAATAACAGTATGTCCCTCTCACACATGTCAGTAACATTGAGCACATTTCTATTATGGTCTAGGTAAATTTTTCCCCAAAGTGTACTAATTGTAAGTTTGAGATGCTAAAGATGCCTCACTGAGACATGGCACTTGTATGTTTCATGTTCATCTGTTGAACAGACACTCGGTAAACAGCAGAGCAGTCCATGTTCAGAGTTTGTTTCATTAGCACCTCTGTGTTTAGGTCAATATCCACCTGCCCTTAATTCTTTAGATTCCTATTTTACTGACTTCATTCATTCATCCCTTTGATCAATGAATATCACACACCTACCATATGTCCAGCTTTGTAGGGGCACTGGGAATTCAAAGCTCAATACCAAAGTCCTTGCCTTAAGTAATCCACTGTTTGGGGGAGAAGACAAATATATAGAAATAACACTAAAGTAGAATATACTAAATGCCATGGTACAGAGAGGCGTTGTACGGGTTGTGGGAACACAGAGAGATGGTATTTGCCTGTGTGAACTTTTGGAATAGGAGGTTACAGGGCACCAATCAATGCTTTTGAAGGAGGTGAAGTCTGAATCCAATCTGGAAAGATACATACAACCATAATGCCTCCACACTGAATGAGAACACAAGCAACTCTAAACTGTTACATAAGAGACAAAAGCAAGGGAGGACTGAGGGATCACTGTGAAACCTGTATCTTCCAGCCTTCTCAAATTTGATCATAACTAGTCAACAGTCACATGCAAATCATATACCCTCCCACTTGCAGCTTTTTTCAAAAGTTCATGAAAAACAAACACTGGGTAATGAAATAAAATTGCGCACAAAATGTAAAATGGTAAGAGAATTCTGATTTTTCTTTCTTAAGTCTGGTTTGGAAATAATATCAGTCTGTCTATTTGATTTTTTTAAACTGAATTTAAGACTCGTAAATCCAAATATTTTGAAAAAATAGAATGTGTTCTCACCTGAAGGACTTTCCTAATTCTTTTTAGATTGTGTATCAAAAGCAGGTTTTTCTCTTTGGAAACACGACCTAACTGTTCATCCAGTTGTATTAACAAGTTCTGAAGAAGAATTGTTGCCATGGTTTCATTGTTAGAAGCCGCCTCCCTAAAAAAAGCCGTAAGTGTTACTATACAGCAGGATACAGCTTAGTAAAATGCCTACTTTTTTTTAAACAATCATTTTAAAGTGATAAATATATTCCACAGTGATAAGCATTTAGAGATTTCTAAATTGTACACATGAAAGTATATGCAACATCACTAATCATTACGGAAATGCAAACCAAAACATGAGATACCACTTCACATCTATTAGGAGAGCTGTTACTGAAAACACAAAATAACAATTTTTGGTGAGGATGTAAAATTAGGACCCTTGTGTGTTGCTGGTGAAAGTGGAAAATGGTTACAGCCACTGCAGAAAACAGGATGGAGATTCCTCAAATTATAAACATACAATTACAAACAACAATTCTACTTCTGGGTAGACACTTAAAAGAATTGAAAGCAGGGACTTGAGTAGGTATTTACACACCAGCATTTATATCAGTTTTATTCGCAATACCTGAAAGGCAGAAACAACCCAAATGTCTATTGAAGGATGACAGAATAAATAAAACGTGGTACCTACACCCAAAAGAATATTATTCAGCCTTAAAAAGGAAGGAAATTCTGATACATGCTACATGAATGAAACTTGAAACACTATGTTAAGTAAAATGTCAGTCACAAAATAACAAATACGGTGTGATGACACTTATGTGAAATATCTAGTCAAATTCAGAGACAGAAAATAGAACAGTGGTTCCCAGGGGCTGGGATGGAGAGAATGAGGGGTTATTGTTTAATGAGTATACAGTTTCAGTTTGGGAAGATGACAAAGTTCTGGAGATGGATGGATAGTGGTGATGGATGCATAATAATATGAATATACTTAATGTCACTAACCTATACACCTACAAATGGTTAATTTTATGTTATGTATATTTTATCACAATAAAAAAGTTAAGATGACTAAAGCAAAATAATTCTTAATTGGACAAGGTGAATAGAGCTTAAAAGAATTTTTGTAAAACATACTAAGAAAAAATACTTATTTATATTGAGTGTAATTGAGAATTGATAAAAATAATAGATTTACTACTTGGCTTTTTAATATTTAGAAAATTGTTGGAGTTTGGCTTTCACAAAGCACTGAAACCATTAAGTTTTCATCTGCAATGAATTAAACCAGAAGGGACAATGATTCTCCCCCTTTGAGGAAATTTTCCAAATCCTTGAAGAAAGTTCTTTACCTGAAAACAATGCATCTACTGAGTCAAAAGTGACCACAGAATAAATTCATGTGGATAGAGTATAAAGCATTTGTGCATCAGTCCCTAGGGAAAATACAATAATGTTTGATCCTACCAGTCTTGATTTTCAATCCACTGGGCCAACAGATGTCGAATTTCCATAGGGAAGTTGTCATCATAGAATTGGTCAACTTGCTCCAAAAATTTTATTTCTAACTGTTGGACTTGATTCCACTGAGACATGCTATAAAAGAGGGAAAGTTAGAGCTTAAATAGAATGTTAACAAATGACAGTGGTACATTTCTTTTTCTTGGATTTCAGACAATGTTGTCCATTAGTTAGGTAACTGGAGGGAAAAAAATCCCCTTCTTTCATAGTTATCCAATCAAAGAAAACAGAGAAGAGAAAATGCCTTCAATCCAAAGATGAAGCAATTCTCAGCTTTTTCCTAAAGTCATCCCTAATGAAGGAAACAGAATTCTTTCTCTGCTCCCAAACCATGTCCTTCTTTGTTCTAACAGAAACTCTTGTTTCACCTTCTCTAGAAAGCTTTCACTCCCCCCTCGACACCCTCCCTCTGTTTACACAGATTTGTATTCTCAATAAGCTCCTCCTCTACCCCTTGCTCCCTCTACACTATGACACTTTGAGCAACTTGAAGGCAAATAACAAACTCAGCTATACTTTCTAAGACCCTCTTAAAGGCTTCAGATGTGAGGAGCACCCAATAAACCTTCTTTTACATCAAATGACCCAATTCTTTTTTCTTTATTTCAGATTTGTCTGGCTCCTAGAGTCAGCCTTATATTTCCAGGCTTCTAGTCTAATTTGACCTCACTTTATGAAGTTTCATGTATGCACTTTCGTGGGCTCTAATTCTTTCAGTTCAAAATGCCTCTGAGCAAATATTTTTATTTCTCTCTGTAATGATTCAATACAGTTGGGCAAAGCTTTTAAAGTCTACTTTTAATTACCTCTGATGTTCACCTGACGGTGGTTAAACCCTCAAGATACTTAAGGAGAAACCACACGGTATGTAGTTGGTAGCCTGCCATAAAACAAAAGTATGTGTTTCCCCAACATAATGCCATTCTGGCCAATTTAGAAGCTTTAGACATATTTCTTAATTCAGGGAAATTAATATGACGTCTCCTTGAAGTTACGTATTTTACTTTTTCCAGAGTCAAGTTTTTGATTGTTTTGTCAGTAATTCTAGATAAAAGAAAGAACTTTTACGTTGATTAATCATAACTTTCAAACTATCTCATAGGTAAGTGAAGATTTCCTTTTGCCTACAGAATATTATGATAATAAATTTCACATAGTTCATATGCATACTTCTCAGGTTTCAGATGGAGCCTTTTGGGGGCACCTTTTCCTTGATCTAAAGGTATAGAAGATTATTGCCAATGTTTTGCTAAAAGAAAGCAACTAGAAAAAGCAATGTTTCACTTTCCTACACTTTATATTTACACATATAATTACACATACTGTATGTCTCGATAAGTGCTTGTTAAGAGAAGAATGTGTGGCACGCCTGATGTGAGCAGCGCAGGTGGACAGTATGACCCCAGCTTTAACACGAAAATAACCTGAAGGACAAGCAGGCGAAATGATTCTCGCCCGAGATCCACAGCTCCTAAGGACGGACCTGAGGTCTCCTGACACCACATATGGTGGTCTTTCCAGATGCTTGGGTGTATACATATTCCACCCAAAACTGGAACATCTGTCCCCGTGCCATTATTGACATTTGTCCTATCAATTTATTCTAGTTTGATGACAAGAGAAAACACCAGCTGAAAATAGCATTACAATTGTAATTGCTACTATTGTTGAACCTTTGCTATGATTGGATGAAAACCTGTTTTCTAACTAAGAATTAACTGGACTGAACCCATCCTAAAGTTAGTTAGATCACTCCTAGGACCTGAGTTACCCTCCAGAGAGCTGAACCCAAGGCTGAAAAAGGGAAGGATAGGTTATAGTCTTAGGACATTCTTTGTTGCAGCCTCTAGAAATGCCTTTAGAGGACTTTCAGTAAGTTTCTTTGCTTTCACTCTCTAAAGGCTATTTATCCCACTCCAAGAAAACTATGGAGCATTTCCTTTGAAAACTGAGTGCCTGCCCATGCTCTTTGAACTCCTGGCCCTAGAAGATCCCTATGAAGGGGCATTTTGTCACACCACCTGGGAGCTAATGGTGCCGTCTTGGCTCTGCGACCCGCAGCTTGCAAAGGAGGCGACCTGCCCTAAAATATCTGCTCTCATCAAAGCCTCAATCACTAGCTACCTCAGCGGCGGACTTTCTGCTAAAATGCAGGCACGCAATCTAATGTCAGGCATCAGAGTTCAGAGAAGCTGGCTAAGAGAGTGAAGAGGGGCCACCGCTCAGCGCTTGGCGAGGACACACCCCCCGCATCAGCCACGACGGTCCCACCCACCGTTCAGATCCGGGGGTCAGAGCGCCCAAGTCCCGCCGAGAGACCCGCGCCAGAGCGCACCTTTGACTCATGGAGTCGGACGCTTCTTTTTCAAATTACCCATCCTCGGCTAGGTTAACGTGAAGAAACTGTCAAAACAGCACGGAACTGCAAAAGCCTCCGCAGCGTCCTGCAGAAGCATTTCCCGGCCCGTGAGCCTCCGAAGAAGCCACGCGAAGGTGTGGTCGGCCCCTTACCTGGCTCTCTCAGCCCGGGTCCCAGGCGGTGCTCAAGACCGAAGTCGGAATCGCCCTTCACCGTCCCCAGGACCGAGCCGCTGACGCCATCGTCAGTAGGGGATTTGCATTTCTCCTCCCACTTGAGGCTTTCCTGTGCGTCAGTGTGCGAGTCTCTGGGACTTGACTTGGGTCGTTCACACCCACTCGCTATTCTAGAAACGCTAAAGAGCAGAAACAGGCTGAACCCCGTTTGCCAGGCGCCCCCCCCCAGTCGGGCTACTGCCGGGGTCCCAAGGGTGTCGGGGGAGCCGGGTGGGTGGGGATCACACACACTCATTTTCTTCCGATTTCCCCAAACCATCTGAGACCCCCTGCAGACTTACTTGCCTGGAGCTAAATTCCTGGCTTCCGGACTTCCTCCTTTCAGACTCCACTTACCGTGGAAGGTCTGCCCCTGGGGCGGAAGAGGTGGGTAGCCAAGATGATAATATCAAATCAAAGACCTCCCTGTGCTCCGATTCCAGCAGGGTCTGCTCCCTGGGAGGAAGACAACCTCACCAAAAGGTCTGGACCACCTTACTAGCCCAGCGCCCGCCTTCCCTTCCCAGTGGCCCTACACCTGGTTGCCGGGATACGCCCTTCTGTGACATAGGCGCCTTCTAGAATCACAGAGCTGGAGGGAGCCTTGGCCTCACCTGGTTCTAACTCCTCTTTCATATCTGAAGAGACTGAGCCCAGAGAGGTGATCTGAGTCCTTCCAGGAGTTAGCTGCGGGCCTGGATGAGAATCCAGGGGTTTCAGCTCCCTCCTTAGTAGTCTTTACATTTGGTCTCCGAGCTCCTGACACACAGTAAGAGTTCCATAAATGTTCGGGAAAATAAAGACAAAAGTAAAGGAAGATAGACTAAAAGAGGTAGAAAGAATGACTCCATCTTCTTACACACATTCCTAGAGCAATATACCGAGGTTAACATTCCTTGCTTCCCCTTTCACCCAGCCAGCCATCACACAGGTAGGGACGCTGGATTCTCCCCTTTCATGTGACAGAATCATGTGATTAAATTTAACACCCCTCCCTCACTCACAAAAAATAAGTCAATCAATCCCAAAGTCACACATCTAATTCAAAGTCATCACTCTGAATTCCCTGTCAGGTAGACCTGGTCCTGGCTGCCTGCTCACTGGGTGGTTTCCAGGAGCTTTTGCTGCTCTGTCCCCGACTGAAGGAAGTGCCTCAGTTGGGCTCTTCCATAAGCTGCGGGGCAAAGGCTGGGTTTCTTCTCAGGAAGCAGTCACTGCCCAAAGAATTGGAAAAAGTCAAATTCTTGGCCCTCAAAGTTCTGGCCTATTTGGTCCTAACCTCTCCTTTTCTCCCCCCAGCAAGAGCCTATGATCTCATGCAGACCAACCTCCCCTGCTCCCCAGAGGAACCTCTCATGTCTCAGTCTTGATGCTCCCTTCAAAGGCAGTTTCTTCCCCCGACTTGTCTACTTATTGAAATTCTCTCCTTCGCAGTGAAAATTTCACTGATGACCCCAATCCACAGCAACATTTCCCTGCTCTGAATTCTCATCTCTCTTCCCATCCAAGCTAGTGCTGTCCAAGAGAACTAAAATGCAAACCACATGTTTAAATGTTCTAGTAGCCACATTAAAAAAGGAAAAAAAAAAGGCAGGTGGCATCAATTTCAATACTATAAAAAACCCAATACATACAGCCTATTATTTCAGCATATAGTCAATACAAAAAGTTACTAATGAGAGACAGCATTCAGCATTCCTTATTTCACACCAAGCCTGTGGAGTCTAGTGTGTACTTGGCACTTTGAGAACATCTCAGTTCAGATAAGTCTCATTTCAAGTGCTTCGTAGCCACATCTGGCTAGCGGCTACCATATTGGACAGCACAGACCTAGCTCACCCATTTAGCACTTTTCACTTCCTGCCTTATAGTGTTAGTCATATTGGCAAAAGGTCTTTATCATCATTATACTCAACTGTTGAGTGACTGATGTACGAAGCAGAGAGTTTGTTCCCATCTTCCTTTTAAGGACCTCACTTTGGGATGCTCCCAGCAGCTCTCAAACTATTTGGTCTCAAGATACTTCTATACTATTAAAATTGTTGACAACTCCAAAGAATTTTTGTGTATTACTCTTCTGTATTAGAATTAATTATTTACTGCATCCAAACTTAAAACATTTATTCGTTTAAAATTATAGTCATAAACTCATTATGTGTTAAAATAAACATTTTTCAAAATGAAAAACAAGCACATTTTCCAACACACAGAAAATAGAAGAGTTCCGTTGATGCACGTTTTTGAAAATCTCTCTGATGTCTGGCTTGAAAGAAGATGGCTGGATTCTTATACCTGCTTCCACATTTGATTTACTGTAAAATATTATTTTGGTTGAAGTATTTGAAGAAAATTTGGACTCACATAGATATATAATTGGAAAAGGGAAGAGTATTTTAATAACCTTTTCAGATAATGTGAATATTCTTCTTTGATACCTCACCAAAACTCAACAAATGGTAGCCCCTAAAGAGTTAGCTGTACTGTGGAATGTGAAATCCTATGAGCAAGTGCTATATATGCTGTTACATTAAAATCCATTGGTATACCTTGTATTTTCAATTGAACTCTTACCCATACATAATTTTGTAATTTCTCACATTGGCCATTTGGAAAATATTGGTCTGAATTATGCAGCTCTTCCAAATGTTGACACACTTCATTGTACAATATCAGAAAATCATATTTGTTAACATCAGCATTGATCTCATTAGAAAAGTATTTTAAGTCTTGGGAAGCTGTTAAACACATGATGACAGACACAAGTTTTCCAAATTCTAGTTTTTGCTTAAAAGCTCCAATTTTATTATTGGCAACAGATTTTGCCAATTGTTTTCCTTGAAGTGACTTTGTTCATTTTCAGGAAAATGTCTTCTGAATACCCAAGTCAGCACAACCATAGTTTGTCCATCATTCTTTCAAGGAAAAGTGGCCAGGACAACGGGTGGGAAATGCAAACAATCACACAAGTGCTTTTCCTTGAGATGACTATCGTATATTAATATGTATGTGTCCCATTTCATCACAGAGAATATTAAGGAGACATGGATTTAAGGTCTGAGATTTAATAAAATTAACAAGTTTTCCTGTTTCACTGAGAAAATTCTTAAGTCAAACTAGCATTTAAAACTGTTAAGTGTGTATATATGGAATCTAAAAAAGTGATACAAATGAACTTATTTACAAAACAGAAGCAGACTCAGACATAGAAAACAAAACTCTTAGTTACCAAAGGGGAAAGGCGTGAAGGGGAGGAATAAATTAGGAATTTGGGATTAATAGATGCACACTACTATATACAAAACAGACAAACAACAAGGTCCTACTGCATAGCACAGGGAACTATATTCAATAGCTTATAACAACCTAAAATGAAAAAGAATATATATATGTATCTATAACTGAATTATTATGCTGAACACCAGAAACTAACACATTGCAAATCAACTACAATAAAAAAATTTTTTTCCGTGTGTGGTAATGAAGAATGCAATGACTGCAGGATAATTTGGTACCACTGTCTTGGTTCATTCTGAGACACCAGCATTACCTGTCATTGCTTTGGTGCCAATGTCAACAGAGTGAAAAGGCAAAACAGTATTATTATAAAAAGCAGTTTTACCTTAGCAGATCCCCTGAAAAGACTTGGGGACTACCCACAGGGATCCTTAGTCAACACTTTTGGAGCCTCTGCTCCATCCACCATCTCCAATCCACTGTAGTCAGTTACCCAGAGATACGTATCATGACGGAACCTCTGCCAAAATGAACATTTTTTCTTGGTTAAAACATCTGCTAAAACCTGTTTCCCTTCTTATTTCATGAACTGAGCCAGGCTTCTAAGAAAGGGTATCTCTAGATTCACTTTGCTTCTTTTTCTTAGAAACAAAGAATCAAGTCTAAAAAGCTGGGTTCTCAATTTCTTGGCCCCAACCTGACCTCATCAGTTACTCAGAGGAAAGAAAAAAAAAAAAAGAAAAAAAAGGAAAGAAAGAAAGAAAGAAAGAAAATCTAAAGCAAAATAAACCAAAACACTCTAAGGTGAAATCCCATAGAGTTTCCCAAACTCAAAGATCTTCAGAGACTCCTCTCTCCCCTATAAATGGTCCCTCAATTGCCCTGGTCATAAGTCCTATTGTTAGCTTTTTTTTTTTGGCTTTATCTTAGGAAGGAAATACCAAATTTATTGACTTCCAGAAGAACAGATTCTAGTTATGATTTGCCACTTTCTAGCAGTACAAAGACCCAACCAACCTCTGAGTCCCAAACTCCATATAAAAATGGGGATATGATAGCCCACATGAAATTGCTGAGAAGATTCAAAGATCTAATGCCAGGAATGAGAGAATGGAAAGCCTCACAGCTGTTATTAATAGAATAATAAACATAAGGTTGTGAGAAACGTTGGAGGTCACTAGGTTAACCCTCCACCTTCCCTTTCCCCTCGTACAGATGGAGTTTCAGAGATGAGATGAAGAGAGGTGAAGTGAGGTAGGCTGGTAAATCGTAGACCAGAGGCAGAGAGGATTCAGTCAGTTCCGCTGATTGCTTTTTTCGCTGTGCAAAGTTCCTTATTTTGGAGGCAATGAGACTGGATGAGAAGGCATATCGCTCTCCCTTGCTGCAGGGTGTAAGCCAGCTCCACCTTCTTCCAGTTCTCGTCAAAAGAATATAAACATTTGTTTGCTTTCATTTTGTGGTAGCACCTTACCTCGCCTGTCCAAACTTCCTCTCTTGTGTGTTCCAAGGGAACGGGACTGGGTGAGAGTTGGTGGACAGATGGAAAACGTACATATAGAAAGATACCCTAGATTCCGAGGTAGCTAGTATCAAATGAGCGGTAGTAGGATTACTGGGACAAGGCAGCCTGGTGTGGGTCTCACCAGCTCACCTGTGTATAGATTGCTCAAGCTACACCAAAACAGGGAGATGACTGCTTAATACCCATCTTAAACTAGTTCTCTCAGGTTCAGTTCCCAGTGACAGTGCTCCCTCTACTGGCCCCTCAGAAGCATTGCTATTTACAAATCAGCATTCTTTCCCATGATAGCATTTTTCCAGCTCTAATTCCATGCCAGGCATGGTGCTGAGAGCTTCACATGCATTGTTTTACCTAATCCTCACAACACACCCCAGGATTAAGTACCATTCTTATCTCCAATTTATGAATAAAGAGACCAGGCTTAAGGAAGCTAGAGAAACTGGTCACTGTTAATTCGATGGTAAGGGGCAGATTCAGGATTCAAACACAGGACCATCTGATTCCAGAAACAACACTTGTAACCAATCGACTTTACTAAAATCTTACCTGCTCTTATAAGAAAAGCAATAAGCTGCTCAGAGAGCTATGGAAGTAAGTTTAAGGCTCTAAACACAAAAGTCAAAATAGGCTCATTACATAGTTTATTGGTTACAGGTGATGCATGGACTCTGCTTCTCCAGTGTTCCTGTGGAGCATATGGACAATTAGCCATGCGTTTAAAAGTCCTTGATGTATCATGATGGTAGACACATTGCTGACAGAATTCCAAAACATTTAGCAAATCACATGCTTTTACAGCATCTCGTTTCTACTATGCATAAGGTGACTCTTTCTGCTGAGCTACAAATTAGAAAATGAGGTCTGACAGCAGGCTAGGATATTTGAGTTGTAGACGCTTCCAAAAAAAATAAAAACCAAAACAATTCTGTTTGTCTGGCCAGTTAAATAGCCCTTAACCACTCTATTTTATTATTTTTCATATGCTGTTATATCTCTCTGGATTGAATATTGGAGGATGAGAAATAAATGTTATTTTTCTTTGTGTTTCAGTGTTCAGCTCAGTGCCTGGCATAGAGCAGGTATTCAAGAAAATAAATGGACAGAAGACCTGATGAAAGGCTCCATTATCATAGTCTGTCCTGGGAAGAGCTCTTTCTGGTGACTCCTTGTCTAGTCCCTTTGTCCCCACCAAGGTGGTCTAGCCTACTAATATGATGGGTTACGTTAATTTTCAAATATTAAACCACTCTTGCACTCCGTGAATAAGCCCCATTTGGTGTGAGGTATATTCTTTTGTACATTTTGCTGGACTTAATTTGCTACTATTTAAAAAAGGTTTTTAGCATCTGTCTTCATGAGAGATACCGCTCTGTAACTTTATTTGTTTCTTGTAATGTCTATGTTGGAATTTGTTGTTAGAATAATGCTGGTTTCAGAATGTGTTGAGAAGAATTTCTTCAATTTTCTGGAAGAGATTTTATAGACTTGGTATTGTTCCTTCCCTAAATGTTTGAAATAATTCAGCAATGACGTTATCTCTGTCTGGAGTTTTCTTAGTGGGAAATTTTTAAACTACAAATTCAATTTCTTTACTAAACATGAGTCTATTCTGGTTACTTTTTTCCTCTTGAGTAAGCGTTGATGGTTTGTATCATTCGAAGAATTTATCAGTGTTATTTAAATTATTGTATTTAAATTGGAAAGGATACTCTGTAAAGAAAACTACAAAATTTAAATCATCTTTTGTTCAATAAAAAAGTTTAAAAATTGTTATATTTATTTATATAAAGTTGTTCATGTTAGCTTTTTGTTCTTTTAACATCTGTAGAATCTGTAGTAACGCCATCTCTGTCAGTCCTGATATTGGTTAATCTGTGTCTTCTCTCTTTTTTAGGACAATCTGACTAGAAGTTTATCAATTTTATTGATTGCCTCAAAGAGCAAGCTTTTGGTTTCATTGATTTTTTCTCTGTTGCTTTTCCGTTATTTCATTGATTTCTGCTCTTGTTTTTATTATTTCCCTTCTTCCACTTACTTTGGCCAACTTGCTTTTTTTCCCCATGTGTCTTAAAGTGGGTCCTTAGGTCATTGATCGGACTTTTCCACTTTTCTAAGATAAGCATGTATGTATTCCCCCTATTCACTGCTTTAGCTGCATCCCACACATTTTGATATATTGTATTTTAATTTTTATTCATTCTGTTTCAAATACTTTCTAATTTCCCTTGTGATTCTTTCTTTGACACATTTTTTGTTTTTTTTAAGAAGTGTGTCATTTAGTTTCCAAATACATAGAGATTTTCCAAATATCTTTCTGTTTTGTCTTACTTAATTCCATTGTGGTTAGAGAATATACTTTTTATTATTTGAATCATTTTAAATTTATTTGAATCTTGTTTTATGGCGCAGCATATGATAGTCAACATGATAGTCATGGTCAAAATTTAGGATGCACTTTAAAGAATATGTTTTCTTCTGCTGTTGAGTGGTGTTCGCTCATATCAGTTAAATCAAGTTGGTTGATGACATTGTTCAAGTCTTCAGTATCATTCCTAATTTCCTGCCTATTTATTCAATCTATTGTTATCAGAGGAGTGTTGAAATCTTCCGTTATAATTCTGGATTTGTTTATTTTTCCTTCCAGTTTTGTCTTTTTTTCTGTTTCATGTATTTAGAAGCTCTATTATTAAGTGCATAAGCATTTAGGATTGCTTGGTCCTCTTGATGGTTTCCCCCTTGATCATTATGAAATCCCTCTTTATCTGTGATAATGTTTTTTGCTCTGAAGTCTGCTTTGTCTTAAATTTACATCACCACTTCAGCTTTCTTTGATTCATGTTGGCATGGCATATTATTTCCCTTTTAACTTATTTATTTATATTTGAAGTGGGTTTCTTGCAGGTAGCCTATAATTGGGTCTTGCTTTTCTATCCAATTTGCTAATTTCTGTCTTCATCGTGTACTGTGTGCTTTCTCCACTCTGGCTGTTGGGATTATGAACTATGGGTAGCCTTGTGTAAACTCTAGAAATTGTCCCACCCTCTCCTTTTAGAGGTTTCATACCCCTCCTCCCCCAGCTCTGGGTAGTTCTTTCACACACACGCACTAGTTGGGACTCAGCTGAAGAAACAAGGGGAGCCTTACGCCATCTCCTTTCTGGTGCTCTGCCCTGTGAACTCAGCCAGCTTGGCCTCCCCAAGCTCTCAGTTCTGTCTCCTCATCTCAGGGAAACTGCCAGGCTCTGTGAGTCCCCTCTTACTGCACTGCAGTCTGGAAACTTCTTCCAGAAAATAAGCTAGGGCAATCATGAAAATTGCCTCATTTCTTCCCTTCTTTCATGGATCATTCTCTTGCACTGCCTGTTGTCCGAAACACCAGTGTTTTATGTATCTTGCAACTGTTTTCAAAGTTGTTTAAGGTAGGAGGGTAAATCCATCCCTGGAAGTTTTGCCAGATTTAGCAAAACACAACAAGACAAGACTCTCAGCTAAAGCTGAATATCAGACCAACAACAAATACTTTTTACTATGACCATACGTATAGTATAAGTATATCTGAAAATCAGATTTAATGGGCTTCTTGGATTTTATCTGGCAACCTTACTCCTTATTAACCCCTCATGTCCAAACCACAGGTCCCCAGGGACTCTTGTAGATGCTGGAGCTGTTTGGAAATCCATTCACTTCAGTATGAAATATTTACTAAGCTCCTATGTTGTGCTCATCAGGATAAGGATGATTTAGGGAGGCTTCTCCTTGAAGAGACACCAAATTGATGGAGAAGAAAAAATCCTCACATGAGACAAACAAAATCCTCAGCTGACATACAATAATATGCCTAAATGCCACAGGAATTCAGAAGTGTTAAAGACCAAAATGAACTGAAGTAGTCGGAAAATCCAGGAGACGTGGTTAACAAGAAGAAGTGAAGGATGAAAGAACCACATTCGGGTAGGGGCAGGGCAGTGATGTTCAGCCTACCTGAAGACGTTAGACGCTGGTGCAGGACTAGGATGGCATCCTTGTGCACAGCGAAGAGAATAACCTGAACAAAAGATGCCATGGAAGAGTCATTAGAAACAAGGTGAGTTGGTACCAGGTCTTCTGAGAATAGCTCTTGTTCACTGCACAGGGCGACTAGGTGGCAGGATGAGTGAGGACTGAAATCTAAACTGTCCCAATTTCCAAATGTGAACCTCAGTGCAGCACCTCCTCCAATCAGAGGAAAGGGTGCTTTTTTCTAATTTTAAGGTTCCTCTTGGGGCATCCGAGGCCCTGGGTGGGAGCTTCTGTCTCCTCCCTCTGAGTAGTCACAGCACGTCACAGTAGTCACTCTGCATGTCCGACCCAGATTCTTTGGAGAGAGAACCACCGCGGGGAGAGGTGGGTGAAGACATTTGAAGGTGTGTCACCTGTGAACCATCAGCATTTCCCTCCTGGGCTACTGTGAAAAATGAGGGTAAAGGAAAGGGATGGAATTTGTCATTATGGTTGAGGAAGCAGAGTAGGTGAGGGAGATGGACCTGGTAAGGCTTTAGGTGACCATTTTGCTGGAACCCCTTGGAAGTTCAGCCCTAGCACCCAGTGGTCTGCATATCAAAAAGCCATACATTGAAGAACGGCCCTAAATCCAGTGCTGAGACTTCAAAGGCCAACTAGGGCAGGAAGAGAATGAGCTTGTGGAGAACTTTTATAACAAATACACGAAAACCTGTTTTCACTTGGAAAATCTTTCAGGAGAAGCTGTAAATCTGGATTTTTAAGGGAAAAAAATCTCCTGAATTTTATTTGTTGGTGTAATTCAAAAAGTTTAACCCCTTACATATACACCCCCCAAAACACAATGTGGATTTACAGTGTTCTAACCAAAGAACACACACCTGCAGGCCTGAATGCTACTAGTGTGCCTTCTCTGCTCTACAGCAGTATTTCCCAGCCCTCATCATGCTAAACACCAGTTTCATTATCCTCCCCAACAAGGAAGAGGAAGGGAAGTGGGAGAAGAGAAGAGCCAAGGAAACACCACCCAATTTGGCAACAAGGACGAATGTCAGTGTTTTGGAAGACATGCACTGAAACGGCTACTTTCTCGCCCCTTCTCAACCATCAGGGTGATCTTAGAAGAATGAGGCAACCCGTGCAGATTTAACCGGTTGGAGCAACAGTTTTGTATGTAGTTTCACCATCAAAGTTTCAGACCAGTATCCTTATTTGGAGATTTGGAGATTATGAGAGTTGTTACAACAAAAACCTCTATCATATCTTCACCAGCTTGGGATTCTTTGCTTAAAAAAAAAATCCCTGAAGCAAATAAGCACCTGTAACAAATACCTGATTTGTGGGAAAAAACTGTCATGAGAAGGATATAGCATTGTTCTTTTCTATATGTAGAAAGTACCAATGCTCAGGCAGTCCCAAACCAGAGTAAGCCAGAGGAAACTAAACTAAATTAGATGCCTCCGTGGAAGGTGATCTGTGACTGTCTGTGGCTCCACTGGGTGTGAAAATAATGAACTAACTCTTAACAGCGAAGGGTTGCTCTGGGGCGGAAAGTCTAACCCACAATTCAGAGCACCGTTTTTAATGGAAAAGCACTATTTTAAGGACGGCCAGTCCTATTACCTGTGTCTTTCTACTTGGTGAAATTGTAACGGTTTTCTCTTCCTTATCCCATGTGATGGCTAGGACATGAAAGAAGCACCAGAGGGCACTATTCTCACAGGGAAACCAACTCACAGGGCGACTGAAGATGGAGGCGTCATCGGAGTTTACCCATGAGCGTTCCTTTTGCGTTTAAACGAGACGAGTGTTATTCTCCAGGCCTTTGTCACCTGTGATTGAATAAGAGCCTTGTCCCTGAGACATCACAGGGTATGCAGAATTAGTAAACCCGACCCACTGACTTGCTCTATGGCTACAGAGAGTGTGTTGGATGGTACTTTACACCAGGCTGGTTGTGGGGGGAGGAAGCCGCAATGAGAACAGCAAGATGCAGGTCAGAGAGTTGTGGGGATTTGTTCTCGGCTTTGCTTAACCGGAATACCTGAATGGTGGCGCTGTCGGATTCATTCCTAGGTGAAATCTGAGCCAGGAATGTGGTCAATTTAGATAAAAATCTTTGTTTGCTCTTTATTTACTTAGGTTTTCAAGCTTACATCATGGAGTGGTAATGCCGAGAGATCAGCAATCTCCTGCCTGTCCATGTCGCCACCCCAGAAGCATTTTATCTAAGCAAAGATGGTGTGCTTGCTTTGCAAAGGCACTTCCAAGAAAAGCCCCTTGGCTGTCCCGTCCAGGTAAGGTGCTGCTTTTAAGTTCTCTCTTTATGGAAATTCTAGTGCCACTCCCGCTTGTTGGCTGGTCGGTTGGCTTTTCCAGAGAACTTTCCCTAATAATGCAACTCACTTGTCATATAAAGGCAAGGCCCCTGCAGTCACCTCCTCATTTGTTACAAGGGGTAGTAAAAAGCACAAGGAAATTACAGGGGTAGCAGTCATCTTTATCAAGTGTTGCTTGATATAAAAGATTAATTAATAAAAATAACATTCATTCTCACAAATACTGAGATCCGTGGTAATGTACCAAAGAGCTGTCTATTCAAACTCCCTTTTAGATGGCATTCAGCCCGAACAGTCTCTCAGGTTAGAGAAGCTTGTCAGGTTTGGCCGTGTCAGAAGCAGCCAGTCAATCAGATGTAACAGGAAGCTTCGACATGATAGCACAGTGGTAACTTGTACCGTACGTGTATTGTCTGCTCGCCCGCGCTCTGCCATGCTGCCCCATCGTAAATGAGGTGCCTGGCTTAACTGGGATATCCTCTAAAAATATTTCAACTGAAACAGAGGCTGACATCAGCAGGGAAAGCTGTGTTCCCTGTGTTGGTATTCCTAAATTCCTATGCCGTTTGCAGAGAAAGCCACTGGATGCTGCTTAAGGGTGATGACAATGGATGGCATACAGTGGTGGGCAGAGGGTGAGAAAGTGATGAGATCACCCAGTCCACCCGTCTTTCCAGCAAAGGGCAGAGTCCCCAGGTGGAGAATCTAACACTTCATATAAGGCAAAGGGCCAAGTGGTTAGAACTACACTGGCTTCGTTGTGTTGTCGTCTCTGGCAATGCTGACAGCACCCGATGTGTTTTAGTTGGCTGTACTCATGCCCTACTTAATTCTTCAAATGGGAGCTTCCAACAGTGCTGCTCTCTTCTTGGGAGATAACCAATGGAGGAAATGCTATCTGGTGAAAGATAATTAACTACTGTAAATGATGTCTGCGCAAAACACAAGGTCAGGTTACACACAGAACGCCTTGACCAGACCAGGCCAATGAGGGGAAAATCCTAGACAGTTCTCCCATCTACACAGTCCTTCACCTTTGTGGACGGTGTTGTGTAAACTCCAGCTCAGAAAGGGCTATTGTTTCAGGCTTATTTATTCACCTGGTTGAATTTACTCAATAGCACAGCTGAAATGCCTGATTTCTCACCCTCTAGGCTTTTGGTCCTTTTACTAACTGGAGAGTCTACCTTGTTCTTGCGTGTAATTTCTTCTTACAGTCAAATACATATATGGCTAATTCAAACTCTCAAAATGCATTTTATGAGCTGGAGGCGGGAGGCTAGAGCCCTCGGGATTGGCTGTCAGATTCTCACTGCAGTTTGGGCTTTGTTGTGAAGAACGCAGTCCTCTCAATCCAGTCACTTTGCTCCCCGTTAGTCACACGTGCTTTTAGACTCACGGTGGGACCAGAATGGCCAGTCAGGACACTCCATCTCTCTGACTCTCTTTGGGATCGTGAGTGGTAAGGACCATGTAAGCCTGGAACTTTCAGTGGCCTCTTCCCCTGTTTGTGGAAGATGTTACTCAACAAAGCCAGCGTGTGTCCCTGGATCTCGTTGTATCTGAAGCCCTGGACCCCTGGCCTTTTCAGTTTACCTAGGAAATGAATACCTTTTTTTTCCCTTAAGCAACCTGGAGTTGAATTTCTATTAGAAGCAACGTGATTGATAGACCATCAAAATAGCACCACACTATGGATGAGAAATAAGGACAGAGAGCCCCAGAGAGAGAACAAGTTGTTTATAATGGTTGTTTATAATGAAACTGTATTCAAACTTACAAGGAGTATGACTTACTTCACAGTGAACTCGCTGAATTGGTTAAAGTTTTGCAGGTTACATCTGTTATTCTTTAACATTTCATGGAGGACTGAGGAAGTGCCAGCACACTGGGAAAAAAGCCAACGTACAAAAAGGCTTAGTTTTGAAAATTAAAGACCTGTAAGCTCAACTTTTATAGCAAGGGGAAAAATTGCCACAGTGAATAATGTGTCTAGAACAAAATATTGACTTTACTTGAACTACATTTTCTCCAGACCTATCTAATATTTTAATCTATTGACGAATGATAGGTAAATTCTATCTGTGTGTCAGAGCTGGGATCACTGGTGCAAAGTATACAGCCAACCCGAAGAAGCCAGGACAAGACGAGGGGTGTCAAGGTGGGAGGAAGCAGGGTGGAGACCACAGCTGGGGACATACCTTATACCAGGGCCTAAAACCAAGGGGATTAAGATAATCTAAGTTATTGTACCATTTTCTGTTCCTTAAAAAATTGAATTTCCAACCACAAACCTATAAAGACCTATAAAGTTCCTTTGAGATCCTCTGCCCGCTACGCAAAGAACTGTCACTAGATGACTGTTTTGCACAGTATTATTGATTTATTCATTCTTCATTCATTCACTCACTCAGTCACCAACCACTTATTAAATGCCTTGTTTTTGCAAGGCACCTTATGAGGTGTAAAGAAAATAAAAATGATGAAGAGCTGGTGAAGTTTCTCCCCGATGAGAACAGCTGCATCCACGGCAGGGAGCAGTCTGATTCTGATCTAATCAGCACTGACTTTTCTATTTAAAAAATTATCAAAAGAATAACAATGAAGATGGAGCTAAGTCCTGGTTACTTTTTTCCATTACTTTGAAGATTTGGTGTAAACTAGGGCAAAAATTCCCCCGCCAATATTCTTAAAACAGCTTTTTAAATTATGACTTGGCTTCATTTTGACTTTTTAAGCTTACAGTTTACAGTACATTCTAGTTTTGTCTATAAATCCTGGATTTCTGACTGTTCTACATACTGTGTCATAGTTTCTATATATTGCTAACCACTGCTCTGCTTTTACCAATGAAAAGGGCTGTTTAATCTGCAACTTTGTTTTTGTCACGGTCAAAAGTAAAACAAACATAAAACAAAACACATGGAGAAAAGATATTTCAGTCTTTTCACTATTTACTTCTATTTTTACTTCCCTTGTAAATTAGTAAAGTGTTATTCTTGAAAGCATGTTTCTCATCACTCCCACTTTCTGCGGCTTTCCATTATTACAGATGTTCTTTTGCAAAGTAACTCATTAAATAAGCTTCATTTAAAAATCTCTGACAAGCTCCTATCTCTTAAATGAACTCTCACTTTTCTCTTATGAACTTAATGTAAAACATCCAATTTGAATACATTTCAAGCAGTTACTAAATAACTTCCTCATACCTGTATAGAGATGTCTGTACAAGATGAATCAGTAGGTGGTTTATTTATTCATCTATTAATTCAGTAAATTACTGAGAACCAACACTGAACAATGAGCTGAAATAGGTTAAAGCCAGGTAAGATACCAACTTGTATAAAACTGTCCCTGCCATCAAATTCGATCCTAATTGCTGAAAGAGACAAATTATAGTATTGAATATCTCAACTCAAGGTGATTTGTGATTCAGATTGGGTCGTCTGAACAAACTAAGGAAGACTGGGTGGAGAATATGAACCCTAAATGGTGTTTAGGATTCTTCATAAGGACTGGGAGAAGACATTATAAATGATGAGAAAGGTGTGAATATAGGCTGATTAGAGAGGAAAACATAGTATACTTAGGGAAAGTCAATCAAGGCTTATTGGCAGAAGCAGACACTTCACGTTGGCAAATAGAAGTGGATGAAGCCAGTGAGTAGTGAAGGGGCTGAGGTGTTTTGAATGCCAGGCTCATGATTTGGAGTATTTCTCTGGCCCAGTTGGCCTCCCCAGACCAATTTTATTCTCAGCCACTCCAAGCCATCCTCAGAACTGTTGCCAAAGTGATCTTCTTAAAAGACGCAGTTAACACGTAATTCTGTTGAAGATTTCTCAGTGGATTTTAGAGGGGTGGGGATCCATAAGCCCACTCAAGTATGGGCGTCTATGTAACTAGCCACAAATGAGCACCGAGACTAAGCTTCCCTCTGGCTGAGTGTGACTCGCTGGGTCCCAGTGACCCTTGTAGGCAGCTGGGTGAACAGAACCCCTCTTCAGCCCAAGCAATAGTCTCAGACAGAGGTGAAGATCTAGTGCCTGGAAATCCACTCTGCCACGGCCAGCAGGCTGCGAGATCTCTCTGGGGACCAGCTGAGTTCCTGGATCACTTACAGAATGGAACTTGATGTTGTAGACTTACTGAACTCAAACGAACCTCCATACAAGTATGTCAAATTCACATTGTAAATGTATTTAATCCCAGCAAAATAACACCCATTGTATTACATTTATACTGTTAATTTGAATTTTATAGATTATATTTTCATTTGAATTCAATTTTTAAAATTTGCGTTGTATGTGGTGGAAAGGAGGGATGGATATATAGCCTAAGGGATGTCTACCTGGTTTTATGTGTGTGTATTTAAGTAGCCTTATGATAAAACTAATTTCAGTAAACACTGAATTTCACACAATTTTTTACTTTAAATGAGTTGTGTGCATTACCCAAGTAGGGGAAATAGTATTATCTCATTTAGTCTTAAAATTACCTCTGCAAGACACATTATTATTATAAATGAGGAGACTGAGAGTCAGAGGGTTCAAGTAACTTATGCAAAGTCAAACAGCAGTTAAGCGGCCGAGCTGAGATTGTAACCCAGCTCTGTTTGATGCTAATTTCTCTACACATGCAGATTCGAGAGTCATCTTCAGAGACGTGAGAGTACAATTTGTGAATGACAGTTGCGAGACATAGAAGCAGAGAGGTACAAGGACCTAGACTCATCTGCAATACCTATTTCCAGGCTGCATCACTTCAAAAGAAAACTATGGATTATGGTCTTACTAAAGCAAAGATTTCTATTTGATGAATTTTTAAATGTCCTCTCATCCCCTTAAGTCCATGTCCCTTACCGGATTTCCACTTCTCCCTGAACATTGCACTTTCAAGAGGTAAGTGGAAACAGTGAGGACGTCTTTCAGATTTTGAAGGAAATGTCTTTTATGGTGATGGGTGCCTGTTTCCCCAAACACCAAAAGCAAGTACCAGTTACCGTTTCCACTGCCGCTGCTATCAAAAACAAATAACAGCAACAAAAGCCAACAAAATTTGGCTCTAGTCTGCTCAAAGTTTAAACCAGATCTGTGCTTGGTTTCCCAGGCCAAAGTGGGAGATGCAGTTAATTGGGTTTTTAAGTCCTTCATAGCGATAAAGAACAATGGAACAGAGCGCTTCAAAATTAAACCCATGCATTTGGTAGAAAACGGCTCCAGCTCCTGCTTGATTACTACTAGGCATTCTGCTTCTCACGTGCTTGGGGCAAACACAGAAAACCCCACAGGCATGGGTGGAGAGAGGCTTTCCCTTACAGGATGGAAAGGAGCAGCATCCAATGGCGTTAGGATCCCCGTGATTCTGGACACCATCAAAAGCCAGGGCTATGGGGGTTCTCATTTCTATAGTCTCACAGGGAGCCCTTTTCTCTTCCAGGAATCCTCTGCAGAGGGAGAGGCTGTGTAGAACTTCCCTGAATGTAATGAGTGTCAGCACATTCCCAGCTAGACCACGCGTTCCATTCTTATCAAACGAAACTGACCTCTGCTCCGGCTTGTTCTCTGTGTTCATCACTGTGATTAATTTCAAGTTCTCAGTCATGCAGGTTTAAGATGGAGCGCCCAGGCCACTCCAGATGACAAATATATACCTCTGGAATCTCCTTGCCTTTATGGAGAGGTCGTGCACTAGCTTACAAGAATGAGGATTTTAAGAATAGTTGGCTGACTCTCAAGTCTGCGTCCTACAAAATGCTCTGCCCAGGCTAGCCTCTCTCCTTTCAGTTGGCAGAGATCCGCCCCTTCCTACTCATTTTTCCATCGAATACCAAGTGACTCAAGTGGGAGTCAGGACCCAAATGAAAGTGTTTAGCACATAATTCAAGATTCTAAAGTATTTTTTCAGCCAACAGAAGCAACCAGAATTCATGAAAGTCCTCAGATTGACGTTCAGTGGGCCCCTGAGCCATGCTCAGCCACTAGACTTGCACGCTAATTGCCCTGATACACGCTACTGAGCTTCCTCTAGTGAACAAAACCCTTGTTCCATTCGTCACCGCTGTCGGAGGGAGCAAAGAATACAAACTAAAAGCTGGTCAGAACTTGTTCTTTGCATGTGTATTTCTGCTTCAGAACGATTGTTTGAACTCAGATTTCCCCCAAGCTTTGTTAGAGGCTCTAAGCGGTTCAGGTCATGGAGAAGGGATTAATTCATGTTTCCATCTTTTTTCCGTTTTCAAAATTAAGTCTTCTTGTGGAGGCACTTTCTTAGGATTCAAAGTAAAAAGGAAAGAAATTGTTCTTATGGGCAGCTGGGGACCCAAATACCCACGTGGACAAGTGCTTCTCCCCACCTGCTTTTCCCTGCTTCCCAGGACTGTCATCTCCAGCAGCTTTGGGAGAAATCTCTTTGGAGCATCCGGAGGGTCTGTGGATGCAAAAGTGGATGAAGACAAGACACTGAAAATCCAGGAGCAAAGTCTGGGAGTACAGAATCCTAAATATGGCTGGCTCTCTCCACCCAGTGATACCCTGGCTCTCAAATGATTGCTTTCTGATCACTGCAGTCCCCCAGGTCCAGTCAGTGACAGCACACGCCGGAGTGCCTTCTGCGTCCCGGGAAATCAGAAACAAACAGAAAGGAGCACTTCTCTTTAAGGAGCTCACGGTCTAGTGGGCTAGGAAGAAGCTACCACTGCCTGTAAGAGGTGAAAAAGCATCACTGAGGTGACTTTTGTAAGTTTTAAAATTTGTTATTTATTTTTATTTTTTTACCAGAGGTATGGGGGATTGAATCCAGGACCTCATGTATGCTAAGCAGGTGTTCTACCACTGAGCTATACCTGCCCCCTCACCTCACTGAGGTGATTTTTGAGGTAGGTTTTCAAGGCTGAGTAGGAGCTTGCCAAAAACAAAGGAGAAGACTGAGAGAGCTTTTACAAAGGTAAGGGCCCTAGTTGCTGTGAGATCTGGAGGAGGCAGACGTCAGAGATGAGGCCAGGCAGACAGGGTCAGGTCAGGAAGGCTATCGTCTCATAAACTGAGGGATGAGGTGGTGTGATGAACAGCAGTGGGGGGGAAGACTTGGGGTCGGAGGATTTTAGGGGGAGAGAGACGAGATGTGAGATTTGTGACTTAGTCTCAGCAAGCGCTGATGAAGGCTGGGACAACAGGATTGGAGGGGAAAAAGTCACATTTCAAAGATTTTTTTGAGGTGGAAATGACAAGACTGGATGTGGATGAGGAATGAGAAGTCCTCAGAGTTTCTAGTTTGGGGGACTAGGCTGATGATGGCATGGTGGCAGATCTGAAAGAAGTTCCTCTCTCCCTCTCTCTCTCTGTCTCTCTCTCTGTCTGTCTCTCTCTGTCTGCCTGTTCATCTCTCTTTGTCTCTCTCTTTTTCTGCCTCTGTCCTTTCTGCTGACCTGTATTTCTCTGTGACACTCTATCTCTGTCTTCCTCTCTTGTTTGCTCAGCTTCTCTCTACACGGCAGCTTCGTTCTCTCTCTCTCTAAGGACCAACTTCTTCACCACCCACATCTGCTCTGCTCCCTGGTCACTTCAGAGAACAGGTGCCTTTGACTTTCCACAACCCTTGTTCAATCCCATGAAATTCTGTCACTTTCCATTCCCTGCACATGATAAAATTCATCCGATGTTTCTTCAAATAGGACCTAACTAGATGAGCTCTTCTTTCTGTGCTGGTTCAGAGAGTTATTTACCCTAGATACTTACCAGAATCAGCTGAAGAGCTTTTTAAAAAAAACCCAAGCATGGGCCCACCCTGGACCCCCTGACTCAGAGTCTTTGGGGATAGAAAGCAAAGCATGTGTATTTGTTTTAAAATTCCAGGGGTGATGCTGATTCCCAAAACGGACTGAACCCACTGCCATCGGCGACAAGTCACAGGTTATGGTTCAAAGTGCAGACCTTGGGTCAGGTGCTCATACTTATCCCAGTTTCAGCTGGAGAGGAAAGAGCTGGGGCAGAGAGGAGCAGGGTGTACAAAGCATGACCTTCCAGGGGCTGGTAGTAGCAGGCTCCTGAACAGGCTGTGGTCATACAGGCACGGTGAACTGTGTTTGCTTTGGGAGTCTTGGGAGAGTAAAATGTTAAAGCATAGTTTACGGGGCCTTCTCATGGGTTCCGTGGTAGATGGCAGAGGAGGCCTCCTCTAATCTAAATGGGAGGAGTCGGTGAGGGAAAGCTTCCTGGCCAGGTGACACCAGAGCTGAACCTTGGGGGAGCATTAATGATCGTTCTGGTGACAAAGATGAGAAACAGGACCACAGGCAGAGGAGAACAGCATATTCAAGGCACAGACAGAGATTTAGGGCCAGGATGGCATGATAAGCCCACACTTTGAGAATCCTCTGCCTCCCTTTCCCAAACCTGCAGCAATAGCTCAGGAAGCTCCTCAAATTCTTTATTCTGGGAGGGAGTTAAGTTTCTGGCGGAACTTGAAAGGGTGTTCAAGCCAGAACAGGATGAACTGTGAGAGGGCGCTGGGAGATGAAACTGAAGAGGTGTGCTGAGGCCTGATGTTGAAGCTTCGTGGTCAGTTCATTAGAATGGTGGCTTCCGTTTAGTAAGCCACTGCGTGCCGGCACTTCATGTGCATTATTTCATTTAATTTTCACAGAACCCAGAAAGTCCATGTTACTGTACTCATGTTGTACCCAAGGAAACAGAGCCTCAGTAAACTTTACTTACTTGTCACGGCCAGAAACCTAGAAAGTGGCAAAGCTGGATTTTGAACCTAATCATTCAAGTTCTCTGCCTTAAATTTAAAAAAAAAAAAAAAGGAGGAGGAGGGTGGGAGGAGTGCTATATTTGGAAATGAAAGAAAAAAAAGAGACAAATGTTTATGTGGCTTACGATATTGCCTGTCAGGGTCATTTCAGCACTCAAGTGGTTTAAGGTATTCATAATCATATCTGTAGAGATAAATGCTATAAATATTCTGTATCCTATATTTTTGTTCTTTTCAAACATTTAAACTGTTTTCATTAAGCAGAAACTGGTGTGGATGCCCAGAATGTAAAATCAATGAAAGAGGGGCATCTCAGGGTGTTTGGAGGTGGCAGGTCGAAGAGTCATCAGCATCCTTCTGTCTTTCCTCTCAACCGTTTCCCCAAACCTCAGGGACTCTTCGGCTCTAGGTTATGGCCAAAGAATTTTTAGAATCCTCAACATTTGTCTACATACTGCTCAAGCAAACAAATGCCATGTGTGGGTGACAGAGGTGCATCTTTGCCAAGGTGGGGTGCTGTGGCCATGCAGGAGGGCCCTGGCCACCTGGTGGACCCACTCTTGTGTTGTCATGGGTGCTCCTGTGACCTAGAGGAGGATGGTACCAATCACATACCTAGTTTAATGCCTACCAGAAGGGCAGCCACCTACTTAGAGAGGTCCTGACTTTTTATCCTCAGAGTCACAGAAGCAAACAGTGAGGTTAAACCTTACTTTGGATCGGAGATTGCTGAAACTGTTTTGGGTGGAATCCCCAGTTTGTCACAGCAAATGATAAAGTCACCCAGGGATAATGCCCTGTTGCTGGCTCTCTTTGCTCATTTTAGGATTTTTTCCCAAGGAGTGGAGGGCAGAAAGCATCATAAAGTAATTCACACCTATTCAAACATAAATTACTTCATTGCCAGTACAAACCACTCTTAAATCCCTGCTCATTTTGGGGAATAAGGATGGTTTTAGCACAGACCACTGTGGTGGCCAGTGGCCTGGTTTGCTGGGATGGAAGGGTCTCTGAGGAGTGGGATTTTCAGAAAGTCCTAGGAAAATCAAAACAAATTGGTCACCTTACCACAGCTCAACACATCACAAAACTTTAGGGTGTTAACTGACCACATTTAGGGCCAGATGCTTTAGAGTTCAAAAAGAACAGATCACTTTTACGCATTTTAAATGTATGATTTCACAACTAAGTCAAAGAATTTATGTTGCAAACTCAATACACTCATTGTCTCAATGCAAAGAAACAATTTTATAATCCAATTAAATATGTACGAATGTTCACTTACTGCTTGTGATTGTTAATTTTGTATGTTACATGGCTAGGTCATGGTACCCAGATATTTGGCCAAACATTATTCTGGATGCTTTCGTAAAGGTATTTTTAGATAAGATTAACATTTAAATCAGTAGACTGATGTAGACCACCTGCCACGAGGTGGGTGGGCCTCACCCAATCAGTTGAAGGACTTAATAGAAAAAAGACAGATGTCCTCTGATGAGGAATAACTTCTGCCAGCAGACTGCCTTTGGACTCAAATTGCTACTGTTCCCTGGGTCTTCAACCTACCCTGCAGATCTTGAACTTGCATCTCCACAGTTGTGTGAGCCAATTCCTTAAAATAAATCTCTCATCTGTATCTCTCCCTCATTCTCTCTCTCTCTCTCTCTCTCTCTCTCTCTCTCTCTCACACACACACCCTATTCTGTTTCTCTAGAGAAACCTAACAAATATACCGCTAATACACAATTTAAGTCCTATCTTCCAAATAACTAGTTTTATAATTACCAGAAATAAAAAAAAAGTCTTACTAGAAACTAATAACCTGATAAAGTTGCTTGTTTGGACCTTAGAAATTTAGAGGGATTGTCTAGCATAGACCTAGGATTCATCCCATAGATATTTATTGAGTCCTCCTATAGTTCATCATACCCTTGTATATTTTGAATAAAAACTCATTTACTACATGAGCAGAAACTGCAGGAGTAGTGGGTAGGGAGATCTGTACAGCTATCCAGCTTAGTTCATTGAATCTTGACTTGTCACATAGACTGGATTTTTCTTGATTCTTTGGGTTCATTGTCTTTACTTTCTAAGCCTCAAGTACATCCCATTCCATGGCTACCTGAATGGCAATCCACTGACTTATCAGTATAGAGATTCCAATGACAAAGTTCTAGTATTCCTTTCTCTTTCTCTTCAATTCAGATTTAAACAAGCTAACAGGTATTTATTTTCCTCTTGGAAACTCCCCACATTGCTTTTGTGAGATCTTCTGAGAATAAAAGTTTAAGTTTTCTTCCTTTTACCCTGTACCACTGTCATTTGTGTGTTGTGTGTGTACACACACACCCATTTGAGTTTTTATTTAACAGAAACAAAACGTACAGAAGTCCCCCTTTCTACATTCCACACCTTGGTTCTGAGGTGGCTGATCTAGTTGACAGAAGTCTAGTCTATCCTTCATGACTCTGTACATCTTGTCTGTTTTTTGGGGGGGCAGTAATTAGGTTTTTATTTATTTATTTTTAAATGGAGGTACTGGGGATTGAACCCAGGGCTTTATGCATGCTAAGCAGGCA
Source organism: Vicugna pacos (assembly GCF_048564905.1). Lineage (NCBI taxonomy): Eukaryota > Metazoa > Chordata > Mammalia > Artiodactyla > Camelidae > Vicugna > Vicugna pacos. The sequence goes on along the minus strand of NC_132991.1, from coordinate 77,153,997 downwards.
CTCTACCACTGAGCTATACCTTCCTCCTCTCAATTTTTTTTTGGGGGGGGTGGATATTTAGGTTTATTTATTTATTTATTTGGAGGTTCTGGGGATTAAACTCAGGACCTCATGCATGCTAGGCATGTGCTAAACCACTGAATTATACCCTCCCCCTGTATTTCTTGGCAGAAACTTGATGGGCAAGACTCAGCTCTGCTGAACATCAGGGACGCTTTAGATTTGTAGCCAATTGATACCCCGGGGGCAGCAGGTGCAGGCTCTTCTTGCTGTTCCTAGAACCGACGTTGGAATCAAGAACTGGCTCTTGCACCCCTCCTCCCCTGGCCTCCCCCTCCCTTCCCCCACCCCAGGGCCTCCCTAGTTACACTTTATCATGACTTACTGTTGGGCTGGTTTCACAGAAACACCTTGATTCTTCCCTTGCTGATGAGAAGCATCATGACAGAGTCTGAGAGTGAGCACGATGCTGGCAACATGACATGTGTCACAGGCGGCCCAAAGAAGGGGGGAGGAGAGGTCTGTTGTGATCCCTCTCTTGGGCTACTCTGATCTGAAACCCTGACTTTATTATCCATATGATAATAAGAAGTTCTTACTTTCCCCAAAAGGGGAAATTCAAGTCAAGTCCTTTGAGGCAATGGTCAGTTGTAATCTCTTCAAAGACTTAAAGAAGGTTAACAAACCCAGCTACAGCCCTTGCTGCCCCAGCTGATCCTGGTGCAGTGCTGGCATTCACCATTTCCGAACTACCCATTCTAGATTTTCCTTACCCTTGACCAACATTTTGGTCTGGTGTGCTTGCTTGCCTGGTGTGGTGACATAGACCTTCATTTCTGAAGGGTTTCGGCCCCTGGTTGCCTTATTCCTATCAAATCATTTTTGATGCATTGCCTCTTATTGGACTCACAAGGGCCAAGAGAAGTTCCAGGGAATCCCTTGGGCTCTAGACACACTCCTCTCTGTAGCAGTGACCCTCACTCCTCAAGGGGATCATCGATCCTATCTGCCTGTGTAGTAACTACTTTTTTGCCTACTGGTTCATTGGCATATGGAGCACCAAGTGGTCAGGTGGTAGCTGTAGCCCTCAGTTCAGTGGAATCCTTGGTAGAAGAGTTCCCACCCTGTGAGGTAGAACATCCAATTTAGCAAAGAATGTCTGTGGAGATGAGAAGCTCAAATTCTGCAAGTAGGTCACTTGGAGTTATGGTGGTACAGGGTCAACCCTATATCACATGGGATATCTGTCTGTCTGTCTGTCTATCTATCTGTCTATCTATCTAATCAATTACACCATGAAAGACAGCACCCCAGCCCCAACAGGTGTCGTCCCTTTGCTGGCACCTTAGCTGAGATTTTCAAAGGCCATTCCACTGCTCTGTTGAGCTAGTTGCTTCTGAGTGAGAGAATGCATTTTAAAACCAGTGAACTCTATGGCCACGAGCCTGTGGTTGCACTTCTTTCATTGTAAGATACATCCTTTACTCTGAGGAAATGTCATACGTATAGTGTTAGTAGATCAGGCTTCCTGTGCGTCCTTAGGTGGTGATGTTGGCACAGGTACTGCGGGCAGGGAGGGCAAACCCATCTCCAGAGTATCAATTTAGGAAAGTTTGAGTCACCGCTGTCTCTGAGGTAGAAGAGGTCTGATGTAATTGACTGGCCACCAGCTGGCTGGCCAGTCTTTTCAAGACTGAGGCCACATCAGAGGCTCAGCTTCGGTCTCTATCCTGCAGGCAGGGAACTCAGCAGCAGCAGAGCTAGACTGGCCTTCTGGACAGGGAGACCGGGTCTTTTTGATCCATGCTTAGTTTCCATTCTTACTGTTGGTTTCATGGCCCCACTGCACGAGCACTGAGTGACTCAGTAAGAAGCTGACTGACACTCATCGTCTCCTTGGTTGCTGAGAGCTTGTATGAGAATGTTGTTCTCTGGTGGGTATTAGCGTGTGATAAAAGATCTGCATGCATTGTGTTCACTCCCATTAGGCTATGTACGTACATTTCTGGTAGACATCCTTGTCTCATGTCTTGTTCCTTCTAAGTACTGACCATTTGATCAAATCATTTCCTGCTGCTCAGGACTCAATATATATACTTTCTTCAGGTTGCTTCTTCTTGAACAGCAAGTGGATAACCAATGCGTTGCTCTTAATTCTGCCAAGTGGGAGGATTTCTCTTAACCACGCTTCTTCAGGGTCAGTCTCGCTTCTGGCTAGCACCAACATATTACATTGTCCCTCTTGTGAGCCAGGCCAAAGTCCTTTCTTCCTCTGACAGTGGCCACAGGGAATCCCCAACACTGCCGTAGGTGTAGCTGGAAGGAAGGTACTGGTACAAGAGAGTTAGGGAAAATGAGCCTCGGCCACCTGCCTATGTAATTTACTCAGGTGCTCTAGGCTGACCTCAGTCTAACCCTGAATGTGCCCCTTCCATTAGGTCATAAATTTTGTCATCCCCACCTGGCCCAGTGACTTGGTGGATCTGATAACACTCAGCTTATGATGTGAAACAGCTGCTGTCTCACAGTCAATTGGTGTTCCATGATGATGACCACATTTTTATTTGTGACTAGCGTCATGCTATTTTTCCAAAGAGGGAGTTGTTCTCGGCCACAAAAAAATGCAAGTGGGCTCCAAAATCTTAAGGGTCTGTCTGTGATACGATTCTTCTAATGAGAGTTTTCAGAGTCCCTGCAGTGTTATTGACCTTCAAAGCTGATGAATCATACAGCTCAAGTGGCAGGGCAGCTGTCACCGCACAGACTGGCGCAGAGCCCTTTCTCCTCTGGGCCACATTTGAAACTGGCCCTTCTTTATATGGATCTGATTGACAAAGTGAGAGAGTGAGAACCCACACAGTATTCTAGCTGGCTGTCTCTCCGTCTCACTCCTAGGATGGTCATGATCCATTACCCACCAGCAGCGGTCCCTGTGGATCTGGGTGGCACATGAGCTGGGCCTCATATAGTCATCTTCCCTTCCAGGAAATAAAGCTTGATGTTAAAGTTAAGCCTGCTTAAAAGTGCGACAAGTTGGTACCCTACCTCTCTTAATGAGAACCTCTCCTCATTTCATAATTTCATAGACTCACAGGACTGGAAAGTTCTGTACAAATCATTTGGTTCTGCTCCATATTTTTCAGGTGAGATGAGAGTTTTACAAAGCTTAGGTGACCCTCTCAAGCCAGCAGTAAATGGAGAAGAGGGACCGCCTCCCTCCAGAACAGGCTTCATTCTGTGATACCACACTGATAAGGCGGTGAAGGGGGGTTAGCTGGCCCCACTTTTGTCTTTATCAAAGTGTTTTGAAGGTGTTGGTTTAGTGAGGTAACGTCTAGGAACTGTTTTAAGAACATTAGAGGAAAGATGTTATGTAGTTTTGAAGTACTGCTGTTGGTTTTGGAACAAAAATTCTTTCCACAATACTAGCTTGCCTTGGTGGTGAATCGAAGTGTTACAAGAACCTGTATTTCCCGAGGCGAGACCTCATCTTCGTATGTGAAATAGAGCGTAAGGCAGAGAAGGAGGTGCAATAAACAGAGGTGAGTGTGTCACGTGGAGGTACTGCCTCCCCTGAATTCCAAATCTGTGTTAAACACCCTCAGGGATTGGCTGGGAGGTGTCCTCCCTCTGTTCTAGGTCCACACCTAAGTGGAAACGTGGCATTCTGTGCCCTCTTGAGCAAAGCTATTGAAGAAGCGTGTACAGCTGTCTTAAAGGTCAATATGCCCCTGGAATAGAAACCTTTGTTCCTTGAAAATAGCCTCGTTTCTAACCAATCTACTTTCTTTGCCCTTGGTGGACACATTGACTTCAGTGACACCCAGAGTTGCCTCCCCTCCTGACAGGTGCACTGACAGCATAAAGATTTGAACTCCACCTTCCAACACCTTCATTTCTGGAGCTACAGAAGCTGCATGAGGGTGTACCAAGCTTTCACTTTATGTTCCAAATAACATCCTGGGAAACTTCTTGTTTTTATTTCCTGCCTGAGAAAATTAAAAAAATAATCCTGGCTTGCTAAAATCTGTTTTCTATCATGTCTTAAATGAACCTGGCACCAATTTGCTGGAATATCTGCCCCAGCTCTGTGGGAGGAAACTGATGAGCTGGCTTCGAATTTCCACGAGTGGATGCCAACCACGGTGCACTCTGGTGCTGCTTTCGGATGCTTTTTGCCAAGGGCAGAGTCTCGCTTCTGATTTCACAGCAAATCAAACCCTGAATGAGAAGACAGCTGTAGATAGGAGGAAAACAGCATCTCTTCAACCTGTCAGCTCTTCTCCTTCTATCTCTTCCCACCACAGAAGGATCCGTTGACATGCAAGAGGAATAATACAGATTAAACACAATTCAGTGAAGTGTGAGAAAAAGCATAGGGAGTTTCCAGGCAAGACTGTCACATCAGCAGTGCAAGTAAAGCGTTTCAACTAGTGTTTCCATCGTAGAAAGGATGCTCACTTCCAGGGCCTGCCAGGGGCTACTTGGGCTCCTGAAAACCCCTCTTGGAATGGAAGTAATAGCACACATTTTTGTGCAGGTGGAATTTCCTTTTTTAAATCCCTTTTAGCTTGAGAGAGGCTATTGCCCTTCTGTGGCACCGTGATGCCGAGGCCTGAGAAGCACACAATCCCGCGCTCCGGAGGTTGTTTCCTGAATTATGCAGGGTGTTCTCTCCAGTGAACTCTCCTTTGGAGGCTTCCTGAAATGTCAGGGTCTATCACCTGCTGCCGAGGAGAATCCATTACGGGCTTGCACGCGTAGGCCAAAAAATCAGACTTCACCCACTAACGCAGACCGGGCCGGGGCTGCAGAACTGGACCCCCTAGAAGTGTGCTTTTTTGTTTGTTTATTTGTTTTCCTCCCTTTCTTTTTATATGAAGAAAGCTTGTTGAATGTACATGCCTCTCAGATCTGGGAGGTGCAGTAAAGCCTGCAGAAATCCAGGAGGGGCAATCCCGGAGCCTTTGACAGATATTGGAGGACTTTCTGCCTCTGCTTGAACCTGCGCCCTCATGTATGGTCAGGCCGCTCAAGACGGCTGCGCTCTTGCTCTCTGTATCCTTGCTCCACCAGCCTCTGCTTCACTCACATGACTATTCAATCCTCTTGATTATCGGGTTTAATCAGTAGCTGCCTCCGTGCTTGCCCCGCCCCAGCCGCTGGTTTCCCTGGTAACTGATGAGCCACCTGACATCAATTCCCCCTGTAAATGGTAGCCTCATTCTCCCCGGAGTAGCAAAGATCGCAGCCACGTCCTGCCTGCCATCCGCTGTACACGGTGCAGGTGTCGCTCCAGGATCCTTTGTCTCAGACTTGTAAGATCCCCTCCATTCAGTAAACCATTGATGTCTCTGCCGCTGTCTCCAGGCTGTTTCTCCAGTCTTGAGACTGGGCAAGCACAAGCCTGGCAGGACTGCAAGGGGCAGCCCAGCAATCTGTGAACCAGCCAGGACACCGAGGAAACTCCCGTGAGTGCTGCAATGTTGGGAAATAGGATGGGGAATGCAAAGTTGCGGGGGTGATCATGGCTTCCCGCTGTCCCCTAACAGGTGGGGCCCTGTGGCAGCTGACCACCATGACAGACATCTTTCTCTTCCATTATATGGTTGATATCCTATTAACCTTAGAGTCTCTCTCCAGTTTGGAAGTAGCCACCCCACGCTCATGGCTCTGACTCCATGGGGATGACTGGTGAGTACAGACAAAACGCAAGGGCCTGGATTATCTGTTAAATACTTGGGTGTTATCTGGTGGGTGAGACAAGTATACCCCCAACCCACCACATCGATAGCGACCAGTGGCCATGAAGTTCAGGAATGGGCTGATAAAAATGACATATGCTGTCATTTCCACCTGTCTTACAACCCCACTGTTGCTGACCTATGAACGGACCACTGAACAATTGACGAGGGAAGCCGCTTTCTCAGCATGTGGACCAGGAGGCTAACTCAAGCCCTAGGAACCAGAACTGCACATTCCAGGAGCAATTGTCCCAGTGCCTACGCCATGTTAACCCAGAGGCAACCAGTCAACCCAATCCAAGTTCAACTGTCGACCAGCAAAGGACTGTTGCCAACTATCAGTCAGAACAATTCACTTTTGCCCTTGTCACAGGATCGACCCCCAGGTGAACACATTATAGAATGGCCCTGGGACTGACAGGTAAGTCCCCGGTGGTTTGGGTTTGCCACACTGTGGGGAATAGGATTAGAAAGGGACTTACAGGTTTCCCTTGGCTTCTGTGCGGCTCCACCTAGACTACCGGGCCCCCTGCTGGAGACAGCCCCGTTATGTTAACCCTACGGTCTGTTGTTAAACCACCTCTCCAGTCCTCAGTCCTCGGCATCAGCTGTGGAGACTGAGGGTGGACAGGCGGGAGGAACTGCAGGCTAGGATGAAAACCACAGGCAGGGGCGGTGTTATCTCAGAATGCTGGTACTGCTTGTATTTTGCTTAATGGTCACGAACTCACCTGTTTTGTGCCTCTTCAACATCTTACACTTTGTCCCTAGTCTGAGCAGAAGGAAGCTGTTCTAGGGCTGGGCGACAGTGGTGGCTTCACTGCGAGATGAGTCTGATTGCTGGGTCTACAGCGAGATGCCATTGTGGTCCTCCTCTGGATTTCCGTGAAAAATTGACCTGGTAAGCACCTGACTCCAAAGTTTGCCCACCTCTTGGTGAATTACTACCTTTTGTACACTAGGTTTCTTACTCTTGATAATATTTGGCTGCGGGAGTCTCTCCTGCATTTGTAGTATTTGGTTGCACCGCACTTCTACATTCCTGACCCCAGGGATATCATGGAAGAAGGGCAGACCCAGATTGTAAGGACTGTGCGGGGTGCGTAGGGGTGGAGCATATGGTCAGGCCACTCGAGATGGCTGTGCTCTTGATCTCTGTACGCCCCTGCTTCACTCACATGACTATCCAATCTCTTAATTGTCGGGCTTCATCAATAACTGGCTTCCTGCTTGGCCCGCCCCAGCTGCTGGTTTCCCTGGTAACTGAAGAGCCACCTGACATCAATTCCCCCTGTAAATGGTAGCCTCCTTCTCCCCCGGGCAGCGAAGATGGCTGCCACGTCCTGCCTGCTGCTGTACACGGTGAGGTGTCACGCCAAGCTCCTTGGTCTCGGATGTGTAAGACCCCCCGTCCAGTAAATCGTTGATGTCTCTGTCACTGTCTCCTGGCTCTTTCTTCGGTCTTCAGGCTGGGTGACTACGAGGCTTGCAGACCTGCAGGGTGCAGCCCAACACCTTAGCAGAGCAGTCTGAGTAAGAACACTAGCAGTATTCCTGGGGCGTCTCTGAGATTAGGTGTCGTCTCCAAGCACACACTAAAGGGCCTGACCTGCCACCTGAGCACAGATGCGGAGTTATCTCCAAAACGAGGAGCAGGAGTGTTCATGGGTGCTACGCACTAGAGCAGACAAACTGTCTTGGACACGTATGTACAAGTGCAAAACTGCAGTGTAGTATCAAAACCAGGATATTGGCCCTGATCATCTCTTAGTCGCATGTATAGTAATGGTATCATTAATAAAGCACAAATGTAAATATGTATATATTTTAAGAAATAAAGCCGTAGATATTTATGAACGCATGTGCATGAGGGAATTAATCATAATAGTGAAATGGAAAAAACTAAAAATTATGCTGTATCTCTTAAAAACCAAAGCTCAAATGATTGTTGAGTGTTGGGATTAGAGGTGATTTTTTATTTTATTTTCCTGTTATGTCTATATTTTTTCTTTTCTACAATTTAATATTACCTTTATAATAAAAATTAAAGGTCAAAAAAACCCCTTTCCTTTGGGTATGATATGGGTACAGCCTGAGAGTAAACATAAAAATATCTAGAATGGTCAGAATTACCTTCAAAAGGGCCTAGTTTAGTTTTCTGTCATGTGTTGTTAGTTGGAGTAACAGTGTCTATGTATACACGTTTTTCTAGTTGAGTTAGTTACACGCTCACAAGCACTCGTAAGGAACAGAGCAGAGAGCCCTTGCGCGCTGGACCTGGCTTCGCCCAGAGGTAACACTCTGCTAAAATGTCATCACAGCCAGCACGCGGACATTGATATGATCCACCGACCTTATTCAGATTTTCCCAGTTTTACTTGTGCTCATTTGTCTGTGTGCCTGTGGGTGCACACACACTCGTGGACTGAGTCCCACGTGATCTTATGACCTGTGTAGGGCTGTGACCACCGTGGGTAAGACACTGAACAGTTTCAGCACCAGAAGAACCCCTCACATTGTTGCCCTTTCATCACTACACCCAGCTTCCTCATGCCACCTCCCCAGTCTCTCCCCTCTGTCAACCGCTAACCTGCTGCTCCATTTCTAAAGTTTCAAAATGTCATTTCAAAAATGTTATACAAATGGGATTATATACGATGTAGCCTTTTGGAATTGGCTGTTTTCACTCAGCATAAATCCCTGGAGATTTGTCCAAGTTGCAGCCATGACAACAGTCCGTTCCCTTTCATTGGTGAGCAGTACTCCATGTTTACATGAGCCGCAGTGTAACCATTCACCTGTTGAAGGACACAGGGTTGATTCCTCGTTAGGGCCATTACAAGCAAAGCTGCTATGAACATGTGTGTACAGGTTTCTGTGTGACCAGACGTTTTCATTTTTTTTGGAATAAATACTCTAGGAATGCAATTGTTGGGTGATATGATAGCTGCATGTAGTTTTATAAGAAACTTTCAAACTGTTCCAAAGTGGCTGTATCATTTTACATTCCCAACAGCAATGTATGAGTTATCCAGCTTCCCCTTATGCTCCTCAGCATTTGGTACTGTCACTTTTTTATTTGAGTCATTCTGATAGTTAAGTAGTGATAGCTCATTGTGGTTTCAGCGTGCACTTCCCTAACGGCCAATGATGTCGACCACCTTTTCAAGTGCTTGTTTGTTATCTGTATATCCTCTTTGGTGAAATGTCTATTTTATGTCTTTTTGCCCCCTTTAAAATTGGATTGTTTGCTTTAACTTCTGAGTTTTGATTTCAAAATGTAGCATATTATAGATACTAGCCTTTTGCTACATAGATAATTGGCAGATATTTCCTCCGAGTTTATAACTTTTCATCCACTTCACATGGGCTCTCACAGAGCAAGTTTTCAATTTTATAAGGTCCAATTTGTTGATTTTTCCTTTTATAGATCATGATTTTGGTACCAAGTCTAAAAACTCTACCTAGACTTAGGTCTCAAAGACTCTGTTTTTGCTAAAAGTCTTATAGTTTTATGCTTTACAGTTAAGTCTATGATCCATTTTGAGTTAATTTTTGAATGGTGTGTGAGACTTAGGTCAAGACTCATTTCTTTCTTTTCTTCTCTTCCCTTTCCCTTGCTCTCTCTCATTTTTCCTACGATGCCCAACTGCTCCAGCACCATATATTGAAAGGCTGTCCTATCTCCATTGAATTGCTTTCTTACCTATGTCAAAAATCATATAAAAATGTATGGGTCTATTTCAGGGTGTCAACAGCATTTTGACACAGCACCCACTTCACATGGAAAAGTAGAAAAGAGGACTTACTGCTTTACTGTGCACAAAAGAAGAGGGGTCTCTGTGGGGTTATTGGTGTAAGGGAGCCAAATGGAGAATCAGTGACTAAGCGCAGGATGGGGCCCACAGAGGGAACATCTGCCTGGCTACTGTTGAAACATCAAGCCTGAGCTTAAAAAAAAATCACTCTTGCTTAAGGCATACAGCAGAAGATTGTGGTCAGTTCTCTGCCTCCCTTTTGTCTCTTACTGTTTCAATCACTTAAAAGAGATGGGGCTCTTTGATTCCTCCACTATTTTCTGTTACAGATGATCAAAGACTAATTTTTAGGATATCTCTTTGAACTCTCAGTGTTTGCCAGAGGCTACAATTATCACCTTCAAAGTGTTTCCTTCCCCCTTACCCCTCTGCTGCCTGTGTATTTGCAAGTGTCCAGACACGTGGCTGATGGGGGTGCCTCTCGGCGGTTTTTCATGTGAAGGGGTTACCATGAATCTAGAGGACCCCATGAATCATCTTCAAGGAATTTGAAATATTTATGAGGACTAAGTATATGTTTCCATCATAGATCCTTAACATTTTAGCTTCCTAGACCACGTGAAAATAGTTCCAACATGCAGTTCAAATTAAAGCTTTGTAGAGGGAAAAAGGAAGGCTTCAGGTCTGGCATGACTGGAGGCTGTTGGCGGGAGGAAGCTGTAGGCAACTAACTAATCAGGGAATTGCAGTGTAAGTGGTTTGAGATGCATATTTCACTTTATCTGGTTGGTCCTAAGTTGGAAATGGGACCAAAAATTATGAAAGCTGCCAGTTATTAATCAAATCCTGATTGTTTGGAGCCAGTTACTACAGGGGATTGTTTGGTTTCATGGACTGATTGCAAGAAATAGTAGTCTGACTTCCTGGGCTGCATAGTAGGTTGGCTTTCTGGGCTGCTTGCTACAGATTGTGGATCAGAGTCCTATTTTTGTCTAGAGAATCTGGCCATTGTCTGTATAGTCAGGCTCTTAAGAGTTTGAGCAACTTGTCTGTGAACAGATAACAGAATTAAGATTCAGACTTGTGATGCAACGAGAATATGAATTTTATCACCTCAATATACTGCCTCTGTGGAAGGATTCCCAGAGAAAGGGTGGCAGAGATAACCAAGTTGGCAAATGCGATTGCATTTTAGCCGATACCTGCTGCTGAACTTACCCATCTGACTCCTATCTTCCTTCTTAACTAAACTCTGATTTTATTTATGTAGCAGGACTGACTCAGGGGAAGCTGACTCTTTCTCCAGTTCCAACCCTGATTTTTCTAAGCCAACAGCATTTGGCATTGCTCTGGTCACCTTTTCCCCTTGCCACCCCAGCCTAGGCATAAACATGTGAACTAATTTGGCCCAGAAAGAATGGAAAATGGAGGGAAGATTTTCTTTCTAACTGGGCGGCAACAAAGGTGCACACGCGCACCCTTTGCTACTGGTTGCCATCACTGACCACGAGAGCAAGGAACCTTTGGTAAAGTTGGTGCTGCTGGCACCAGAATTAAAAGGCAAAGAGCACCTGGATTCTTTATGACATCAACGAACCACTGATTTGACCAATTCTGCAGCCACCATTTCTATTGACTTCTGTTACATGAAATAACTTCTTCATCGCTTAAGCCAGGTTGAGTTAGGTTTCCTGATACACGGAGCGAAAGCATCCAAGCAAACACAGCAGCTTAGAAAAGAGTCTTTGCCTTCACTCTCTATCCCAAGTCTGTTGGTAAACCTTTGAATATTCAATAGAGCAAAATGGTTAACAGCTATTGCCCTGGACCCCGAAGGCCTGCGTGCAAGGCCAGCTCCACTTCTTTGTGATTGCTGACTTTGGGAAAGCTACTTAATTTCTCTGTGCTTCACCCTTTTTTTTAAACTGGAGATAATGATGGTACCTGACTCATAGGATCGTGATGATTTTAAGAACTAACATATGTCAAGTGCTCAGAATAGTGTCTGGAACATTATAAGAGCTATGCGGGTGTTCATTGTTAGATTTAATATTTAAAACTTAGCAAGTATTCTCGAACCTTTCTTCCAGAATTTAAAAAACAAGAATCTTCTTACCGTTTAAAACTTTAAATCATTTACATTACCGAAGCAAGTGAATCTAGTTCAACTTTTCACCTCTGCTTCAAATGTGTGGCCAGGCTCCAGCATCCCAGGAGAAATCAGATGAAAGGGTCACTCTTAGTCTCCTTTCTTTGAATGCCTCGTGTCCTGACAATTGATGTTTCAACCCTGTGTTCAATAGATTCATCTTTGCTTTCATTCTGCCTCTTCCAATGTTTCCTAAACATCTTAATAACTGTCCTGTTAACATCTTTCCTTTAAAAATTGTTAAAAACCCACCACTTTCAGACAACATGTTCTGAGGGAGCGATGTAGTCCGTTCCTGATTGCATCAGCGTTCTGTCTCCTTTTTCAGTGGGGAATGTTCAACCAAGAAAAAACTACCTGAGTGCTTACTGTGTGCCAGGTACTGTGCTAATTGTTTCTACTATTTCTTGAATAATTTATTTCTATTAATGATGTACACACAAATTGGGTGTTTTTTTTTGAGTTTTGTATCAGTCAGAATAACCTAGGTTATTCATGAGTAACAAATAAGCCTCCAATTTTTGTTGCTTTAAAATAACAAAGGCTTGTCTTTCCTTTCAACCTACATGTCCTTCTCAAGTATCTGGGTTGGGTGAACAGTGCTCTATCCTGCATTGGCATACACTTCCTTAGAGGTTTATTTGGTGAACATTTTAGGTTTGTGTATTATACAACAACCCAATTCCACCACTGTAGCTTGAAAGCATACAGACAAGTGGCTTTATTCCAAGAAAACTTTATTTATAAACGCAGGCAGCCAACCCAGGGGTTGTGGTTTGCTGATGCCCGTGCTACATCATCCTCACTCTGGCACCCAGGCTGGTGGAGGCTCCCTCATTTGGGATGCACCCATCATGGTAGCAGGGAGGAAAAAGATCATGAAGAATCCTGCACCAAGTCTTAAATGCTTCACTTGGAAGTGACTTGGCTCACTTGTACTCATGTTTTATTGACTGTAGAAAATCATACATGGCCACATCTAAGTTCAATCTGTGGAGGCGGGGAAGCAGTCCCCTGTGGGCCTAGAAGAGGAAAACCAGAAACACCGACCAGCCCCAGTCATGTCTATTGTCCTCTGCATCATTCTGTTGTTCAGCTCTTTTTGTGGCTATATTTTTGCTGAGCTTTATGTTCCTAGTTAAGGAAATGAGTTACAAAGCTGTGGTTTGCTCTATGTTCTTACCAATGTATTACTCAGTTTCTGGATCAACTAGGCCTCTTTTCCTGCTTTTCTGGTCTAGCTTCTAGGCTTGTTATTACTCACCAACCAGAGCACGAAAGAGCCAGAGGGAAAGTGAAGTAGAAAATGCAAATTCATCTACCTCACACATAGTTCCTGGATCTTGTCCCACTACCTAGGAAAGTCCCTTCTGAGGGCCCACTGTCAGGCTCGGGGTTGCAGAAATTTGCATATCATTATCTAATTTACACAATCTATTCAAAGTAACCATTCTTTGAGGGTAATTCTTTGGCCTGTGTTGAACAGCTATGTATATTAGAAGTGTGTGTGTGTGTATGTGTGTGTGTGTGAATATTACAAAAACAATTTGGTCAACTTCTCATGACCATCTTCTTTCCCTTTATTTCCTCTCTACATTTCACTCCCTTTCTTCCTAATAAATCCTGATATTTTCAAAGAGTCAAAGGTTGGATGGGATGGGAATTTAGGATAATTTTTGATTAAATTTCCCTTGCCTGTGTGCCTGATCATACCTTCCTGCGAATTTCTCTCCCTCCTCCATCCTTCCATCTTTTCTTTCAGCCATTCATCTATCCATCCAACATCTAAGTGAGGACCTACTATTTGCCAGGCTCTGTGCTAGGCAGGTAAAGGAGCTATAACTGAATAAGAGCAAGACAGTCTTTGCTCTCATGGAGCTAAAAACTTTTTTGGGGAAAAAAAACAAAGCAAAACAAAAACTGTGATAATTGGTAAGAGACCTGAAGAATCCTAGAAGTTGGAGATTGTAAGGGAGCATGTGGTGTGAACATCTGTCTCCTGGAAGGTGAAGTATTAGAGGGGAGAGTTCCTGTTAGTCTGTGTGAATGAAGGCATTATTAAGGGATTTAATTCAAATGCTTTTGTTCTTTAACCTTCTGTTTCCACTGTTTATGCTACTGCTATCTTTAGCTGTGTTTGGAGAATGGCAAGGAGCCAGCAAGTTCTCAGTGGATTTCCCACTTGTAATATGTTTCTCTCTATCTGATTTTGGCTTAAAGATCAAATTGCCTTTAGGCCTATTTCTGATCCTTGCCAGAAAAAGCTGGCTCTTTCTCCACTCATCTGTGTGAAAACGTTGCTCAGGTGAGAATTTTCATATGATTTGAATAAAAGAAATAAAACTTTCCTGGAAAGGCATAACTTCTTTCTTTATTTTGCTGCTTCCAAGGCTCAAGATTGATTGTTTGGTTCTTTTGTTGTTGTTTTTTGGTGGTGGTGGTGGGGTAATTAGGTTTACTTTATTTATTTATTTATTTTAATGGAGGTACAGGGGATTGAACCCAGGACCTCGTGCATGCTAAATACACATTCTACCCCTGAGCTACACCCTCCTCCCTCCAAGGCTCAAGACTGAGATTTTATGTTCTGTACAATTTTGTGGTTTTCTTTTGTTTTAACTTTATGGCAAAAATGTATATCTAGTTGAAGTGCAAATCAAATAAAATGAATACAATATTTGAATGTTAAAGTATTTTGAGAAAATAATTCTTACATAAAACCAGCAGAATGTTCAAGACAACAGAACCATATACGGTGACAACAAATTTATCTTGCAACCTGGAAAAACATGCCATTCCATATTACAGAATTTCCAGAAAACTTGCTCTTTTTACTTGCTCTTCTGTGAGCAAAATTTTTTTCAACTAAGTTATTTTGAATTAAAATATTTCTGTGATATTTCCTATCTCTTAAACCAAACATAATTAATTGACTTGAAGCATCACTACACATTAACTCAGGTAATGCAATTTTCTGCAGCATATCGATGCCCTTGGAGCCTACCTAAGAGGTCTAGGACGATTGATCTCAACAGGTGTGACTCGAATGCTATGCTTTCAAGGTATTTACATGAAATTGTAAATTTGGCTTCGTTGTTTGTGTTTTCTGGGTTTCTTTTCTTTTCGTTTTTTTTTTTTCCTGGTGTCCCCTTAATTGTTAGGGGTGTCAGACATCCCTTCTCCCAGGTATCCTGTATCTGTTTCTAGTAACCACAAAACTAGCACTTCATTACTTTTGATTTATGTTGAGCATATTTATTAGGATAAACTTGGATGCATATCACATTTAGAACAAAACTACAGCAGCTAAAACAAGATAGTGGCTTATTTCTGCCCCATGTGTAAGAATCCTAGAGATAGGCAGTCCCAGATGCATACAGCACGTCTTGAATTTCTTAGGGATTCAGTCTCCTTCTAGCTCTCCTAACATCCTTAGGCCATGTCCCACACTGCCACAGTCCAACATGGCTCCTAGAACCATCACTGCAGGGCAGCCCGCAGATTGGAAGGCAGGAAGAGAGAAGGACTAGGTCCCACCTTGGAGGAATGCTTCCTGGATGCCTTACAAAACAGCACGACTGCTCATCTTTCACTGGTCAAAAGTTTGTCAAGCTTATAGTTGTAAGAAGACTGAGAAACACAGGTTTTTATTTGGCTGCAAGACATCCCTGAACAAACTTGAGTTTCTGATACTAAGTAGAAATGGAAGAAGGGATGCTGGGGTCAGCCACTAGCAGCCTCTGCCATATTCCACTACCAAACAGCCACATCTCTTAGAAAATTGTGTAGAGATCTTGAAAGATATGGGTTTCTCCAAGGAAGTGAAATGAATGGCATTGAATGCCCAGACTTATATTCCTTAATCACTACAAGGCCTTTGAAAAAATTTCCAGATGCTCAGCTGGGTTCTGAATAACTAAATTTGTTACATAAATGGCATTTGAACAGTGGAGGTGCTATTGTGGCTGAAGTGAATAGTTACATATATAAAATCCTTCTCTAAAATTGAAGAAATTCTAGTTTGCCATATCACATAGATGCATTCCAAATATGGGAGTTTCCTCTCAAAGCACGTGCCTCAAGTACGCGCAAAAATTATGTGTGGCCCTCACAATCTGCATTGGGTCCTTTATTTGGTAACATATACTCCCCTGATCACTTCTTCTCAGCTTGCAGAATTTATGCCAAGACCTACTAGAAATAACTTTTTCACATACATAATTTCTAGAGTCTGAGTGAAATCTTGTATTTGGTTTGTTTTCTACATTTTGTCTTTTTAAATCTATTCCTTGCGATGTTTGAAACTTTGGCGTGAAGGAGAAGTACACATGAACCTAGGATGCCAACTTGTACATTTAATATATTTGTGTTTGGCAAGGATCACTGTGGGCATTATTCTTGGTTCTCTGGTATTTTGTTTAAAATGAAAAACCTTATTAGGGGAGGCTATAGCTCAGTGGTAGAGAATGCACTTAGCATGCATGAGGTCCTGGGTTCAATCGCCAGTAGCTCCATGAAAATAAATAGATAAACCAAATCCCCTCCCGCCCCCCTCAAAAAAGAAAATCATTTGCATGAGCAAGACAAGTATCCAATCTAGAACTGGGTCTCATGCCCCCATAACTTGAGTGACTTAGTTCTCTGGGTAAATGTCACGGCCACACACATACTCTTCTGGTGAATTTTACAGGCTGGATCTTAACTGCCCTGATCTAGCTGTGCCCACACATGTGGCTTTTGTCTGTGAAGCAAATGTGGAAAGCAGAAACAGCGTTTAGCTTACTCCTGGGCTGATGAGCAGCTGCTCCGCACTCTTACAGCTGCACTGGGTGTTTACAACAGCCCTACCAGGTGTTAGATATTTTGAATATCTCCCCTAGTGAGGATTGGATAGATATCCTAGTTATACACCAAGGACACACCAATGCAAGATTTCCAGTCCTTCTAGGAGGAAGTCCACCCCACACAACATCTCCCACACCTCACGCCGTCTACCAGGGCAGGATTCTGGCAATTCCCAGCCAAGGCCGGGGAGAGGTGCCTGTGCTGGGGCAGATGATGCAGAGTTCTTCATCTTCCACATTTGACATAATGACCATGGTCTACTCTGCTCTTACTGCAGCATCTCAGCCATTCCTAGCCTCAACATGATCACACAAAGTTACAACAATGGAGGTAAATGCTTTCTTGATGTACCATTAAAAGTACAAGGTGAAATAACAAGATGGCGTAGGCATATTCCTTCTGCACCCTCTGCAGGTATCCGCCTCCTCTGTGCATCCTGCCTGGACTCTCACATGTTACTGCAGGAGAAGAATCTGCTAAATGCTGGGGAGTTACAGAGTTCACAGCAAATCAGTCCCTGCCCTCAGGTGCTTACAATCCTGTAGTCGAAATGGTGAGAGGCCACAATGATGAAGATGATGGATCTTGACCCTATCCAGCCCTTCCTGTGAAGGAACTTGAAGTGAGGAGAGAAGAGAAAGAATGGGTGTCTTAGTCTGCTCCGGCTGCCATAACTATAACACTATACCAGAGATGAGGTGGCTTGAACAACAGATATTTATTTTTTCATAATTCTGGAGACTAAAAGTCCACGATCAAGGTCGTGTCTATTTAGTTTTTGGTGAGAGCTCTCTTCCTGGCTTGCAGACAGCTGTCTTCTTGCTTGTCTTCACATGGCACTTATTCAGTCTGTGCACTGGGGGTAGCAAGTTGCCAAGCTGTCTGGTGTCTCTTCTTATAAGAACACCCATCCTATTGGACCTGGATGACCTGATTTAACTTTAATTACTTCCTTAACCCTAATAAAGCCACACTTGGTGGGTAGGACTTCAACATAGGAATTTTGGGGAGACACAAACATTCAGTCCCTAACAACGGTTTGAGATGAAACACTTGGAAGGGGCAATAGATCTCCCCAATTTTACTCTTGTTCTCTGGAAGATTTACTTAAAAACCAATGACTTATTTCCTCGGATCATTCCCATTAGCATAACTCCCACCTCCTGGCTTAGATCCTCAGCCCTCAGAAGCTACTTCCATTTCAGGGGGATGGATGATGCTAGAAGTCCTAGAAAGAGCTGGAGCCGATGCTCAAGTTGGGAGCTGTGGTGGCAACATCCTGATAGTCCTCCAGACCGCAGTTCAGAGTAACCACATGTCCAGAGCTGAAGCCAGGGCAGCCCTCCAGACTGAGATAAAAATATTTAGAATTGGAATTTCTCCAGACGATACATAGAATATGGTTGCCTAGGGTGGGTGCAAAGACAGTAGGGGAAACAGAGGACTGTGTCAAGGTAAAGAAGTAAGAGGGGAGCAAGAAGCACCCTGGCTGAGGAGCAAGAGCTAACTGTTATCCATGGCTCTAAAAAGGGTCTGAGGTTCACAGGCTTATACTCGGGCCCTGTGTGCTCAGGTCTCCGCCTCACTGACAGACCTCTCTGTGCCGTCCCCTGTCAGGGTCTCCCCAGCTAGATTTCCCAGGTCTCCCTCTATGCATGTGAACAGGTCCTGTGGGAATTCCTTGTTCTCCCCACCCCTCCCCTGTGGGTCACCCAGAGCCAATGCCTGGAAGCAGGAGAAGCAGGTGTGGTCAGGGAGGAGCAGTGCGCTGAGTTTTGACCTCTGGGGCATGTGTTGTAACAGTTCCTGGGGGAGAGATTGCTCAGGTTTCCATAACTCCAGAAAATGTGGAGCTCTTTCCTGGGTCCGCCATGTAGCACAGTCCCAGAGGGTGTAATTCACACCAGCTTCTCCACAAACAGTGCCCCGGAGTTGTGCAGCACACAGCCTGTAAGGCCACTCAAAGTGACCCTGCCCCTCCCCAGGGATCCCTAGTCCTTAAGGAACGAGTTACTGCACCCACCAGCTCTAGCAACGGCAGGAATGGAAGCACAGCCGATAATGAATGAAAAGGCCAAAGTATTATGCCATTGATAAGGGGTAGGCTCTCTGTGTGACTATGAATATGTCACTATTACAATGTTTTGACAAGATATGGATGCTCAAAAAAGCAGGGTTATGAATTCTGCGTACGACATCTCTGTAACTGGTAGGGTTTAAAGAAGAATAATTCTTTTACTTCAGAGAAAAATGACACAGTCAAGATTTATTCACGTGCTTGTGCAAAAAGTTTGATTTTCCTTACCATTTTATTGTTCTAGTACATACATGATATTGGAAGTGATCCGTGCTTTCACGGATCTCCGCTCATCAGATGTCTTCTAGCTTTGCAAGGGGCAACTTGCCTAAGAAATGTAATTATCTACTGCAGATAAGTGCTGTTTTTACTTTCCTGACTGTCTAAATCTCCTCCGGGGAAAAACAAGTTAATAATTCTTCTATTTACAAAGCTGGCTTGATCTAGTCTGTGGTGGACTGAATATATGCAATATTATTTAAATTAGGGCTGGAAAGTACAAGGCGTCTCTGAAGCTTTCAAAGTAACAAAAAGATTTTTTTCTTAATTATTTAAGATCTAGCAGTGATGTATACTAATATCTAAGAATCTCTAAACCAGTGGCTCCCAATACATGGTTCCTGGACCTTGTTAAAAATGCAACTTAACAGGTCCTACTCCAGACCTACCGAATCAAATTCTGAGGGGTGGGGCCCAGCAGTCGGTGCTTTAACAAGCCCTCGAGGTGATCCTGACGCGTGCCCACACTTGAGAAGCAGTGTTCTGGGTCTAGAAAAGTGATTCTCATTTTGGGTTGTATATAAGAATCCCTTGGGGATCTCTTAAAAATCTGACGCCCAAGGCTACACCCCAGACAAACAATCCAGAGTCTCTGGAGGGGAAAGCAGGCATAAATTCCCTCGGTGACTACAATGCGTATCCAAGGTTAAGAACCACTTATTGCTTCAGGAGCAATACTCAAATTTTAGCATGTATAAAAATGGCCAGGAGTACTTGTTAAATAGATAGATTACCCCCAGAGGTTTTGATTCAGTAGATTGGTAGTTAAGGCCCAGGAATTTACATTTTTAGCCAATATTCCAGGTGCTACTGTGGAAGGTCCAGGGACCACTGCTTAAGGAACATTACTTTAGAGCCAGGACTACGTAAAGAATCATAAGAGCTGTGCTTACCAGCAGGAATTAGGAAGACAGCTCTGAAGATTTAAAATCGCAGCATTCAGTTGTATGGGGACGAATAGTAACCTGACCTTTTGCGGTGATCACTTTGTAGTCTACACAGATGTCGAATTATAATGTTACCTACTCGAAATTCATATAATGTTATATACCGTTTTTACTCAATTAAAAATAAGTTTAAAAAGTTACAATAAATAAAGTTGCAGGCCAACAGAATTCAACAGATAATTGCATGGAGAGGGTAGGGGATGGAACTGTAGAAAGGTGGTGAGGCTGTTTAATTATGATGTCTCAGTCAACCATTGACTTTAGTGACCTTCCAAGCTAATGAACTCTCTTAGCAAAATAATGAAATCAGGAGACTGACCCTAACAACCCCTTCCGTCGCATGTTCCTATGTTGGGGGCTAGCACATTCTAACAAGGCATATTCCTACACCAAGAGCAGGGCAACGGCATGAAAACAACAGACTTTGGAATCAGGCAGACCCGATGTGAGTCTGGATGTCACCACTTGCTAGCTCTGGGACCTGGGGCAAGTTACTCCGCTCTCCGACTCTGGGCTCTGATCTGTCATGAGAGGACACTGATACCTCCCTGCCAGGGCCGTCATGAAGATTAACATGAGAAGCCCTTGACACCCACCAGCCTCACACAGGACGACTATTGTTGCTCTGCTGTTTACTTACGAGAGCCTTTTTCTAATTTATTGTACCAAAAGCCGTTCAGCAGTTTTGACATCCTGAGACGTTCCTCCAGCTCCTCTGTATGGACACAGAATTCCCAACAAGCAGAGACATGAAAACCTGTCATTATCTTTAAAACTAAATAAAAGCAACAAAGAATGGATCATCGAGGGAGTGTTTTTTATGAGCCCCGTGCTTGATTAAGTCCTCCAAACAATTCTCCTTGAGTCTGTTGTGCAAAGTATACCCATCACAATTTGGTGAAAAGTCAGCTTGGAAGAGAATCTTAAATACGTTCCCAGCTGTGTCCTAATTGTCTGCTTAGAAAGAGTACACATGCATTTTTCACTGTGGTAACTTCAAGGACAGATGCTGCTAAAGAGAATTTTCAGTGATTCATACCATAGTTCCTCATTCGAGAAAGATTTTTCTGATAAACCTGCAGAA
The DNA here is from genome assembly GCF_048564905.1 of Vicugna pacos. Taxonomy (NCBI): domain Eukaryota; kingdom Metazoa; phylum Chordata; class Mammalia; order Artiodactyla; family Camelidae; genus Vicugna; species Vicugna pacos. The sequence goes on along the minus strand of NC_132991.1, from coordinate 77,133,114 downwards.
ATAAAAGAGAATATGGTAGAGGAAGACATTAAGAATTAAAGTTGGGAAAGAATTCAAGGAGTCACTCAGTTTATTTTTTAAGTTTTAGACGGAAAAGTCTAGCCTGAGCCTCATGATGGCCTGAGGCAGATGGAGGCGTCTATGAACCTCAGTTTTCACCAAAGTAAGAAGCTGTTGTCCCACTACATTCCTCCAGCCACAAGATAAACAGGGTTCCTCCGGTGGGTTTGGAATGGAGAGGAGCTGAGAATCCCACCCATCATAATTACCCTCATACACTTAAGATGACACTTAAGTCATCCTCAAGCCTCCTTTTTTCTAAGAAAAAATCCAGTTCCCTCCAACTTGCCTTATAGGCTCTGTTTTCCAACCTTTTAATCATGGTCTCCTTTGTGTGCTCTGGCCACGTGCACTGCCTCTCCTCTGAGCTGTGGCTCTCAGACCTGGGCCTGGTCCACGGGTGAGGACCTGACCCTACTGACCTGGACAGGAAAGCCCCTCTGTTTCCACACTCACTTTTAAGCCAAGAAAGTAGTTAGCAGTCATCATCGAGTATCTCCCAGGCTTTGTTCTAAAATGTGTGGGTAACTCTGCTGTCCACAGGGCCAGGCCGGAACAGAGCGGGATGGGAGAGACTGCGGTCCGGCCAAAGCAGGCAGCCGGCGTGGCTCCAGGGCTCTCCTGCCCTGAAGTTCAATGTTGCCAGGTCTTTTTCTTTCTTTCTCTTAGTTTACTTAATTTTCTTTTTTTGTTTGTTTTTTAAATTGAGGTATAATTGACACATAACATTGTATTTGTTTCAGGCATACAACATAATGATTCAATATTTGTACACATTGCAAAACTATCACCACAGTTAGTCTAGTTAACATCTGTCACTGTACATGTTACCAAAAAAATTCTTGTGATGAGAACTTTTAAGATCTACTCTCTTACCAATATTCAGATATGTAATTAAAGTATTAACACCATGTTGTACATTGCATCCCTATGACTTATTTATTTTATAATCAGCAGTTTGTACCTTTTGACCCCCTTCACCCATTTCAACCACCTCCTACACCTAGCCTTTGGCAACCACCAATCCATTCTCTGTATCTCTGAACTTGTTTGTTTGTTTGTTTGCTTGCTTATTGTTTTTAGTTTCACATATAAGTGAGATCATATAGTACTTGTCTTTCTCTGTCTGAGTTATCTGATTTAGCATGATGCCCTCACAGTCTATCCATGTTGTTGCAAATGGCATTATTTTGTTATTTTTATGGCTGAGTAGTATTCCATTGTATAAATATACCACATCTTCTTTATCCATTCATCTGTCAATGGACACTTAGGTTGTTTCCATCTCTTGGCAATTGTAAATAATGATGCAGTGAACATGGTGGTGCTTATAGCTTTTTAAGGTGTCTTAGTGTTTTAGTTTTAGTTTGGATTAATGCCCAGAAGAATTGCTGGGTCATATAGTAGTTCTATTTTTAACTTTCTGAGGAACCTCCATACTGTTCTACAGATTGTTGCCAGGTCTTCTGATTTTTCTAAAAAAGTAAAAAATGTAGACTTTAAAAGGTTCTGATTTAAAGAAAAAATGTCGGTCATCTCAAAAATATTTGTCTGTGATAAACAAAATATGTTTGGAGGTTGAATCAAGTCCCTGGCCTTCCTGCTTACCTCTGTTCTAGTTAGTAGAATATAAATAAAAGACAGGTGTGGGTGGGGGCCTGGGGATGAGTTAGGGACACAGAAAATGGGTAAATCGATTTTTAGCAAAAAACAACCATGGAAATTAACAATGATACACACGTACTTGGAACAGATAAGACAAATTATTAATAAAATACTGAAGTAATTACCATTTTAACTCAATGTCTGAAACATAGTTAATGTTCAAAAAATGTTTGTTGACTAAATATTCTAATACTCCTTTGCCATCATGAAGCATTTTGTGATTTCAATGGAAAGGTAAGAATATTAGTCTTCCCCCTCTCATTACTTGTAGAACTCCCACCGCTAGGAGAAGCAGAACCAGGGCTTCGGGCCAGATGGCTTCCTTGGTCATTGTTTCTCCCTTCTGAACCTTGTCTTCCCCACGTCTGGAGCCCACCTTCTCGGGAGGTGTAAGTGGGTGCTCGTACATGTAGAATGGTCCTGAGACCATCCTCCCTTCCTCCCTGAAAAGAACCCCTTCTCACACACAGTAAAAACAAACAAAATCCGTCAAAGCAAAGTAAGGGATAGACAATGAAGAGTAGGCTCTCCCTGCTCTACTCTCTCCCACAGCCCCTAGTGCTCCTCTCCAGGGGCAACTACGAGGTCCAGCTTATGCAAATCTGTGGAGGTATTTTGTGTATTTGTGTGTGTGTGGCTATTCTCCCCACGACTATCTTTTCACACAAATGGTAGTACTTCATAATGATGTTTATTCTTTGCTTTAAAAAAAAAAAAGTCTTAAGACTGTATTCTGAATACCTTGAACATCTTTTTACCCAGAGCCCTCTTGATAAATGCTTAGGTTGTTTCCAGCTTTTTCCTACTTTAAATAATGCTGCAGTGAGTGACTCTGACTATGCGCCATTTCACACACGCAGAAGGAAATCTGTGGGGTAAATACAAGTGGAATTACCAGATCCAAGGGTGTGTATATTTTTAATTTTTAAAGCTTGCCCAGTCACACTCCATAAAGCCCAATTTATTCCCTCACCAGCGATATATAGAATGCTATCATCCCATTTTGTAAAAATCTTCCTTCCTGTTTATTCACTCACTCTTATGGACGTACTCTGGACAATCCAAAACTTCAATTTCTGAAATTGAAAACTCAAATGTGCATCTCTGTCTTAAACTCTCCTCCAGCTACTGCCCCTCCCCTCCCCCGCTTTCCCCTTCCCAGCAGCTGGCTTCTGTACCGCCTTCTTTTTCCCATCTAATCTAGCTCTGTGGGCTGTCACTTCAGCCTCTCTCTCAGAGGGCAAAGCTCTCCCCCTAGATTAGTCCAACTTTCTGCCCAGAATCTTCTTCTCACCCCTCTTCCAGCTATATTCTACTCATCTGTGAAGTCTTACCTCAGGCATACTGCTACCAGGAAGTCTTCCATGATTTCCACAATGAACAGATCTTTCCTTTGTGCTCCTGTAGTGTCATGTGAAAATAGAAGTATGGAATGTAATTTACTTGATTGCAACCCCCGACTAGACTGTAATTCCTTGAGGGGAGGGGTCAAGTTTAGCACCTAACTCTGTGCCTGGCACATAGTAATTGCTCATTAAGAACTTCTAAAATGAATAAATGAATGAACAGTACTTTCGTTGATCTAACCATTTTTTTAATGCTGACAATATTTTCAAAGATTCATAGAAATGGGCATTACTCACGCACATGGGCTATGGTGAAGTCTAAGTGGCAACTTGACAGTATGTTTTAGAATACCAGAAAAAAAAAAAGCCCCAGAAATTCCACTTCTAAATTATTTATCATCACTAAAGAATCAGAGATATACACAAAAATTTATCTATACTTCTGTGTGGTACTTTGTTATTTTTAATGGTGACTTATTGAAAACAACAGTAGAGTGAATTGGTTAAGTACATTAGAGTAATATGCAGCCAACAAATTTTTAATAAAACCTTTTTCTTTTTTTTTTCTGGGGATGGGGAGGGGAGAAGTAATTAGGTTTATTTATTATTATTATTTTTTTAGAGAAGTTACTGGGGATTGAACCCAGGACCTCATGCATGCTAAGCATGCACTCTACCACTTAGCTATACCCTCCCTACAGCCAACAAAATTTGTGTTTTTGAAAAATATTTAATAATTTGGGAAAATATTTACATTGCATTGTTAAGTGAAAAAGCCATTTGACAATGGTTATGTATAATGTGGTCCCTGTTTTTTAAAAATATATGCACAAGGAAAAAAACTAAAAAGTATACACTAACATTTTAATAGTAATTATCTAAATAGTAGGATTGTGTATGATTTTAATTTCTTCATCCTGATTTTCTAAATTCTCAACAATAAATATGTGCTTTAAAAAGCTATGAAAATTAGTATTAAAAAAAGAAGAGAGAGAAAGGGAAGAAGGAAAAAGGGGAGCTGACAGAGAAGAAAGAACAAAGGGAGTTAGCACACGGGATTGCCAGACGCAGAACTCTACTTGACAGCGTTTGCTTTTAGCATGTTAAAGCATGTCTTGCTTTTCAGGATGTTAGAAATGCTATCTTCTGGCTTATGTTATTTTTGACAAGAAATTATTATCTGTTTTCAATGAGTTACTTTTCTCCAGGTCATAGGTCACATTTTCGTCCTTCTTCTCGTGTCTAGTATTTCTTAAATGGATGCTGGATGTTGTAATTTTACAGACATACATTATTGTATGTCTGGATTTTGTTGTCTTTCTGATGTCTGTCTCCTCAATGCAGTGTCTTCTGTACTCTGCTTGGATTCCTCTGCTGTGTGGTGTGGCCTGGAAAGTACCTCCACGGAGAAAGCCAGAGGGATCCTAGGACCACTTTATCCTGAGACAGGATGGAAGGGGGCAGGGCACAACCGTTCAAAGAATAACAGCAGTTAGTACCAAGATAGGGGAAGATTCTTCAGCTCCCCGTATATCCTGAGCCTCATTATACACTCATTGTAATGTATTAGCACGCTAAATGACACTCCCACATGCATCGCGACAGTTCTGAGGCTGACCATAAAAGGTGAAAAAGTGGGTGGCAGCCCAGTTCCTGGAAATCCCAGCCCTTTCCCCAAAGAAGTTGAACTCATCCTCCCAATTGTTAGCACATGAAGTTACTAAGCCCATAAAAACTAGCAACGCCACGCCTCTCGGCCCGCCACTCTCTCCTGCCTTCTGAGATGGCCTGCACTCTGTATGGAGTATGTATCTCTGAACAAATCTACCTTCACTTTACTAAGGCTCACTCTTGAATTCTTCCCTGTGCCGAGGACCCTCACTTGGCCAGGCGGCTCCCAGGGACTCACCCAAGACCTGAGACATGACCATCCTCTCGCACCCCGTTTTCCCATATCAATTTGATTCCCTTTCCTCAGGGATCATTTACGTACCTGAAACTGCTTGTTTTCTAATACTTGAAAACTTGGAATTTTTGTCCCCTACGTTTTGTCCAGTTTTATAGCTGTGTGAGTGACAGAGGAAGTCCAGTGCCAGTTACTCTGTTATTTTTGCCAAAAGCAGGAATTTTGTTACATTATTAAAAGTAACTATCTAACGGACAAGCACACAAATAAATAGGGGTTTTCGTGCATTAATCAAGGAAGGGTGTCATGAACCATGCATTACGATTAGTCCAATCACATCCTTGAGGCCCTTTTCAAAATAAATTGAAAAAAAAAAACAATTCCACTTTTGTATTACCTATTATTGCATTCAATGCTGAAAACCCACAACATCTAGCAATACATAATTTTTGCTATGGTGGACGACTTTTATTTTTCTCTGTTGTGGCCTAATTCTTCTACTATAAAGAGGTATTACATGCTTTAGGAGTATTTGTTATTTGGGACAGACTCAAAGATTTCTAGACTAATTCTTCCAGAATGAAAAGGGTGTCCTATGCACTGGATTCTCAGAATTTACTCCATGCTCACATGATTCCTTCTCTCTTGCACATCGCATCCCTGTCTGTATCTGTTAAAATTCAACTCCTTTTATATTCAATAGGAGACAATATGTCGCCTCTTTTATTTATTCTTTCCTTATCAGTATCTTTAATTTGAAACTTAGATTCCTCTCCTCAGTGTCTCCACATTTCTCGGTTTCTACTTCACATAGGATAATTATTGATTCTAAATTATATTATAATTATTTGACCTGTGTCACATCTGCCCCCCAGTAGGCTGTGAGTTAACTGAAGGAAAGACTAAATCTTACTCATCTTTAGGATCTCCTACCACCTTGTAAATTTCCTGTTAAAAAATTATGCTCAGTAAATCACTGTTGAATGCATGGTGAAGGGAAATGGAAGGGCTTCCAAGGCAGGCTGCACTTAACCTACTGTTCTTTAACCTAAACCCAACTCTACTCCTTGCAGTTTAATGATGCAGGCATCACCATTCTCTGAACATGTGCTTCGAAGGCCAATAGTCCTGAAGTGGCTACAGCTCGTGCCACCTTCTCCTTGTTCTGAGTTGCCATGTAGGCTGGAGGCTGGAGGGTGGAGGGTGGAGTTTACTGGTTTGGTGGTAAGACTTTAAGTTTCTTCTCCTTTTCATTTGTTATGCTCCTCTGCCAATCCTCTAACCCATCATCAGTCTCCCTCAATCTCTGAGGCATTGGAAGCTTCCGTGAGCTGATGACAACAGGTCCCAGGAGGTGTGCCTGCCATGGAGCACAGGAGCGTGTGTTAAGTGACAGTGTCAGTCCCTCCCCAGTGCAGCTAACCACATGGAGAGCACTCTGGGTTCAGTGGCTCTTTGCCTTTGCAAACTTTGCTCAGTATGTTGGCTTCTTTGTCTTTAACCATCCCTGACTCCAGACTTAGTCTTCAAACTGCTGTACTCTTTGGGAGTCAAAGTGCACCGGTGGTCACAGTGCAACTCAAGCAGGGGAAGGCTTACTGATGCACTTCTGGCTCTTTGCTGAGATCAGTCCTCCAGTGCTTATGGAGTAACAACTTCTGGGTGCCATGGACTACCCTAGGTACTGGAGGTGCAAAGCTGAGTAAGTTTTGGCCTCAAGGAATTTATTGTGTAGATGGAGAGATTGATAATCAATGAACAAATGCACAATGCATGAGTGCAATCACAGAGGATGGGTGGAGGAAGTAAATGTAAAGAGGAAATAACTCTGCCTGAAGGCAGGAGTATGGCATCTCAGTATCCCAGGGAAGGTATCATCTAAGCTGGGTCTTCTAGAACAAGTAGGGATTCATCCAACGGAGGGAGTAGGTCAAGAGTTCAGCAGGAGGAAATAGCATGTGCAAAGGCCCAGAAACATGAAAGATTATGGTTTGTTCAGTATGTTTGGGAGGGAGGCAGTAGGAGGACATTGTTGGAAACATGCACTTGGACCCATCACACTTTTTATGATCTGCTAAGAAATACAGATCTGTTTCCATAGGTCTATGTTTCCTAAATTTTGCTCATGTTCTTCCCACTTTCACATTATCACATAATGCCTGTAATAATGTTGACTGAACACTTCCCTTTAAATCAACTCTAACTCACCTCCAACAGTTTACCATGTAATATTTAATTACTGTTAAAAGAATATATGGTACATATATAAATTGTGAATCAGAATAGAAGAATGGCCGCTTGTGAACTCATTAGCCAAGGTAAGAAGTGAAATGTTATTATCCAACTTAAGGACTGAAACATTTCCAATTCCATTGCTCGACCAGTAAGCTGCTTTCCTGTGTCATCTCCTTCCCTCCCCTAAGAGGTCGCCACTGTCCTATACTTTGTGTTCATTATTCACTTGCTTTTTGAAGAATTATTTCATCTCCGATGGACAGATCCCTAAACAACACATCACTTAGCTTTGTTTGGTTTTGCACTTTAGGTTTTGATTTATGACATCCTTGTGGGAGAAAGATTGATGTAGAAACAAGCCTGGAAGCAGGGAGACCGTTTAGAGGTGCTGGTCAGAATCTAGGAAAGAGCTGATGGGAAGCTGGGCCAAGAGGGAGGGGAAAGGATCAATATGAACTGTTTCAAAGGCAGCGTTGCTGAAACCAAGGGAACATTTAAAAGAAACATAGAGTAAGAGCGCCTTTAGAAATCTGCCCTCTGTGATATTTCTAATACTAAAGCTGTTTAGTTTATTGATATACATAGGTTGTATTTAGACTCTTGATGTGTTGGTGGTTCTCTGTGGTTTCCAGAGAAGAGAGAAAAACAAACCCGTGTGTCTCCTTCCTAGAAGATCTGTTCTGTGACTTTTAAAGATAAGTAAATAAAAGGCAGGTACTTTTGAGTGATGTTTAAGATGTGCTAGCTTATTATCCTTCTAGGCAGCTGAAACAATACTCAAATCTTGTTTTTTTACCCCAGAGTAAGTCCTTCCCTCTAGGGGAATTTGCTTTTTTAAATCTACCACACCTAGAATTTTCTCCAATTTTTTAAAACAAAAATGTCATCATCTTTTTGTAATTTGTCCGTACAACATCATTATTATTGTTTTCAGAGTAACTTTGGAAAGACCCAACAATTTGGGCAATATTCGCAAATTGTAGTTAATTTAAGGCTGTCTACACTACAGGAGCTTTTTAACTTTAAAATAAGAGGTTGAATTTGCCAGTTTTATTGAGACTAGAGCAATTAACTTGTGATTTGTGGTTGGCTGGGAACAGCCCCTCACTGGGAGGGGAGTCTGGGTACTCCCCAAGCCCTCACATTGACCTGGACTGGGCAATTGGAGCAAAGCAGAATGGCTTGAAAGAGGTGTTCTCCAGCCAGGAGACCATTCATGCTATACCAAGTAGACCTGGAAACTGATTCAACACACTGGATCAGAAAGCAACCACATAGCAGGAGTTAAAAAAAAAAAAGTGCTCCCTTGTGAAAATATAGGTGAAATACAGTGATTGTCAGGCTAATTTAAGTTCTCTTTTGAGAGTCAGTGCTCCCCTCCCACCTCCCTAGTCATATAATTGAGCAATTTCCTTAGTTTGAGTCAGATTGGGTTGCTCAACACGCTCTTTGACAGACTAGGAAAGCCAGTTACTGGGAGATAAAACGTCTTAGGTAAACTAGCCATGTTCATTACCAGTAGAATTCAAATTGGCCCCAGTGGTTCCTCAGGCGTCTGCTTGGCTGTGGCCTCTTAGACTATTCAGTTCAAATAAACAAACATTTATTTAGTGTCTATTGTTCAAAAGCTCTGTGCTAGGTACCTGGCTAGTACTGTGTTATTTTCCTAATGGACTAGGCAGCTTGGGAAGATCTCGCTGGGTTATAACAGCGTCCCCTCTCTTATTCTGAGGAGGAGATACTACTTGTCTCCAAAAAAACCGAACAGACTGGGGAGAGGAGTGGGGGTGTGAGTTGCAGTGAGTGGAGAATGAGACGGGAGCAGCTCTGTTGCTCTGTCTTCCCCAGTGGACGTTCTGACGAACTCGGAGCAAGAAGCCTAATGCAGAGAGGGATTAGGTGGTTTGGGGATCCGGGAGAGTAAGAACTTAGGATCTACTGTTCGATGCTAGATGAGTACCTGTGACTTAATGCTAACAGAACATGGCTGATTCAGGATTTTGTGGCCACCTTGATGGCTTGACACACATTCCTTATGCATCGCTGTTCACCCAACCACCAGTTTTGACTATATACTTCTACTGTGGAGTTTTCCTCTCCGAATAGGAAAGCTTCGCCTTATTTTTATTTTTTAACCTCCTGATGATTGATGGTGGGATGGGGAAGGATGAGACAGGAAGCAGAGAGATACACTGATAAAAATGACAAAATATAATTTTATGTTTAAATCCAAAGAACAAAAGGCTGTTTATGAGTTGTGACGTGATTTGGTATGGAAGAGTAAAACAGATGTAATTAAAGTATTTCAACCCAATGTTTTATCCAGAGAGATTTTTTTTCAGAAAGTCAGGCAGTATTTATCTCCTAAAAGCAACTCTGGTTTATGGAGCTCATTTATATGACAGCTGTTACAACCATGATGTCTAGATCCAGGGGCCAGCAATGAGGTCCCAAATTGAACTTTTCACTACCCATGGCATGAAGAAGTGAGCATGCATATAGAGAGGAAAATAACATCTTATATTTGCATAATGCTTTTCTCATCTTTCAAGTTACTCTCACATCTATTAGAAAATACAACGATGTTGCTTACTAAATGAAAGTCATTGCTAATTATTTTTCCTAATGATCTTTTCGCCACCATTCTATAGACTATGTTGTTGAACTAAGTTTAACTAAGAATCTTAAGGTTGAAAAGGACATTTGGTGATCATTTCATCTGAGGCTTGAATTATGAGCAGCTCTAGAGTTCTTTCTTAAAATGCAAATACCCCTTGGAAGAGTTATGTTCCTAGGTAACAGCTTAAAATGTAATTATTCCCATATGAACCCTGATTGGCAGTTACCTGAAAAGAGAGAGAAGTTTTAAGGTGGTTAAAGGAAGTCAGCTAGAAGAGCAGGATGCCTCTGGGAGGGAGGGAGTATTCATGGGGCCACCAGAGACAAATTCCACCTCTCAAATTCCAACCTCATCTCTCACCAACCTTCCCAATAAAACTGAGTCAAGATTGTTTTCTTATTTTCTCTTTCTGGTAGGTCATTATTAGTGTATTGAAATGCAACAGATTTCTGTATATGAATTTTATATCTTGCAACTTTACTGAATTCATTTGGTAACACAAATAAATGAAAAGACACACTGTGCTCATGGATTGAAAGAATTAATATTGTTAAAATGTCCATACTTCCCAAAACAATCTACAGATTCAGTACAATCTTTATCAAAATACCCATGACATTCTTCACAGAACTAGAACAAATAATCCTAAAATTTGTATGGAGCCACAAAAGCCAAAAGCACCTCAAATAGCCAAAGCAACCATGAGAAAGAAAAACAAAGCTGGAGGTATCACATTCCCTGGTATCAAACTATACTACAAAGTTATGTCATCAAAACAGTATGATATTGGCATAAAAACAGACACATAGATCAATGAAACAGAATAGAAAGCCCAGAAATAAACTCATGCTTATACAGTCAGTTAATCTATGACAAAGGAGGCAAGAATAAATAGTGAGGAAATGGGAATCTCTTCAATAAATGGTATTGGGATAATAGGCCAGCTACATACAAAATAATGAAACTAGACTACTTTCTTACACCATATACAAAAATAAACTCAAAATGGATTAAAACCTTTAGCTTAAGACCTGAAACCACAAAACTCTTGGCAGAAGATATGAGTATCATGCTCTTTGATACCAGTCTTGGTAATATTTTTCTGTATATGGCAAGGGAGACAAAAGCAAAAATAAACAGGACTGCATCAAACTGAAAAGCTTTTTGCACAGTGAGAGAAACCAACAAAACAAAGACAGCCTACTGAATGAGAGAAGATGTTTGCAGATGATATGACTGATAAGGGGTTAATACCCAAAATATATAAAGAACTCATCAATTCAATATCACAAAATTGCAAATAATTTGATTAAAAATGGACAGAGGACCTGAGTAGACATTTTTCCGTAGAAGACATACAGATGGCCAACAGGCACATGAAAAGATGCTCAACATCGCTAATCATCAGAGAAATGAAAATCAAAACCACAACGAGATACCACCTCACACCTGTCAGAATGGCTATCATAAAAAAGACAACAAATAATAAGTGTTGGTGAGAATGTGGAGAAAGGGGAAGTGCCATGCCCTGTCAGGGGGGATGTAAATTGGTGCAGCCACTATGGAAAACAGTATGGAGATGCCTCGAAACACTAAAAATAGAACTACCATACCATCCAGCAATTCCACGTATAGGTATTTATCCAAAGAAAATGAACACCAATCTGAAAAGATACGGGCACCCCAGTGTTCATTGCAGCATTATTTACAATAGCTAAGATACAGAAGCAACATATGTGTCCATCAATAGATGAATGGCTGAAAAAGATAGATGGCTATATACATACATTTCATAGTGGAATATTACTCAGTGGTAGAATAAGAATGAAAACTTGCCATTTGCTACAACACGAATAGACCTAGAGTGTGTTACACTAAGTGAAATACGTCAGATAAAGACAAATACTGTATGATTTCACTTATATGTAGAGTCTAAAAAACAAAACAAATGAAAAAACCATAGCAAAAGAGAAACAGACTCATAGATACAAAGAACAATCTAGTGGTTGCCAGAAAGGGGGTGGGGGAAGGGGAGAGGATGGGAGAAATAGGGGGGGATTAAGAGATACAAACTTGTAAACTTCCAGTTACAAGTCATGAGGAGACAATAATATTGTAATAAACTTGTATGGTGACAAATGATAGCTAGACTTATGGTGATCATTTCATAATCTATAAAAGTACCAATTCACTCTGTGGTACACCTGAAGCGAATATAACATCTTAATTAATTAATTAATATAAGTCAGTTATGTTTCAATTAAAGAAAAACTGCATTAGTAGCCACAATCAGCTGCTCGCAGGGCCCCTGTACTCCCCTGACAGAGCACATATCACCCCCGGTTTATTTGCTCAGTCAACACACTAATTCTGTCCCTAGACTCTGAGTTCTTTGGGGTCAGGGGCTCTGGTTCCTCAGCGTTACTTTCCAGTATTATTCTGCGTATAGTAAGAGACTCAGGAAATGATTATAGAATGAATGAACACTTTAATCCATAATTTTATGCCTAGTTGTAATAGTTAAGCTTCTCTCCTATGCCATCTTTGTTTTCAAAAGGAGTGACTTTGCAGCATGCCAGAAAATGAAATGTTTATCTTTGTCTTAATCCTCTAGGAGAGAAATGTATCCAATTTCCTTGTGGAATAATACACATAATAGACAGGTAACCCTTGCTGAATGTTTATTGTGTGCTGGGTACTGTCCTATCATTTTATGCAGATGAGTTTATTTCATTCTCACTACAACCCTCCGAGGTAAACGCTACTATTATTACCATTTTAAAAATAAAGAAACCGAGGCACAGAATTATTTTCTTGCATATAAATCTTGCCTTTCCTATGAGAAAGGAAAAAATGCTGAATGACAATGGCCCAAAAAAATCCCAAAACACAGTTTTTTCTATTTGTATTTATCAAACTTCAGTGTAGACTCAGCAAAAATTAAATGCAATTTAAGAAGGCAAAAGGAGGAGTCTAGCATAGTGCCTAAGTATATCATTGCATAACAATCTATTAATGAGTTCCTGAAATCCACAGAATGTGGAGCTGTGTTAGCAATAAATATGAAGTGGAGGATCCAAGATTACACAAAAACTATGTCCACCAGGTGGCACTAGTGCCTCTAAATGAGAGGCCTGGGTGGGAACACTTCTGATCACGTCCACTTATTTGACATAAAGATTCAAGTACTGACCCTCAGTTTCCTTGGTCTCAGCTCTGTGTCCAGAGGGAGCAGAGGAACTGTCAGACACCCACCAGTGCACTCTGCTTATTCTTCGAGGCAGAATCACCACGGTGTAGCAGATAGAGGCAGGTCTGTTTCAAATTCAAATGCAAATACAGGTTTCCTCACATCTCAGCCCTATCAGTTACTTGTTGTATGACCTTGGGCAAGTGATGACCTTTCTGTGTTCCAGGATCCTTATCCGTGGAATGAGGACAGTCATTGAACCTACATCATCCTGCATCACCTGTTTTAACCGTGCTCTGTTCACAGAAGATCTCAATAAAATGTTCTATGAAATGGAATTAATAGTTGACATTGTTACTGAACAAAAGGTTGTGTGCCCAAAGCACAGTGAGGCCAAACAAACCAAAAAGTTGGAGTTTGGAGCAGAGAAAGGTTTATTGCAGGGCCAAGCAAGGAGAACAGGTGGCTTGTGCTCAAAACCCCAAACTCTCCGATGGTTTGCAGGGAAAGGCTTTTACAGGAAAAACTGGGTGAAGGCTGCAGGGTGTGTGACCTTCTTCTGATTGGTTGGTGGTGGGGTAACAGGGCAGTGTTCTAGGACTCTTGTGCTCAGCCTGGAGTTGTCATTCTTCACCTGGGTAGGGACCTTAATTCCTGCAGGACCACACAAAGATATTGTCAGATATATTTGGGGACCCTGCCCCAAGGCTGCACTACTATTTCTTGACTATTCCTCCCTTGTTTCTGCATTCCCTTCCTTCTCTGGTTAGCAACTGTTTGAATCTGCCCTTTGGAGCTCAGGGAAGGTCAAGGAGGCTGAATGAAGCCTATGTCTCACTAACAAGAAATGGAGGACACAGAAAGTACTTGTATCAAGGAGGACCCCACAGGGTCCTGCTCCGTTTCAACATTTCAGTAGGTAGGTAGTCAAACGCAGTCAACATTTTACTTGGCTCAGAATATGCCATCAAAGAGATGAACTTGAGTTTCAGTTTTAAATGCTAATGTAAAGCTCTGACTATTAGCTAGATGTAAGCTGGTTGTTGGAAGTATGGATTTAGCATCTGCAATGAACTGTCTCTTCTCTAGGTGCTGCTGCTGCAAAGATGGGCAAGGCAGGTAGTACCTCCACCTCCATGAAGCTTGTGATCTAGCTGGGAAGTTAAACATTAAATAATGACATAAAAGTGTGCAAAGTACCAGATCTCACAGGAACGTAAAACAGGTGGCTCTAACCTAGCCTGGGGTCAGGAAAGGCTTCAAAGAGGAAGTGATGACGGAAAGTAATGAGGTGATTAGCCAAAAGGAGGGTAGATAAGCATTCTAGGCAGAAGAAATGGCATTTGCAAAAAACCCGTGGGAAGCTGAGAACTACAATGTATTCTTTGGATTTGGGGACCAGGATGTCACTGGTGATCTTGGTGGGATCAGTTTGTATGGCATGCTGAAGGATGGAGCCAGATTGCAGGGAGTTGAAAAGTTGAATGTGAAGTAAGGAAATGGTGATAAATAACACTGGAAATGTTACTGAATTGGTCGACTGGCCCTGTGCCATGGTTGCAGCCTGGGCCTAACTCTTGTCTCCGCCAGGGGAGTTCTTTTTCTGATCATATTCATGCATCCAATAACAAAACCAATGCTGAGACTGGAAAGCACAAGCTTTATTAAATGACAAAGAATGGAGAAATGGGAACCTACTTCGCAAATCAACTTCTCAATGGGATTTGGGCAGAGACACTAAATATATAGGAGGGTCGAAGTAAAAGGGTAGGATTTGGAAAGAGTAGGAGGAATAACCATGAATTATCTGAGAACAGAGGTGTGGTTTGGACCTGGGACTGATGCAGCTCTCCTTTTCAGTCCAGTTGTTGTCATGGCAACCATCTGTCAAGATGCTGGTGAGTATGTCATTTAGTATGCTAATGCATTACAGTAAGCATATAATGAGGCTCAAGGTCTACTGGAAGTCAAATCCTCTGCCATCTTGGACCTCGCTGGTTTTAACCAGTTCTTGTTTTTTTCTTTTTGCAGCTTCCTCCTGAAACTTAGATAAGACTAATTGGTTTCTCTTCCAGGGAGGGGCATGGATATGATTCTGGGGCAACAGTCTTGGTGACAAAAACATTATCTAGAAATTTGGTTGGGAAGGTGAGGTGGAGGGAGGGCTTTCTTAAGCGGGAAAACATGAGCAGTTTTAAATGTTGACACAACAAAGCCAATAGAGAGAGAGAGATGTTGAAAATATAGGCAAGAGAAAGATTCCTGAGGAGGCAGCAAGGGATGGGATCCAGAACACAGGAGAAAGGACAGCTTCCCCACGAGAAGGTCAAGGATGAGGCAACCTCAAGAATGTAGATTTGGTAGCCGGAAGTTGGTGTTGCAATGCAATGCTTGAGATTGCCTCTTAAATACAAAGAGTATTATCTGTTGAGACTGAGTGAGAGTGAGGTGAGATCAGAGGGAAGAGAGTCAAAATGCATGCTAAGCAAGATGAGGATCCAGCTGAGGTTCGTGACCATTGACTTACAGTGACGCAAAGAGGAGAAGGTATGTGATTTTCGGCAGCTACATTCACGACCCAGAGGTTACTTGGAGATGGTGAACTGTTGGAATCATTCACTCACAGTTTTTATTGTGTATCTGCTCCGTGCCAGATGCTATGCGCTGGGTTCTGTTGGGCAGATGTTATACAGGGAGCAATAGGATGAAGCAATTTTGGATATTAATAAGGAGGGTTTAAATGATGGACCGCTGCATCTTAGCTAGATAAAGGAGAAAGGACCTTTCCTCTAGCCTCTTAGGTTCTGTGGCTGGGCCTGAGAATTAAACTGACAAAAGACAGATGAACAGGAGAAGAACATACAAGTTGTATTTGGTGGTACTGTTCCCACGTGTTACAGGAGATGTTAAAGAAAACAACTGAAGACCCAAAGAAGCAGAAAGGCCTGGGAGCTTAGACATCTCCTCAGTAAAGAACAATACATTATGGAGAGGTAGCAGGACAAAGGAGGAAGAGTGTGGGGCTAGGGACAAGAGACTGTGGGGAAATCATTAGGAAATACAAGGGAGCAACTGCTGAAAAGTCAGGGCTATTTTAGTAGATCTGTGTTGGGCTGCACCTCGCAGGCTTGCAAGGCCTGTGCTCACCCAGCTTCCAGACCGAGGGAAGGGCCCTGAGTCAGTGTCAGAGACGTCAGTGCTTAAATGGATGGAGGAGCTGACACGTCCAAAGCAAGGTCCTGGAGCGACTCCCCACCATGTCTGTTTGTATAGATTCATCTCTTTTCTGGTAATGAGAATGCTCCCCTTTTCCTGGTACACAGAAGGCATCTTTCTCGCTGGAAATTTATGTCCTGCTTTTAGGTAGAAAGCGGGGAGGGCAGAGAACCCTTCCTGCATCTGTTGTTTCTTAAGTGCTTTAGGATCAAAATCTCCATTATGGCAATATTTTGAGGTGGCGGGTTCTGATCCCCTTCAGCTAGACAGGGAGGAAAGTGAAGGAAAGAGAGGGCGGATGGCTATGTAGACAGTAGAGTGAGAAAGCCACTGGTGGTCTCCACGAAATAAAAGAACAGGGGTTCTGGGGTATCTGCTACAACCTTGGGAGAATAGGATGTGGCCAGAGTCTGAGGTTTCTAAGTTACTTTTCTGGTCTGTTGCTGTGGCTCTGAGAGCTGACGGCTGAGGCAGAGATGATTTCACAGCGACCAGAGGGACCTTTTAGAAACACACATTTGCGGGCATCATTCACACACACTGCCTTAGGTTGTGCTTAGGAAGAAGATTAAAAACACTTAACACAGTCTGTGCGGCCCTGCTCACCCTTCCAGCGTCAGCTCCCCATGCCCCTCTCCAGCCACTCAGGCCTCCTACTTTTGCAAATGCTGGTTCCTTTACCCGAGATGCTATGCCCTCGCCCAGCCCTCAAAAGCTCTATCAAGTTATCCCCTCCTCAGCCTTTCGCGTTTAGGTATCAGCTTCAAGTCGCTGCTTCAAAAAGAGTTCCTCGGCCCTCAGCCTAGTTCCGTGAACTTTTCCTTCATTGTGATGATTACATGTTATCATATATTTGTATAATCTTTGAAAACTATTATTATGAAAAAAATTTGTGTCTTCCCCACAAATTATAAGCCCCATGAGGGTAGCAGCTACATGTGCTTTGTTTCTTGTTGTTTGTTTCTCGACAACAAATGCTGTGCCTAGCACAGATTAGGGGCTTAAAAATACTTGCTAAATGAGTGAATAAGCCAAGAGGTTAAGCGACTTGCCCAAGGTCATCGACGGGACTTGCTCAGAATAATGATATTAATATTTATAAACTGTGTTTATTGTATTTTGTACCTTTGTGACATTTGCATGGATGCCATGGTGGGTGAATGACACCAACAGACATGACTGATGGCAAAGAAGACAGAAACATAAAGGAAATAGTGACACAAAGCAGGAAGTGACAAAGCATGGAGGTTTGCTGCCCAGAAACCTTCACTGGGGTTTCTCCTGTAGAATGAGGGTGGTAACAGGGCAAGATGGGCCCTTTTCCATAATCACAAGAGGCTTTATTCTATTCTGGTCTCTCCTCCTGCCTGACCACTGTGGAAGTGGTAGCAACCTACGTGCCTGTTCCTGAGGAGCAGGTAGCACGAGCGAAACCACACTGGCACATCCCTGAGTACTGGCTGCCTGACTGGGTGACCAGAAAGCTGGTTTCTCAGGAGCATCTTCCAACAAGCTCCAGGCCAGTTTGAATTTAGATCCATCTCTTCCTTTATCATCTTGAGCCTGCATGTAAACAGTTGGTAGCAAGATACTTTGACCTATTACCTGAGGATTTTGTTCATGTATTTTCTTGTAAGCCTCTGGCTCTTCTCCCATTTTGTAGCCAGAGTATAAGCCATCCACTGACTCAGAGGATAAAGAAGTATTTTCCTGACTTGAGTTCAAATGTACAAACCCTACAGGGAACAAGTTAATGAATTTGAGAGAATGACGCAGGAGCAAGATTTTCTGCCCCAAAGGATTGTTTGATGGGTCAAGAGTGGTAAGTTTCCCTGAGTGTCAGAAGGGAAACAGAGAAAATGAGCTGCTAGTTTGTTTCCAGAAAGAAAGACATCTCCCCACCCCAGCCCCTAGCCAACCGTCAGAGAGGAAACCAGAGAAATCCCAGGTACGCAGAGGTAACTGCCCCTTGTTGCAGGTAGACCTTAAGGAAGCTTCAAGATGTCAGAATAAAAATGGCTACGGAATTTGTCTCTATTCATAGTCCTGAGGCTGCTTCATGGAGAGACCCCAGCCCAACTCAGTGTGGCTCTAGGGGCTGCTTCTAGTATGTTCACGAGGAGCACAAAACTGCCGATGGCCCTTGGACAGCCCCCCAGACCCCACTGGCTGACATGCAGGGGCCTCAAGGAGAGCTTTGGTAGCAAGGACCCACCTTAAGGGGTCACTTGGACAGAAACAAGGTCCATCCAAGCAGCCGGCTGGTAGCGTAAGCCCCAAGGGCCAGGTAAGACAACAGATCTCAGCAGGTGTCAGCTTGGGCACCTGCCCGTTCCCCATTCTTCCTCCCATCCTCTTGGACCCCTCAAAGCTAGAGCTGATACCATGGATGAGGAGAGAGGGGTCTCTGAATTGTTTACGATTACATTTGCGCTGCTTAGAAGAATCTAGACCTAATGTCAGTTGCAGACATTCATTATTTTGTACCCCAAAGAAATGTACCTTTTTTATTTTGAGAAAACACACTTCTTCCACACTAGAGTTCGTGCCCAGAGACGCATGTGCTACACTGCTATCTTTTCCTGCACTGATGTCTGGCCTCCACGGCCGGACTGCAAGATTTTCAAGGCTGGAGAGTAGCCCCTTTCTGCCCTCTTTTCTTCCTACTCAGCACCTTGTACATAACACGCCCCATTTTTGAGAGGAAACCTATGGAACAGGATGTATATGGTTGTTTTGTTTACATGTTATTTGTCAGAGTATCATTTCAAGTGTCTCTCAGCTCTGACTTCACTTGTAGATTGTAAAGTTCCCACAAGTATTCATTTTTCACATTAAGAGGTAAGAAATCTGTGCCAGGCTCCTACCATGCACAGAGACTACTTCTGCCTCTTCCTGGGGACGCAGCCCTGTCATTAAGGAACTTGTTATCGGAGATGTGGACGAGTGAGCTAAATGCGCGTTGACTTTAGGACAACAGCTAGGGGGCTTTGTTGCCTGTTATTTTAAATACACATAGACTGATTGCCAAAGGGACACATATTTATTTAAGAAAACTCTCAAATTTAGCAGTAAACTAATTGCACCCATAAACTCAGAACTTGTAAAATTAGCAGTAGTCAATGTTGACATTCTGGTGTAAAAATTGTAAAAATGTATCATGATTTATTGGAGTCTATTATTTAAAGAAAACTGATATACTAAGGTGTGTATGCGTGCATGTGTGTGAGATTTTTGCTTTCTCCTAAAAGGAGGATGGTGATATTTGAGCGTTTCAGTCACTAAATGTATTCAGTGACCAAATACAGTACATTGATGAAAGAAATTTGAAAATGTATTGCAGATTAGAAAAAGCTGAAAATTAGGCTTCTGGTAGCTGGATGGAGTGGAGAACCAAACAAAATATATATTTGAATTTAATCCATGATGGATTCATGAAAATAGGCCTATTGATTAACTCAAA
The DNA here is from genome assembly GCF_048564905.1 of Vicugna pacos. Classification (NCBI taxonomy): domain Eukaryota; kingdom Metazoa; phylum Chordata; class Mammalia; order Artiodactyla; family Camelidae; genus Vicugna; species Vicugna pacos. The sequence continues at coordinate 77,113,413 of NC_132991.1, read as the reverse complement.
TATCACCTCCTCACTGAAGCCCTCCTGTCTTCCGTCTGGCAGAGTCAGCCAGTGAGGCCTTCTGTGCTCGCAAATGTTTTTACTATTTATATTTAGCAATAAATTCATTATTTTAATAAAAATAATATATGCTATTATTTCTATATTATATTTTAGGGAGGCAGTATAGTGTGGTGGTTAAAAACGTAGATTTTGGATTTAAACATCCCCAGTTCGAATCCCAGCCTCACCATTTGCTAGCTGTGTGAACTTGGACAAGCTGTTCAGTTTCTCTGAACCTGTGTTCTCATTTGTAAAATGGGAATGATAACCACTGACTTCATAGAGTTGTTGTGAGGGAGAAGTAGGACAATATTTGCAACTTGCTGCCTCACCCAAAACACAGTCAGTAAATAATAGGTATAATTATTTTTATTACAGAACTTGTCTTGTTGCATTGCCATTACTGGTTTAGGAATGCATTCCTCGCTGGACTGTGAACACCTACCCAGAACACCTGGGTCCTGATCTCTCTCACCAACCTCTCTCCCTCTTAGCAGAGCAGCCCAGAAACAGGAAGCAATCCACAAGCATTTGCTAGAGAATAAAATAGCTATGGTACCAGGTCCAGTGCTTTTCCCCTAGGTGTCCTGTGTCCTTATTCAGATTTTTAGAACAAACTCCTAACTGCAAACCACTGACTTTTATAATCAATATTATACAGAGCTGTTTCTACTTTCATGCAAGCTAACATTTAGTGAGCACTTACTTTGTAGCAGGTTTTGTCCTAGTGCTTTACGTGGTGTTTAAACCACTCTGTGAGGCGGATAGCGTTATCTTCTTTAACAAAGATGAAGGAACTGAGGCCCAGAGAGGGTGCTGTGAACTCTGTGACTCCTGAGATTTTGCTGGGAGCCCCAAGGGAATTCCCTGCTCTCTGTTCTTCCATTTAAGTATGTAGGCAGGAGGTGAGGAAAGGAAGTAACCATATATTTTTCTTTCTCCTTAGTAAAACATTTTATTTATTTTGCAGTCTCTTTTCTCTTCTGGAAAAACAAACACAAGAAATTCTTGCTTCATTCATGATTTTACCCCTGCTGAGGTCCAGGGCAGGATGTCTCTGCTGCAGAGCCCTGTTCAGGGATGCAAATGAAATTTAGTTCCTGCCCTCCACCGAGAGTGCTAAGTAGCATTTATTTTTTTGAGGGGTTTGAAATAGACGTTTAGTACATTAAAATGATAGCAATAATTCATATCCCATCTGTGTGGGTAAAAACAATAAAATTACCTGTGAAACCATGAAATATCAGCATGCTAAATAAAATTGAGAGTGCAGGGCATTAAGAAATTTTTTAAAAGCAACTTGTTCTCAAGGAGAATAATTTATCCCGTAAGACCCACGCTGTTACGTCAATAAAATTGATCAATTATTTGTTCGTGTTGCCTACATGAGTGAAAGCTATGTTTTAAAAATAAGGAAAACTTTGGGATGATTTTTACTTCAAGGAAGCTGATTGGAATCTTTCCAGATTCCACAATTTGTTCCTATTGACCAGAAGTCTTCTGACTTGGGAAAATATTTTTATTTCCCTCCCCCTTTTCTCAATGTCCTACAAAGACCTGCATTAGGGTGGGAAACATTTTCTGAGTCCCAAAGGACTCCTCCATTTGCCTGCAAGAGAGTGTTGAGAGAAGCCGCTCAAAAGGAGGATGAAGATGCCTCAGAATAACTTTTTCGAACATTCTTGTCATACTTTCTTCATTCACAGTAACCTCTGTCGTAGGAGAGAGAAAATGTGATTCGAGGGAGCATTATATTATTTTTCTTTCACATACATCATAAAAGATGCAAAAAAAAAAAGTCAATTTCAAGATTGGTGCCCAGTGTGTTTATTGTTTAAAAAGTTTGTTTCAGTTTACTTCCAGAATTAGATAAACAGCAGAGGCCACTATATTAGAGACAGATCAACTGTTACTCTTCCCTAAGGAAATAAATTATAAGGAAGGGGAAAAATCAGTAAGGTCCCTCAAATTTGGATTTTACCTTATCTTTTGCTAACAATCCCATAATAATAATAATCTAAAACATGGTAAGCAGGAAAATTAATTCCATCTGAAGTCTAACGTACTAGTGGAATTCTCATGGGAAATACGTAGTGAGTTTTTAAACCAATGTAATCATAAAGGTAGCTGGTGAGAGCTCAGCAGTACTTTCTGTAGTGAAACAGGTGGCCCTTCCTCAGAAATATACTTTGAAAAAGACCCTCCTTGTGGAGCTTGGTCCTGGAACCGAGGACGGGATTGCTTTGGGCTTTGACTCTCGGTGGGAGATGGTATTCTGAATGCGAGAAGTGAGAAGCGTCGGGTGCCAAGTTTGGCAGGTGATGCCTTTGCTCAAGGAACATAGTAGATACTTGTCAAATGTTTGATGAATAAATTATGGAGAATGCTGCTGGTTGTTAGGGGTCATACAGATTGTCATCTGGGACAGTCCAGTAAGCCATGCATCTCGTTTACTTCCATTAGGTGTGAGTTTATTTCTTCCTTCCTTCTTCCTTCATCCGTTGATGCCTGCCACAGGTCAGGCTCTGTCCTTGTGACTGAAAATACAACTGTGAACATTGCAGATGCTGTTCTTACAGAGCTGACATCCTACAAGATGGAGAGCAAAGCAGACAAGCAAAACCCCCGTAGGCCAGTCGATAACCTAAGGTGGTACGGCCGTGGTGGCTCTGGTCCTACCTGCATCGAGGTCAGGACATGCCTGGTGTGAGAAACAGCAAAGAGGGCCTCTCTTGGGAACTACTGTCCCTGTTCCCTGCCCTAAGGGCTTGATTGGCCCAGCCTTCATCTTCTGAAGCTCTCAATTAAAAAATAAGAATCAGAAAAAGGCCACTGCACTGGGAGGAAAAAAAAACTTGTCAGGATAATAAATGAATCTCATATGACTTTTCTTAAAAAATGATCATTGAGGCATATGAGGCTTTAGTTTACTTAGATGTATCTTTCATCAGAATAGTTGTACAATTTAAAGTGAATAGACTTCCTTGAAAACAATGGCTATATGATTGGTTCTACAGAACAGTGACTGACGTGCATTCCCTGTCTTCCCTCACTGTCCCTCCTCATCTTTGTCACCACCACCCTCCCTTGTTTTCTCTCATATAACTGAGTAAAAAGCAGGATCTGGAGTCTAGCCCACATCATCCTCTGATCGTTTGTGGTTCCGAAAGAGGGTGTTGTGTCCCTCTAACTTTCCATGTTAAAGGAGCCATAATTTGCTTTTTATGTATATGATTTCTCTACCAGGCAGAAAGATGGAGCTGGGGCCCTAGCCAAGAGATTGTTTGATTTCCAGCATCAAATTGTAAATGTCTGGGAAGTTGAACTAGAATTCACACTTTAGGACTCTGACGCTCAGATGTCATGCACAGCCAGTGTTGAATCTGTTTTCCAAGTGGGTCTATTGTTGTCATGTGTGAACCACTGTCACCTGTCCTATGACCCAGCATGACTGGATCCTGAAGAACAAGGGCGTGAAATGGGCCCAGTCTGGCAGCAGCTGGGGACCACTGACCCTCTCTTGGCTCCACGCAGAGTTGGATGACAGAAGGAAAGCCAGGCAGCTGCTGGAAGGCAAGCCCAGGTGGCCAAATCCATGCCAGGCAGGTGGAATAAACGCTGTCAGAGCCCCCTGAGGTACAAGCCCAGGCCACGTGGCACAGGTGTGGCAGGATCGGAGCAAGAACAAGAGATTTTCTCAATCAGAAGGAGGGGGCTCTTGAGGAAGGAAGGTGTTCCGTAGTCTGTGGATTAATAATCAGCACAGAAGGTCAAGTGTTACAATCAAAAGCTGTGCCTTCAGATTAAAGGAAGACCTTCACACAGTGGCCATGTGGAAAGAAGCCTTCTGACACTCATCAAAGAGCATTATTACGTCCCTTAGAATAAAACTCCTATACGCTCTGAGGAGACAGCAAAGTTAATTTTCGTGTTGCACCAAATGTTGGTGAATGTATTCACCTTTTAATCAAAGGTTCCTCTCATTTCCTGAGTTCCAGGGTTGCAGTGGTGTATTTGTTATTCCTAACTGCATGAAAGTTATCCCAGCTTAAACCCAGAAACTTATACAGTTTCTGAGGGTGAGAAATGAAGGAGTGGCCTGTCTGGATGGTTCTGTCTCAGAGTCTCTCTCATGAAGCTGCAGTGAGCTCTGGGTAGGGGTGGGACAGGGCGCACAGTCATCTGAATTCTGGTCTCAGTGCTTCCAAGATGGCTCACTCATGTGGCTGCTGGCAGGAGGCCTTAGTTCCTCACCACATGGACCTCTCCAAGGGCTTCTTCAGTGTCCTCACAACACAGCAGCTATCTTCTCCCAGGGACAAATGACCCAGGAACAGGGAAGAAGCCACATTGCCTTTTATTATTGATCACGAAGACACATACCATCATTGCTGCCATATTTCACTCAGTAGAAGTGAATCATTAAGTCCAGCCCACAGTCATGTGGGCAGTGAGAATTTGATTCTACCTTTTATAGGAAAACTGCTGAAGAATTTTGAACTCCTACATACTGTATTCATTTAGGACATCAGGGAATGTTGTATACTCAGGACTGTCTATAAAATTTGTGGGACCTAGTGCAAAATAAAAACGCAAAACCGTTAAACCATTGTTTAAGAATTACTCAGAAGTTCAAGACAGTGACAGCAGAACATTAAACCAAGCATGGGCCCCTTCTAGGTGCCAGGCCCTTTGCTGCTGCCCAGGTCTCGCACCCAGGAAAGGCAGTCCCAACTAGAGTGGTTAAGAGCATGGACTTTGAAGTCAATAGTTTGAGGAGAGGGTATAGCTCAAATGGTATAGTGTATGCTTAGCATGCATGAGATCATGGGTTCAATCCCCAGTACCTCCTCTTAAAAAAAAAAAGTAAATCTAATTACCTCCCCACCAAAAAATAAAATAAGAGTGTGAATCCCAGCCCTACTGCTTTATAACTGTGTAACTCTTGGGAAAATGACTTAATATCTCTGAACCTCAACTTCTATTTCTCTAAAATGGGTATGATTAATTTACCTGCTACTTGGGATTTCTGTGAACATTAAATGAAGTAAGTATAGTGCCTGGCTCATAATAGGCACTTGAAAACTTGTAGACATAATGATTACTTTTTTAAGGAGTTTAGAGAAGAACCACTGAGCTGGTAACTCAGACTGATTACTTAGCTGATGATCACAAACTCCTTAAAGTAGGACTAGTATCTCATACCCTCTGCAGTACCAGCTTCTGTTTTACGTGACAGGGACCCACATGTTCATGAGTTTGAAAAATGCGGCCTGTAAGCTGCAACAAGAATGGCTAAGAAGATGTGTTTCAGGAATGGCATGTTTTCAACATTCTAGAAGGTAGGACCAAAGCTACTATTTTAAGAAAATCCATATAAGATCAACATTTCATTGGCTTTTGTAATACCAGGCATTTATCAGCAGTTTAGAAATAGTTGCCATGAACTACTTTCTATGAATAACTCAGTTGATGAGACTGAATATTAAATGGGAACTTTCTCTAGCAGTGCTCTTTCTCGGTGGCTCAAAAAACAAAAGCAAAAACTTAAACTATTCCTGGATAAGGACTTAATACTGGCAAATGATTTTATAAGACACTTTGGAACTTCAGACAGGCTTTCTGCTTCCTTTCTCCTGCATCTGAGCGTGGCCCCGTGAAGCTGACAACTGTGGACAGGCCTTCTTCAAAAGCTGTCAACTGTTTCCACATGGACCTTCTATGAAGCTCTTAACCAAAGCGTACTGTTGGGCCAAGGCATCTTCGCTCATTTGACAAAAATCATGTGCGCCGGCCCCTGGAGTGGCGTCCACAGAACCCAGGAACACCGTACCAGGCTTTGAATCGCTGCTGAGTGATGCTTGAAAGAGCCGACGCGGGTTCCAGGGGTGCCTCTCTTGCCTCTTCTAAAAGGATGATCTCATCAAGGACCAGCGTAAAGAAAGTAGGCAGAGGTCCTGGTTATCTGCATGAGCACTTAAACAGGAAACATTAGAAAAACAGTGCGAGCTGGAGTCTTTTTGCAAACACATTAACACCATAAAATAAATGAAGCAGGTATGAGTGGGAATAAACCCCCGCCCCAACTCCCCCCTTAACTACAGGCTGTGCTGTGTTCTTAGCAATAGTCTTCTATTTCTCAAGGAACTTCTTTATTTATTCCTCAGTCCAAAATTAGTTCCTTAATTTGAAACAGCCATAAACAAACATTACTAAAGCAATCCCTTGGGCTCTCTTCTCCCACACCCTCTCCCCCCACACACATATTTTCTGCTGCTTTGTTTGTTCTCAGCTCTTTTTGCCTTTGTGCTCAACACAAGGACCTGCAGTGGTCTGGCTTTCTGAAATCCCTTCATAAGTCTCTTGAAAGATATTTAAATTCCATTTTGACAGGAGAGAATTAAAGTCACATTAATTTCAATCAGTTATGTATTAAATACAAATAAACTTCAATAACACCCGAGTATGGGTTTTAGTACTCGCTGATTTCTGAGGTCGCCTGCAGTGCCGTGATTCTCCCGTGGGCCTGTTCTAGCTACCACTGTACGGGAGCATAAGTGGAGCCTCTGATCTCAGCAGCTGCTCCAGTAGCTTTGGAGTTAGATCCTCCCTGCACCCTCTTCTCTTCTAGCTCCTCTTGACTTGCAATCTTTGCCACTGTCTCTTCCTTTCCTACCTTTTCCCCCTTGCCTCCCTCCCCCTCTGCATATCAACAAAGAATTTCATAGCCATGTGGCTTTCCTCTTCAGATCCATCTCAATCCCATCTTCATAAAAAGGAATGTGCTGACCATTGCCCGATTGCTCTGGCCTTTCCCCTGCTCCGGTCTTTAGCGTAGGGGACTGCATTTTCCAGCTTCCGTGCCCTCTGGCTTCTACATAAGCTGAGTCAATGGGAAGCAGAGGCAGAAGATTGGAGGGTGGGAGGAGGGGAGAAGCCAGGGAGTTTCTCCCCTTCTCTTCTGTTTTGGGTGGCTTCTCTGGCAGTGGCTGCTTCTCTTCCATGATTCCAGCTGCTGTCAGTTAGTCCCTAGCTTTGTGTCTCAGCATCTGCCAAGAATTCTCCCTCTGTGCTTCTGACTTGTCTCTGATGATCCCATCTTCCAGGCTCTGATAACACCACCTTCTTCCCGAGTCTCTCCAGCCTTGGGCAAGGAGGTGGGGAAGTTAATGGCTTCTGACTATTGTTAATCTTTGGGTTGCTCCCACCATCCTACTTAACGCCTTGCTTCTGACCCTTCCAGTTCTTCCATCACGTGTATAACAAGCTCCTATATTAAATTCCCTCTGTTTGAAACACCTACAGTGGTTTCTGTTTTCTCATTTGGGCTCTGATTGAAGTAGGGAGCCCATGATTACAACAGCAACAACCAGGATCTCCTGGCTGTGAACATGCGGAGGTGTTGGCTTGCTCAGAGATGGTGTGGAAGCTCTGTGCCTCTTCCCACATACCTGGTCCTATGCATCTCTTCCCTCTGGCTGCTCCTGAGTTACATCCTTTTATAGTAAACCAGCAATTTAAAATAAATTTAAAGACTTATAACCTCCTCCGAATCTCTCAAAATTCAAGTCTTATGATAAACTGAATCCAGATGACAACAAGTCCTCAGAGAACTGCAGAGCCATAAGATGGGATAAGTCTAGGTCCCTAAATCACCATGTGGAGGAAGACAGCCGACTGAACAGGATCACCATCTTCAGACTGGCAAGTGCACAAGAAAGAAACCATAATTGCATGTGCACCATTATACATTTGGATCATTATTTGTTATAGTAGCTTATACCACTAGCAGAATTATACGTAGAGAAGAGGATACTCAAGTAATAGCTTAAATCTTAAAAGAGTAACTTACATAAATAATACTCCTATAATAAATACACAAATTTTAATTGATTTTTGGACTGATAAGATGGTCAAATTTATACACGGTAATGGAATCTTCCTCATGTATAACTGAATCAGTCATGTAAACATGTTTAGGCTAATATGCTAGTAGGTCTGCCAAGGTTGAAGAGACACAAAATCCCCAGGGTCACAAGGTTAATCATAATTTTGATGTAGTAAAACAATAAAGATAAAAAGAGCAATTAGAAACAATTTAAAACAACAACAGCCACAGCAATAAACCACCACAGCAACATTTGAGACCAACAGTTCTGCAGAGTAGAATGTTGTTTTCCATGGCCTGATTCTATGCTCCCTTTGGGCTTTTATGCACACGGTACACCTTAACGCACATGGTACACCTTAATGCACACGGTACACCTTAATGCACACGGTATACCTTATATGAGGAACAGCTCTCAAAACCCGATGTCAGGTGAGTTTGGGGTGTACATGTAGGGTGCACATGGAAAACAGATGGAGTGTCTTTTCCTCTCTGCACCCGGGCATCCTGTTGTTTCCTCTCTCCTAATCAGGGAGAGGAGGACTGTCTGCCCTTGGCTTATAAGTATGGATTTTACAGCAAAATGTCAAGTGAGATTTGGGAATGACTTTCTTTCTTATTTCAGTCTGAGTGAATATGTCCCATCCGCTTTGCACCATGGCCTCAGGACTCCTGTGATGTGATTTTGATCATCCCTGTGTTCAATAATCTTGAATCTCACCTGACAGCAACACATCTTTGTTTATGAATCTGGGAAATATTTGCTATAGAGCAGTGGTTGGCAACACTTTTTGAGTCAAGGGCCTCTTGGGAGAATCCTGGGGCTGGTCAGAATCCCTCCGGTGCACATCTCAGGTGCACGTGGACGTGCACACACACACACACACACACACACAATTTGACATAAGTTTCAGCAGGCTTGTTGATTCCAGATTGAGAACCTCCCACCTTCCTGCCCCGTTACATGGTCCTTGGTCAAATAGTACTCTTCTATCCATATCCAGGATGCCCTGGGTATTGCCTACGTATGTAACTATAGTTTTTTTATTTTGGGGGATTTTTTTGGCCAGTTTGTTTTATTGACGCCTGGATGCTCAGGCCTGGACCGTGTGCTTTGGCAGTGGGTACAGCCGCTCCTTCCGCTGCTGCTGCTTGGTTTTCAGAGTCTCTTCGTGCTTGTTGAGCCGGCGGCGTATGGCACGCGTTTTCCCAGCCGCAGATCCAGGGGTTTGTAATTCTTGCCCTGATAGAATTTCCTGAGGTTCTCCTTCTGAGTCTGGTTAATGACGGTGAGAACTCGAGCAGTGGATTTGCCAACAACTGGGATCTTGGGGAGCTTGGAAGCACGCCACCTGTCACTTTAATGATGCGCTGCTGGGACAGGTCCACCTGCTGCTGCTTCTTGCCATGAAGGTCTGGAGCCCTAATCTTGGCCATGGCTGAATAAGCTACCGCCGTCGCTGCCGCCTTGGAGGGAAAGAGAGGCGGACCCATAGTTCTATATATAACATTTTCTTCCCATTCACCTTCTTTTAAATCACCGATTTAACTTCAAAATACAAAATCTGCCAGATATTATTTGGAGAGATTCTTCCTTATTTTGGACCGATCCTAAGGCAGATAGTTCCCTGTCTTGTGTTAAAAGATTTCTCTGTAGCAATATTAGATGTTTCTGCACATGAAACAGTAATTTCCTCCTGCTGTTTGGAGATGTCTCTTTTTCTTATTGGCACCACATAAGATAAAGCTCTGTAATCGGGACAGAGATTTATGTGGTGTTATTGTTGAATGTATGTGTACGCCGCCTTCCTGCGGTGAAAGGCCTATGACACAAGGCTTCCGTCTGGGGACTGATTTGGGGCCTAGTGAAACATACACGCTGTAATAAGTCACAGCAGATGCTGCCTATCGAGTCCCTGCTATCCCATGTGGGTTCCAGGGTGGGTAATTTTGTTCATTCTTCTGGCCTTTGCTATGGCTTGTCAGTGATGGGACTCATGTTCATAACTCTGAGAAGTGCTCAGCTGTGAAATAAGCACTGAAAAGATGAAATGCAATTGGTCCTGTGCCATTGTGATCTTTCAATCCCATGTAAGCAAGAAATACGTATTTCAAGTGGCCCAATAAATCTTTTTGAGTTTAAACGTTCATAGATTTAAAATATTTATGGGCTGACTTGGGCAGAAAGACCAGGAAAACCATATGCACTGGCTCGGAAGTAGAGATAGAAACCATTATGGAATATTAGTGACAAGCTGAGTGGAGTCAACCCAGTGTATCTGTTTCTATAGAAATGATACTCCTTTAGCATCAAGGTATGAGTGTGTATACCAGAAGTATACGAAGTGTCAGTGCCAGGGTGGATTAAGAATGAAAAATTGGCTTTCTTTTAAACATTTGTAGCTATTGTTTGTGTTTGAGCTTATTAGAAGAGGATATTACACTACAATCTTTGAAGCTTTCTATAAGAGGAAAGGGGTAACCTTTCAAATTAAGTGATAAAAGCTATGTAGTGTTCATGAAAAACAATACTGGAAATGCTTGGTATTCGTTCATTCATTCAACAAGCATTACTGAGTGCCTACTATATTCCAGGACTTACGTTAAACATAGGAATAAAAAAATGAATAAGACATGATTCTTCCCTTATGATTGTCTCAGGGTAGTCAAAGACACTGCTAAACGGGTGATTTAATCATGGTCTGATATATTCTACAACAGAGGTACAGACTGATACTGGAGTACTGAAGAAGTGTTTTTTTTTTTCTTGTTTTGAGAGATCAGGAGACCTTCTCAGAGAAGGTGTTTTCCAGAATGAGAAGGTGTTGGCCAGGGGGAAAAGGAGGAAGAGGCATCCCTGGCAGCAGAGATGCCATGTGAAAAGGCGAAGGTGGAGAACCCTGAGAGATCAGGCCCTGGAATCAGTGCAAAAAGTCCGGATGGGGGCCCCGCGGGAGATGGGCTGGAAGGGGAGCGCAAGTCATGTATGCTGTGTGCTAACATGGAGTAATCCAAGTCTGAGGCTTTAGGATAAGAAGGCAGAGGCAGTGGGTGTGGAGAAAAGAGCATGGATCTTTGAGTCAGCGAGGATGTAGAATAACGAAAGAGCTCCCAGACTGATAGGAATCAGAAGACGACAGAGAAAGTGGAGTCTAGAAGGACATTTACATCCGGCTTGGGTGACTAGATTGCTAATGGTGCCATTCACCACAATCAGGAATAAAGGACAAGGAATGGGGTTGGGCTTGGGTGCAGATGATGGTTGGTTTCATTTTTCATGTCGTGTCTGAGGTACCTGTGAGTTTCTGTTCTGAATATATTGAGTTTGAGGCAGACGTTCAGTAGACACTTGACTGTATGGAATTTGAGCTTAAGAGACACAAATTTGAGAGTCATCAATACTTGAAGCCTTGGGTGTGGATGAAATTAGAGAGAAGATAGGGCTGAAACAGAACACAAGGTAACATCAACATTTAAGGGGGAAAGCAGAGACAAAGGAATGCTAAGTAGTAATGAGAAAAGTCTGCAAGAGCATTAAGAGGAAAATAAGAGAGGGTGGGAAAGAGAAGCCAACAAAGAAGAGCGGTTCAAGAAGCTGCAAGGTGTCATGTGGTAGAGGGGTCAAGTGATACAAGGACTTAAACCTGCCTTTAAGATGTGACAGCTGAAAGATCACTGAGGATATCAGCAAGATCAGCTTTAAGCTTTAAGATCAGCTCCCTTCTCTTTGAGGCTCAATCTTCTGAATATTTCTACCCACCAAGCACCTTTTATTCTAACTTTACTTACAGTAATATATATTATTAAAGAAATATTTTTTCCAAAAATGAATTTATAGTATAGTACAAAACATCATGCACTCCTCAAGATTTAGATATGTCCTAGCACCCACTGAGGTCACTAATGTAGAACTCACCTGGATACCTCAGCACAGTGATAGGGACTCGGATTACAGTCATTAAGTTTCAAAAGCAAAGACTCATGGATGAATTATTATTGAATGGAAACCAGGTAGAACTACAGTGTCTGTGATAGCAACTGGTCTAGGAAACAGCTAGGTGGGAATGTGAAGATTCCAGATTTAAGGTCTAACATGAATGTAGTGGGCCAGCCACTGTTGAAGGTTCTAACAGAGCCCATTGGTCCAAGGATCCTGGACGCATTGCCCTTGGCAGACGTCTTCCCAGCTTTTCCTTTGAGCTGGCCATCATAGCCAACCCCCAGGCTGGCGATGGAGAGATCTCGCCCTGCACCCCTCACCGCGGATGCCTCCCACACACTGTTCACTACCCGTGGGCACAAGACTTCATGAAATCGGAAGAGGACGAGAAGGTCCTCTCCCATTAAAGAGTGTGTAATAAAGAAATACAAGAACCTTGCACTCAAAGTAAAAGCTCTCTGTGGGTTCTTAGCACAAACCCTCACCCAGCAGGAGCTGGTTATCAGATCTGCCAGTTTCTAACATATCCTGATGGAAAAGGTCACCAAGTACTGAAATCTTCCGATGGATAGGTATTAGAAAAAGTATACCAGCAATCTTCACTATTATTTTTTTCCACTAGGCCCAATTCAGAAAAAACATCCCTTTAAAATTTACAGACCAGATGTTTTGTCCAAGATGAAAATAGCTTTATTATTTTTCCTGATTATAAAAATAATACATGTTTATTATGACAAAAACTTGAACATTGTTTATATGAAAAAGAAGTAAATAGAGCTTGAAATCCCAAAGCCCACAGGCTTGCTTTAAGGGGGCCAACGGCTTAAAAAACAACTGAAGTAATCTCTTTAATATTAGATTTTATTGACTAGAAAAATGTCACTGAGTGTCTTTTAGCCGCTAAATGAATATTTGAAATTTGATAATTAAATTTGTTTGGAATGAAGGAACAAAAAGGCATCTTTCTAATCTTCTACTCAGAATTGAAATCCTGGACTGCACTATTAGCCCTTCGACCCCAGGTTACATATCACTGATCTAAAAACGCTTGGGGCAGAATCAGAAGGGCCAGATGGGACCCATGAGGCCTAGGGGAGCCGCCTCAGGGCTCTCACTGCCTGTGGGCCTGGGAGGATGTTAAAAGGAAAAGGGAGTTAGAGCCACCTGAAGAAGGAGCCAAAGACCCGAAGCCTACATTCTGGAAGATCACAGATGGTCACATTCACTGTCCCACCCTAGCGACAGGGCCAGCATAGGACTGGACAGACACTCAATGAACACCTCCTGATGTAGGACAGGTTCCATCTACCTTGCTGTTTGGCCCTGGAGTAGTGGTGCAAAACCACAGGCACTAGAATGGAAGGAGTCTCCAAGGTTGAGGCTTTACGGCCACTAATCTGGAGCAATTACAGCGCTGATCAAAATCACCAGCACCAGTGGGACCAAAAGCATGAAAAGAATTCAGGTGCCAGGAAATAAAGAGACTCTTTTTCCGGTGCCCAGGCTCCACCTGGGTGGGGCTAGTTGCTTTAGGCTGATGACAATTCATAAAGAAAAATGAAGAGTTTTAAGCATGTTTTACAATTTAATGAAACTGTGGACTTGCGGAAGCGTGCAGGAAACTGCAGGATCCCTCAGGGAGCAGATAATGCGTCCCGGGAGACTTCAGGAGAGCAGGAATTTTTGAAGCAATTTGTAGACCCAATGCCCAAGAGGAGAAAACATTTGAATTCTCTGAGCTGGATCAAGATAACCTCAGGTCCAGACTCAGAATGTGGGGAGAACTTGTCAAACATCCGCTGGCCAAGAGGGTGGGGCAGGTGAGTCCTGGCAAGAGGGGACCAGAGAGTCTAGGACAGAAGTGTCTGCTCCCTTTTCTTTCGTTTTTTGTTTTTGTTTTTGTTTTTTTTTTACTTAGTGGAGGTACTGGGAATTGAACCCAGGACCTCAAGCATGCTAGGCGTGTACTCTACCACTTCCCCAGATACCCTTCCCCAGAAGTGTCTGCTCCCCTTTATTAGTAACAGGAACATGAAGGATTTCAGGTGAAATAAACACATTTCAGCATGGCTGGTAGGAAAGGAGGTTACAGGTCTTTTCAGTCGAAGTCATGCTTGTTCTAAGAGCTGGGCTGTTTTTCCAGGCTGGAGCTCTCGCTGTCTGCTTCCTCCTCCGCAGGGGGTGGGCAGTGCTCTGGTGCTACTCTCTTGAGGGTGTTCCAGCTTTATTCAGAGTTGAAGGAGATCATTGCTGTGAACTCTTCTGCCCCAAAGGACCTGCTTTTTTTCTGTCTTGCTGTGGAAAGTTTTAAAATTGGTCTAAGACCCATCCGGAACTATTGGCTGAGATTATGGGCCAGTTCAATTTACCTCAAGTAAAAATAATTTATGAGATTCATTTATCAGTTCAACAATATGTATTGAGTACCTTGTATGTTGCTAGGCTCTGGAGACACAACAGTGCCAGAGAGACAAAAATCCAGCATTCACAGAGTTTCTTGCCTTGCCCAGAAGATGTCAAGATTGCAATGCTGCTGAAAGAATGAACAAACCGGCTACTAAGCCTTAGTTTTGATTTCGAGTTAAATTTTGGTTTATTTAGTCAACAGTCTCTACACCTGGATTAGATGTTGACTTGGTTGTTAATAAACTAAAATGTTTTTGTTACACAATTATCTTTCGCTGTCAGTATTTTCATATGCTAGCAACTGTGATGAATGTACGTATACACCAGACTCAAATAGATGGACATTTAGTTTTAGGGTCTGAAGCAGAAACAGAATATTACTTCATCTGTTTGCTAAATTGCTCTTCATCTCGTATAGACAGTTAATATTTTTTTCCTTTGCCATATTTGATTTTCCTTATAGTCCTCCTCAGGTCACCTCAGCAACGAGATGACAAGCTCCCCAGTTATCATTAGAAAAATGGAAATGCCTTTTTAAAAAGATTGGAAAAAAGTCTAGTCATTTTTCAGACTGATTTATTGTTTAACAGCAAGGTTTTGCCATAATGGTACTAACTTGCTACAGCTTTAGAGGAAATAAAAAAGACAAGTATTTTACTAGTTGAAATGACAACATGCTAAATTATAAAACGTTGGGGGAAAAATTCAGGCAATTTAAATTTCCTGGCAATGGATCTATAATTTATTTGAGGGATCAGAGTATTCTGGGCTATAGACAAATGTATTTTGCGGGAAGAAAAAATTACACTTTGAGTTTCACCACCCAATTTTAGTGCTCAATTACACTGTTACGTTTTTATAAAGAATAGTTGTTTTTTGATTTTCATGTAGTCTAGTACCTGTAAGAAACACTCTTTCTGAGTTTTGAATTCTCTCTTCCTGCCTAGGAGACATTCCATCAGTCTTTTTACCCTCTAGTATTCCTGCTGTCATTTACCTCCAGTTTTTAGTTTTTTAAATTAATCTTCTTTTTTATTGACGTATAATTGACATACTATTAATTTCAGGCATACACTGTAATGATTTGATATTTGTATATTATGCAAAATAATCACCATAAGAAGACCAGTTAACATCCATCATTGTACATAGTTACAAAATTTTTAATTTTTTCTTATGATGAGGACTTTCAAGATCTACTCTCCAAGCTGCTTTCTATCTATAGCTTTTTAAATACTTAGAGTAAGAGTTGTACTTTCCCTGCTGAGTCCTGGATGCTGAAAATGCTATAGAAATATTTTTTACAACATCTAATCTGAATTTCAAATAATACTTTAAGCATTAAGCATTTATTTTCAAAGCATTCTTTAAATATATAAAGAAGATTTTCTTCTGCATGAAACTATTTAAGAAGTACTAATTCAGTGCTTATGCATTTAGAGCACTATTCTAAACTAAGAGATACATAAATTAAAGAAATGAGACAGCACTTATTTTCAGAGATAAAACAAACAAGATCAAATGGCCACAGATTAAATGCTCACAGATGTGAGAGGAAGTATATATACAGCCCTGAAGCTAGACTGACTGGATTCATATTCTGGCTCTAATGTTATTACTGTATAACCTCAGGCCAGTAATTAACTTTTCTCTGCCTCAGTTTCACCATCTGTAAAATGGGATAATAATAACAATAACCTACTTTATAGGGCTGTTGTGAGGGTTAAATGAATGAACACACAGGCAGAGCAGTTAGATTACTTTCTAGAGCGAAGTTAGCTCCCTAAGATTGTTCTTACTGTTACAGGCCTGGTCATTTCAAACTGAATTACTCCTTTTATCTACAGATTAACCATCTATTTGGAAACGCCAAACATTTAGAAGAGAACAACTAGAAAGCTTTCACAACCTGGAGCAAATCAGTAAATATGGAGAGGATGTGGCATCAAGATGTCACCAGAGCAAAGGAAGCAAGATCCAGTTCAAAAAGATGGTCACAAACAGGTGAGAACTGAGTTTGATCTCAGAGGATAAGAAAAGTGGGTGAAAACTAAGTGTTTAGACAGGTAGATGAGGACAGAAAATATGGCAAAAATAAAGACTCAGATTTTTTAGAACCAGAAGCCCCTTAACACAGTCAGGATGATGTAAAATAACTAAGGACAGAGAGCATGAGCTTTCTGGCTAAAATTCTGAAGCTAGTTGCAGACAGGGCCGGGGAGAAAATCTAAAACTGCGACTTCCAGCCCACTGTTTCGCTTGCTACACCAGTATGAGGCAGAATCAGGTCGTGTGGTCCTTTCGTTGGTCCATCTTCCAACGTTGAATTCTTTAAAAAAAATTCTTTTAAAGGGTTCCAGCTAAAACTAAGGAAAAACCAAAGCTACACATTTAGGTGATTCCGAAGCATTTTCCTGGGACCTGTACAACTGCGCTTTTATTTCTAAATTTTCCCACAAAGATGGTAGGGTTTCCCTTGTTTCAGTTTAAATCATTGCATGTTTTCATTGAGGTAAAATGCACTTACATTCTTTTACTCCTATAATTTGATAATTTATGTTTATCACCTAAAATCTTAATGATAGTCTTCCTGCTTCTTCATATACTCTACCTCCTCCAAACAGACTGAAGGGAAAGTAAAAAAATGCTTTTGTACTTGGTGGATTTACTATCTATTCTTGACAGTTATTAGAACAACTGTAATCTGCTTCTTTTAAATTCAAAGGTTGTTGATTGATTGACTTTTGAAAAGAATGGCCAGGAAGGTAAAAGTATGTAAAAACCTCATGGTATGGCTTCAGAGTTTGGATTTTGAGATTTATGAAAACTAGGTTAATGGTATTTTTTAAAAAGAAGCATAGCTTTGCTCTAGAAACATTTCTGGCTTTCTAATAGCTTCTTGGTTCATTTTCTCAGTCTTATTATGATGAGTTTAACAGTTTCTACTATTTTCTTTTCTGAACTTGCTGAAAAACAAGAGAGAAGGCCTTAAGTTTCCCACCATGCTAGATCCTTCTAGAGGCAGAACTGTTCCTACATAACTCAGTTCCCCGTTTCTTTCTTGGGGCAGGAGCTCCAAAACCTTCCAAAGAGAAGCTCTCTTAATTGTCCTACTCAGCACATACTTGTCTTAAACCTACTTCTTACTAAAACTTGGCCTTCTTGCAAGTTCAAAAGTTTACAGAATTCCCCCCACTCTTTCAAACCATTTGTTTACACTTTGTATTTGTGAACCTGCCGTTTGAATTTCTGTAATTTTTAAAAAGCTGGCCTGGACAGCAGAGGTCAGAGGCTCCTTTGCTGCCAAACGGCTGTAAGCAGTCACTTTGGAACCTCAAGTCAGATGGGCAAAATGGAGAAATGAGTCTAAAACGTGTCATCGGGTAGCAGGTCCTTATGCTGTCTGTTGCAAAAGCAGAGATCTTCATGGTGTTCATCAGGCGAGGTTATCACGGTCTGAGGAAGTGCGCTTGATTGTGGTGAAGACTGTGGAGTCAGACTGCCTGGGTTCAAATCCCAGCTCTGCTGCTGTTTCCAGTGTCTATTGCTATGCAATGACCACCCTGAAGACAGTCTTGTATTATTGTCCTCTCCCTTGTTTCTGGACACTGACTAGGCTCAAGCAGGGTTCCTCTCTAGATCTATTAGGCAATGTGGTCAGTCAGTGACTGGGGCGGGAGCCATCTCAAAGGCTTACTAACTCACGTGTCTGGCAGTTCATCTGGCTGTAGGCTGGGTCCTCGGTTGGCAGAATCAGCCAGAACACCTGTACATGAACTTCCGGGTGGCTTGAGCTTTCTCATAGCATGGCAGCTGAGTTCTAAGGGTGACTGTCCCAAGAGAGAGCCAGGTGAAAGCTGTAGCTCCTTTTACAAGCTAGAATCAGAAGTCATGTAGCATCACTTCTGCTACATTCTATTTCTTAGAATCAAGTCACTAAGTCTAGCCTGTATGCAAGAGGCAGGCAACTAGACTCCATTCCTTAACGGGAAGACTGTCAAAGAATTTGTAGACATGTCTTCAAACCAGTATTCGCCACTTATTAGCTAGAAGAACACTCTGTTCTTGGCTTTCCTGGTTTGTAAAACAAGGACAACGAGAGTAATTTACCTCCCAGGTTTTTGTGAAGGTTAAGCAAGAAAAGAACAGTACCTGGTACACAATATGTTTAAGCTTAGACCATTACCATGCCTTCGGTAGATCAGAACTGATGCTGATGGTGTCATCAATAATGGTACACTCTGAGCAGATACAGCCTGGGGAATTGCTACCTTTCAATCTCTGTTGGTAGCATTTGACAAATACCATTGCCTGTGGTTCTTATGCCTGTGGGAACAGAATTTCTATACATGGTCTGAATTCTTTGGTTCACCTCATTTCAGTAAGTTTCCAGATATAGGTCAGTCCATTTAAGCCTGGCCCCATTTACGGCAATTTATTTCATTATCAGATGAAGTATTTAGAACCATGAGTAATAATTACTATGCCTACATTGCTTTTACCACCTTTGTCAAGTAATCCTCACCTCACCCAGTGAGTAAGTATGGATGAGCACCCTTCCCTCCTCCAGGCTGAGGAAACCAGGACATGGGTCAAGTGACTTGCTCTAAATTCCAAAAGAGACAAGAAGCCAGCTGGAGTGAGAAGCTGGAGGTCCTAATTCTCTGCACCCCTACAGCATGCCTAAATAATGTACAGATTAACACCCATCATGAATCATTACCCAGTGCGAGTCAATGCGCTGAAATTTCTTTCAAACTATCTTTGATTTTCTGTAATAGAGAACTGGCCAGTGTCTATTTAGCATAATGTGAAATTAAGTGGGTTAATAGTATTAAAAATCTTTTAAGTAAAGACACACTTTGCCACAATACACTTTTTTCTCTTTAGGTCAAATTAATATTTTCTGATATTCTTGGGTATCCAAACTTTTTATCTAGGGGAGAAGGAACACTCCCCCTCTTTGCCAACATTTGCCCCTAGTCGGCCTTCTAGTTGTCATCCCCCAGCCCCCATCCCCACTCCCCGTCTGCCTCCCCAGTTATTTTATTTCTCGTTAGATGTTAGTAATTCCGGGAGTGAAAAAGGTAGCAGGGCGGTGCCTTCCGCGGTGCTGGGAGGGACGCCTCTTCTTCCTCTCTTGCCCGCTCCTAGCCCCAACCGGGCCGGCCCCCGGGCGCGGAGGCTGCCGCCCGCGCTCACCCGGGGGCGCTGTGCCGCCGGCACCGGGCGTCCGGAGGTGAGTCGGCTGGGAGGCGGCCGCTCCCGGTCCTGCCAGCGCGCGGAGGGGCGAATCCCAGGCTGCGAGGTCGCCGCCCCCGCCCCTCGGCCGGCCCCTCCGCCCGCGGGGGAGAGGGGAGTGGCCGGGCGCCTCCCGCCGCAGCGCAGCCCTCCGCAGCGGCCGCGCACTCTGCAGCCGGGCGCGCACGGGAGCCCCGGTCGCGGCGCGTGGAGGCGGTGTGGGAGCGCGGGCGCGCGAGGAGCCGGCAGCCGCGGGGCAGCGTCCGCCAGCAGCGTCCGCCGTGCAGCCGCGCGGGAGCCCCGCAGCCTCGCGGAGGGCCCGCGTCCCGGAGCGCCGCCGGAGAGGGAAGACGACCAGGAGGCGGAGTGCCGCCTGGCGAGGTAGCGCGAGCGCTTTCCCTCTCTCCCCTGCCTTGCCCTCTCGGTCCTTTGTGCTCGAGGTCTTCCTGGCCCCGCCGCAGCCCGCGGGGCACGGGTCAGCGGGGTCTGCGGTCTCTCCTCGGGGCGAGGCGGCGCTGCGGCGAGAACCGCGCACGGTGGAGGTCGCGCAGGGTGGTCGCGACTCCGCAGTTGCTTCGGGGGCGGATGGGAGAGAAGAGGGCGCTAAACTAAGTTACTCTTACTTTGCCCCAGCTCAGTACCTGTGGGCACAGTGAAATCCGGCTCTCCCTGGTGTTCACCCACATCCCCTCCATCTCTCTGGCCCACAGCTGTTTCCTGACTCCCTGGTTCTGTGGAAGGACACGGGGTGGCCTCCTCTGGGAAGGAAAGCGGAGAACAATGGGGCGTCCTGGGGAATGGGGTTCAGGTGCGGCGTGTCCCGGCGGCGGGGGAGAAGGTGCCCAGGACCCGATGGGGTGTTCAGCGCGTGCAGCTGCGCTCTGCTCCTTTGTTCTGCCGCAGCGGAGGGGGCTGCCCTGGGTCTCGTTTCCTGCCCGGGATGGGATTGATTCACAGTCCCGGGGAGGGGAGGGGAGGAGGCGGAGCTGGAATGGAAACCAGATTGGGAACGGGAGTCCTGGAGGGTGCTTGTTGGGGCTGGGAAGAGGGTTGGGGAGGGGGTGGTGGGAGTGCACTGGAGAGGTGATTACAGACACACATCTTGTCTAAGGGTTTGCTGTGTGGGTTTCTGGAGTTTATTTGCAATGCTTTGTTCAGGCTGTGGCCGAGCGTTTATTGCTGCAACAAGTTGTGTACTTCCCTGAGTTCTAGGCGCTCCGAATGTTAGTTTGTTGAAATCAAATCTTAATTACAGTGGAAGAAGACTTTGTTGTTGTTATGAATCAGGGTATTTGTGTGTGTGTATGTGTCTATGGATCTGTGTTTGTAGCTAGTGGAGGTTGGCTTGAATGGGTAAGAGGCAAATTTTACAGCATTGATTTTGACATAAAATAATTTTCTCCGTTGTGTTATAGTATAACAATTTTCCAGGAATATTTGAGGGGAAACCACCAGAAAATTAGACGTTGCTAAATAAATGAATCAGATTATGTAACACTGAATTGAAAAACCCTTTACAGTCCCAGAAAACACACCACACAACACTTTTTGGGTTTTGAGTTGAGGAGTCTGTGACTTCTGTGCTTGCACTCTCCTGATGTGGGTCACCTGGGCTAAGAAACAGAACAGTTACCATTATGGTGAATGGGAATTTTTTTTTTTTTTAGGTGGAGGTAGAATTGAATGTAATGTGTTGGGCATATGTTAATTGACCCTTTCCTAGATTGGAATCGAGAAGCCCAAGAGGATTGGCTGACCTCGGGAGGGAGCCAGCGGGGATTGAATGATGAGTGTGTTTTGAATGGAGTATTCCAAGCAAAACTATTTTGGGAGGAGGCTGACATTTCCAGGCATTCATGGTTTGTGCCTATGGGACACTGGTAGAAGGATCCCAAAGTTGAAGTGAAGGTTAGAATTACTGTGGTGATAATTTAGGAGACATTCAGTTATAGTCAGCTGGCTGCAGCAGGGCTGGGAAATGACCCAGAGCTGCTGCTTTGACAAGGTCCGAGGGCCCACCGGTAAACCATGCTATTGGCTATTCATTTTAAGACAACCAAGTTTGAAAGCCCCTTAACCTTAGAAGGAGAGTGAGGAACTTACTCCGGGAGAAAAAAATGTTTCCTGCCCACTAAGTGGTAATGGAAAAGAGCTGTACAAGCTAATTGGGAGGGTTTGTTTTTTTCGTGGGGGATGTGGTCAGATTTTCAGGCCAGGCTGAAACGCAGTGGGACTTGTCCTCAGGAGCCATTATGATGTTCAGTTTAAGTGGGATGTTGTCCAGCCGTCAAGCTTTTTGTCGTTATAACTAACATACCGCCTGGCAAAACACTGTGCCATGGGCAGCGAACAGAGTTACTGTTGTCTTGTCATTTTGGACTTCTCGTTTATGTTGTGGATTGTTTTGTAAATTACAGCGCAATTGGATTTCTCCGAAGTACTCGTTGGAATACATATTAACAAAATGCGAAGCCTCAGTCTGTTACTGCTACTGGAGATACGGATGAGGGGTCCTCTTAAATAGCTGGGCTCTGGCCACAGCCCATCCTGATGGATTCCCCACTGTGTGGTGAGGTGGGCTGCAGACTGCACCCTCTTCACAGGATAGGATGAATCATCACTTTGTCAAACCTGGAGTTAAAGGCTGACTCTCTCTGGTTGCTGCACAGTTATGCAAAGCTATGGGGAGCTTCTGACATCAGTGGGGAAGGAGTGGGGTTGGGGGTGGTCCCTGGTCTAGAAGGAATCCTCAAGAGTGTAGGATCCATGTTTTTAACATTTGTCCTCTTTTTGGAAATTCTTCTCTTTTCCTCCTCCCTTCTATTTTCAGTAGCTGGACATTTGGATTTTAATTAAGCAACCTAACAATAGTTAGAGCTATCATTTAGTGTTTACCCCGTGCAAAGGGTTTTTACACACTTTCCTATTAGTCCTCAAAACACCTTGATACAGTGGGGATTATCTCCTTTTACAGTTGGAACTGAGGTCCTGGGAGTTTGGTAACTTGCCTCTTACACTCTAGTTGAGTAGGTAACTAGTAAGTGCTGGAGGTGAGATTTGATTCTGATCTCCAGTTCCAAAGCCCACACGGTATGGTATGATACCTTTTAATAATAGGAATGACAACAATTTGTTTTTCTGTTTGATTAGCCCTTTGTAGATTTCAAATCACTTTCACATATATTATCATAATTGATTCTTTTTAAAAACCACTGAGTTAGGTTTGGAAGGCTGGATTAGTGACGTCACAGCTTTTCAAACTGTGTTGTTCAAAAGCTTTATGCTGTTTGACAGCCTTTGTGAATACACTTTAAGTGAATGAAATTTTATTTTTAAAAAGTTAGGCTGCCAACGTTTAAAAGTAAGTTATTTGGGGAAACATTTAAAAGTCGTGGAATAGAATAGAACTTATATTCATTTGATATTTATTGAAATCTATTTTAGTCCTTTTTATCTTTCAACCTTTATTAGAACACTGCGCTTTGCTTCTTTACTGGGACCCACTGTCAGAGTGTCTTTTTAGAAGAGGAACAAGAAGGGAAGGAATGTGATTGTAGAGAGGAAGTGGGACATCAGAATTGGAATCACACATAGCAGCAGGCAGTAGATTTTCCCAGCACATGCTTTTTGTCCTGGCAGTCGCCTTTTACAGAAGACATTCTTCCTTGGGGAAGTGTCAAGGGTCTTTCTTTACAATATCCTCTGAGATCATCACATTTCTGAGCTCTGTGGGAACACACATTCCACAGGATTTCTGGGCTCATCCTTTCCCTACAGGGGAAGTGAACAAGCTTTGGCATCCACGTGGAAGGGGAATAGCAGTGGTATCTGTCCTTGGGGTGGACTGGGAAGTGGTGCTGGGCAGGAAGCACCTGACCTTGACCCAAGAGTGACCACCAAGTACAGGAGTTCGAATGGATTTGAACTCTGGGCACCATCAGTTGTTTATGGATTTCTCTGAATGCTCCTGGGCAAATGGAAAAGTCAATATTGGGTTTTTTGGGTTTGTTTGTTTTGTTCCTAAGATAAGACTTTGAAGACTGAAAGTTCCACCTCTACTTGCTTAATTATTTCAAGCTAGGACATCATTTGGGGTCTTCAGGGACTGTGGTGTGGGTACAGTAACTTTTGTCTCCTCATGCCATTAAATTCCCATCTCCTGGGTATTTAGAGGGGTTGCACACATGTGGTCTACTGAGTTCTATGATCTGAGATGGATAAAGGATGCTCTTATAACTGTTGTAGGTTTCTTTTCACTTGCTAGTGCCTTCATCAATTCATGTTTTATTAAGCACACAGTTTGATGCAAGGCTATGCATTAAGCAGCAAAGGAAATCCGTTGTGCATCGAAGGATGTAGCAGGGCAGCTCAGTGTGCCCGGAGAGTAGATGTTGGTGAGATGAAGAAAATGACTGTGACAGCTGTGGTGACCAAGGCCACGCCAACACATGCTGCTGAGACAAAAGCTGAACACAAGAGCATGAGAGTGGGAGGAAACCGAACACAGTGCCTGCTCCTCCTTTGTCCTCAATTTTATCTCCAACAATCTCTAATGGTTTGAAAGACGTAGGGTCTCTGAACACCTGCCTCTAAAGGTTAGATTGATGGGGATGCTAGGAAGCATCTTGGTGAATTTGCTGTCCGACGAGAGAGCGGAGGATCCTTTTTTTGGGGTCCTGAGGATGTGTAAAGTACCATTCTTTGGGAGAAGGTGTTGAATATCATGGCTTGCTTCTTTTATCCCCCTGAGTAAGTGTTCTTGGCTGGTCCAGAGCTGGGAGAATTGGTTGAAACGCTTCTGAGTTTCTCCTTTTTTGGTTCTCGTGCTTGACTCACCTGACTTACTTTCCTCTCCGAAGTGAGGGAGACTTGGTGAAACAAGATTCACCTGCTAGTGAGAATGTGAGGAGCTTTCTCACCCTTTCCTGGTCACCTCCTTCTGTGCAAGAACCAGATGATCTTCTGGGAGTTTTCAGGGGCTTTGTCTGATCCCTGGTCTCCAGACTTTCTGAGCACAGTATGCTGCTGGGCATCAATTTGGAGCTCAGGGTCTGATCCACAGGGATGAAATGGTGGGAGCACCATTGACAGAGCTGGAACTTAGGGAATAAGACTTTGAACAAGGTGGGGAAGAAAATAATTGGTATAGAATTTATACTCATCCAAGATAGGCAGTTTTTGAAACTGAGGCCTGGAGATAAGTGAAAATTGACATTCTTCCTTTGCCTGTCAGGTAAACAACAATGCTGAGCTTCTAAAAATACCAGGTACCTGGCTTTCCTTGATAGCATGGAGAGGCCAAGAGGAGACAAGGTCTCTGCTTTCCAGGTACTTTTGAATCAATCCTGTGTGGACTCATGGTGCTTTGAAATTGCGGAGGTGACTTCATTTTGCTGTGTTAAAATGAAAATGCAATTTAGAATGATACATTGCAAGTTTTAAAACTTGGTTAAAAAAAGAATTCAACATTTTAAAGAGACATTAGAAAACTGAATTGAAAGGACAGTGGAACAGAACAGGTTACTCATGATTGGTTTTGTTGTAGCATGTGTGCGTATTATTTGCCTGCTCATTTTCCACTGGTTTCATGAAAGCATTTTCCTGCACACTTCAACTGAAAAAGAAAAAAAAAAATCTTGACTGAAAAATTCGTGCAGGCTCCAGTTGCTCTTGCCAGTGGACACCTTCTCTGTCCTCCCTCAGTGCAGCTTCCTTTTACTCTGTGTTGCTAGACGCTGAAGTGCTATTTGCAATGTTCAGGTTGCAAATATACACAGTTCCTAGCCGATCATTTCTTCCTTGAAAATTTGCATGGCTCGTGTTCTCTTTCTTTTTTTTCCCCTCAGTCCTCATACGGTCTGCTTCCAGTTGGAATAAGTTGACCACAGTTTTGAACTACCCCTGATGTGGTGAGCCATCTAGGAAAAAGTTCTCACTTGCCCAAGGGTGTTGAGAGGTATTCATAAAAATATATGAACTGTCATGTTGGGTCAGATTCAGGAATCTGCTTTCTGCAGAAGCAAAATACTAAGTATTCGTGACATTGGAGGAGGGGGCTAGAGTTAGACTTTCTGGCTTTAATAGGTTTGGGGGCTATCCCTTCAACATCTGTAATTGCATAAGCTTTTAAAAACCTCTCATCCATGTATTTAAATTCATGTATTCAGATTCTTGTATTGTTAATTTGTATCCTATATTCTAAACATTTCACACCTACTGTAAAGGTAAGAACTTGACTGTATTGGCATTTTGACTTCAAATGTTGAATTTTGGAATGATGACTGTTAAGTTGAAAGGGACTTTAGGTCACCATTATAACCCTTTCATTGTATCTGAGACCTGCTCAGGCTCATAAAGTTAACCCGGGACAGATCTGGGCACTGGCCTCCAAGCCTTTTAACATCTTGTTCACATAAAATAAATTAAAACAAAAAACTGAAAAACTTCCTGTTCAGTTTTCTTTCTGGGGGACTCTATCTCACTGTCAGTGCTAATAGCATTCCTCTCATCACCCTGACTTCGGACTTCAGAAGCGTCATCTACTTCTCTATTTTCTGTGATTCTTACATCCATCCAAGCAGTTACAGTGTTTGGTTGATTGTTGCCTCTTTATTTTCAAATCTTGAGCCTCTATTCTGGTTCAGACTTTAAAAGGCTGGGTTACTAGAATGCAGCATTTCCCAAAGTGGGTTGTTCCATGAAAAGTTAGTCAATGTTAGTGTTAAAAAGGGTTTCATGGCCTTGTTTAAACAACGCTTTAAATAAGCTTAAAAAAAATACAAGTTTCTCCTTTGCAGAAGGCTGTATCAGGAACTTTTATTTGTAACTGCACTGTGGATCTCGGAGAAAGAGTATAGAGGTGTCCCAACTTAGGTGCCCATTGTTCCACTTTGTGGCGGGATCATTATGTAGATAACAGTGCTGTAGCCACTTCATTGTACCATTTCTAGATCCATCACTGCCTAGCTTTCAGTGGGAATATGTATTCTCTGTGAGGCATTCTTGGTTCTCCCCCAGATATGTCAGATTTTGTCTTGTGCTTTTTTACCTTGTTCTCTTGGATCCTTCCTTCACCCTGGAAGCCCCTCTCCACCTGTCACACCTACACATCTTTCACAACCCAGCTTTTCTGAACTTGTAGTGATTACTATTTCACAACTTAAAAAAGACAAAATATTTGAGACAATCATAATATTGGAAGTAACATTGCACAACTGTAATAGTTAAATGATTGGAATTCACACAAAAGCCATTTTACATATTTGTGTCAGTTGACGTGTCAAACACACATCACATTCTTCTCTCTCCATACAGGTTAACTTGCAGATGTGTTCTCCAAGCATGTGGCTTGTACATATAAGAAAATTTTGTGTTATTGGCATTGCATTGCATTTATATAAAAATTTAGGATGAACTGACATCTTTATGGTCTCATGGCTTTCCAACTGCAACCTGATTTACCTCTGTATTTATTTAGGTCTTTTATGCCCTTCAGTGAAATTGTACAATTTTATGTGTAAAATTCTTTCACATCATCTTTTAGGTTTGTGCCAAGGTGCTCCGTGGTTTTTGTGGTCATTGTGAATGGAGTTGCTTAACAGATTTCTGATAGATGTCGCTGGTATACAAGAATGGGATTGATTTTGTTGTTTATTGATGGATTCTTTTTTTAAATTAAAAAAATGTTTTATTTTGGAGGGAGGTAATTAGGTTTATTTATTTATTTATTTAAATGGAGGTACGGGGGATTGAACCTAGGACCTCGTGCATGCTAAGCATGTACTCTACCACTGGAGCTATACCTTTCCCCATTGATGGATTCTTGATTGATCAAGTTTACATTTAAACTCGTGTTTGCTGTGGGAGCCTGAAGTCGGGTGGCTTGTCTGATAAGAGCATGAAATATGGAAATGGAATGGTTCAAATTAAAATTATATAGGACACTTTATATAGTAAGGGGAGGTCATTTTTGGTTCTTTTAATGCATTCATGTATTCATTCATCAAATGTTTGGGTGCCTGGTTTGTGTCAGGCACTGTACTAGGCACTGAGTCTTTAACGAGGACCAGAGCTGTCGTGGTTTCTGCTCTCATGGAACATGAGGGGAGAGAGACATTGCAGAAATGAGCACAGCTGTGTGTGACATGCTTATGAATTGTGGTATGCGCTGTGAAAGAAAAGGACAGGAGGCTGTGAGAATAAGAAGGATGGGGAGGGGAGACTTTGATTGGGGGTAGGGGGAGAGCCTGTGCAAGGAAACGGGCATCCATGCAGCTGCATGAAGGAAGGGTTGTATTAGAGGAAGAGAAGTTTGGTAGAGCTTTCCTGACAGTGAAAAACCAGCCCAGAAGTGCTGAGGTAGAGTTCTGCTCTTAATGGTAGACTGATGGAAATTTTGGTAGTCGGTGACTTAAATGAAGTTTTCCCTTTGTAAATCATCATAACAGTGGTATTTAATAGTGCTTAAGTTATGATGACATAGAAGTATTTATTTTTGGTCAGTATGTTCCCTTTCCTCCCCGAGTGAAACTGCCTGGGTGAAGGAAGCCCTGCCCCTGTGCTGTGGCTTGAACAGGGCTCCTGCACGCCCCCAGCCCCTCTCTGCCCGGGGAGAGCTGCCATGGTCTTGAGTACCTGCTCGCCACATCCATGTCCTGGCTCTGCACTTTGCACTATAGGACTGGGGTCTTGATCCAAGGTCTGGAGAAGCCCTCTCTCCCCTTCTGGGAGGGCTCTGGAGCAGGTCCACCTTTGGCTTTTCAAGTCTCTCAGCCCCCTCTCTGCTCTCCCTCTGGCACCTTCTTTGGACAAGCATTGAGGGCTGTGATGTGAGCAGGGTGGGGTGGGTAGAGGGATCTAGTCTGAATCACACACACCTCATTCCACCTAGAATCTC